>NW_027509186.1:25312500-26512500 GCF_051911475.1 Siphateles boraxobius | reverse complement strand
ACAACCCCAAACTTTTGAACATAAAATATATTTGATCTTTATAATAGATAAATAATTAAATTGTGATTTTTTTTGTAATTTTTCTTATAATTTTTCTTATTATATAGGCTAAGTATTTTTGTCTTATAATTTTTTAAGAATTGTATTATAAATTAATTTAATTATTTTAGACACGATATTGGATGTTATCTTTGATTCACATCAAAGTGCAGTACATTTGATAAACTTATTTGATATACTCTCTATCCTTGATACAACTCTATAATGCTAGTTGTGTCTCTTAGCTAAGATGTGTCCTCGCAGCTTACCTACTTATCTTTCAGGAAACACACTGTCTGGTCTTGTTTAAAAAATTCAGCATCATTCCCCCAGGAGACCTACAGTTATTGTCTCTGTGTCCATCTGATGTCCTCAAACCTCACGTCTCACCTTACTTGTGAAACCACGTTACAGCCTGAAGGCATCGGAACCCTAACCCTGACACCAGCCCTCTGGCTACTGTGTCTGCACAACGTGCTTTGGCATCTTCAGTCTGAGCCATCTAGCTACAAGAGAAACAAACCTCTGAAGACCAGCAAAGTTCAGCAGCATGCTAGTCCTTCATTCTATCCTGCAGCAAGAGGAGAACTACAACCCTGCATAATCGGCATGCACTAGCCATGAACTCGAGCTGAGCTCCAAACGTAAGCCAGCATTCAACAAAGCGGAGACACAACAGCGCAGTTAGCCGGGATCAGTTCTGCTCCGCTTTCTGTCTCTTTCATGCATTCAGCCGGACAAGCCATGTAGAAATCTGCTCGGTGATTTTGGCCAAACACACAAAAATAGTATCACTTGAATTTACATTTTAAGTCTTAGGGGTGAATTCACAATCGCACCACTATTGCGTGAGGTATTTCAACACAGAAAATATGAATCAATAGCCTGCACTATTTAAGATCTATGATATGAGCCTAGTAGAGTTTTGCTCAATGCAGTTTAGGATGTTTTTTAAGCCCATTTGAATGCTTTACATTTTCCTCGACAGACCTTCTTTGTTTTATTCACATTTATTTTCAGACTGTTTAAACCCCCAATTTACATTCCAATTATGTTCCTTTGCTCTTTTTTCTCTGGTACCAAGCCACAAAGTCCTTCCTAATCAGACGTTTTCACCTTTGTGCCCTCAGAATAAATTTTCTTTTGTTTTTTAATGAAGGAAGTGTTCGTTCAAGCCGCACCTGTTTGAATCTGATGTGGAATGACTGACATCTGCCTTGGCTGTTTCACATGTGCGTTCGTGCTGCAGTTGGAGCTGAACACCCTCATTTAAATTCAGTACAATCAGTTTTCATGAGCTTGAGCAGTGTTAAACCCACGGCTACATTCTGACAACTTACCCATTTTAAAAACACACCACGGTAAAGATGCTTAACAACTCTTTACACTTAAATGAGAAGTTAATTGTTGTAATGTTGATGTTTGCTCGTAACATGAGCATACATATTGGATACATGTATCAGTTAGAAGTATGTATGCATGTATGTATATATATATATATATATATATATATATATATATATATATATATATATATAAATTATTTTATATATAATTATACATGCTCTTATTTAAATAATTATTCATATTATCTTATTATATCTTATTTCATTCATTGTGATGCCTAAATTCATGTAGCATTTAAAATTAATCATTTTTGTATGCTTTATTTTTTAATATATTTAGACAAATTAGTACAGAATTTAGCAGTTAGTGGCTATGATATGAAAATAAATTTTGGCTTATCTATATTAAACAGTATTTTAGCACTGGTTAGAGGTTAGAGGTTTAATTCAAATCAAATACTACCAAACCACCCATACTACTTCTGAATAGGACGTGTACTTCATAAATTGTATGAAAATTATGGAAATACATGGTTCAGATCACTCAAAACATATATGAAAATGGAGGCGCCCTTATATGGGCAGTATATGCCTAGTATATGCAGTAATATAAAGTCCAGTGTTTGATTTCTTGCAGTGATGCGTTGCATCTGTGGTTATTGATCTTTACATTTGTTTTTAGAAATGTTGCGCTGGTCTACTCTTAACCTTTGATGAGCAATCATTAAAAGTTCAACATCTCCTACTTGAGTTTAATAAAAGTCTCTGTCTGTGCTGCTAAGATGTTTGCACAGCAGTAAAAACAACACAAAGAGAAGGAGAGTGCTGTAGAAAATCTCCTTAAATTTGAAGTAAAACAGCACTGGAGGAGTTATGGTGAAGAGGGATTGCAATCTACCAACTCCTCTAGATTCCCTGAAGTGGGTGGCACTGGCAGATCTCTGAAGTGGCAGCAGGGTCTCAGAGGAGCAGGAGGTTTAACTCATTCTTGTTCTTAGCTACACTGTTATGAGGAAAGCGAGCAATAATGTTATGACAGCATGGTTATGTAGAGCTGAAATTAGATTTTCACAAGTGTAAATTGACAGTCGACCCAGACAGTTCACGTGTTTTGTGTGTATTCATAGCCATTCAACTGTTTTAATTCAACTGTTTGAAATTACTTTTTTTTTTGCTCCACTGTACGGAGACCCTAAAGGGACATGAAGGAAGAAAAAAAATGAGATGGAGGAAAAAATATTTGTCAATGCTTTTGCATTCTCTCGCACATGGTGTGCTTTCCCCGAGAAAATGTGCGTTCCATCGCAAACTTTTGCAAACAAAGTTTCTAAATGATTTTTATTTTTATTTTTTGCTGAAAATTTGTGTTCCCTTGCAAAACATTTGCGAGAGAACGCAAAAGCATTGACAAATATTTTTTCCTCCATCTCATATTTTTTTCCTTCACCATGTCCCTAGGGGCTCTGTACCACTGTGCACAGTTCGTACACTAAAAAAAAAAATTGAAGCCCAGTTTTGATTGTGGATGGTGCTGTTCCTGTTTGTGAAACCTGTAATGCAGTCTTGTCCTAGAAACTGACAGAAGTTGGGAAAAAAGCTACAAGTTTGTTTTGGCACTTTCCTCCATGAGGAAGACACAAAAATGTGATACACAGTTAAATATTAGCTATATATATATATATATATAATATATTATATATTTATTGTACATACACTGCCATTCAATGTTTCTGCTCTGTAATTTTTTTTGGGAAAGAAATGAATAGGTTTATACATAAATGACACGTTAAAATAATCAAAATTGACAGTAAAGAATTTATAATGTTACAAAAGATTTATATTTCAAATAAATGTGACGAGTGACAGCACCGGCCTGCAGGGGGAACCACAGATGTGGGGAGTTTATGTTGCTGTTTCTTTTATGTTCGTGTGAGGCAATCGGCTGAAAAGTGCCCGTTGTAGTTTCTGTTTTGAATTTTATTTTGATTTAAGTTCCCACCTCTTTCCCCACATTATATGAATGGTGTTGAACATCACAGCAATATTTAGCAGCCGAACTGTGTTCAAATGATATTATTAAGAAATGTTTCTTGAGCATCAAATAAGCATATTAGAATGATTTCTGAAGGATCATGTGTCACGGAAGACTGGAGTAATGATGCTGAAAATTCAGCTTTGCCACCACTGGAATAAATTGCATTTTAAAATATATTCATTCAAATAGAAAACCGATATTTTAAATAGCAATATTTAAATAATATATTCATATTCATATTAATATTATCACGCATTAATTATATACAATAAAATAATATTACAATGTCCTCATTATAAACAAAACATGTATTTAATCAAGCGGTTCAATGAATGGCTCGTTTTGATATTGCAGGATCTGTGATGTCACACAGTCAAATTATTTGCATATGCCTGCCTCAAGACCAAAATAAAGATGAAAAACCACACTCTCTAGTTACATCTCATATTTATTTATTCCATGTTCACACAGACGTGTTTCAGCCTAAGCCATCATCAGTGTGTGGTGTGAAACAACAAAGAGATTGCTTTTAAACATCACAGGTGAACCCCATTAACATCCAATCCTCTGCACTGTCAGCTGCATCAAGTTACCAACATTGTAAAGACTCACAAAGAGTAACAACAAAACAAATCATAGATAATGCTCACATGTAACTCTTATAAACAATAAAAAAAAATATATATATATAAGAAAAGAATAAAGCAGAAATAAACACCCGTTTAAACATGATAATTAAATTGATTAACTTAATTCCAGATTAAATTGTTTACAAGAAACAATTTAAAGCCAATTCTTCATTTAAACCATTGGGGTATACCGTTTGAAGCGTATAAATCCAAAAAGCCTCTCGTTGAAGGAGATAGCGCTCCCTATCTCCACCCTGTTGGAGAGATTTAACTAACTCAATGCCTTGAAATTTCAAAGTACAAATATCATGCCCAAATTCATTAAAATGTCTAGCCACTGGTGACTTAATGTCGTGATTACGTATGTTACTTTTATGTTTGTGTAATCTTATTCTTAACTCTCTTTTTGTTTTACCCACATAACAAAGCCCGCATGGGAATTTAAGTAAATACACAACAAAGGACATACGGCAAGTAATTGTCCCTCACAGAGAACTTCTTGCCAGTCCGTGGATGTGGGAGATAATTACCTGTAATCATCGCATTACAATTCGCGCAACTCCTACAAGGGAAATTGCCCGGATCAAGGGCTGTAAGCCAATTGATAGGCGGAGTGTAAGAATCAGCTCTGACCAGCATATCTCTCTCAAATTACGCGACCTCTTATAGGCAAAAAGTGGAGGGTTTTGAAAAGACTGGCCGATCTGTGTATCACTAGATAAAACATGCCAGTGCTTATTTACTATTGATTTAATCTCACCCGAAAGGGGAGAAAATGTCGTAGATAGGACAACTCGATTATCTATAATGGCTGTTTTTTTCTGAAAAAGGGATTCGCGTTCAACGCCACGTACCTTATCCAAACTTGAGTCGAGATTTAGATTATCGTAACCTTTAGAAAGGAAACACAAATCCTTTACAAATCCTCCTTATACGCAAAAACTGACTGTACGGGAGGTTTTTTTTTCATAGATGGAGGATGTTAACTTTTTGAATGTAAAAAATTATTCTTATCTGTGGATTTACTAAATACTGTCGTCTGTAAAGCCTGTCCAGTAGATCTAAAAATCTAAACGTCAAGAAAGGAAATCGAAAAAATACTGTATTCCAAGGAAAATCGTATGGAGTCAAGTCTGGAATTTAAAAAAATCATGAAATAGATTAAGTTCTTCAACTGTTCCACTAAAAATGAAAAACACATCATCAATATGCCGAAACCAACATTTCAAACAGTGGTGGAAAATATTACTTGGAGAATAAACAAAGTCTGCTTCAAACTTGCCCATAAATAAGTTTAATTGTTAGGGGCAAATGGAGACCCCATAGCCGTACCTTTAACCTGATGACAAAAACTGTTCTCGAATTTGAAATAGTTCATTGTCAGCACTGTATGTGCCAGATCCCACAAAAACTTTGTTGGAGGCTTATCAACATCTCTAGATTTTAAATAATGTTCCAATGCACATAAACCTAGATCGTGTGGAATGTTGGTATACAGACTCGTTATATCCATAGTACATAAGCAATCATCATCTGATATATGGACATTCGTCAGTTTACTCAGAAAATCAGTTGTGTCCCTTAAATATGAAGGTAATGTCCAGACAATTGGCTTTTGACAATTGCCTCAAGACCAAAACATACATCACACCATAGGCCCCGCCCACTGCCATTCAGCCACTTACCGATTGACATTTGCCTACACTGGATGTGAGCGTCGCCTCAAAAGCAAATAGAACCCATTATAATCACTGATGCGGTCTACTCTGGATACAGTATACAGATGCGCTTTGTTTCTAATGTACCCCAAGCACTTGAGTCTGAAGACAACAGGTTAAATGGAAGAGTGAAAGACATTCGCTTTGATGTGTCCAGTTTAAACAGCTTGTTTGTGTCTCTGTATAGACCTCAGAAGGATCCCAGCTTCAGAAACAATTGTTTGTTTTAATAGCTTCCCAGATTAAATGTTTGTTTGGGGCATTTTGTTTTGAGCACAGTGCAATAGAGAGTTCGCAAAGAAACACTTGTTTTGTCTGTAAATAGCGAGTGGGCGTTGATACCGTTTCCAATGCAGTGACGTTAGCCAATCATAACAGTGGCGGTTTACTGACAAGCCTAAAGGGTTAGTTGACCCAAAAATGAAAATTGGCAAAAAAACTAAAAAAAATAACGACTTTATTAAACAATCTCTTCTCCTCCATGTCAGTCTGCTGCGCTGATAACATTGTTAACACAGTGCAGCACTTCTGGGTTCCATGTCAGAACGGCGGCTCAGTTTTGGCCAACGCTGTTCACGTGAGCATCACGACACATGCGTGTGATGCTGATGCAGGAGCTGGCCAATACTGAGCCGACGTTCTGACGTAAAAACCCTGGTTTGTTTAGCTAACAAAACTTGTCACTGTGTGTAAAAATATTTATTGCATGACAGGGTTTCCATGATGAGAGTCTGCTTTGCTCCAATGAAGATAGATAGATCGTAGATCCTTTGACAGTGCCACTTGTTGTCAGTTCAGAAGGAACCTGCTTGTTGCTGCTTGCCTGCCATTCTCGCTCTGTTTGCACAGCCTACGTGAATGTGCTGATGACTTATTGTGTCTGCGACTGCGTGAACAGCCTGCGCAGCGGTATGAAAACACACATTGACTGACAGGGAACACATGCTATACGCTTATTTCACGCAGCCGTTATTTTGAAATCGAATGCTAGGCTCCGGTGGGAAGAACCCCGGAAGTAAAAATAAACAACAATGCCATGGACTACCAACCTGAAGCTGCTGCCGCGATTTACACTATTGGATGTTAACATCCAATATAGGATATGTATATAGTTCGTTCCTGCTTCTTTTTTTACTTTCTGAATTATATATAAAAAATATATTTTATTTATAAATTAATTTCACTGTATATAGTCTAAAGTATGAAAGACATGTATGTACAGTTTTAGAATAACTCATTTCTACATTAAACACAACAATACACCATCACATTCGCAATCTCTTGTGATTAAAGGTGACACTTCCGGTTTTCTTCCCACCGGAGCCTCGCTTTCGATTTCAAAATAACTGCTGCGTGAAATAAGCGTACAGGACCGTTTGGACCGAACGATACGATTGAACGAACATTTTATGGTCCTATGCCTTCCACAGACAACATATATTTTTAAAAATACATTTAGACCGCTTAACACAGTGTTTGCTATCAGGATATGAGGAGACTTTCAACCAGCATAACAAAAACAAATTCTGCAGAGAATCACTTTTAACATATTAAAATAATCAATAATAATAAACAAAAATCCATGTCACAACCCCTTTAAAAAACATCAGCTTGTACACTTTTTATAAAGTGCTGCTCTGAAGTAATGTTTACCCATTCAAGACAGAGTTGAGCAAATATTTTTTCAAATTATATTTTACAAGAACAGCAAGTAACTAACATCAGCTGAGTTGGTTTGTAATTAAATAGGCGAATATGGGCGCAGTAGTATTTAATGTGTCACTGAAGACAGCTTAAAGTGTTTATCTGGGATTGTGTATATTTGATTTATTCTCTTACACAGTGAAAAATTGCACTTGTAAGTGCCTTTAATATACAAGCTGAGGTTGACCCTGTATACCTGACTGCCTGATGACAGGTTTAATTGTAATTCTTTCCTGGATTGTACAGTGTAACAACTGTATAAGACCAAGGCCTGTAATAGCTTCTCAAAATGAAAGGTTCAAAAGATAAAGAATAAAGTTCAAAATATCATAATTACTGTTACTATTGAAATGTATAGTATTTCAGTAGTATAATATTCATCTTCACTGTTTTGGTTTCAGAGCTGTGCACTGGCTTTAACCCTTGAACGTTTCAACCCTATCAAATGCCGGTATATGTGAGGATTGGGACTCATTCTTGGATTACCAGGAAAGAAAGAACACAAAACTCTGCATGTTTAATCTCCATGCTCATTTCCTGTATAGTATTGCTGCTTAATTAGTATGCCACATCGTCGGCTTACAAAACTCCAGCAACAATACCTGTGAAATTCAATTTCCCTGAAGCTGGGTCTCTGGCTCATTTTAGCATCTTGTCATTCTGGCTAGCGCACTTTTCACTCTGATGCCTTTGTTCAGGGTTATTTATTGTAATTACCATATCATATTGAAGTTAACACAGTTTTCTCCAGTGTTCATTTGTACAGACAGTCATCATCTTCTGGGTGAATGCAAGTACTTTTGAGATGTGCTTCTGCTGGTAGATTACTGTAACTACACTTTCCACTAGCATGTTTACTCATTTGGCCAGATGATGACTGGTCCCTCGACTAGCCTGGGTTCTCCCAAGGTTTCTTTCCGTTCTATCCATCCGTCCATCCATCCATCCATATATATATATATATATATATATATATATATATGGGTTACATTATAGGTTGGAAACCAAAAAAGGTTCTGATTTTTCTCTGGAAGGCCTGTAATGGGTTTGGGACAATTCAATGCTGAGTCATTTCTATGTCTGGTATTTCCAGAACGTTTGATCTGGATAACCACACAGTGAATGAGTTTCATACCGCAGTGATGATGGCTAAACTTGGCACAGTACTTTGCAGAGAACACACTTTTACCCCTTCCACCTGCCGTAATCACTACAGCCACAATGATTGCTTTCGAACAGGTCTCAGTGATGAATCGGTTTTGTTTTGCTTGTTTGTGCAGCTTGGAGTTTGATGGCACTAGTTTTGTTTACTGCTTCAAGCAGCAAGTGCCACCTTAAATCACAAACAATCCCGCAATGGCAATGCGCTAATGTACTGTTTTGCAATTTTTCTAAGTGTAACAAGCCTTTTAACACTAAAATTGCATTGCTGTTAAGTTGACCAATTTATGGCCATTCTGCAACATTTACCTCTTTAATCTCAGGACTTTCTGATGAGCTGCACATTTATTTGTACAGTGCAGTACAAAAAAATCTCATTATTTATGTCTTGTCTTACAGTACACATATCTAAACACCCTTAAAACGAGACACATCTTTGAGAAACAAAATTGTACACAATTTAATTGTTTTTGAAGAATACAAAAACCTTGAATTGTTTATTTTCATTTAAGCATAAAGCTATCTATATTGTGCTTAAAACAGAGAGAGAGAGAGAGAGAGAGAGAGAGAGAGAGAGAGAGAGAGAGAGAGAGAGAGAAACCTATGTGCTAAAGGAGTAAGAAAAACAAACCTAACTCAATATTTATTATCTCATAAGAAAAATATGAGATAAGAAATATAAGAACAATTATTTTGTGTTTAAAGGATGTTTAGATATTTCTACAGGACAAGTCAAAATTACCGAATGTCATACTACTAATGTATATAAATTAGCCTGCAAAAAAACGTAAAACTTCTCAGACTGCAAACCAATGTGTGTATCTATATGTGTGTGTGTGTGTGTGTGTGTGTGTGTGTGTGTGTGTTTGTTTTGTGTGTGTGTGTGTGTGTGTGTATATATATATATATATATATTTTTTTTTTAGTGCTGTCAATTTATTAAAAAAAAAATATTAATTGCACATATTAAACGCGATTAATCACACCTAACATTAAAGTTTTTAATATATTTTTGATAATGTATAAATTTCACATTTAATCTCCAAATTAACACTAGAATGGCCATGACGGTCATTTTAACCGTTTTGAATTTTATATCTGCAATAACTTTGTTGAAAAAATAAATAAAATCCTGCTGATACCTGACTTTTCCTAAAAGTGTCTGTATTTTCATTTAAAATGTTTTTCAGATAAATTACACATAAAGCAAAAAAACAAATGAACATATATTTACCTATTTCGGCCATAGACGGTCATATTGACCCCACTGAATTTAGCGGTATTCTTTTGTTACATTTCCCCCGGTTGACCTTTGTCTCTCTCACTGTCAACAGAATATCTAAATAAGATACTTTTAGTTGTTCTTATCTTGTTCTAAGTTATGTTGAATGGATATGAAAATATTGTCATGATCCGGCCTTCTTGTCCTTGATTTCCCCTAGTCTTGAGGCTGGATCATGACAGACCCATGTTTTGTGTGCAAGCACATGGCCTTTTGTTTGGTCCATGTGCTTCTGTTGTCTCGTTATGTAACTCCGCCCCCTTGTTACCCTCGTCTTGTCATTATTATCTAGTCAGTTTCAACTGTCTTCGTCATTAGTGTTCCCTATTTAATCCCCTTGTGTTTGCTGTCTTGTGCTCGTTCATTGTTTCATTGTTTGACGTTGTATCTAACCCTGAGTAACCTGTTGAAAGCCTTGTCAAGAAAGAAGTTTTTGATCCTGTCTTAGCTGTTAGTTTACTTTCTGAGTATTAGTCTAGTATTGTCTTTTCTGTCTTGTTTTGCCCTATCGTGGGTTTTGTTTTCTGTTTTTGTTGTTAATAAACCCTGTATGTATCATTTACTGTCTGCGATTGGGTTCATCCTTCATCCACATAACAGAATGAACCAGCCAAGAAAGAACCCAGCAGACAGCATGTCCTCCCGGCTCCGGCTACAACCGGAACTATGGTGGTTGTCGGCTCCCACCGACGGAGAGAGGGTGAACTGTCCAGTCCCGTCCCAGGGTGAGTGGATCCTGAAGAATTATGCCCGACTCTGGGATCGTTTCTCCCAGGAGGATCCGCAGACTTCTTCCTCGGGATCTCCACCCTCTGCCTGTCTGCCTGTGATCCCGGAGGGTTGTGTTTTGGCCGTTGTTTCGCAGGGGAACCAGGCCAGTCCCACCGCGACTCCTGAGACACCTTCCACGTCCATCAATCTTCACGGTAAGCGTGGAAGGCACCCGTCGTGGGAGTCAGCATCGGAGTCTTCCTGCCCGGAATCCTCCTCGCCTGCTGTGAGTTTCCCAGTTCCTGTCACGGTTCCTGCTTCACCTCCCTCTCCGGTCCCCAGTCTGGCCACATTCTCTGCTCCGCGACCCATGAAGAAGAGGAAGGGAGCTTCTGGTTCTTCATCTCTACCTCCTCCTGAGTCCGCGATGGCTTTCCAACCCGCCGCCGAAGTCAAGAGCACTGTTCCTGGCTCCGCTGCTGTAAGAGCGGTTCTAGTCTTTGCAACAGGAGACCAAGTTCTACAACCTGCTGCAGAAAGCGCTGTTTCCCAGTCGGCGTTGGGGAGATCCATTCCAGAGACTTGTACTGTGAATGTCGTCTCTGAGTCTTCAGTCATGTCAGCTGAAGAGAAAGCAGCGGCCGATTCCGCTGCAAAGGCTGTGATACAGTCCGTATCAGCCCATCAGGAGATGCCAGTCGTCATCGCTGCCAGAACCCTGTCCGAATATCTTTCCCGTCTTGTCAGAATTCTAGATGTCCCAGTCAGTCCTGCCTTATCCCCAGTCCCTGTTTCAGATGCTCCAGAGAACACCGTTCCCAGTCCAGTTATCGTAAGAACTGATCCCAAGTCTGCTACACAGAGCACCGATCTCAAGCCAGCCGCTGAGAGCGCAGCACCCACGCGGGCCGCTGAGAGCGCAGCACCCACGCGGGCCGCTGAGAGCGCAGCACCCACGCGGGCCGCTGAGAGCGCAGCACCCACGCGGGCCGCTGAGAGCGCAGCACCCACGCGGGCCGCTGAGAGCGCAGCACCCATGCCGGCCGCAGTTGGGGCTGTTCCTGAGTCTGCAACATTCAACGCCTCTCTAGAGTCTGAGGTGAGGAGTGTCGCTTCTTGGGGAAGCTTTAACTCTGATACGGCCTCTATGAACTCTGTTCCTGTTCCCGCTCTACAGGCGCCTACTACCCCACCTGTCTCGTGCCCTGTTTTTTTTTTCCTGCTGTTTCCCAAGTCCGGATTCCCGTTTCGCCGCCCTCTGTGTCGGTATCTGTTGCTGCGCCCCCTTCTTCAGTACCCCCGTGTGTTGCCCCAGTCACCCCTGTCACCACTATGCCCGGACTGTTTCCCCCAAGACCTCTCCTCGTGTGTCCCCGTCCAAGTCTGCCCGGATTCCTCGTCCTCAGCCCTCGTCCCAGAAATCCAGGACCCCCAGCCCACCTATCCACCCTGGACTATCCCCCATGAACTCTGTGTTACCTCTGCCACCCCTTCCATGTTTATTATTTCTGAATTGTCATCCATGCCCTTTTGTTGTTTTTTCGTGTTTGCCACTACTGTTATTTGTCATGTTTTGTTGGTTACATACATAAAATTATTTTAAAAAGTAAACATTCTGAAATCATTGAAAGAGATCTCATAATAATTTAATTTAGATTCACAATAGTAACATTAAATCATATTTTTATATGATTAATATAATATTTTTAAATAGGATGGGTTTCATTATGAATATGGTGATTATCTCTAAATATTTCTTAATATTTTATATTTACCATCTGAATCTAACCATGCCATGTCAACAAATGGAAAAGTCAGCCAGAAATGTATTATTTTGTTTATTATTGTGCCTTTAGCCCCAACAGTAGGGGCGCCTTTTACCCCAATACCATCATTTTACATAAAATCATTTACAAACCTTTGTCTCAAAATACATTCAATAATTTCAGCGATTCTCATTTGCTACTGATCAATCAAAGAAATCTACATTTTAAAAGTGGCGCAGAATCAACTTTACGCTGCTGCTTGCGATAGCGTTAGGGATCAGCCAAAAATCCATGTGCATCTTGAAAAGGAGATGTTTCAGAAAGCAACTTTTTGTGCCTTCTAGTGGCTTAGAGGAAAAACAAATCAATGAAGTATTTTACTCCATGGACCCTTTATCCCTGTTATAATTGTGTATATATATACATACACAGTACCAGTCAAAAGTTATGTTATTATGAGAAGTTTAAATATATTTTCTGGCCACCACAGTCTAGTTAATAAATTGGAAAGCACTGCAATCTATTTGTGACGGTCAATGCTGATATTGTGGCGGTCCGCCACAAATAAATCAATGTATGAGAAACACTGATATACACACACATACAAACCTTTTTTTTTTTTTTTTTTTGCAGCCTGAGACGTTTAAAAAAAAATTTGCAGGCTGGGATCAAAATAGTCTCTCTTTTTCATTGAATTGCATTTGTAAAGATGTAGCCTATTCCTTCCTTTCTGTTTCTTCCTTTCTCACCAGTCATAACAACCTCCTATTTCCCAGACCTCAATTCATCACAATCTTGATAATTCTGGGGCTGCTGGGAAACTGCATTTACCCCGCTGCTATAAATCAGCTGTGGGGCATTAATTCACAATCAGCATATGTTAGTGCACTTAAGAGGAATTAAAGCGATGGAGAAAACACACATAAAGGGTCTAAACACTGTTTCCTGAAAAATTAATCCATAAATATAGCAGTACGCGACCTACTAGGAAATCACTTAACTGACATATTAAAGGACATTAAAGGGATATATTTGTTTAAGGGATGAGTGAGGCCGTTTTAACCTAAAGCTGTTTTTCATACAACATAGTTAAGAGAAACAACAAATTAAATGCTTTTAGCTCAAAGGCCTCGTATTTACTGTAGTAACTTGTGTAATACTTATCTCTGTCTCCAGTGTGTTCATACAGTGTTAAGTTTCTTCTTTAGTGTCTGAAATACACTGTAAAAAAAAAAATGTCTAAGCTGTAAATAAAACAAATTACATGTTTTACAAGGAAATACTATTCAGTCTTTCTACAGTATTTTATGTTTAATTCAGTGTTTAATACTCGCCATTTCTTTGTAACTATTTGTAAAATTGATTAGCCATTTCTGACTGAAATTTGTTTCCACACCACATTTTTTTAGTGTACTGTTTTAAGAAGGAAAAAATTTAAATATATGGTATGATTGCCTTAATTGACATACATTTCCCATTAGCTTAGTTCACCCTGGAGTTTCACCCTTCCAGGGCAGGACACTCGCTAGAGAGGGTCGAGGGGCTTGGCGAGGCTGTGTCTGTCTGCTAGCAGATATTTATCTGTGCAATTTGGATGTGTGCATCACGGGAGAGCTGCAGGCAGAGAAAAGTTGCTTTTATGGCCCAGGCTTTGCTCAGCACAAGCAAATACCCCCAGGATTTCTGGGCATGGCACATAATTGCAGCATTAAGAGCCGGTGAGGTCCGGTGGCTTATTAGGCCTACTGTAGAGACAGCCGTAGGGGCCTTCGGGAGGCAGTACGACGCGTAGCATCAGCATGGCAGCCGGAACAGGTGGATGGTGCAACGCAAAGAGGCTGCTTTCATTCTGCTGAACCCTGTCGGAGGAGTGGGTAGCTCATCTCTGCAGTTTCTCATTAGTTAGCTACGAAGGCAATGCTAACTCAGCCCAATGTCAGCCGCCAACTCACCGCTGCCACAGATCCTTTGCTGAATGATCAACCGCATTCATATATGCACAGTGGGGCGAGAGCTGCTGAAAAAAACATTCACCCTGAGGATTGTGGGATATTGTGCTGTGAAACATGCCACAGCCATTTTGTGGAAACTTTGGAAACTTTTTTTTATATATTCAAACATTTATATATATATATATATATATATATATATATATATATATATATATATATATATATATATAGTACACACACACACACTGTTACGGTAAAACCTTTGAACGGTAGTGTATAATGTTACAAAAGCTTTCTATTTTAGATCAAAGCTGTTCTTTTGAACTTTCTATTCATCAAAAAATCCTGAATTTTTTTACACAACAGTTTTCAACATTGATTATAAGAATAAATCTTTCTTGAGCAACAAATCAGCATATTACAATCATTTCTGAAAGATCATGTGACGCTGAAGACTGGAGTAACTGCTGAAAATTCAGCTTTGCCAACACATAAATGACATTTTAAAATATATTCAAACAGAAAACAATTTGCTGTATCAATGATTAAATTAATGAGCATAGAGCTGATACTATAGTAAGCAGGAGGGTAGACCTCCAGGAACAGGATTAAGCACCCCTGCTACTGATCACAGTGCTGTTTGTGAGCTTGCGAACATCACATAAACATATTTCACCAGGTCTGGTCATGTGGAAGTAAATAAAGGCAACAGCTATATGGTGCACTCACCCTTTTAATGAGCCTATCTGTGTAGTAACACTAATGTCCGTTTATAAAGACAAAAAAGGCTTTTCTTGTCATTTTTTCCCCAAGACCTTTTTCTAGACAGTGTTATTTATCATTTTTGTGTTTTTAGCTTGTTAATATCAATCTCAGCTCCCAAAAGAAAACTAGAAAGAGATGTTTAATCATTGTGCTTGCTTTGGTATACCTTTGTTTCTTTTTCTTCAGTCTGGTGCTCTCTGTCACTCTCATCTATCCTCATATATGTGGTAGCTTGCTGAGGATCCCACTGGTGTTTTTCTCTTCATTTGGCCCACAGATCAAAACGCCCCAACAATCAGTGGACAACTGTAGATGTGGATGCTGGAATTCATTATGGATATTTTAAAAAGTATTATCTCCGCTCATTATAAAACTGACCTGTTGTTTCTTCTGAATCTTATTACGCTGAAACTTACAATGGCACACTCTTTCTGAAAAGAAAACAATATTTTGATATGGTTCATTTAGACCTGAACTACAAATGAAGCTTAAACTTTTTTTTTTCTTAAAGGCCATTATGAAGGTAGTTTATGCTCTATAACAGTAATTGGCATAATTAGGATCATATGTATGACAAGTGTTTGTTTTTTTTCCCCCTTTTTTTCTATTTCTTCCTCATTAGTGAATATTATATATATAGATATATATATATATATATATATATATATATATATATATATATATATATAGTATGGGCTCATGCAAACCATTGGCTTTGTCTTGTGCTTTGCTATGAAGAGCTCAGAATAGATTTACTGTAAACTTCATTAGGCATTAGCAATTACAGTTTGACAGTCTTTTTTTTGAAAATCACTGCATAAAGTACTTTTTTTTAGATTATTCAAAACCCTCCCTCTGAAAGGAGCAGGTTTCTTTGATTGGTCAGTCGACCTCAGTCTTTTGTGATTGGTCTACCGCTTAGAGCATGTGTCGGAAATGTAACGTGCCTTACCACAACCGACGAGTATCAGCTCCGGAGGCTTCCGGACAAAAAACTCATGACAATATGAACTGTGGAAATCATCTAAGAGCTTTGTACAGCTTTTTACAGTGAATGTCATTGAAAACACAGTAAGTTTATTCCACACAGCCTCGGTTTCATACCTGCCATGTTGCTGTCATAACTCTGTAGGAAGAATTCAAAGGATTCAGTTGTGAGTGAACAGTAGTGAATTTATTAATTTCAAAGACAATAGGCGAACCGAATAGGTTGGTTTCCCATCTACGAGACGCGGCGGTGGCGGAACCGGGGCAGGCAGATTAATGTGGGAATGAAACACAGGTTTTATTTTAGACACATGAAAGACGGAATGAATTCTCCTGTACGCAGGAGGGAGTTTGAGGTGGACTGCCACTGGACTAAGGATCTTAGTGACAGGGAACGGGCCGATAAATTTGGGAGCCCGGAGAGGATTGTTCTTGGAAGAAAGCCACACTTTTTGACCAACGACGTATACGGGAGGCTTCAGCCAGTGGCGATCAGCCTGAGCCTTGGTGCACGCTCCCTCCTGGAGGAGAGTCTCACGGGCTCTCCTCCATGTGTGACGACACCACTGGATGCGCTAACGAGCTGCGCTGATGAGCCGCGCCCACTCACACCACACGCACACACATAGCGAGGGCGAGTCAGTGAATGCGTGAATCGTGAGACTGACATTGAATCCAAAGAAATTAACGCGGTCCATGTTGAATCCAAAGAAGTTAACTTGAAGATGAAGTTGCCGGAAGGAGACAGGAAAATGTTGTCTCAAAGAGATTGAGCCAAGATCTGAACTAATCAGACACTCTTAAAGGTCCTATCAGTTCACACCCATTTGGTGAGATGACCAATCAAAGATGACCGGGAGAAAGTGTTTGTTTCATCTTATCTCTAAAAAATATTTATGATGCAATTTATCATATGTACATGTTGTACACAATTGATTCAGGGGAGCAGAGTTGATAACGGTCTTTGAAGAGAACTGGTTTGAGGGCCGATGACAACGGGAGAGGGGGAAGCTTTTATGATGTCTAGAGCATTTTAAATAAGTCTATTCGTTACAGATGTTAAAAAAAATGTAATTTAGAACATCTGAGCTGCATTGAACTTATATGGTTCAAAGGCAGTCGGTAGATAAATGGTGAGAACGCAACAAAAGGTTGTGATTGTATTTGGCTGAGGAATAGTGTTAAAAATACATTTTAAACAGTGTTTCCTAAATGTGTCCACCTTAGGAAGGCTAATAAAAGGCAGTTTTGAGTCAGGGTGGAAAAAAACAGCATCTCTTGGATATGGCGACAACACACTACTAATGCAACTTATCAAGGCCTCGCCCCCTTTTTTGCATATGTCTTGGGAGGGAATTATTTGAATGAGGACTATCCACGAGCTGCCTGTCCCCTGAACACACTGTAAAAATACGCGGTCTCTGCAAACACCCCAAGCAACAAAAACAAACTGGGCTAACCCGCACCACGAAACATAACAAACTGGTCCATCCAATAACCGACAAGAAGGATTTGGGGGTGGGCTTTGGGGGGTTAGTGCGCGGATGAGAAGGAGGGAGGGTCTAGCTAGCCTCTGTTTTGTTTGACAATACTTTAAACGTCAACAAGAAGTGACGTCACCTGACATCGCTTAGAGCACCTTTAAGAAAGTTGAAATCAACCATTAATACAGACGCTGCATCATTGTGTCCGACATGTTTTTTCACTGATGCCAAGTTTCACACTCGAAACTACAACTTTTTGGTGACATTCTTGTGCGTTCAACTTGTGACTTGGACCCAACGATTTTTACAATTATTAAAGTACTTTAACACTATGAAAGCTAATTTCCACCACTGAATCAAAAATAAAAAGGTAATTGCGACTTTTTAA
Source organism: Siphateles boraxobius (assembly GCF_051911475.1). Classification (NCBI taxonomy): domain Eukaryota; kingdom Metazoa; phylum Chordata; class Actinopteri; order Cypriniformes; family Leuciscidae; genus Siphateles; species Siphateles boraxobius. The sequence goes on along the minus strand of NW_027509186.1, from coordinate 26,494,533 downwards.
CTCACAATTCTGACATTTATTTCTCAGAATAAACTCCTTTTTTCCCCTCAAAACTGGACTTTATAACTAGTAATTGTGGGTTTATATCTCACAATTGTGAGGAAAAGTCAGAATTGCCAGATGTAAATTCGCAATTGCGAGTTATAATGTCAGAATTAAGATAAGTCGCAATTATCTTTTAACAAATTTTTATTCTGTGGCGGAAACTAGCTTCGATATTCACAAAGAGGGTTGTGCAATGTATAAAATACTTGGGGGTTTATTTTCCAGCAAAAATACCTATAAATATTGTGATATAAACAGCTACTGTGATACCCATTGTAATTTATCTTAAGATGCAAGATTTAAGCATGTGATAACATCCAGCAGAGAGAGATGCCTTTATCGTAGGAGTGATTGTTGGACTTGTCGGGGGACTCTTCAAGATGGAGTGCTACACTTAAATGCAGTTAAAAACCCTTCTATTACAGGTGCTGTATCAGAGCCCTGTTAGGCTTAAATCAGGGTCCTGCTCTGTGATAGGAGGCAGTGGAGAGAGGGACAAGGGAGCAAGGGCACTGAACCCATGCATCTCTCACTGTGGAGTTGGCTATTGATTTTTCCAGTGGTCCCCGTGTCATTTGTGGTTAGTCTCTTACATGGGCAGGTAACTGCAACGCAATGGAGAAGATGAGCAGATTCTGCACTGAATAGTGCTGCTTCTGTCTGCCACATGACTCCTACTTTTAGCCAAGTCACTCAAGCTTTTGTTTATTCAGAGATGATGAAGAAGCTTAGGAAGCAGCTAATCAAGGAATGGGAAATCTGACAGATATTCAACTAAAGAACAGACTGAATTACTATAGACTTTTTCCCCCACAAAATTTCTAGAAACTTATTATACTTAATAATGGTAACATTGCTTACATCAGGTGATCTGAGGTCTGACAGTAATTGTCTTGAAATGTATTATTGAAGTAAAGTGTTGCTGTGGTTGTGCTTTAAAGAATTGTAAATTGATTTTAGAAATAGTGTTTGTGATCTTGCAAATGTTGCATCAAATTAGGTCTTTTGAAATTCAACTGGTTTATTGTGACCTCTTTGGAGAGAATGTTAATGCACTGTCAGTCAGTATACATCTTTCCATAATGCTTTTGAAATATCCAGTGTAAAGCTCCAAATTATGATGATGGTAAATATGATATTATTAATATAATAAATTACAAATTCTTTATTAACTATGGTAGTTATAGTTATTTTAAAAGTAATTTTCTTTTAAAAGTAAGTCTTTTAGATTTTAATCTCAAGATTAAATAGTACCTTACATTATTATTACGGAGTGTCTAATTATTTCTATTTACTTGTTGGTAGAGGCTATTTACATGAACTCCGCACACTGACGTCTGGTTTTGACGCAAATCATCCCGAGTCTGAATCCGCCTTTTGCCGAACTCGCTCTACTCCCATTTCCCATCACATATCAGATCGGAAAGGCATTTATTTTTAGAAAATATGCTTCTCTATTTCATCCCACATTTTTGTTATTTATTTTAATTTTAGGTTAATCACATGTGTAGTTATTGGTTTCTAATATTTTTTGTTTGCAAATCATGGTGACTTTTTGTAATTTCGTTGTTTACAATGACAACAAAGCTCTATTCTAAAATATTCACATATTCACAAGTGTCTAACGTGATTAATAATACAATGTTTATCGGTTAGGGTTAGGGTTAGGTGTAGGGAGGGCTTTATTGTCCCAATAAGGCTGCATCCATTTTATAATTTCAATACATTTAATATTGTACACTTATGTTATGATTACATACTGTTTAATCTACAACAAAATTGAGGTGCAAATAGTATCTGCCACTATTTATAAGTATAAATAGCTTCTAAATGCTATTTAGACTTATTGCAAAAAAAATACTGCTAATTTTACAGTGTAAATAGAATCTATCTCTATTTTCACTTAGTGTAAATAGAATCAATTGTTATTTAAACAGTGTAAATAGTATCTATTGCTAAGAAAATATGCTGCCTAATTGTTTCATCCATCCATCCGTGTTTTTTTTTTTTGTTTTTTGTTTTTACTATTTGAGCTATATACTTGATAAAAATGAGAAACTATAAGCTAGTTGACCTCACTTATCAGACATATGTCATAGGACTAGTTTGTTTTAAATAAAGAGTTGTGCAACATGATATTCCATATGTTTGCAAAGGTAATCTTATATCTTGGAGTTCAGTCAAGTTCAGTTCTACACACTTATTTTGAGACAGCTTGAATGGAGCGCACCTTTCGTATTTAAACTGTTTTCTTTTCCATTAAAGTCAGATATCTGCAAAGACAGCCTTGTCCTTTATTGCAATACCTCTGTGGTATAACTTTTTAAAGGGACTTGAGACACTGGAGTATCAGATCCCACCAGTAATGAAAAGCATATTTGAGAGAGCATTTCATTTGCTTATCCAAAAGATCAAATATCCAATAACTGGAGAAGACATTCCTAAAGTCTTGTCTTGGAGTGCTAATATGACAATGCGAAGCTACAGTGTGGTTTATTGGGGGTACGAATATGAATAGATGTCCTTAGTGACTTCAGATAAAGGATTCTTTGCTTTGCCTTGCTGTGGTTGGCCTTCTATCAGAGTTAAGTTAGGCACCTAATGTTCTCCACAGAAACACCCCATTCTTTGATCAGGAGCCTGCAGAAGGGTTGACAGGTAATTTTTTAGTTGTGTTCAGAGTTATTTTGTCACTAGTGTTAATGTAGTTGTCGATTCCTCCCTAGTCATTTAAATAGGATGCTATTGTTTTTGCCATGTCAGCACAAGCAAAGCACCATCAGTCTGGCTAGAAGCCTCTGCCAGACTCTGCAAAGTACTGGTAAGGATATGTTCTAGATCGAAGATTCATTTGATTCAGTTCAAATTGACTAGAACTTTAAGAACTAATTTTCTAAGATTGATGTGAATGATTATACAAGAAAATGGACTGCTCACAAACCGTTCTTACAATGCATCACAGCTAGAGATGCGCGGTTGGCGGTTACAGTCGCGGACTCCGCAGTCGGGCGGATGATGTGACAAAAAATAATGTTTTAATTAAATTTGTGCATGTGGCGGTTTTAATAAAAAAGTAGCCTTTAAATATCTTTGCTGCATTAGATCAGTATCCTTTCTAGAACAGGCCAGAGTTTTCTAGATTCACGGGTTGCGTCAGCAGCGCCTTGCATCGCCCATAGACCTTAAAACAATCATCGGATTGCGGGCGGGCACGGCTTTGAAAATTGGTCAATTGGTCAACCCATCTGTGCATCTCTAATCACAGCAGCTCTTGATTTTCTGAATTTACATACATTTTAAGATATATGAGGCATATGAATGCATGTCTTTGTGTATAGACAGAGACATTATGTAATAGACCACTTGTAAAAAGTGGGATAAATAGTAAAGCTGAAATAGTCAAAACTAGACCAGCATGAAAAACTATTTTAAACATAATTTGAGCTAATATAATTTTTATATATATATATATATAGTCTTCTGGCATTTCCCTAGTTATATGTTACCTACATGGCTATATAAGGTGGTTGCACTTTAAGACAGTGCTGTGTTTTATTAAAAAGTGATTATATTATAAAGTGACAATGTTTACTCTGCAGCCCCTCTTTATCAAAATAGTTCAACACATTTGTATGCATTCCTCTGTTTTGTTTCCTCTCTTTTTGACCCAGTTCTTGAAATTGAACTGAAAACTGAGAACTTCCTAAACCGCTGATTTATCATGGAGGCTAAATAACCCCACAGATGGGTTTTATGGTTCTTAATGCCGGACATGTTAACACCAGGCAGATATATCTTGCAAGGATATTGCAGATTTCTCTGATATTAAAGTTTTAACCTGCAAGTGACCTTCTGGTATCGTGGTGATTCAGTATGCATGGTGAAATACCAATCATTGTCTTTTATGTTTCTGATTTAGAATGTTGTGAACCTACTGACTTTAACAAGCTTTTTGTTTATGCCCTGCTAAAGCCCGAATAGGAGCGTATAAGTTGTTGTTGTTTATCGGTTTTATATTTTAAGTTTCCATTCTCTTACAGAAGAAATATATTTTCAAATGTATGCAAAAAATGGGCCAAACATAGATTGCTAATAAAGATTATACAGTTTATATTTTTATTTTAATTTTAATATATATCATTCTATTGCACACTTACTGTACACACACCTTCTTCTTTTTTGTCATATGTGGTTTGTTGATTGAAATCATTAATTCATTTATATGTTGGATGTCATACTGGATTGCCTACTGTAGGGTATGGACCAATCAGCCACACACTAATTATTCATTATATACAAAGGTTTGTGAAACGTCTCGGGTTATGACTATAACCCTTGTTCCCTGAGAAGGGAACGAGACACTGCGTCGAGAATCGACTCTTTGGGAACGCTCCCTTAGCGTGCGCCTCTGAAGTATGAATGAAACTATTCCAATCCTGATTGGTGTTGCGTCATGACGTAACATGTGACGGCATAACCGGATGCATAAAAGCGACGCCGGCACACACACACACTAGCCTAGCGATGATGCAAGACGCTCTAAGGCCTCGAGGGGCGTGGCAGGACGACGCAGTTTCTCGTTCCCTTCTCAGGGAACAAGGGTTATAGTCATAACCCGAGACGTTCCCTTTCGAGGGAACTCAACACTGCGTCGAGAATCGACTCTTTGGGGAACGAATGCCCACTAGGCCACGCACCGAAGACAGGCCTGCCCAGGAGTGAAACTGATTCAGGCACTCGAGACGAGAGCAGGACGAGAGCACTCGTGCGCCAGGCGTACTGGGGAGGTACAGACTATAGAACCTAATAAAAGTGTGTGGGGTAGCCCAACCGGCTGCCTCACAGATCTCCTGGAGGGGAACTCCCGAGAGGAGGGCCCTAGAGGACGCCATGCCTCTAGTAGAATGAGCCCTTATGGCCAGAGGTGAAGGCAAATTGCGCACCTCAGAAGCCAAGGCAATAGCCTGCACAATCCAATTACTAATGGTTTGCTTGGATGCCGGGAGCCCTCTCCTAGGTGACCCGAAACACACTAACAGTTGGTCCGACCTCCTCCAAGAAGAGGACCTCTCGAGATAAATACTCAAAGCTCTGACGGGGCAGAGCAAATGGAGCTTCTCTTCTTCTGCCGACACATGAGGTGGAGGATGGAAAGCCTGAAGGGTCGTAGACCTAGCCGTATTAGCAGGCACTTTAGGCACATAGCCCGGTCTCGGGTGCAAAAAGGCCTTAAACTTGCCAGGGGCAAACTCCAAGCAAGCTGGTGTCACTGCCAGGGCTTGGAGATCTCCCACCCTCTTAAGAGAGGTGATGGCTAAGAGAAAGACCAATTTGTAGGTAAGATATTTTGGCGAAGCCGACTGAAGAGGTTCGAAGGGGGCCAGGGATAACCCTTCCAGAACCACTGCCAGGTCCCAGGCAGGAACCCTGGACCTGGTTGTCGGTCTCATCCTCCAAGTACCACGGAGAAAACGAATGACCAGCTGGTGCCTCCCCAGAGGCCCATCACTTAATGGCGCATGGAAAGCCGCAATGGCAGCCACGTACACCTTAAGCGTGGAAGGGGAGAGACCCGCAGAGAAACGATCTTGAAGAAACTCCAGAACTGAAGCCACCGGGCAGTTAACTGGGTCTAAATTATGTTCTCTACACCAAGTAACGAAAACATTCCACTTGAGGCCATATAATCTCCTAGTAGACAGAGCCCTAGAGCTAAGTATGGTTTCAACCACCCCGGCTGATAGACCAGCGTTTAGGTACTGAACCCCCTCAGAGGCCAGGCCCACAGTTTCCACAGCTCTGGTTGAGGGTGGAAGATTGTGCCCTCCACCTGAGACAATAGATCCCTCCTCAGAGGAATCTGCCATGGCTGAGCTATCAGGAGCGAAATTATATTTGAAAACCATACCCGGGTCGGCCACATTGGGGCAACCAGAAGTAGACTGATGCCCTCCTGACGGACCCTCTCCAGGACTGCCGGAAGCAGAGCGATCGGGGGAAATGCGTACAGGCGAAGCTTTGTCCAGGCCTGTACCATGGCATCCAACCCCAGTGGGGCTGGATGTGAGAGGGAGAACCAAAGTGGGCAGTGGGACGTCTCTCGAGACGCGAATAAATCCACTTCCATGGGCCCAAACCTCTCCCATATCAACTTCACCACATCTGGATGAAGTCTCCATTCCCCGTGCCTCAGCCCCTGCCTCGATCTGAGTCCCCCTTGTCGGTTTAGATAAGCTACCACTGATGTATTGTCCGATCGTACTAGGACATGGTAACCCTTGATGTCTGGAAGGAAGTTCCTCAGAGCCCTGAACACAGCCAACATCTCTAGACAATTTATGTGCCAAGAATGATGATGGTCCTGCCACAGACCCCTGGCAAAGCGGCCGTCCATGACCGCGCCCCAGCCAGTGAGGGAGGCGTCTGTCGAAACGGTTTTCCGGCAACTTGACGCTCCTAACACTGGCCCTTGGGACAGGAACCAAGGTTTCTTCCATTTCTGCCGTTTCATTCCGAACTGCCATTTCTCGAGACTGGGCCAGAATGAGCCAGTCGTCGATATAATTCAGTATGCGGATGCCCTGAAGTCTCAGTGGAGCAAGTGCTTCATCCATACATTTGGTGAATGTGCGGGGAGAGAGTGCTAGGCCGAACGGAAGAACCCGATATTGGTAAGCTTCGCCCCCGAAAGCGAACCTCAGGAACCTCCTGTGACATGGAAGGATGGATACGTGAAAATTGGCGTCTTTTAGATCTATCGTGACAAACCAGTCCTCGGATCTGATTTGACTCACGATGACAGGAATAGTGAGCATTTTGAACCTGAGCTTCATCAGAGACAGGTTCAAAACCCTGAGATCTAGAATTGGCCTCAACCCCCCATCCTTCTTTGGAACTATAAAGTACCGGCTGTAAAATCCGGACTCCCTGTCTGAATGAGGAACACGTTCTATGGCCTCCTTTAGCGGCAGAGATTGCACTTCTTGTTCCATCACCTGAGCCTGCTCTGGAACCACTGTAGTCTGCACCACCCCAGAAAATTTGGGGGGGGCGGTGCCCGAACTGCAGTCTGTACCCTGACTTTATTATATGCAGGACCCATGCAGATATGTTGGGAAGATGATACCATGCCTCTACAAAATCTACTAAGAGAACCAGCCTCTCGAGACTGGCCTCTGGTGTTTTTCGAGCACCCTTCTCGACCCCCTGAAGCAGAAGACCGGCAGGGTGTAGTCGATACGGTTTTAGTGACCATAACTGATGCTCGTTTTTTATTTTTCGAGAAAAACGACCCACAGTGCGTTCGCTGGAATATGATGCGGCCCGAAGCGTCACCGACGGCGGGCAACTCACATCGTTTCCTAGAGGGCTCCGCTGTGAGAACAACCTCGGTTGTTCTACAACGGAGGGGACAGCCCTCAGAGGTCCCACCACTCTGGCTAGGACCTCTTTCCTGAAGCCCTCCTAGCCTGAAGGACATCCCTTAAATCGCCCTTCTGGCTGGGGGGCTTCTGCTGGGAGCGTTTCCTCCGTTGCCAAGCTCCCGGAGGAGGGGCTCTAGAGGAAACGCTCTCCCTTTGCTCTGCCCGGTGTGAGGAGCTGGTTGATGGCTGGGGCTGATGTTCTTGCCCCACCCTACTCGATTTGGACTTCGATTTTCGGGGGAGGAACTGCTGGAACACCGCAGATTGCTTCTTCGCCTCCTGAAACCTGTCGACGACCGATGTAACGGCGTCGCCGAACAGGCCAGAAGGCGAAAGCGGCGCATCCAGCAGAACAGATTTATCTTTCTCCTTTAGACCAGATAAATTGAGCCACAGATGCCTCTCCGTGGCCACCATAGCTGTCATAGAGCGGCCAATAGCGCGGGCCGTCTCTTTAGTGGCCCGGAGAGACAAATCTGTGGCTTTGCGCAACTCTGAAATATCTTCAGGAGTTGGCCCCTCCCCCTCGTCCAAATCTTTCAGGAGATCGGCCTGGTATGCCTGCAAGCTAGCCATAGAGTGCAGACATGAACCAGCCCGACCTGCCGCCATGTAAGCCCTGCCTATTAAAGCAGATGTATCTCTGCAGGGCTTACTAGGCAGCGCAGGGGTTTTAAGGGAAGATGCCGACTCAGGAGATAGATAACCGGCTAGAGCTTCTTCGACTTTAGGCATCTTCCCATAACCCATATCCCGTGCCCCCACAACATTGCTATAATCGACAACAGATGGACGGGAGACACGGGACGAATGCGGTTTATCCCACGATCTCGAGATCTCTTTGTGGAGATCGGGGAAAAACGGCAAACCCCGGCTGTGACCTGTGCCGCAGGAAACGCTCGTCTAACTTGCTTACGACTAGCGTTCCCTGCTCATCTTGTGGCCAGCTGATGTTAAGTCTGGCCACGGCACGAGTCACAACCTCCACCAGCTCCTCATAAGCTTGGCCGTGAACTGGCGCGCTCGACTCACGGTCATCCTCGATGCTGATCACCTCTGCCTCCTCGGAAGCAGAGAGCTCAAGCACCGGGACCTGGTCGTGGGCAGAAGAAGCCGCAGCGCGGGCTTCTGCACCACTCACAGGGGCTTCGGGATCTTCAGATGAAGAATGAGAAAGTGCCACAGCAGTCTCATTCTCATCTGCAAGATCCCGCTGCGAACCCCACGATCTGAGTCGCCGCGCCGCCTCAACAGACGCGGGACCAGAACCGCGGGGAACGCGATCCTGACCGAGCTTATCAAAGCACGCCAGCCGGGAGCGCAGCACCCTCATGGGTAGTGCTTCACAGTGTACGCAGGCAGCTCCCTGGAGACTGCCTGGGCGTGCTGCGCTCCCAAACAGTTCACACACAAAACATGCGTGTCCCCATCCGTAATAAAACGAGGACAGGGGTGCACACACATTCTGAACTGCTGGCTGGCCATAATATATATAGGGATAGACAAACAACACCAAATAAGACAGACAGTCGTAACATAGAGCGCTTGCTGAAGAGCGAAAAGCTAGTGTGTGTGTGTGCCGGCGTCGCTTTTATGCATCCGGTTATGCCGTCACATGTTACGTCATGACGCAACACCAATCAGGATTGGAATAGTTTCATTCATATTTCAGAGGCGCACGCTAAGGGAGCGTCCCCAAAGAGTCGATTCTCGACGCAGTGTTGAGTTCCCTCGAAAGGGAACTCCAAAACTAACAGCCCAAATGAACGAACACAAGGGGAGAAACAGTGTCATGTTACAGGGCATGATAAGGAGATTTTACGACCTCCACAGGAATGTGGCCACGTGCACAAGAGAGAGACAATGGGGAAGACAGAAACCCTCTTTAAAACAGACTTTGCTGCATTAATCATAGACTAACTGATCTATAAATGAACATGCATACAACTGTGAAAGAAACAGTGTAAACGGTTTACTGTCTCGTGTAATATTATGTATATATTATGGTATGTACCTTGGTATACAACCAACTAACGATCAATGTAACCTCACCTGTATGATGCCTCCTACCTAATTAATCCTCATTTAATGACTCACACTTTGATGTACATCACCTTCTTCTAGAATACAGTGTGTGGATGTGTTATAGCTATCTGAGCATTAATGAATGCATGTCCCACGCTTGGGACAAAGACTCGTAAATCAATAAGAGCCACTTTCCCTCTCAGACATGTCACCTTTCTTATTGGTTGAGTTCAACCCTTAGGGGTGGATCTTTTCCAGGCTTTATAAGAGACAGTCCACATGTGACCTTCCTCTCTTAGTTCTTTCATCCAGCCGCAACACTGTTTCTGGTGATACTGGGGAACACCCTCCCCCTCCACAGGGCCCCAGGGCCCAGCAGGCCTCGATCCAACCAGATATGGGCTCATGCAGGAGAGAGGAGACTCTCTCACAAAGAACCAAGGACAATCTCAGGTGTTTTGGAACAAAGACTCCAACCAACCACGACTCCAATCACCCACTCTTCCGACTTCCTCACTTCTCCTGGGTGCTTGGCGTGGCCTCAACAGGGCCCCAGGCCTTGACCAAACAGCCATGTGTTCCTGGAGAAAGAGAACTCTCAACCAACTTCCACTTGACACTGCCGGAACCATCAACGACTTAAATTTTTAACAACTTTCAAGAATTGTTCCCACTACAAATGCAAGTATTCAATTCAATGAAATGTGAAAATGAAATTCTGATGGTTCTTCTCATAGTCCCTCTTCCGGTTTCCAATTTCATCCTATCACTAACCTATTTCTGTATTTATGTATATATGTTTGTTTAGTTTATTTATGTTTATGATTTAGTTAATAAAACTTCTGCACTTTATGTCTTTGGTTCTGATTTGCTTGCAATACGAAGTCCCTTTACGGTTTTTGATCTTGCTACATGCTCAAAATGCTGTACATGCTAAGAAATAATTATTCTTCTGTGGCCAGGGAAGATACCCTTTTCTTAGAATAAATTAATAATCAAAAGAGTTTGTTGGACGAACTGATTAATTGATTGTACTATTAATTTAACCATGTCAAGTTAATCCAATTAACTGACCCAAATATTTATAATTAATCATAACAAGTTATTATTGATTATTAATATTTCATAAAGCTAAGTTCCCTTTCAAGGGAACTCGAGCTGCGTCAAACGCTGTGGGAACGCCCCTGCGTTGTGCGTCATGAAGCACGTATGGAATCAGCCCAATGGAGAGATGGAACGTCATAGGCGGGTGACGTCATCGATCAGGAAACTATAAAGCACCCCATAAACACAAGCGCAACAGCTTTCTGTGCCTTCAGTCGCGCTATATGTGAATCTGTCCCTGTGTGAATATTGTCTGTCTTTACATACTCTGCACCACACAAACAATTTATATATATATATATATATATATATATATATATATATATATATATATATATATATATATATATATTAAGAGAGATATGGCGAACGAACAGCAGTTTAGGAAGTGTTTCCCTCCCTGCTCGCGTTATTTTACGAGTGGGGATACACACGTTCTTTGTGTTGTTTGTTTGGGAGTGCAGCATGCCCAGTCAGCTCTCGAGGGAGCTGATTGTGAGCATTGCGAGCGTCTGCCATTAAGGACGCTCCGCTCCCGCTGGGCGCTCTTCGAGGAGAGCGGTTCGGTGCACACTCCCCGCGGTTCGGGTCCCGCTCTTGCCGAGGCAGAGCGACGACGCGTATCATGGGGATCGCATATGGATCTCTCAGCGGGGTTAGAGACGGGCTCTGCCTTATCTCTCCCTTCACCTTTGAGATCCAGTGCCTCAGTCCCGTGTTCGGAAGCACGCGCTGCGGTTTCTTCCGCTCGGGCTGAGGCACCAGTTATAAATGAGGGAGATGTGGAGGATTCGCCACCTTACACTCCCGAAAGTGATAAGCTAGTGGAGGTATTAACAAGAGCTGTAGAAAAACTCAGCATTGTATTGCCAGTGACTAGACAGGAGTCTGTTTCTAAATCAAAATTAGATGAGAGATTTTTGCCGTCACGAGTGCAACCTCCACGCCAGTGCTTGCCGTTTTTTCCCGATCTCAACACTGAGGTGTCGAAATCGTGGAAAAAAACGGTGTCATATAGAGTGTTTAGTCCCCAGACTTCAACATATTCTAATATTGTGGGGGCAAAATCATATCGTTATTCGGCTATGCCTCGCGTGGAAGAGACGCTTGCGAGTTTTCTCTCCCTCGAGGCTGCGTCATCTGTTAAGGCACCGGCATTACCCACCAAGCCTCTTAGAAATATTTCGGTTTTTGTGGGTAAAGCGTATTCGGCGGCGGGTCAGGCTGCGTCATGTCTGCATACTATGTCTATTATGCAGGCATACCAGGCTGACCTGCTGAGGGACGTGAGTGAAAGTGAGAAGGTCAGTGCTGACGTGGTTCGCGAACTGCGTCAGGCTGCTGATTTATCCCTCGCGCAACCAGAGAGTCGGCCAAGCTAGTGGGTCGATCTATGGCAGCTCTGGTGGCCACAGAAAGACATCTGTGGTTAAATCAGACAATTATAAAAGAAAAAGAAAAAGCTTTCCTTTTAGACACTCCTCTCCCCCCCCCCCCCCCCCCCCCTGGGTTTATTTGGCGATGCTGTAAATTCTGTCATCGACAAATTCCAGGAGAAGGAAAAGCAAACAACAGCTTTTAAGAAATTTCTCCCTTTAAAAATTCATGTCCCTGGGGCTGCTGGGCGGGAGCAGCCCCGGCCGTCTGCGAGGTCATCATATAGGGCGCTGAAGCAGAGTGTCGCGTCTCGTGCTCCCCCTGCTGGACAGTGGGCTCAGCCGCGGCACTCTCAGCCGAAATCTCCCAGTAATAGAACTGATCTGAGGACAGTTATATTAGCTAAGAAGGCTTCAGCTAAGAAGAAGTCCTGGCGCCAAGGCGCGCAGGACACTGAGGGTGGTCCCAACCGAGGCGGAAAGGTTTGCACCTCTGTCTACGGTGCCCATTCTTCCTCGGTGCCCTCAGGTGCCCGTTCTGCCAACCCCGCCTTCTTGCCGTGGCGCAGACGGTCCAAGCGAGCGATTTCCCGAGGGACGCTCGCTCCCTCTGAGGAGGGTTTCAGAGCGGTTAGACCAGTTGTTCCCTGCCGTTGTGCCGTTGCAGGGCGCTGCGTTTGCTGCTCAAGTTACAACAGAGGCCAGTCTCGAGAGACTGGTACCCTTAGTAGAATTTCTGGCAGAGTGGAAAAGCCTTCCAAAAATATCTCATTGGGTCCTGCAGACAATAGAAAGGGATTATGCTATCCAATTCAGGTGTGGTCCACCAAGATTCAGAGGGGTTCTGCCTACAGTGGTGGGCCCCGAGCAGGCTCTGGTTATGGAACAAGAGGTGAAAGCACTCCTTCAAAAGGAGGCTATAGAACGGGTTCCTCCTCCCAGTGTGGAGTCAGGCTATTACGGCCAATATTTCATCGTTCCAAAATAGGATGGGGGGTTGCATCCAATTTTAGACCTGCGCCTATTGAATCGCTCGGTAGGGAAGCCAAAATTCAAGATGCTCACTATCAAGTAGATCATGTCACAAATCAGATCCAAGGACTGGTCTGTCACGATAGATCTAAGGGACGCGTACTTCCACATTTCCATCCTTCCACAACACAGGAAGTTCCTGAGGTTCACCTTCGGGGGCGAGGTGTACCAGCACAGGGTTCTTCCGTTTGGCCTAGCTTTATCTCCCCGCACTTTCACGAAATGCATGGACACAGCACTAGTGCCCCTGAGGCTTCAGCGTGTTCGTGTCCTCAATTACATCAACGATTGGTTGATTTTAGCTCAGACAGAGCAGATGGCGGTTCGACATTTAGATGTCGTTCTCCTTCATATCAGGAAGTTGGGGTTGAGGCTGAACGCAAAGAAAAGTGTATTATCTCCTCAGAAGACCACTTTTCTGGGTGTCGTTTGGGTTTCGGTTTCGATGCAGGCGCGACTCGCTCCGACCCACATCGTTTCGATTCTCTCAGCTGTGAAACAAGTAAAGCTAGGCCAGCTACTTACTGTAAAACAGTTTTAGAGACTGTCGGGTCTGATGGCAGCAGCGTCCGAGGTTATACCTTGCGGCCTGTTGTACATGAGATCGCTTCAGTGGTGGCTCAGGACCAAGGGATTCTCCCCGAGGGGAAATCCGCTCTGCACGGTCAAAGTCACGCGGCGCTGCCTTCGTGCTCTGGTCATGTGGAAAGAAACTTGGTTCCTATTCAAAGGGCTGGTGTTGGGGGCTCTTTGTCGTCGCGTAACGCTAACGACGGATGCTTCCCTCACAGGGTGGGGGGGGGCGGTCACGAGTGGTCGTCCAGCCCAAGGGCTGTCGCAGGACCATCATCTATCACGGCTTATAAATTGTCTAGAGATGTTGGCGGTGTTCCAGGCTCTGAAACACTTCCTAGCAGACCTGAGAGGTCATCATGTGTTAGTTCAGTCAGACAACACGTCAGTGGTCTCTTATATAAATCATCAGGGGGGCCTGCGGTTTCGCCGGCTTTATAAGTTGGCCCGTCAGATCCTCCCGTGGTCCCAAGGGAGGTTACTATTTCTGAGAGCAATGTATCTTCCTGGGTATTTGAATGTGGTAGCAGACTCCCTGTCGAGACAGGGGCCGAGGCCGGGGGATTGGAGACTCCATCCCGAGGTGGTGGAGCTCCTTTGGTTGAGTTTTGGTCGCGCCGAGGTGGACCTATTCATTTCCAAGGAGACCACGCATTGTCATCTGTGGTTTTACATCAGCCATCCAGCCCCTCTGGGGTTGGACGCTATGGTGCAGCCGTGGCCGAGGTCACGTCTGTTCACCTTTCCCCCGATTGCTCTGCTACCTGGAGCCTGGAGTTCTGGAGAGGGTTCGCCGGGACGGGGTCAGCCTACTATTAGTAGCCCCGTTCTGGCCGGCCCGAGTATGGTTTGCGGACCTGATTTCTCTCCTGGACGGCTCTCCCTTGGAGCTCCCGGTCAGGAGGGATCTACTCCCTCAGGCGGGCAGCATGATATGTCACCCCCGCCCAGTTTTGTGGGCTTGGCCTCTGAGCGGGCCCAGCTCATGAACTCTGGTCTCCAGAGCTCCATCCACGAGGAAGCTTTATGCCTTGAAGTGGAAACTCTTCACTTCTTGGTGTGGAGAGCACCTGCAGGACCCAGTTAACTGCCCAGGGGGTGCAGTGCAGGAGCGCTTCTCCACAGGGCTATCCCCCTCCACACTAAAGGTGTATGTGGCGGCACTGGCTGCTTACCACGTCCCTTTCAGTGGAGTTTCTCTTGGGAGACACCCGCTTATAACTCGTTTCCTTCGTGGCACACTGAGGCTGAGGCCAGCAGTTCGTACGAGGGTGCCGGCCTGGGATCTGGCCATCGTATTAGAAGGTCTTTCCCTAGCTCCTCTTGAACCTATCGAAGAAGTTCCTGAGAAGTTTCTCACGTTTAAGACTATCTTTCTTCTTGCTATCTCCGAGAATCGGAGATTTGCAGGCTCTGTCGGTTTCACCCTCGTGCCTGGAATTTTCGCCTGGGATGGTTAAGGCTTTTCTGCATCCTAGACCAGGTTACGTTCCCAAGGTCCCTACTTATGTTGTTAGACCTACAGTTCTGCAGGCCTTTTGTCCTCCTCCATTTCTGTCGTCTAACCAGGAGAAACTTAATTTACTCTGCCCTGTTAGGGCGTTAGACGCCTATGTCCACAGAACTGCCCTGTGGAGGAAGTCAGAACAACTATTTGTGTGCTTTGGGCCACCCAAGAAGGGGTGTCCCGCGTCTAAACAGAGAATGAGCAAGTGGGTGGTCGAGGCTGTCTCACTTGCCTATGAGTCGCCTGGTCAGCCTTCACCTTTGGCTGTACGAGCCCACTCTACCAGGAGTATGGCGGCTTCTAAAGCCTTACTGTCAGGAGTTTCCCTCAGTGACGTTTGTGATGCGGCTGGATGGTCTTCACCGCATACTTTCATTAAGTTCTACGACCTAGACTTAAGTTCTACCCCTGGGGCACAGGTGCTCTCGTCCTCTGTGCGCTGGTTCTCACATGGCGGTCACTTGGTCCTATGGCGACGTGGGTATTAGCGTTCCCACAGCGTTTGACGCAGCTCGAGTTCCCTTGAAAGGGAACGTCTCAGTTACGTATGTAACCCTAGTTCCCTGATAGGGAACGAGACGCTGCGTCATTCCACCATACTCCCGGCATTCCTGCTAGCGCTTCCTTCAGGCCTATCAGAAGCTGTTGCGCTTGTGTTTATGGGGTGCTTTATAGTTTCCTGGTCGATGACGTCACCCGCCTATGACGTTCCATCTCTCCATTGGGCTGATTCCATACGTGCTTCATGACGCACAACGCAGGGGCGTTCCCACAGCGTTTGGCGCAGCGTCTCGTTCCCTATCAGGGAACTAGGGTTACATACGTAACCGAGATGTTCCTTACACTACTATTTGATTTGCAAATATATATGATATTGAGTCATACATCATGTTCTTCTGTAACAGGGTTTCTTCTGTTATCCTTTCAGATCCAGGTTGGATCGGTGTTGTTTAGGTCTGATTTTTAAAGCTTTACCTTCAGTATGGCCCTGTTTTATAATGTTTCAATCTGTATTTGCTTTGTGATGTTCAATATTAGTGAAGATCCATAATAATTTTGATGTAGCCTAACGCTGGCAGATATCCCAGAACTGCTCGGACAAACTTTTATGGAAATAGGATAAATTCAGGTAAATTTGGCCACTTTATGCCATTCATCTCACTAACAAAAAATGTTCCGATTGACTTAAATTCCCCCTGCTTCAGCTAATACAATCACATTGTGCTTTTGTGTCTGTCACAGGCTGTCTCTTGTGATTCATGCCGTGATTGAGACTAAATGTTGCAGTTGTTAGGATGCAGCTTTTTGTCTCTTAGAAAAGTAAAGTAAAGTAAAGTAAAGTAAATAACATACTGTTACAACAAACAAAAGCATTACTCATCACTATAGCAAGTCAGTCTGCAAGTGCAATATTGTTGCCGGTTTGACATACATTATGAGGACCCAAAGTCCTTATATTAGGGGCTTTCGCACCAGATAGTTCTAGGAACTTAGTTCTTGGAACTAGCCACCAGGGTGGTTCCCCGAGGACTAATGGTTCCCCATAGGAAGCTTTTCCTGGTTGCATTTGCATCGCCAGTAGGAACCCTGAAGTGACGTAAGTTTTTATAAAAAAAAGTGACAAAGTATTTATAATGACCTATAAAAATGTTGTCATGACAGACTGACGGAAGCAAGTGCAGTATAACTCTTTATTTAAGGTAGAACAATAATGAATCCAACACAGGCAAACAGGTAAGTGACGCAGGAACTCCGATGGTCAGATGATAGGTGAAGAAGCAGAGATGCGGTGATGAGTGTCCAATAGTGCGATAATGTCCATAAAAATCCACAGAACGAAAACCGGAACAAGGAAGGCAAGAGACTGGAACGCGACAGGAACACAGACACACCGGGAAACCACATACAACGATCTGACAGGGAAGATGAGAAAATGGTGAGTATAAATACACATGATCTGACAAGCTGCAGCTGGTGAGAGGGATAATGAGTGGATGGGTGATGAGCGCTGATGAGCGGAACGCCCATCTAATCAGCGCGCTGACATATAACAACAGAAACACGAGACAAGAAGAAAACGTAGGATTTACCAACCGTGACAGTACCCCCTTCCCTATGAACGCCTCCTGGCGTTCCCAGACTCCCTTACCTGCCGATTGTAATCATCGATAAGGGAGTGATCCAGGATGTCTCTAGCCGGTACCCAACTTCTCTCCTCCGGACCGTAACCTTCCCAGTCCACCAAGTACTGGAATCCGCGTCCCCTCCGTCTAGAGTCCAGAACACGATTGACCGAATAAGTAGGCTCCCCGTCTACGAGACGCGGCGGGGGGGGGGGGGGGGCGACGACCGGGACTGGCGGATTAATGCGAGCAAAAAATACGGGCTTAATTTTGGAAACATGAAATACGGGATGAATCCTCCTGTACACTGGAGGAAGATTGAGACGGACTGTCACTGGACTAATGATTTTAGTGACAGAGAACGGGCCAATGAATTTCGGTGTGAGCTTATTCGAAACGGAGCGGAGAGGAATGTCCTTGGTAGAAAGCCACACTTTAGAACCGACGACGTATACGGGAGGCCCCCGCCGGTGGCGATCGGCTTTGGCCTTGGTGCGTGCCCCCACTTGGAGTAGAGTCTCACGGGCTCTAGTCCAAATGCGGTGACACCTCTGGACGAAGGCGTGGACGGAGGGGACCGCGACTTCGGATTCCAGACTAGGAAAAATTGGTGGCTGGTAACCTACACTACACTCAAATGGTGATAGGCCCGTGGATGACACTGGCAACGTGTTGTGGGCGTACTCCACCATAGACAATTGCTGACTCCAGGAGGAAGGATTCTTGGACACTAAACATCGCAACGTTCTCTCCAAATCTTGGTTGGCTCGCTCAGTTTGACCATTGCTCTGGGGATGGAACCCAGAGGACAGACTGACAGTCGCCCCCAGAAGTTTACAAAACTCTCGCCAAAACAACGACAACCAACGCTGTCTCCTTGGCTGAAGGTAATTTGGGCAAGGGAATGAAATGGGCCGCCTTCGAGAACCGGTCCACCACGGTCAAAACTACCGTGTGACCCTGGGAGGGTGGGAGGGCGGTGATAAAATCTAGCGCGATATGGGACCAGGGTCTCGAAGGCACCGGCAGCGGTTGGAGTAACCCATCTGGAGGTTGATTGGAAGTCTTACCCGTGGCACAAACTGAGCAAGCCATTACAAAACTGCGAACGTCACGAGCCATGAGAGGCCACCAGAATCGTTGCTTAACCAAAAACATAGTACGATTGACTCCTGGATGACAAGCCACATTGGAACAATGACCCCACTGAATGACGCTGGACCGTAAACTCTCCGGCACAAACAAACGGTTCGGTGGGCAACGAGTCGGAGGCGTTACCCCTTCTAAGGCCTTCTTGACCTTCGATTCGACCTCCCATGTGAGTGTAGAGATGAATAGATTATCTGGTAAAATGCACTCGGGAGTAGACGGGCGATCGGAACGGTCAAAAATGCGCGATAAAGAATCGGGTTTGATGTTTTTGGAACCCGGGCGGTACGAAAGAGTAAAGTCAAAACGTCCGAAAAAAAGAGCCCACCGAGCCTGCCTGGAATTAAGTCTTTTAGCAGTACGAATGTATTCCAGATTCTTGTGGTCGGTCCAGACGATAAAAGGTACCCCTGACCCTTGTAACCAGTGGCGCCACTCCTCCAAAGCTAACTTGACTGCCAACAACTCTCTGTTGCCAATGTCATAATTGCTTTCGGCAGGGGATAAACGATGTGAAAAAAACGCACAAGGGTGCATCTTGTTGTCTGAAGGAGAGCGCTGGGATAACACTGCACCTACCCCCACCTCTGACGCATCGACCTCCACCACGAACTGACGTGATGGATCAGGGGTTATCAGGATAGGGGCTGAAACGAAGCAACCCTTCAGTTTGGCAAACGCAGCTTCTGCTGCATCTGACCACCTGAACGTCGTTCTGGGGGAGGTCAAGGCGGTCAGAGGCGCGGCTAGTCGGCTGAAATTGCGAATAAAACGCCGGTAAAAATTGGCGAACCCAAGAAACCTCAGTAGGGCCTTACGGGAATCTGGACTTGGCCAATTCACCACAGCCTTAACCTTGTCAGGATCCATGCGCATTCCCTCAACCGAGATGATGTGACCTAGAAAAGGAACAGACTGTGCATGAAAAACGCATTTCTCCGCCTTGACAAAAAGCCCATTCTCTAGCAACCTCTGAAGCACTTGTCGAACGTGTTGCACGTGTTCCTGGAGAGACGAAGAAAAAATCAATATATCATCCAGGTAGACATATATGAACTGATCGATCATGTCTCGCAACACGTCATTGACAAGTGCTTGGAAGACCGCTGGGGAGTTGGAAAGGCCGAACGGCATAACCAAATATTCAAAGTGCCCCCTAGGGGTGTTAAAAGCGGTCTTCCATTCATCCCCCTCCCTGATGCGGACCAAATGATAAGCATTCCTTAAATCCAGTTTTGTGAAGATAGATGCTCCTTGCAACCTCTCGAAAGCTGAAGACATCAACGGCAAAGGATAAGTATTCTTTACCGTGATGTTGTTCAACCCCCGGTAATCAATACAAGGTCGCAATGATCCATCTTTCTTCCCCACAAAAAAGAACCCCGCCCCCGCTGGGAAGGGGAAGGGCGGATGAATCCCGTTGCTAGAGAATCAGAAATGTATTTCTCCATGACCTCTCTCTCTGGGACAGAGAGTGAATATAACTTGCCCTTAGGCGGAGACGTACCTGGCAGTAAGTCTATAGCACAGTCATAGGGACGATGCGGAGGAAGAGAATCAGCCCGAGACTTACTGAACACCTCCTTCAGATCCCGATACTCCGTGGGCACGTTTGATAAATCCACAGTCTCCTCCTGTAACACATGAACAGGAACAGACGGACAGGCAGACACAAGACAAGACTTATGACAAAAACTGGTCCATGATGCCACCGATTTGATCTGCCAGTCTATTTTGGGGTTGTGACGGGTGAGCCATGGGTGACCAAGAACGATGGGTGCTAGTGGATTCCCCCCCACCCCCACCCCTAGCTATAAGCGTATGCTGTGTGGTTGATGTCCAGTGTTGTTAGCTGAGCAGAAATGCATAATCATGTTTCGCTTGGTCCCTTCAAAGTTGTATTGGATTTTCTCCTAACGTAAAGGTTAAGAGGCCCATCTATCACTGTTCCCTTTCGAGGGAACTCGCAATGCATCGAGGACGCTTTGGGAACGCTTCCAGCGTGAATGCGTCTGAAGCATCTATGTCAACTAGTCCAATGGATGGAATGAACGTCACGGGCGGGTGACCTCATGACCAGGAAGAGATAAAAGCGCATCCGGTGCAACAGGCATTAGCTTCTGCTGCCTCACCCAGAGATCTGTGTCAAACTGTCTGTTATATTTACTGTTGTCTGTCTGATATATATATATACCTAAACACTATGGCGAAACAATTGCACAAACTCTGTTTCTCCCTGCTCGCGTTATTTAACGAGTGGACACACACACGAGCTTTGTGTGATGTGTTTGGGAGTGGAGCATGCGGTATCAGCCTTCGAGGGGGCTGATTTTTGACATTGTGAGAAGCTTTTGCTTTGCATGCTTCGCTCCCGCCTGTCACTTTTTGAGGAAAGTGGCCATGCTCGCGATTCTCAGGGTGCAGGTCCCGTGTCTGCTGAGACAGCGCAGAGAATGCATTCCTGGGGATCGCAAATGGATCTCTTTACGGGGTTGGAGACGGGTCTGAGGGCCTTATCTCGTCCCTTTCCCGAGGGATCCATTGCTCTCTCTCCGGTATCGGAAGCCTGTGCTGCGGTTTCTTCCGGCCGGGGAGAGAGACCAATGCTTCAGTGCTCTATCTCCGAAGAGGTAGATGTGTTGGACATTGAAAGTGACACAATCATGGGGGAAGAGGATTCACCATCTCTTTCCCCAACATATGAGGAGCTGGTGGAGGTGATTACTAAGGCTGTAGATAAATTAAATATTGAATGGCCAGCAGAGAAAAGGGGCACTCGTCCTAAAAATAAAAAATAAATGAAACAAGCACTTCCTTCCCTCTATTGTTTCACCTCCATCACGGGGCCTTCCATTTTTTCCCGATGTACACTGCAAGCTGTCTAGATCGTGGAAAAAGACTTGTCTCGTCTTTTCAGCCCCCAGGTTCATGTATATTCAGATATTAGGGGGTTGAGAGAGTAGGGCTATGGGGCAATGCCCCGGGCAGAACAGACACTTGCGAGCTATCTGGTCCCTCAATTCTTGGTCGGACTTGTCCGTGGAGAAAATCCAACCAATTATTTGTCTGCTTTGGATCACACAAGAAAGGTCTTCCTGCATCTAAGCAGACAGTGAGCAAGTGGGTAGTTGAGGCTATTTACTTATGAGTCCTCTGACCAGCCATGCCCTTTGATGATAAGAGCTCATTCCACTAGGAGTATGGCGGCTTCTAAAGCCTTGTTATCTGGAGTTTCTCTCCAAGACGTTTGTGATGCGGCGGGCTGGTCCTCACCGCTCATGTTCGTAAGGTTTTATAGCCTGGACCTGGACACTGCCTCAGGGTCTCAGGTGCTTAATGCTTAGTGTAGTGATGACAACAGGCTGACACTCAGGCATTTGAAAGTTTGGCGATTTGGGTATTCTCGTTCCCAAAGCGTCATCGACGCATCGCGCGTTCCCTCGAAAGGGAACGTCTCAGGTTACAACTGTAACCATAGTTCCCTGAGAAAGGAAACGAGACGATGCGTCGCCCTGCCATACTTCCTGCATCCCTGTGATCGACTTGCTTCGGCAATTTTCTAAGCTAATGCCGGTTGCACCGGATGCACTTTTATCTCTTCCTGGTCATGACGTCACCCACCCGTGACGTTCATTCCATCCATTGGACTAGTTGACATAGACTATTCAGACGCATTCACATGGTTGTCTGGGCAATTGAAGTCACTTCATAAAAATATATAATTACAAACTCTTGTACTTATAGAGATCACAAAAAACACCCCAAATTACTTTCTTCTTCTGTGAAACACAACACAACTTATTTCGAAGAAGTGTTCAACATTGGACCTCATTGACTTTCAATGAATGGACTGATAAATTGTTTAAAATATATTCCTATTTGTCTTCGATAAAAGCGAGTCGGTCGTACAGGTTTGGAACGACATGAGGGTGAGTAAATGGTGGAAGAATTTTCATGTTTGGGTGATTTATCCCTTTAAAAATGGTAAAATGCATCATACTCTTCATATCCTGAATGTCAGTGGCTGGAGAGGAACCGAGAAGGTGGACATTACATGATGCAGTTAAATGTGTCAATTAAAATAGCAATATTTAATGTATTAAATATAAGGGGTTTATGTGATGTAGAGGTTAATGACTTGGGCTGGCAGGAAAACTTTTAGGTTTGACCCCTTTAAGGGGTGATTCATAAGCTACTGGCATTGTGCCTTTAAGTAAAACACTTAACCGCAGCAGGTTACTCTAGGTGAACGCTCTCTGTAATACGTTTATTGTAAGTAGCTTTGGATAAAAGCATGCTAAAAGACTACAATATTATTTACTGTATTAAATTACACAATATTGATATACACATTCCAAAAATAAAACTTTTTGGTATAGAGCAAATAAAGACAAAACAAATAAAATTAGAAACATTCATTCATTAATGGTTTACTTAGTAATCCAAAACATTTAAAATAAAGTAAAATATGAGTAAAAGAAGTTCACCTTTCTCTCAATGTTACAAAAAGAACATATTTAATCCTTAAAGGTTTTTTTTCTTTTTCTGGCACTCAACAATTGAAAATCAAAATGATTTTTTGAGTAGACAATTCAAAGGAGGCACTTACCAAAATCTGGCTCTTATGCACTGTTGTTATTCCACAGAGCGTGTTCAACCCCAAAAGAGCTCCAAAATGCACCATTTGCAGGGTAGCAGAGTAGTGAGTGCCTAATGTGTCTTTTGAATAAATTATTTAGCAAATTCTGAAATAAACAACTGAGGCTGCATCTCAAAATTGTAAAGAGCTACTCATAATGTGGAACGATGTTTGTTTTGGCAGCGTGACACAATGAAACGGCGGCCCAGAGTGTGTCCCACGGCAATCCTGTTAAAGATTCCCTGCTTGCATTGTTTACATTCGATTCCTCTGAATAAAAAATAAATGAGTTTTAATGATGAAATGTCATGTGTTGATTTCTGACAGACGATTAATTTAATTCTTGCTGCGTATGTTTACTTTTTTCCGCTTCCAGTCGTTTACAACTTGGAGACTTCAAGAAAAACATCAACCAGAAACTTTATTATCCGTTATGAATGGTTATGAACTCTACTTGTATTCACAAAGTATTTACCCTGCAGTTCAGTCTTCTCATTGACATCTCGAAGATAAATCCTCCTCCCTGACTTGCTTTTTGGTTGGCAGTGGATGTCAGCCGTGAGTGCAGCATAAAAATGCTGTAACAATTCAGTCTGGCCGTTGTTTTTGAGACGAGAGCTTTGATGGACACTTAGAGGTATTTGGAGAAAATATGTGATGAAGCTACGGTTATGAGTGACAGGTTTGGCTTGTTTGCGGTGCTCGTGGTCCAGCAGCCTTTATCTAGCTTTAATTGAAAACAGCTTCTCAATTGCTAGACCTTAATTTGATGCCTTTTACAAAGGGATGCATCCTGTGGACTGAGACAACACTAATTAATGTTTGGATTGAATTACTCCATATTGTATAGAATCAGTCACTTGGCTTTTGTTGTTAGATATTGTTGCATTGGCTGGTCAAAATCAAGCTCTTCGCCTGTTCTACTCCCCACAGCGATCACTTGTCTTACAAAGACAAGGTACATGCTATTTCTGTGGTATCCCATTACTGATTCAACCCTCCCCTTAAATGACACACACACAAAATAATTCACAGGGGGGAAGGCTTCATACAGATGCTGGAATGAAATCTGGAAACTGTGCGTTGACTTTATCGAATTTTTCGCATACATTTGTCAGTTATTATAGCAATACTTAACAGCTCTCCAGCATTCAAGTGCATGGCCATTGTGAGGTTATGAGTGCTGTTTTCCCACAAGAAAAATCTCTTATCTAGTAAGCATAATATCACATTATTAATATGGAGCAAAAGCATCTAGTGTAATGAGAATGTGTAATCCAGTTCAACCGTTTCATTTGTATATTTGTGGATATTTAACCCCCCCCCAAAAAAACATTATTCCAAACATGTATGACCTTCTTTCTTTTGTAGAAGAAAAATATTAGTATTATTATCATTATTATTATTTTTTTCAATACAATGAAAAGTCAATGGGCCCAATGTTTTATTTTGGACCCTATTGACTTCATTTTACGGACTTTTTTTTCCCATAGATTAGGGATTAATTATCCCTTTAAGCGAATCAGTTATTGATTTTGATGATCAGCTCACAAAACATTAAAGAAATTACACAAATAATAATTTTTAAAAAAAATCCAGTGAGAATCCAGTGGACCAAAACATTAGATGTGACCTAAGACATAAAAAGAGCCACAGTTTTCATTTGTGTTAAAAAAAGGAAAATCTTCCATGTCACCATGGCTAGCCATTCCACCTTTAACAGGTTTTCTCTGAACAGTGTTTGTTTAAAGGGAGAAAAAAAGAGGGGAAAAATCCACTGCATGGCTTGTCTGGGCAGAGATGGGTAGCGGTTTGAATTGAAGACACAGCGAGCCTGATCACATGTTGTCCTTTGAGAGCAATGACAGTTTCATAAACGAGTAAGAAACGGAACACAATCTATTTTCATCATTCTGTTCATAGTCAAAAGACTACATTATATGCTGTGTGCAGTTTGCAGGGTCTCTACTGTATTTTTAATTGCCTGTCAGTTCCTAAATGGAGCCTATTGGCAGATACATTTCCAGCCTCAGTTCATATTAAAACGCTTACTGTATTTCCAGGAGGAGTTTCTAATTCGTGTTAATGTGATTTCTTATCGATTAAAAAGTGTTAACTTTTGTGAATGAGGTGAAGAAAAGGTTGTGGTGAAAAAAACAAAACAAGACAGTGCTAAACAAACTTAGGGATTTGTTCAACTGGATTGTGGGTTTTGTAATGGATAAAATTCAAGTTTTTGCACTGAAATATGCAAAAGTTTTAAATAGATAATTCACCAAAATTAAAAAAAAAAAAATCTTTGTAACACAAAAGAAGATCTTTTGAAGAATGTTTCAACTGTTTTTGTCCATACAATGAAAGTCACTGGGGTCCAAAAATCCAACATTCCAACATATTTCAGAATATTTTCTTTTGTGTTCTACAGAAGAAAGCAAGTCAAGGGGCCACATTGCGCCATGTGTATGATAGGGCCCATATAGGTTTGAAAATGACATGAGAGTGAGTATGATGACAGAATTTTAATTTTTAGATGAATTATCAATTTAAATGAATACATCCATGAGATCTTTTTTTTACACTTTAGGCTTATTATTTTGCTGCTAATTATTTCAGAGAATGAAAAAGCCATATTCAATCTAACAGCACGGGATTATAGACATTTTTTAACTGTATAGCAGTAAAATAAAATGACAAGTGTCAGTACAAATGTTGTTTCTGTTCTGTATTCTGCTGCTGAAAGTGCTGTGCTCAGGCCATGCGAAACCATTGAAGTTGATTTGCTGTAATTGCATTTGAGCAAAATGATTTGGATGTGCATGCATTTTCTAATTGTTGTTACATCTTGCTTCAAAAAATGAACTAGGCATGTGTTTCCTGATGCACACCCTTTCTTGAAGTCTCTGCCTGGCTGCTTGATCCTTGATGTGTGGGTGTTTGTGTGCGTGTGTGTTTAAATGCTCAGCATAAGCCTAAGATAAGTTGTAATAAGTAAGATTTGATTGAGAAAGCAGGAGTATTTCAGTAAAATAAATGTGTATCATGACCAACTTTTTATCTTCTGCTTTTGCAACAGCATCTTCAAAGCAAATGCAACAGACGTGGTTTGTAAGGATTTCACATTCATCATTTGTACTTGAAAAGAATTTACATCTTCAGGAAGAAAAACAGTCTCTGCTGTGTCACATAATCGCCAGTATTAGATGTGTCATTATAAGTCAAAGCAATATATGTGATTTATGTTTTTCTTTTAAAGTAAGCTAAGTATTTTACAGCTTACTGTATTTTCTCGTAACTTTATTGAATAGATGTTAAAGGTGCTGTATGTAATTTATTTATTTTTTGTCTGAACTACAGTGTCAAAATACCATAATATGTTTGCAGATATTTCGGAAACATGCTAGTTCACACACGTTTCTGCGTTCCTATCAGAATGTCTTGTTTTTGTTTCGGTCAATAGTATTGCCCAATAGTATTTCGACTTGTATGGAAGAAAAATAATGACAAATGTATTCGAAACAAAAAAGCATGACTAATTTCACTAATTGAAAAAAAAAATCCATTGTATTAACAGTAGGCGTCTTGCATTTTTATGCATTGCATTCAATAATCCATATTCGACTTACAGACACTTCCAAAATATTCAGTCTGTTAAAAAAATACAACCTATAATATTCGACAGGCAATTTTCTGTCCATTTTATTTAACTTTACAAATTCGCTTCCGCAAATTCAGTGGTTCAAATTCGAAATATGAAAACATATTTTGCCCTCGGATGCTTAGTTTGTTAACTTTATATCATGGTTTCAGTCATAGGCGCCGATACCGTGGGTGCTCCGGGGCTCGAGCACCCACGGAAAATAGCAACACCCACGTGTGTGCCAGACTGCCAGTAGACTACATTCATTTAAAATTAAACATTGCAGTTGGTGCTATATGAAGCTTCTGTCACACTGTGATTGGTTATGTCGCTGTCAGTCGCCTGATCCATATCCTATCCATCAATCACAGCGTTTCTCGGATGAAAACGCCTCTGATAGCGGTTACGTGTCAGTTAAACTTTTGATCTCCAATCCTGTCTGTATTTGTGAGAAGTGGCACTGTCCTGAGCTATGGTCCTGAGTTGAAAGATAGCCTACTTTACGGCTTTATTATCAAGTAAATGGGTGTGTGCTTTCGTGTCGGCGGCTGTCCATTTCCTAAAAGGGGTTGCACACCGGACGAGAAGCGCAGCGCCGCGTAGTGCCATGTCTTTTAAAATTCGAACAAATTATTCTCTATGAGTGTAACTTACACACACCGGCGGCGCCCAGCTACGGCTTATAGGACCTTGTTCAAAATCCTGCCGTGCCACAGAGCGCGATTTACATAGTTTTATATTAAATTTACATTTTTTTGTCTCAAATCGTCGTTAATGTAGCCTACTGACTTCAATCTGTGCTGCAATATACATTTATTTTACATTCATTTACAGAAATCAGCTGCTTGAATGAAAATTGCTGATGTTATCGGATTTTCAGGTGATATTCTCAGTTCATTCAGTTAACGGACCCCCCGATTGTATTTAATTGTACAGTACAATCGTAACATAGTAGCCTACAGACTTTATCTTAATTCCATAATGTCCTTAAAAATAACATTACAATATTGCTGGCCATAAACTGACAAAGTGCGCGTCCGGTGTGCGATAGGCTACCTCGAGTTGTCATAGACGCAGCGCTGCGCTTCTCGTTCGGTTCTGAAATGCAAACATTTTTTGACTAGGCCTAACGTTACTTTTTTTTTTTTTTTTTTTTTTTTTTTTAAAGGGCGTGCGCCCATGAGCACCCACGGAGGAAAACATAAATCGTCGCCTATGGTTTGAGTGACGTTGTGCTGTCATACTGCCAGCAAATAAACTGGATCAGAAAGTGCAGATTCTACCCAACCTAAAAAGCTTCTGCATCCATCTATAAATCTCTATGACCAGAGGCATATTAAAATGAGGAAATTTCAACTGATCAACATACATTGTCAGGCTCGTCGCCTTCAATGGTCAATTGCGCTCGTTCATGTTGCGTGTCCTCAATCTGGCAACCCGCGGAGGAATCAGCTCTCTCCAATATTTTGAAATTTGACTTCAGTACCCATTTTAACTGCTAGCTGTCAATATTACATACTGCACCTTTAAACTAGTAATGAACCTATACTGAACTTTTGTAAATGTGATAAGCATCAGTCATGTTTTATTCAAGTGGCTAAGCTGATTGTTATTTTTAATTATATTTGGAAAATGCAGCTGGTAAGAAACATATGTTGGTAGCGACATGAATCATTGATGTAATTAGACATAGAGACACTGTAGTTGCATTGTCTCTATTGTTGCAATAAGCAGCTGAGCGTTTAACAAATATAACAGAATAGTATTTATTTATTTTTTTACAGAAGCTGAGTTTATTTATTTCCTGAAATTCAGCCAATTTGAAATGGCTAGCAAACCAGAACATCATTGTATGGTTCCCATTTGGCCATTTTTGGGGGATTTTCTAGGAACATCCTATTCAGGAGAAGAAAACCTACAGTATGTAGTTTCCAAATCAGTTTATTGGTTATACGATTGGGTTTTTCTTCAACTTTAATCACTTTGACTGTATGTGAGTGCTTTAGAGAGCGCTTTGAAGGGAGGGTGGGATATTACGCTTTCGAAGCTAGCTTGGTATTGATAGCCTCTCCGAAATTGTCTACCCTACCTTTAAGCTCAATATCTTTTGATATTTAAGATGTGGTGAAAATGACACTATAGTGTGGAAAATGCTTCATGACTTTTAGAAAGCATAACAATTACAACAAAGTTCTCCTGAATTGTATCATTATACACTTTTGGTCATTAGTTTCTAGTTGACTAACTAGCAAATGTGTAAAATATGTGTTTTAAGAAAGTTTATTTTCTAAAAAGGCCCAAAAAATGCCCTTTAGTTGAAGAAACACCCAATTATAATGTTCTTTGGAACAAAAAAAGTTTAGCAAGCTTTACCAAGATGAGATAAACTAGATTTTTTTTTTTTTTGGCACCAACAAATGA
Organism: Siphateles boraxobius; assembly: GCF_051911475.1. Lineage (NCBI taxonomy): Eukaryota > Metazoa > Chordata > Actinopteri > Cypriniformes > Leuciscidae > Siphateles > Siphateles boraxobius. Next base: position 26,465,478 of record NW_027509186.1, on the reverse strand, counting down.
TTGTACCATATGCAAACTCTTTTGATTGAAAAGTGTGTGCTAAATACTGCTGTTGTGTTTTGTGTGGCAGGTGGCTGTGTGAAGGGAGACCCCCAGGGCTGGACCCATGAGGAGTCAAAGAAGATGCTCGCAGCCTGGGCGTCTCTGCTCTTCTTAGCCATGTGGGTGAGAAATGCCACCAGTGGCCCGCTCTCATTCAGAATAGGTAAGTATTGTCTTCCGCTTTTAAGCTATAAAGCACATCACTATCTATGGCCTGTATCTCTCCTTAGTCCTCACGCTGATCGGTGTAATTTGTAATCACTGTTAATTAAAGTGATGGGGTTCTGAACCAGATTTGCTGCCTTAAGGCAGACTGTAACTCCCAGAATTAACACACTGGAAAAAGAGAATGAGCATGTGAACGCTGCTTTTTATGTTGATGTCGTAAACAAAGACTAGTAGAAAAATTAACGGTTTGCAACACTGAGGAGGAAGCTGTCTGACTCATGGAGATCACTCTCTCTATAAAGATTCCTATTCAGTTCACTTTTCAGGGAAACTGGCTTACTTATACTGTCTGAAGCTACTGTACATTGAAAAGGGTACATTTAGGGTGTTTTTAAGGGCTTTTTCAGATTTTATGTAACATTAGATGAATTGAATGTGCAAATGAATGAGGTTGATCCAAATACCATCTTGTGGTTTAATGGAAGCCAGAGCATCTGACCATCTGTAACAAAGAGTCACATGATCACTTTCAAATCACGCCGGATCACTTATTCATCAGGTTTTACACAAATGTGTGCAGTTCATTAAGCTTATGTTCCACTGTCATTATCTCAAAAGAGGAACAAATCAAATAGCAAGGCATTCTGAAATTCATGTTAATTTTTCAAGCCGGATTGTTATGCTAATAATATAATTTGTAATGAACAAAAAAACAAAACAATTTGGGTGAACTATCCCTTTAGAAATGAAGTTACATCAGCCTTAGCTTTATCACCCTCATATATATATATATATATATATATATATATATATATATATATATATATATATATATATATATATATATATATATACTCAATATCCAGTTCAGAAAGCAGTAGTTGATGCAGTTTAGCAGAGGTATTGCAGCATTTCAAGTAAATTATTTGAATACTTTTATTTGGCTGTTAAACAGCTGTCAATCACAAGAGATTTCAAAACTCTGCGTTCTATAGTACTTTAGACTTAGCATTTATGTAAAATTACTTTCTATTACAGCCTCCCAGAAAGAGCACTAATAATGTCAGTCATAATGCTGAAGTATAATTAAATGCTAACAAAAAATTAGTGAAGGTCTCAGATACTCAGTTAAGCGATGTTGTTTTTGTGAGTCGTGTTTATTAACACCCACACAGCCTCTGTCTCACTGGAGAAAAGCATTAAAGGACCTTCCCCTCATTAAGGAAATGAATGTTCAAAAGCTGTTTAAACTGACTTCATTATGGTTTGGAACTGCATCGGCTAGGCGAACCGAAAGAGAAAGAGTGAGACGGAGGGAGAGATAGCTTTGGTGATGAATGCCGTCTAATCTATCTGGTGCCATATTGAGCAGTGCAAAATGTAAATTTAGTTCCAGCTGATTTAGCAAAGGGAACACGTGTGGTTTTTGAATGTGTTGTGTGTACAAGTGTGAAGCATGTTAATTCACTGTGGTAAGGCTTGGTTGTGAGATGTTTGCGCTCGGTAAAAAGAGCATTGATCTGCTTATTCGTGGCATATTACAAAAAAATCCCTCTGATTCCAGCGGCTCAGGGATCAGATGAGGCGGCGTGCTCTCATCTACACGAAACAAGCTCCTGCTTTCATAGATCAATTATTAAGCAGCCAATGCAATCGCCACCTCTCCTGAGCTTGCATCTGTCATCTCCTTTGTCATTCAAACACTGAAACAAACCGCTCCCAACATACACGGGTATAGTTGGGTAATTAACCGCCGCTGCTCTCCTCCTTCTCCCATGTCTCCTCACCTCCTACACCTACAAAAGCACCTCCGGATCAAACCCTGTTTATTGCTGTCTCGTTTATTTGACGATTAATTAAAACATGTGGTTTCTGTTTTTACCACTCTGATGCAAAGCGGCTCTGTCGATGCTTGTGTAAATAGCGAGGGCGGCATTAACGTATTTTCTTTCCCAGCACGTTGACGGGGTGCTGACTTCTCTGCAGGAGATGATATTTAACCCTGCTGCTTTTCCAGGCCCAGAATGTCACTGGATGGCTTGCACAATGAAAGCATCAGCCCAAAATAGCATCACATTGCCTGGCAAACAGATATGTGGTGTTTGTATACTTGTCCCCAAATTGGGATATGTACTGGTCTTCACACCAGCCTTCACAACCATAAACTTCAGTGTATTGGTAGTGGGACACTTGGAGCGCTTTTTTTTATACTGCCTTTTTTCCCATATCGTGTATTTTAGTGATCATCATTAGGTATAATTCGACATTGCTTTAAACCGTCTCGGTTACGTATGTAACCCTAGTTCCCTGATAGGGAACGAGACGCTGCGTCAAACGCTGCGGGAACGCCCCTGCGTTGTGCGTCATGAAGCACGTATGGAATCAGCCCAATGGAGAGATGAAACGTCATAGGCGGGTGACGTCATCGACCAGGAAACTATAAAGCACCCCAAAAACACAAGCGCATTAGCTTCTGATAGGCTTGAAGGAAGCGCTAACGGGAGTGCCGGGAGTATGGCGGAGCGACGCAGCGTCTCGTTCCCTATCAGGGAACTAGGGTTACATACGTAACCGAGACGTTCCCTTTCAAGGGAACTTCGAGCTGCGTCAAACGCTGCGGGAACGCGAATACCCACGTCGCCATAGGACCAAATGACCGTCATGTGAGACTAGCGCACAGAGGACGAGAGCACCTGTGCCCCAGGGGTAGACCTTAAGTCTAGGTCATAGAACTTAATAAAAGTATGCGGTGAAGACCATCCAGCCGCATCACAAACATCACTCAGGGAAACCCCCGACAAAAGAGCTTTAGAAGCAGCCATACTCCTGGTAGAGTGAGCTCGGACAACCAAAGGTGAAGGCTGGCCAGCCGACTCATAAGCAAGTGAGATAGCCTCAACCACCCACTTGCTCATTCTCTGTTTAGACGCCGGACACCCTTTCCTGGGTGGCCCGAAACATACAAAAAGTTGTTCTGATTTCCTCCACAGGGCAGCTCTGTGGACATAAGCGTCTAATGCCCTAACAGGGCAGAGTGAATTAAGTTTCTCCTGGTCCGATGACATAAATGGAGGAGGACAGAAAGCCTGCAGAACCGTAGGTCTAACAATATTAGTAGGAACCTTAGGAACGTAACCTGGTCTAGGATGCAGAAAAGCTTTAACCATGCCAGGTGCAAATTCCAGGCACGAGGGTGAAACCGACAGAGCCTGCAAATCTCCGATTCTTTTTAGTGAAGAGATAGCAAACAAAAAGATAGTCTTAAAAGTGAGAAACTTCTCGGGAACTTCTTCGATAGGTTCAAAAGGAGCTAGGGAAAGACCTTCTAATACAATGGCCAGATCCCAAGTCGGCACCCTCGTACGAACTGCTGGCCTCAGCCTCAAAGTGCCACGGAGGAAACGAGTTATAAGCGGGTGTCTCCCAAGAGAAACTCCACTGAAAGGGACGTGGTAAGCAGCTAGTGCCGCCACATACACCTTTAGTGTGGAGGGGGATAACCCTGTGGAGAAGCGCTCCTGCAGGAATTCCAGCACTGCACCCACTGGGCAGTTAACTGGGTCCTGCAGGTGTTCTCCACACCAAGAAGTGAAAAGTTTCCACTTCAAGGCATAAAGCTTCCTCGTGGATGGAGCTCTGGAGTTAAGAATGGTCTCAACAACCTCGGTTGAGAGACCGGAGTCTATGAGCTGGGCCCCCTCAGAGGCCAAGCCCACAGTTTCCACAATTCTGGGCGGGGGTGAAGTATCGTGCCCCCCGCCTGGGAGAGTAGATCCCTCCTGAACGGGAGCTCCAAAGGAGAACCGTCCAGGAGAGAAATCAGGTCCGCAAACCATACTCGGGCCGGCCAGAACGGGGCTACTAGTAGTAGACTGACCCCGTCCCGGCGGACCCTCTCCAGAACTCCTGGTAACAGAGCAATCGGGGGAAAGGCGTACAGACGTGACCTCGGCCACGGCTGCACCATAGCATCCAACCCCAGGGGGGCTGGAAGAGTGATGGAGAACCACCGATGACAATGAGTGGTCTCCTTGGAAGCGAATAGGTCCACCTCGGCGTGACCGAAACTCAACCAAAGGAGCTCCACCACCTCGGGGTGGAGTCTCCATTCCCCTGGCCTCGGCCCCTGCCTCGACAGGGAGTCTGCTACCACATTCAAATACCCAGGGAGATACATTGCTCTCAGAGATAGTAGCTTCCCTTGGGACCACAGGAGGATCTGACGGGCCAACTTGTAAAGCCGGCGAGACCGCAGGCCCCCCTGATGATTTATATAAGAGACCACCGACGTGTTGTCTGATTGAACTAACACATGATGGCCTCTCAGGTCTGTTAGGAAGTGTTTCAGAGCCTGAAACACAGCCAACATCTCTAGACAATTTATGTGCCACGAAAGATGATGATCCTGCCACAGACCTTGGGCTGGGCGACCACTCATGACCGCCCCCCACCCTGTGAGGGAAGCATCCGTCGTTAGCGTTATGCGACGACAAAGAGCCCCCAGCACAGGACCTTTGGATAGGAACCAAGTTTCTCTCCACATGACCAGAGCACGAAGGCAGCGCCGCGTGACTTTGAACGTGCGGAGCGGATTTCCCCTCGGGGAGAATCCCTTGGTCCTGAGCCACCACTGTAGCGGTCTCATGTACAACAGGCCGCAAGGTATAACGTTGGACGCTGCTGCCATCAGACCCAACAGTCTCTGAAACTGCTTGACAGTGAGTAGCTGGCCTAGCTTCACTTGTTTCACAGCTGAGAGAATCGAAGCGATGCGGGTCGGAGAGAGTCGCGCCCGCATCGATACCGAATCCCAAACGACACCCAGAAAAGTGGTCTTCTGGGAAGGAGATAATACACTTTTCTTTGCGTTCAGCCTCAACCCCAACTTTCTGATATGAGCGAGGACGACATCTCGATGCCGAACCGCCATCTGCTCGGTCTGAGCTAAAATCAACCAATCGTCGATGTAATTGAGAATACGAATGCCCTGAAGCCTCAGAGGCACTAGTGCTGCATCCATGCATTTCGTGAAAGTGCGGGGAGATAAAGCTAGGCCAAACGGAAGAACCCTGTACTGGTACGCCTCGCCCCCGAAGGCGAACCTCAGGAACTTCCTGTGTTGTGGAAGGATGGACACATGGAAGTATGCGTCCTTCAGATCTATCGTGACAAACCAGTCCTCGGACCTGATTTGAGACACGATCTGCTTGATAGTGAGCATCTTGAATTTTAGCTTCCCTACCGAGCGATTCAATGTGCGCAGGTCTAAAATTGGACGCAACCCCCCATCCTTCTTTGGAACGATGAAATATCGGCTGTAATAACCTGACTCCAAACTGGGAGGAGGAACCCGTTCTATAGCCTCTTTTTGAAGGAGCGTTTTCACCTCTTGTTCCAATACCAGAGCCTGCTCGGGGCCCACCACTGTGTGCAGAACCCCTCTGAATTTTGGTGGACGACACCTGAACTGGATAGCATAACCCTTTTCTACTGTCTGCAGGACCCAATGAGATATTTTTGGAAGGCTTTTCCACTCTGCCAGAAATTCTACTAAGGGTACCAGCCTCTCGAGACTGGCCTCTGGTGTAACTTGAGCAGCAGACGCAGCGCCCTGTAACGGCGCACCGGCAGGGAACAACTGGTCTGACCGCTCTGAGACCCTCCTCAGAGGGAGCGAGCGTCCCTCGGGAAAGCGCTCGCTGGGATCGTCTGTGCCCCGGCATAAAGGCGAGGTTGGCAGAACGAGCCCCTGAGGGCACCGAGGAGGAATGGGCACCGTAAAAAGAGGTGAACACCTTTCCGCCTCGGTGGGGACCACCCTCAGCATCCTGAACGGCTTGGCGTCAGGACTTCTTCTTAGCCGAAGCCTTCTTAGCCAATATAACTGTCCTCAGATCAGTTCTACTGGGAGAAGGCTTCGGCTGAGAGTGTCGCGGCTGAGCCCACTGTCCAGCAGGGGGAGCACGAGACGCGACACTCTGCCTCTGCTGCGCTCTATGTGATGAGCTCGAAGACGGCCGGGGCTGCTCCCGCCCAGCAGCCCCAGGGACATGAACTTTAAGGGGAAGAAACTTTTTAAAAGATGCAGTTTGTTTCTTTTCTTCTTGGAATTTATCGATAACTGAATTCACAGCATCACCAAACAACCCCATGGGAGAAAGAGGAGCATCTAAAAGAAAAGCTTTTTCTCTCTCTTTAATATTAGTCTGATTTAACCACAAATGTCTTTCTGCGGCCACCAGAGCTGCCATAGAACGACCCATTAATTTGGCCGATTCTCTGGTGGCACGCAGGGATAAATCAGCAGCCTGACGCAGTTCGCGAACTACGTCAGTACTGACCTCCTCACTCTCACTCATGTCCCTTAGCAGATCAGTCTGGTATGCCTGCAAGATTGACATAGTATGCAGACATGACGCAGCCTGACCTGCTGCCGAATATGCTTTACCCACCAAAGCCGAAGTGTTTCTTAAAGGCTTGGTGGGTAATGCCGGTGCCTTAAAAGATGATGCTGCTTCGGGGGAGAGATGGCTCGCAAGCGTCTCTTCCACACGAGGCAAAGCACCATAACCATGAGCCTTGGCTCCCATAATATTAGCGTATGTTGAAGTCTGGGGACTAAACACTCTATATGACACCGGTTTTCTCCATGATTTCGACACCTCGGTGTGGAGATCATGGAAAAACGGCAGGCACCGGCGTGGAGGCTGCACACGTGACGGCAAAAATCTCTCATCCAACTTTGATTTAGAAACAGACTCCTGTCTAGTCACTGGCCATTCAATATTAAGTTTTTCAACAGCTCTTGTTAACACCTCCATAAGCTCATCACTCTCAGGAGTGTGGGGTGGCGAATCCTCCACATCTCCCTCAACACTAACAACATCAAGTTCCTCAGAACTGGATAGCTGCAGCATTGGTGCCTCAGCCCGAGCGGAAGAAACCGCAGCGCGTGCTTCCGAACCCGGGACTGAGGCACTGGATCTCACAGGTGAAGGGAGAGATAAGGCAGAGCCCGTCTCAAACCCCGCTGTGAGATCCATCTGCGATCCCCACGATAAGCGCCGCCGCTCTGCCTCGGCAGAAGCGGGACCCGAACCGCGGGGAGCGCGCACCGAACCGCTCTCCTCAAAGAGCGATCGGCGGGAGCGGAGCGTCCTTAACGGCAAACGCTCGCAATGCTCACAGTCTGCTCCCTCGAGAGCAAACTGGGCATGCTGAACTCCCAAACAAACAACACAAAGATCATGTGTATCCCCGCTCGTTAAATAACGCGAGCAGGGAGGAACACACTTTCTAAACTACTGTTCGTCCGCCATAATCTCTCAATATATATATATATAGGGATAAATTGTTTGTGTGGTGCAGGGTATGTAAGACAGACAATATCACACAGGGACAGATTCACATGTAGCGCGACTGAAAGCACAGAAGCTAATGCGCTTGTGTTTTTGGGGTGCTTTATAGTTTCCTGGTCGATGACGTCACCCGCCTATGACGTTTCATCTCTCCATTGGGCTGATTCCATACGTGCTTCATGACGCACAACGCAGGGGCGTTCCCGCAGCGTTTGACGCAGCGCGAAGTTCCCTTGAAAGGGAACTTTTAGCATGTTCAATTTTTGTGATATCAACTTAAAATTTGGAGGACAACTTGGTTAGATATGTGCGTTTGATTTTTCTGCTTTTACTTCTGTATTAGTCAGCTGAGTGTCTTATTTAAAAATAAACAAACCGTAGGTCTGAATTCAAAGCATTTCTAAATTATAACCATTTAAGTTCAGGGGAATTTTTTTTTATAAAAAAATAATTTTATAATGATTTTGTGCTGCTTGTTTGTCCCTTTTGGTGCATGGTAGCTTTATTTGTTTTGAAGAGAATAGCTCAGAAATTCTGCTAAATTTCTTTGGTGTTCTACAAAGGACGGATAGTCAAACAACATGATGGTGAGTAAATTATAATGTTTTTGTGTCTATCCATTACAATTGAGGGTCTATCCGTAACCACTAGCTTAATCTCTTGGCCATAACCAGAGATACTAGCTAAGTTTTACATCGGGCATGAAATGGAAATTTAAAGCCGTCTGTTTTCTAATAAGCTACATCTTATTGTGAATGTTTCATCCATGCTTGCGTAACATTTTTTTATTTTATTTTTTTTATTTTTTTTAGCTCATAATTTATAATCAAAGTTTCATAACTCAATCTTCCTGTGAAACCACATATTACTCAGGCGATGTATGCTGGACTTCTCCAATCATTTAGTCTGCTTTAATCCCGGCCTTTCCTTACAATCGACCACTAACAAAAAGTAGTTTGTTTAGGCATGGTTTGTAAGGAATTACAAACCTGCGCACATATATTCAAACGCACATAACTATAGAATCAATTCTTAATGCGCATGTGAACGCTATCAGCGTCTATCACAAGTTCACGTTTAAAGTCTGTTTAGAGAGAATGGTGTCGTCTTAGCCGTCCCTAATTTAATAACAAATGATCATTTAGACGGAAGTGAATCAATCAAAACTAACTTTAGCTGGAAAAAACATTTTTCAAGAACCACTATAAAACCAAACCAATCTCTGTTACCTTAAATTATATGTTTATCTCTGTAAAGCTGCTTTGAAACAATCTACATTGTTAAAAGCGCTATATAAATGAGGATGACTTGACTTGACTTGACTCACTCGCATTCAGATCCGCTAATGCAGAGTTCTCTGTGCGATTTTACCCCCGATTTTCACTCGCAGACAGAGGCAAATCGGTGCTCGTTCATGTGAGTGACAATCATGCAGTGTGAATTATCAAAGACGCAATCTGAGAGAATCCTTCAAAATCCTGCTGTGTGAAATGTGTTCTGACTGAAAACTACATCAACGATGACCTACAGCGGTAACGGGATGTTCTAGGAGTTATGGACCAGGGGCCTGTATCATGATGGCAGTCGAACAAACTCAGTGTTGCAGGATTAGTTTTGAGTTGACAAAACCAAACCAATCCAACCAGGCTTTGTTGGTACCACGATGCTGATCATCAACTTTTTCTGTCAACTCAGGCTTTGAATTTGAGTTTAGGAGTTTAGGTGTGACATCAGTAGCGAACTGCTAATCACATGCTGAGAAAGAGTGAAACTCATTAGGCTTGTTTGAGATTAACTAAATCTGCGCAGAACCGATCACCGGTGATCAGCACGAGATGCATGAGAAAGAGTGAAACTCATTAGGCTTGTTTGAGATGAACTAAATCTGCACAGAACCGATCACCGGTGATCAGCACGAGATGCATGCCGGTTTGAAATATGTCCGAGTGCGGTTGCTCTGATGTCATGCTGACGTATGTCAAAAAACTCTAGCGAGCGCAAGGCGGACTTGTCGGGATTCTGCAGTCGCGCGCAGTTGAAGAAAATCAATGAAAGAAAAAAAATCAAGAAAAAAATTATTGATAAACACGTATTTGGAATGGAATTAAAGTACAAGTACCTTGGGTGTCTTGTTCATTATATTTATTTTCATATAAAAGTAACAGAACTTAAATTACATCCAGTGTATTAGCGACTCCGTGCACAAGCGTAAATCCCGCGATTTTCATCTTTGATGTCACAGGTGTCTGATCCTCTACGAGAAGAGAGATCTGTCCGTCTTGCCTGCACTTTTCTCACTCCTCCCCTCACTGCAGCTGCCAACTCTCGACTCCATATCAGGCGAGGCAAGGCGTATCTCAAACAAGCCTATTCAAAACTCATTGAAATTAATTTCTCGCGAGAGAAGCAGAACACTTCACTTAAATAAAAGTATTAAAATATTAAGAATTATAAAAATTTACATAGCAAGAAGAAAATAGCTGTCTATGAAAGAGGACAACTAAAGAAAAAGTCTTGCTACTGTATATCAGTGCAAGTAAAAGTTGTGAAGTTATACAGTTGATAAAGGTATATAGAGAATTGAATGTTTAAGCTCACATGTAGTCATTTTATATCTATTGATTCTAAAGCGTATTTATATTACCTTTATATATTTATTCATTTAAACTCTGCGTAATAATAATTGAATGAACTAAAATTGTACATGTGTGATCGATTAATTTATTATTCTAAATAAGCATTACTGAAAGCCAGACGATTTTGTCTTTAAAAATCATTTGCTATGTAGTGACCTTAAATATGGAGTAGAAACAGGTGGAGTGACTTTATCGCATCAGACATGTCACTTTGCTCACAGCTGATTGGTCCAAGTTTGGTTTGCAACCTCTTACCTGGCTGGAACATAACCTGCCCTGAACCAGGTTAGTCATGGAGCGTTAGTTAATATGGCGATGAACACTGCTAAAAGCCAAACCACTTTCATGGTGCCTAAAACCCAGGGTTGGCGCAAACTAAACTGAAATATACCTGCCTAGCCACCTAAGCCGGCTTCATGGTATAGGCCCCAGAATATCAATATTTTAATAGATATATTTACAATTATATCAAACAGAAACAAAGCAGAAACATTTGCTTGACTAGCAGCAACAGCAGCACATTGCAAAATCATTTATTTACCCCCAACTCTCTTTGCAGAACACACAATCCTTGCTCTCTTCATCTCCCCAACCATATTTTTTTCTTTTCCGATGATCCGTGTCACCCAGATGTACACCACGATATGAAAGAAAAGATTTTTCACTAGCTCCAATTCGTTGCGACTTTAGCCACTTTTACGACTTTTGCGACTTTGTTTCTGTTTCTACTCCTGTTTCTACTAGGGGTGGTGATGGCGCAGTGGATAAGACACATGCCTTTGGTGTGAGAGACCCGGGTTCGAATCCACTGTGAGACACCAATGTGTTCTTGAGCAGGACACTTAACCCCTAGTTGCTCCAGAGGCGTGCGACGTCTGAAATATAGCAATTGTAAGTCGCTTTGGATAAAAGTGTCAGCTAAATGAATAAATGTAAATGTAGCAAAGAAATTCCTGCAGAACTAACTGGAGCTATCAGACAAATAAACAAGTTTTGGTGTTGGAGCTGTGGTGTACTGTACAAGTGAATACGATTCTGGCTCATGTTATTTCTTTCCCAATCAAAAACAAGAAATGCTTTTATATATCCGGAAGTGTTTGTGAACGATTTTTTTCTGTCTGGCTATAAAATGATAAGCTGTAAGTTACAGAGTTTGAATTGCTTCCTTGACTTTTTTCTCATGTGTATTGAATAATTGACGGTGTGTCTGTTTGTCGACCTCCGATATAATAAACTATGAGGATGTAAAGAAAAATCAATGCTGCCACCTTCCCTTCCCTCTCAATCTCTAAGTACAAGCGAGCGTTCATAACACAACAAGAAAAAGGAAATTTATAGATTTTCCTTTGGATAGTACATTCCCCCCCCCCCCCCCCCCCCAATTCTGCCCGATAATATCTCAGACCGCCATCACTGTCACCCTCCGCTTCTAAAATTCCATTCAGACATGACCTAATGTGCAATAGAGATAGCATCCGGAGAGAGCTGATTGACTCTTGTCTAAGAAGTAGATGACCCTCTCAGCTTTAATATACCTTCAAATGGTGACCGGTAGCTGCTTTCAGTCTGTAAAAGCACATAAGAAAGTGTGAGAGTATGTATTCAGGTGCAATGCATGTGTGTGTCTCCTGTGAGAGGCGGGATATAACTCAATGGGATCACAGCTGGTAAGGTTAGCTGCTAGGTCATTTTTTAGGTCTGCAGGGGGTTTTGGTCATACTTTATAGCTATATCTGAATATAACATAGACCTATATAAGGATACCAGTGTACTAGATGGAGCCAGTAACAGGAACATGTAAGCACCTGACAACCCCCCATGCCAACTTTTGCCATACAACAGAACCAATATGACTCCTTCCATATCTATTAGTTTAACACGACAGGTGCAGCTATTTAACTCCCCAAGTAGTCTAGAAATTAATTTCTCCCCAGAGTGTGAGTATGAAGTGACCTTGTGTCTTTGTCGGTGGCACTCCACACATCAGTGTGCGGCTGGTTGACATGGAATGTTTATTTTACCTGTCCAGGGTGATATACGTGGAAGTAGTAAAAATGTTATTAAAGAATGTTATTTATTACTAGTAAATGTATAAGTGCCAATGGAAAATAAGCATGTCTGAAATTATAAAAAGGAGAATTGACAAGTTCTTAGAAATGTAATATTTGAATTTATGTTGGTCACAGGTATGAGCTTACCATTTTAGACACACACACACACACACACACACACACACACACACACACACACACACACACACACACACACACACACACACACACACACACACACTATATATATATATATATATATATATATATATATATATATATATATATATATATATATATATATATATATATATATATATTAAACAATGCTAAAAATGTCAAGTGATGCAGTAGTTTTAAAAATTTTTGAGTAATTGATTTTCTGTCAGGGGCATGACATTTCACATCCCAAAAGTATTTGGGATTTTATAAAAAATGTGACAGGGTCAGTGCTTTAAAATGACTTCTTGGATGTTGGTTACAGTTTGATGTACAAAAGTTATACAAAAATATATTTTTAAAGAAAATGACCTGAATGTTTGTTTTTCTGAAATAATAAGCAAATATTTTGGCATAATATAAAAATTATTAAAATAATACAATTATTAGCATTTTTTATTTATGCCAACATTGCAAGAATATCAGTCTGTTTATTTTCCAGTTACATCACCAAGACACATTCTTCTGCCTTTACATCCCACAAAAATCTCAAAATAATTTAAATTGAATTTAAATTAAAAATGTAATAATATATAAACTGAATTGATTTTCTTTATATAAAAGATTCATGTATTTTTGGAGATCTGGACACACAAAATGAGCACTGTTTGTTCAGACATGTACTGCAGTTCTAATGGTTGCAATTGCCCTTTGAAATAAGCTTACTGGATTGGATTGTCTCACCCATTATTATTATTGCATTTTATTGTTTTGCAAAACAAAATAGTTGGGGTTAAACTGTTAAATGGTTAAAATCTGATTTTGACAATCAATAATTATGAAAGAATTAATAAAAAAGATTTAGAAATGGTCTTAAACAGTCAAATTAATGCTTTTTAATTATAGTTTGATTTCTTAACTTAATTATGTGGGGTGATTCTAATTTTACTGAGGATATGGATGTTGTTGTTTTGTGCTGTGTTATTCATTTTTAATGTAAATTATATTAAAGTCTTAATGACTGCATTTAAATATGTTATGTAATATATTTTTTTTTAAACCATAATAGTTATGTGCCGTGAAACCTTAGAATGCTCATATGGTTATTCTCAGCTATTTAGACTAGAATTATAGAAATATCTAGCTATAAAATTTCAATTAAAACATGACTGTGGGGCTGTGAATCACTTGGCACAGGTAAAACTTGCTAACATGCCTTACTTTCTTTGGCATGTAAACCATGTCTCTGTAGTGTCTTTACTGGGGAAAGAAGCTGTGGGATATGAGGATACAGTGCTAATCTGACAACAGTTCAGTGCTTTAGCTTCAGGTCAGACTGCAGATCCGTTCTGATATGTTTTCATCTGCTGAAAGCTCAAGGAATACAATACAAAATGAGAAAATCTGGGCTGGATATGACAAATCCACTTCAACACATCAGTTTCTAATGTTTAACATTTTATTTTCCTTGGATTTTGACTGGTTGGCTTTGATACTGTGGTGATACCATAGTGCAATGATGGTATCAGATGGTGATATCTTGGTATTTTGACACACAGTACACTACCATTCAAAAGTTTGGGGTCAGTAATGTAACACTTGTATTCAGCACAAGCACATTACATTAATAATTAGTTAAGGTTAAGGCATTTATAATGTTTCAGAATAGAAATAGAAAACAGTTATTTTAATTTTAAATAATTTATTTTACACAATATTACTGTTTTTCCTCCTTATGCCTCATATTCTGCAGAATATAAGGCTGTGACATTCTGCTTCTGTTTTGTTCTACAGTATCATTGGTAGCATGTTGTGCTTTGCCCCGTGAGAGGTGTAGTTCTTTCAGTTCAACTTCAACAGTCCTTCTCCATGTTGTTTTCAGGTTTCCTTGCTTTCTTTTTCCAGGTGGTCTCCAACCTGAGCTACTTTTGGGATACGTTCTGGTCTCTCCGAAGGACATGCACACGCCATTTCATTATATTGCGCTTTATCTCCTGGACTTTCATCCAGAATAATGGTTTCATCAGATCTTCCGTTGATCCGCATCACTTGATTTTTGGTAGTGCTTATGTTAAGGCTTATTTTTTTGGCAAAGTTGTCCAGTCTATTGGTTTTCTTTTGTAGGTGCACATGCTGGCAAAAGAGCTACCTCGTCTGCAAAATCTAAGTCTTCAAGCTATTGAAAGAGAGTCAACTGTAGGGTACGTTGCAATAACGGTGTACTTGCAGCACTCACACATCCCTGTTATCAGTTGATTCAGTTTATCCAATGATGATACTGGCATAACTCAGTAAAATACCCACATGAAACAGTACAGAATGGAAGATGTCTCAACCGAGTAGAATAAGAAAGATAAACATTGTTAATAAGGGATGTACGATAAGTCCTTCTAAATAGAAACATACAGGCTAACATTAGCACCAAACATAATCACATGAAATGACCCAAATAAGACGTAACCCACCAAATACAATGTTAACAACACAAAAAAAAAAAAAAAACACTTACTTGGATGAGCTTAAAACAACAGTTTCTCAACCCGGACTCTACACATAAGGTTAACACAAGAGGATGCCATGCTTCTCTCCAACCAAACATGCTCCAACTTCTTCTTCTTCTTCTTCTTCTTCTTCTTCTTCTTCTTCTTCTTCTTCTTCTTCTTCTTCTTCTTCTTCTTCTTCTTCTTCTTCTTCTTCTTCTTCTTCTTCTTCTTCTTCTTCTTCTTCTTCTTCTTCTTCTTCTTCTTCTTCTTCTTCTTCTTCTTCTTCTTCTTCTTCTTCTTCTTCTTCTTCTTCTTCTTCTTCTTCTTCTTCTTCTTCTTCCTTTTTTGGAAGTCTTCTTAATTTGAGACGCATATCTCCTGCTTCTACCTGCAACTCTGAAACAGGTGAAGAAGGGTAAGATCCACAACAAATCCTTAATGCCTTTGTTTGAATTCGCTCTAGTTTGTTGTGATTCTTTGCCGCTTATCCATATACTATGCTTCCATAATCTATTACTGATCTAATTAACATTATATAAATAGTTTTCAGTGCCAGCCTATCTGCCCCCCAGACACACATCTCATTATATTCAACACTCTTTTACACTTATCTTCCATCTTTTCAATATGCCCTTTCCATGAGAGTCTGCTGTCTAACCAAATTCCAAGAAACCTTATTTTGGATACCCGTTCTAGATTAAGATTATACAACTTTAATTTCATTTCATCATCAATTCTTTTATTAGTGAAAACAATGACATGAGTTTTTTCCACTGAGAATTTAAATCCCCACTTAAATGACCATTCCTCCACTTCTTTTAAGGCATTTTTGCATTTTACTCACAACATACTTTATATTCCCCCCTCTGAATCATAGAGCTCCATTATCTGCAAAGATCTGCAAATATTTTTATCCACCCTCTTAAATACATCATTTATAATGATTACATGCTCCAACTGTACTTCTCCCTGCCTTTTATCAAGGGGAAGGGGGGAGTCAGAAGAGCCCCCTGGAGCATGGTAGTGGTACTAAAGCATGAAACTTTAGTAAATGCTCTAAGGGCCGTTACAGCCTTTAGGCTTGTCCATGTTGTCTCTCTCATGATCCAATCAAGTAGTCGATGACTACTTTGATTTTTTACAGTATTTTCTGTTAAATACTTTAGAAGGTAGTGTAATACCACGCCAGTTGTTCTTTGGAAGCTTGATAATGAGGCTTTTTTCTTCGTGGATGATGTCTGTCATCCAGATGTTCTTGAATAGGCCAGTGAGCACTCTGGTAAATGTGGTGAGGTCTGTGTAGCAATGTTCAGGGAAGAAGGAGGCGGGAATAGGCGAACATTCAAATAAACTTTATTAAAATAAAACAAAACAAACTAAAATACTGCCAGCAGCCCCTCGCGGACGACTGCTGGCTTACCCAAAATAAACATAACAGCCAGCAGCCCCTCGCGAACGACTGCTGGCTAAAATAAATCATCAACGTCGTTGCTCCTCCTTTATGCTTCCGCTCCTCCGTGAGAGATGCGAGACCGGTGTGCTTCACAGGTGTTGCTCATTAGCAATCGCACCACCGGCCTCGCGCCGTTCTCTCACGTCCCTCGGCCGTCCTGTTCGCCACATACCCCCATCGCCCCTCACAGGCCGGGGGTTACCCACGAGCCTGTGCCATACTCCCCCCCCCCCCCCCCCCCTGTACATTGAATGAACTCCCAAATGAACAGACAGCCATCCCTGGGGGGTATGGACCGACAAGCCGAGGGAAACGGAGACGGAAGCATGAGGAGCGACAGATCGAGAGAGGGGAGAGAGGAAAAAAAAATTGGTCCGATTCCCACAACGCGCTGCCATCTGGTCCCCCACCAGCTGGGCGATCTCCTCCGCGGTGCCTGGCGGTGACGCTGGGTAGCCCTCGGTGGACAGCTCGACGCTCCTCCGCCGCCCGGTGGACGGCGACGGCTCCTCGGGTGCCTTGGGCAGACGGCAGGAGTCCCCCGCTCCCTGCTCCTCCCCTTCGCTGGTGGACGGCAGCAGGCTCCGGCCCCGACTTCTCCTCCTCTCCCTCCCGGATGGCAGCCGACCCTCCAATACCCAGGCGGCCGGCAGCGAGCTCGACCATCCCACTGGCAACTCACTCCAGCGCACCGCCTCGAGCGTCCATGGCCGTGAGTCCCCGCTCCCTGCTCCTCCCCTCGTTCGGCGCATGGCAGCAGGCTCCGGCCCACGGCTCGATGGCACCGCGGATTCCGCACAGCGGAGAGGACTCTCTGACAGCGCGTTCCTCCCTCTTCCCGGGTTTCGGCACCAGTGTAGCAATGTTCAGGGAAGAAGGAGGCGGAAACCGGCGAACATTCAAATAAACTTTATTAAAATAAAACAAAACAAACTAAAATACCGCCAGCAGCCCCTCGCGGACGACTGCTGGCTTACCCAAAATAAACATAACGGCCAGCAGCCCCTCGCGGACGACTGCTGGCTAAAATAAAAGACAAATACAAAAAACAAAACTCAACTAAAATACAGGCCTGTTCCTCTCTTGATCATCAACGTCGTCGCTCCTCCTTTATGCTTCCGCTCCTCCGTGAGAGATGCGAGACCGGTGTGCTTCACAGGTGTTGCTCATTAGCAATCGCACCACCGGCCTCGCGCCGTTCTCTCACGTCCCTCGGCCGTCCTGTTCGCCACAGTCTGCTTTAAGCATCTTAGCATTGAGGGTGTCAATTCTAGTAGCCTTTCCATCTGAGTTCAGCCTTGATTAGGGGACGGATGTCAATGTATGTTTTTACTGCATTCTAGATATAACTAAATTCAGCCTTAGTGAGAATAAGGGACTTCTTTCCAAATCATCATTAAAAAAATCTAACCAACCCCAAACTTTGAACAGTAGTGGACATTATGATATTGAATGATTATCATATTCATTTACTATAATATGTACATGGTACTGCAAGGAATACCATGATATTACCATAGTACATAATGTTGTACTTTGTTTAGTGTGAGCTTTTCTGGAACATTCACATTTCACATCACTATTCCGACCTTTACTTGCCTAGCAACCCGAAAATATGTCATGTAGTCTCAGTTTTTATTCACTAACAGACTTGGCCTGTACATTGAATGAACTCCCAAGCAGCGTGTAGTCCAATACTTCTGCTGTACAACTCATATTGCCATAGATAAACATTAGTGGCTGCTTTCAGTTGGTGTTAAAACCAGTCACTGAATTGACCCTGAATACAGACCTGTGTGACTGCAGGAGCAGTTGCTGTGTTCCTGTGGTCTAACTTTTCGTCACATCACTGGACAGATAACTAACGCTGTGTCTGATCAACAGATTTTTTAAATTTATTTTAATCAATCCACAGTCTGCCATCGTTTATAAGCCAGGCGACGGATACTTATTGCAATAAAGAAAGGGGCGGCCGAGATAGATAGGGAGTAAGAGATAAGGAGAGAGAGACATCCTCTCCTGGCAGTGCAATGATGCAGCCATCCTACTGTGGACAATGTTGTGCCCTGGGAAAAGGCAATCTCTCAGTGGGTGTCATTACCTGTCATTCAGGCTAACAGTGTCCGGTGGGTGCCCTCAGACAGGACTGCCGAAATTGTATAGGGGAGAGAAAGAGAAAGAGAGAGAGAGAGAGAGAGAGAGAGAGAGAGAGAGAGAGAGAGAGCACAAGAAGGCAAGTGTGCTAGAGAGAGGCAGCGAGATGGGTATCGGGAGAAAGCAGGCCGACGTGGGCTATAGAGCTGACAAACAACCTCTCAGATTCCAAGGCAGCTGGAACAAATGCTGCGTCTGGATCATGCTGGCAGTAACTGAAAGGCAGAATATTAGAGCTGGTTGATGGTCGAATGTGTTTCAATCATTAGCCATATAGAATACATCCTGGAACAAAAGAATCACCTTGACGGATGTAGCAGAACAGAACAGATGCACAGTAACGGACCACTGGTTATTTGAAGGATGTTTTTTGATTTGAACACAAGTTAGAGAAAGTAAAATCTCATTTATATGGTTTCAATATTTTTCAGAGTTGTCTTTTTATTCAGGTAAGATTACCATAACCTTGATTTATGATGTTTGGTTGGTATCAATGTTATATAGCTCACATTCTGAAGTCCTATTCATCTTGTGCTATACCGGCTCTTGTATTTATGTTAGTCACAGTTTCTTGCACCAAAAACATTGTAATCTATTTTTAAACACCATTTTCCAGCCTCTCTATGACCCTCAGCATTAAAATGCTGTACCTTTATAAGTGGAATGTGCATTCATCTCTTTCAGTCAAGTGACTTTTCTGATTTTCTGCCACATGTATCGCCATCATCAAAGTAATGGTGTTGAATAAAAAAAAACATTTACAGAGTTAGCAAGAAAAATCATTATTCATTGGATTTGATCTATAATAGGTCTCAGAATTTAGTTTTATAGATCTCAGGTTAGTACCGACTCTTTTAAACCACACTCAAACAGACATTCTTAAAAATACAGCGTAATGTACTGTGTTAATTTATGAAGGAATTTTCGGTATTCATTTTTTAATTATTATAGTATTTTATTAATATTAACCCTTATTTTGAATTACGCATTTCATTGTGTTGTGTTTTTAGGGTTAAAGGTAATATCTGTAAACCTAATGGAACAGGTATTTGGCCTTATTTCCATTTTAGTTTATTGTTTAACCTTAAGTTAATAGTTGAAACTTATTTCAGTTAGTTGCAAAGGCAACATTTTTAATTTTTGTTTAGTTTAAGTTTTTCATCTAGTGTTTATATTTATATTTTCAAGGTTTCCTTAAACACTCCTCTCATCTGCCATCAGCTGAACAAACAAATAGCCCCGCCCCAAACTCAGACCATTGGTTTAGCCACTGTTGCCATGTGGGGCTGGTTGGAATTTTCAAACAGAGCAATGTTTCGCCTTTGCTATAGACCTTATTCGCCAGACAAACAAGCACTCAGCCATCTTTAGAACATTGTTAGAACACGAAAGTTATTATGAGGATTGTAATGTTTAAAGCAGATGTCTTAACAAATGTCAGTAGACCGGGGAGATTTTAAAACGAGCCATTCATAAATACGCAACATGGCTGTACAAATACAAACCGGAAGACAAAAGACAGAGCGCAGAGCTGAAAAGGGTCGGGGCTACATTAGGTCTATAGTACTGTAACTTTGTATTGTGTAATTTCAAAACAGCAACAAAAAGAAAATCCTGTATTCGATGATTTGTTACAATGGTAATCAGAAATGTGTTTTGCTTGTTAAAACTGTATTCATAATTTACATCACGCTAAATATTGTTAATTTACTTAATTCTTCTGTGCTCTCTAACTTTGAACTTTGTATGACACAGACAGCTTTTATATGAAATGCTTATCAGCATCCCTTTAATGAGTAGATCTTGTGTTTCTATGTATTCGTCAGTAAGGGCAGGGGTAAAAGTCTTACCCTCCAGCTGGTCTCTACGCTCTTTGCCGCTTTGATCTCACTGATCTCCCACATTTAGACACGAATCTCAACCTGTGGTAAATTTACCTCAATTATTCATGAGAACACCTCACAGCAAAGTCCAGCACGCAGCAGGCCTCATGAAGCATTAATACGACAGCTTGTGAACGGGTATTTAAACGAATGTGTGAAGAGAGATAATGTCACAAAGGTCGGGCTCCGCTCAACCACTTCATTAGTCTGATGTTGATTTAGTCAGTGAGGTCCCAGGACATGTGGATGGGGACTTAGTGGGGTGTCTTAAGGCGACAGGTCTTTCTGAGTTTTCTGTGTGCACTTATACTGCTTACGATTCAACGGACAAAATCTATTAAAATGTAGGCAACAAATCTCAGATTCTACACTCTTCAGAAATTGATTATTGGCCTTTTGAAGGTTAACTATGACACTTTAGCATCACTGTTGACAGCTGTGTTTAAAAAATAAAATTGCAAGTTACCTTAGGAGTTTTTTTCTGTAATTTTGTAAATTTTATTCTATTCACACACACACACACACACACACACACACACACACACACACACACACACACACACACACACACACACACACACACACACACACACACACACACACACACACACACACACACACACACACACACACACAAAGCAGTATTTAATTACATATTATATACAGTATTTATGATATACATAGATGTATGTTTCCTTAGCACCAAATCAGTATATTAGAATAATTTATGAAGGATCATGTGATACTGAATCCTAGAGTAGTGGCTGCAAAAATTGCTAAATAGTGGTTTTCTTGTCCATTTTATATGAATTAAAGTTCTTTTCATATTGACTATTAACCCTAATATTCAAATGCCCATCCTAAGATGGCATCCTAGTTACACTAGGCTGGTCCAAGTTGAAAAGCTGATGCCAAGAATTCAAAAGTTAAATTGATGGAGATGTGGCCTCTGGATTGTCAGTACTAACCTTCTCTCCAACTGAATCCACCCCTGCATTCGCGTTGAGATGACACGTTGGAAATTGTGTGTCAGTCACCGCTGTGTCTCATCGTCTGGACTGTTTGTGCTGTGGGATTGGATTCATTTTGCGGAGGTTAGCTCCACGACACGTATGCGGCGATACACAATAACCGACTCTCTAACTAATAGAATAAATGATCTCGGCTTGTGAGATTTTGAGTTTCTGTCACAAAGGACAGAGGACAGACGGCCTGGAACAGTCACCATCCAGGCTGAATTTGCCACATGTGGAGTGTAATAGCCTTCTGTTATCAGTCTTCCTTCAAAGAAAATGTGTTATTGTAAAATCAAATCACGAGTCTCATTCACACCGCTTATAATTTGTAGTGATGGAAAAAAATTTTTTTGCTGAGCCATTTTACACTCATTTCCACTCTTGGATACCAAATAGATATTGTTTTCTTAACTTTTCAGTTGTGACTTCCTGTGTCAAAATACAGTAGATGACAAGAATTCATATTGAAACACATTACCAGTTTTCTTTTTATACCTTAGAATATCTATCTAACCTGACTCCCCTTATTAATTCTCATAGCCAAGTGATTTCTCAAGATAATTTCTATTCTATTTTAAGTTTCGACTCTTTTCTCACTGATAGTGGCATAATTGCAGCATGTGTTGTAGTAGGCAGGTTGGTTCCTGAACACATCTCAGAAGAACATTAACAATATGTATAGTTTAATAAAAAACTTGCCACATCTCATGGTTTCTTTTGACAAATGGCACCTTACTGTTAGTGATCTTACATACACGGCTGAAACAACATTTCCTACCAAGTACATTTTGCCACAACGGTTAGAGTGGCCCAGAGAGGTGCTTAGCACAAGTGCCTGGAAGCTTGCCATGAGAGGGTGTGTGCTATCAACAAAGCACTAATGGCCCATCGCACTGTGGAACCTCTCCTGTGGGGCCGAAAGAAGTTTTCAAGAGTAAGACCTTTGACTGTACTCTCATTACTAAGAGAGAAGAGACCCAAACACGTCACACTGTATAAAACTATCATAATTTTATAGATAAAAGATGAAGAATTTTACGCCAAAAACCTGTTAACTGGATAAGAGTGAGTTGGTTTACATGCACATTCTTAACCCAATTATTCTTAAGCAGACAACACACGTGATCATGTAAACGTGTTTACCCGTTTTCCTTTATCACAGCTAGATTTTTGCCAATTTCGCCCACTTTTTTGAAATCGTGTGCAGCAGTAGCAGAAGTGGTACAGTCAAAATACTGCATCTGTAATTGCATGAGAGGATACTATATTCAGTATAAGCCGTAAGTTTCCCATTGACATGTTGCAATAATCTTCTTTAGTTTTTAATGCTTTATTTAACATCACAACCAACATAAGAATTGAAATACTCAGAGTCAGATACACAAATTATTACTTTTTTACTTCACTACTGGGAAATAACCGGATTTATTAATAAAATCTTGTAAACATGGTTTACTTGCTTTTTCGGTTATTGGTCTGCATGTAAACCCACCCAACAGGTTATTTCTATAAGCTGATTTTTGTGAATTATCAGCATACTGGTGTGCATGTAAACTTGTTCTGTAATTTCCTGAAAAACTGTAATAGATCTAATGAGACATTTCATGTAATTTTACAGTAAAATACTGTAACAGTTTTTGGATGTAAAAAGAACGTCATCTTATAATTGTCAGTTAAAAAATGTACATTTACATTTACATAATTGACTGTGCTGTAAGCGGCAGACCAATCACAGCAGACTGGGCCATCTGACCAATCGGAGAAGAGCCGGCTCTTGAAAAGAAGGGATTTAGAGAGATCAAATCATTTATTGAAGCGTTTCAGACACTGTGAGAAAAGAGGTGATGCTGCATTGTATATAGCATTCAGTTAATGATTTATTTATTTTAATTTTTACTGTAAGTTCAATCTGTAAAAAGCTGCTGCCATATTTTTATATGTAATGTCCTACCACTCACAGCTGCCTTTTTCACACACTCTCAAAATTGCTGCAATGCCATTGAAGAATGATTTTGGGTTCCCCAAAGAGTCATTTCACGAGGTCAGACTTAAATATAATTAGAGGGAGTAAAGCGTTATGCGTATTTGCCGTGCTGTCCGTGGGGCTCTGAGCTCGGAATTTGGCCCAAACCCAGAGTTCTCCCTCCGAGTATATAAGTGGTTAGAACTAGAAGTGTGGAGAAGGGGTGGTGGAGGGATGCTGATAAACTGTCAACGAACAGAGGTAAGACTGCTGTATATACCTCTTATCGTTGATTGACTGAAAGCTCTCCACTTGTGTTAGTGTTATCTGAACATGCTCGTCCTGAACTTTGTTAATAAAACATAATTTAGTGAACAGTTTTTTTGTTGTTTGTAAAGAATATTTTAATAATGTAAATAACATTTTTTTTGTATAAAAATACTTTGTGCAATGGAAAGGATCCATGGATGTTAAAGTTTCTTCATAGAACCACAAATGCAGATAAAGAATGTTTATTTTAAAGAATGCAGGTGTGCTGCACCCCATACAACGGTTCAGTGGCGCTCAAACAGACAGAACGCTTGTAAGTATGGCACGCTGCATGCGCTCAGTCTGTCTTACCGCACACCTTTGGATTCAGCCTTCCCACCATGTACCGAAGGCTTTTACAGATCACTGACCCCCACCTTCTGCTGCTGGTTAGTGCTCATATATGAAGAAGCAGTTGACCCTGAAGATTTAATGAGGTGCTTGTATTCCCTGTGGAAGCCAGGGGTGTTATATATTTAAGGTGAGAGTCTGTCGCAATCTGGAGCTGCTCCCTACAATCTAGACGATTGTACGATGAGCGTCGGTCCGACAGTACCGTGTTGACCTTCAGCATGATAAAGCCGGCAAGGGCCTGTCAATGACCCCAATCACTCAGGCGTTATATTAACAGTGTGCACACAGCCTGTGCAAGTTATCACAGTGCAGTGGGCTGTGTGATTAACACAGCCACGGTAAACGTCGCCATTGTTTGTTATCTGGCCCATCCATTGAGCCACACTAGGTAATCAGTTTCCTCCAGCCATGTAAGTTAATTGGACAGAACAAACGGAGAACTGTTGCTTTTATGAACAATATGTCAATTCATATATTTGAGCTTGGCAGCATGAAGAACAACCCTCAAGTTGAAATACATGGCAACAAGTTTTCCCTTTTGTAGCTTCTGTTTGTACATAACAAAGTACACAGCGGTTTGTGGTAATTCACCTCCTAACGATCTTTCAATTTATTTAAAAGTGACTTTTTCATTATTTTGCTTTCACACTGTTTGTGTCATGAAGAAAAGGAGCAGTGATAAACATATAATGTATATTATATATATACAGGTCCTTCTCGAAAAAATAGCATATTGTGATAAAGTTAATTATTTTCCATAATGTAATGATAAAAAATAAACTATCATATATTTTAGATTCATTGCACACCAACTGAAATATTTCAGGTCTTTTATTGTTTTAATACTGATGATTTTGGCATACAGCTCATGAAAACCCAAAATTCCTATCTCAAAAAATTAGCATATCATGAAAAGGGTCTCTAAACGAGCTATTAACCTAATCATCTGAATCAACTAATTAACTCTAAAAACCTGCAAAAGATTCCTGACGCTTTTAAAAACTCCCAGCATGTTTCATTACTCAAAACCGCAATCATGGGTAAGACTGCCGACCTGACTGCTGTCCAGAAGCCATCATTGACACCCTCAAGCAAGATGGTAAGACACAGCAAGAAATTTCTGAACAAATAGGCTGTTCCCAGAGTGCTGTATCAAGGCCCCTCAGTGGGAAGTCTGTGGGAAGGAAAAAGTGTGGCAAAAAACGCTGCACAACGAGTAGAGGTGACCGGACCCTGAGGAAGATTGTGGAGAAGGACCGATTCCAGACCTTGGGGGACCTGCGGAAGCAGTGGACTGAGTCTGGAGTAGAAACATCCAGAGCCACCGTGCACAGGCGTGTGCAGGAAATGGGATACAGGTGCCGCATTCCCCAGGTCAAGCCACTTTTGAACCAGAAACAGCGTCAGAAAGGCCTGACCTGGGCTACAGAGAAGCAGCACTGGACTGTTGCTCAGTGGTCCAAAGTTCTTTTTTCGGATGAAAGCAAATTTTGCATGTCATTCGGAAATCAAGGTGCCAGAGTCTGGAGGAAGACTGGGGAGAAGGAAATGCCAAAATGCCCTGAAGTCCAGTGTCAAGTACCCACAGTCAGTGATGGTCTGGGGTGCCATGTCAGCTGCTGGTGTTGGTTCAATGTGTTTTATCAAGGGCAGGGTCAATGCAGCTAGCTATCAGGAGATTTGGGAGCACTTCATGCTTCCATCTGCTGAAAAGCTTTATGGAGATGATTTCATTTTTCAGCACGACCGGGCACCTGCTCACAGTGCCAAAACCACTGGTAAATGGTTTACTGACCATGGTATTACTGTGCTCAATTGGCCTCCCAACTCTCCTGACCTGAACCCCATAGAGAATCTGTGGGATATTGTGAAGAGAAAGTTGAGAGACGCAAGACCCAACACTCTGGATGAGCTTAAGGCCGCTATCGAAGCATCCTGGGCTTCCATAACACCTCAGCAGTGCCACAGGCTGATTGCCTCCATGCCACGCTGCATTGAAGCAGTCATTTCTGCAAAAGGATTCCCGACCAAGTATTGAGTGCATAACTGAACATAATTATTTGAGGGTTGACATGCTTTTTTGTATTAAAAACACTTCTTTTATTGGTCGGATGAAATATGCTAATTTTTTGAGATAGGAATTTTGGGTTTTCATGAGCTGTATGCCAAAATCATCAGTATTAAAAGAATAAAAGACCTGAAATATTTCAGTTGGTGTGCAATGAATCTAAAATATATGAAAGTTTAATTTTTATCATTACATTATGGAAAATAATGAACTTTATCACAATATGCTAATTTTTTGAGAAGGACCTGTATATATATATATATATATATATATATATATGAAGAGTTCAGATGCAAAAGCCTCTAAGTGCTATCTGAAATTTTCTTCTAGAATGATCAATTTTCGCCAGCTCGTATATTTAAGTTCAGTAATTTCACTTAAATGACAACTAATAGGTAATTTTCATTGCCATTTAAGTTAAATTACTGAACTTAAATATACAAGCTTGATAAAAATGATCATTTTAGAAGAAAATTTCAGATGGCACTTAGAGGCTTTTGCATCTGAAGTCTTCATATATATATATATAGTATATATATATATATATATATATATATATATATATATATATATATATATATATATATATATATATATATATATATATATATATATATGCTTCTGTTCAAACGTTTGGGGCCTGTAAGATTATTGTTTTTTATGCTTACCAAGGCACACAATCCTTCAGAAATTATTCTAATATGCTGATTTTGTAACGATCACCGGACAATCACCACACATCCACAAACTACATTTCCCATAATACTCTGCCCAGACTAATCAGCCATGATCACATTCACCCACCTGTATGACTTTACCTTGTTTAGCTCACCCCATATAAGCCTGGTTTTCACATTCATTCCCTGCGATGTCTTGTTAAGTGTTACACTGCAATTCCGAGCATTCTCCCTGGTTTCATGTCTCTTGGTTTTTGGATTTCTTGCATGTTCCGTGGATTACTTTTACGCACTGCTTAACTACCATAGTATGATGCTTTGTTGAAGAAATCAACTAGCCAGTCACGACTGTTTCTCTAAACCATATTGTCGCAAAGTGGTCGTTGAAACGCGTTGGTTAAGGATGTCATGCACGCGATGGAGTAGTAACTTCTTTTAATAAATCTGTTTGAGATATAATTAATGCTAGATGTTTTTCTATAAATTACGGACATGGCATCTAAGGAATATTTCTAATTTTTCTCAGTTATTTAGCTTAATTTCTAGATTCAATCATAGGCTCGTTCTTACGTACTAGAGCACGTTCGCACATGCACGCTCTTCAAAAACGTAGCTTTAAATCTCTTGACAAAGACGTAAATTACATTTGAATGTATTCTAAATAAAAGATACAAATTGTACTGAATGTCAGCTTGATTATTTTGCTCAAGACAAGGATTTATTAAGTCCACATGTCAAAAAAACAAGAAAATGTGCTTCAGGTCGAGAGCTGTCATTCCAGCCACACAACTTTGCGATGCTGTTTGCAAATGTTCGTTGGAACTATAGTTTTGGGAAACACCGACTAGTTGAACTATGCTGACAATGACGGAACTTGCGACCATAGTTGGCTAACGATGCTTTTTGGAAACACACCCCAGTTCAACTGTTGCATTCTGTGTTGTCACATGTTACATTTCATATTTCAATATTTCATATGGTTAGGTTTCATATTTCAGCATATCTATCTGAGGCTCATGTTGGATTTAAAAATCCTGTCTCCACACATGGTCGGAACTTGTGCGACTCTTCATTGGAAATGAATGATTTCCTGTCTAGTGTTTGATGGAAGCTGTGAAATAGACTTGCATTCTTGAATGCACTTTAAAAAAAAAATCTACCATTACATAGGTCACTCAATGACCAATATGGAGAAGAAGAAAAAAACACAAACAGAATGCAATAGTAGAACAAAGGAAAATACATCAGTGGGCTTTACTGTTACTTACCAAGCCTTATTATTAAGTTTGCCTTGACATGAGACTGAATTTGTACCAAATTTGTATAGTTAGTGACATACCGTTGTTAGTAGATAGACTGTCTTTGTGAACAAGTGACTGAGCATGCTGAGATATTCTGATTACAATCTTTCATTAAGTTGGAGACTTTCCAGGTAGCACTTTTCTCAGCATGGTCATGTTTGTAGACTTGAAGTAATTTAGTGTCCTTGCTTCCTGGAGGTTTAGGTCTAACCGGTCAGCCTTCAATAGCTTGTTTTACCAAACATTTATGAAAATCATTATTTTTTAGTTCAAGTAGCACCTTATTTACCACTAAATCCCTTTTTCCTAGATACCATTTGAGAAGTTTGCTTTCTAAAATTTTAATCTAAATATACAATTAAGACTATTTGCTATAATAATAATAATTAATGTGCTATTATATATATATTTTGCTAAATATTTAAATATATATAAAATGTATCATTTGCATTTTAGATATATTTCAGATGCATCTGCTCATGTAGATGTACTTAGAGATTCATGAGATTTAGATTTTCAGGCTGTGAGAAATTATATGACATTTTGAAGTTAATAATGTTTTTTTATTCTGTTCATTCTTATTACTTTTCACTGGTTCGAGCAACTCTGCAGGCTTCTTCTAAAATTCACCAATTTATAACATCATGTGTCGTCCTTGGTATATAGTTACGACCTTGCTAAAGAAAAAGAAGATTGCTACTTGTAGTATACGTGGCATCACAGAGAACACCCTTAATGCATTTCCTCAAATGCTGCTGCTTTGCTAAGAAGCAGGTGATTTTGAAATTTTATGAGAAAACTTTGAAAGTTGACTTTTCACATTCACAAGTATATCTGTTCTTCTACTTAATCTCATTATTCTTATTTCATGTTGGGAATATGTTTCCTGTGGAGTAGGCTTGCTACGATAGTCGATGTTACCAGTGTTACACAGTGTACACCGGTTTCAAGAGCACTCTTAAATGATTTAAATAAAGTCTTAAATGAATGCGCTGACAGACATGACCGAGCAGGTAATATTTAATATGAAACAAAGTCTCAACTTTCAAATTTGATTAGTCAAAGAAAATTAAACAATAAATAGGCCTACCATTTTGTGGCTCTTTAATGTGTCGTGACAGATTGCCTCAGTTAAAGCCAAGTTCAAATTCACCTCAATCTACTAATGGTGCGTTCACGTGCTATGGAAAATATGATATTTTCCACGTGTGAACTGGTATTTACCAGTGTGTTGCGTTCAAGTGCTTTTGTTGTCGTAATGTGATAAAAAGATGGAGATCCAGACCTGTTATTTATCTAAAACTATTTTAGATTGCTTAAGTCAACTGCTACAGCAAGAAGATGATTTATCAAAACTCATATATGAGTTTAATAATATGCTGTATATTTTCTAGATCATGAATGGTACAGATTTTTTTAAGGACAAGGGAGTTAATAGAGATAATATATTTCTGTTTTAGCCGTTGTACCGTTACACCCCTAGCTAACAGTAGCAAAAAAAAAAAAACGTTTAGGTGTGTACAATGCTTACCATTCAACACTCTCGCTGTTACGTGTGGGTTTTGTTGTGTCTTGTATATCACGTGATTCCTTTTTTGTCATGTGATCCTACCATGTGTCTTGTCTTTTGTTTGTTGTTGCTCAGTGTCCACAGGTGTTCCTCGTCTATGTTTATTAGTCTCCCCAGGTGTTTCTTATTAACCAAGCCCCCTTGTTATCTTGTTTAGCTTGTTTGTCTGTGTATTTAAACCCCTGTGTTTCAGTTGTTGGCTGTCGGTTGTTGTTTAATGTTACTTCTGTCCTGTTCTGAGTTCCCTGGATTACCTGTTTATGTTATTAAAAAAAGCTTGCGATTGGATTCACTCTCCGTTTCGTTCCTGACTGGCTGTAACACTCGCATTGCTCTCCACCATTTTGAAAAGGTCAATGGTTATCTCATCTCGGCAACTCATGCATCATAATATTCTACGAGCTGCCCAGTGGAAAATACCACATGAGGGGGTGTTCATGTGCATTTTCTACGTCGGCTTTTGGTATTTACCATAATTACCATAGCACGTGAACGCACCATAACTCTCCTGACTGCTTTGTCGGACAAAAATGGTCGATTTTGATTGGTCAGATCGCATGTCAATCAAACTCACTGCGAAGGATGAATTTAGGCTAATTAAAAAATGAAAGTGAAGTGCACACTGGCGCACAAAAAAAAATTAATTTCGTTTTCAAATTAGCGCCAATTCAGGGCACAATAACAAAACAGTGCTGCTCCGCATGACCGCACCATTATGCATGCCCGTGCAAATGCGCGCATTTTACGTTTGGCTTTGAATTAGCGATTTAAAAACCTCCGCCGGTATTACCGGTATTACCGGTGTTGTCACACGTCGATTATCCAGTGGGAAAATATTCTCACCTTCACATCCCTACTGTGGAGATATAGTGGGATTTAGATTATTTGCCGTGTTTTGGGGTCTAATGCCTCATTGCTACTCCCGTTATGTATTACGAATACATTTTACATGCATTTTTACATTTACATTTAGCAATCGCTTTTATCTGAAGTGACTCACAAACAGGAAAATCTGCAAACTTGTAATAAAGGTGTGATATTTAATTTCAATAGCGAAACTGTACGTTTATCTGCTTCAAGAACAGTGAAGTTATTACCTCGCTAGTGAGAAATATCATGTATAGGGCCCTATAATTTCCGCGATCACGGAATCGCGGACGGAATCGCGGAATTGGCCAATTAACGCGGAATCTAGTGTTAACGTGGAATTTCGCATATTTTGAATGCAATTCTGTTTTTGTGTGGGAGAAGAACATATGTCTGGGGAAAATGTAGACCGGGGGAAGAAAATCTGGGCGACACAACCCCTCCCGTCATTTCTGCAATGACGGCATCAAAACAATGAAAGCATGGCGAAGAGGCTCTCCACGGCTCTGCTTTCATCTGCAAAAAAGTTAAGAAACTTGACGCTAAGCCCTCAGTACCGAGCCGAGCAGTTCGCACGTGACTTTTATGAAGTGTTTCCAACACATAATTCGTGGCGAAGAATGAACACGGGCCGCCACATATTGCGTTTTGTTCATTTTTTTACGCTTTCAGTTGCATTTCCTTCCCCTGCTCTCCCTCCGTCTGTCACACACGCGTCTCTCTCTCTCTATCTCTCTTTCACTCGCACACACACACACACACACACATACACACACACCCTCCGTGCACACCACGTCTGTCTATGAGGCGCCGGACTGGACAAAAGCAAGACGACACAGCGCGAGAGAGACCATCCGAGTGTGTCCGAGAGCGCGCTCGACAGTGCGCGAGAGAGAGACAGAGTGTGACTTTTATTTTAACTAATATAATTTATTTTACTGGACAGTTTAAAGCTCCTAACCATATTTTGTTGTTACTTGAAGTACTTAGAGTAAAGTGTTATGTTGCATCATGTAGTATTTGCGCTGAAAAGTAAGAGTAAATGTCTGTTACCTCAATAAATTTAAGGTCATTCCTATTTTATTTGTGTACATTTTAATCATTAACATTAAAAGCACACTCTTTTTACGACTAAAATAACAGTAAAGCGTGAAAAAAACTGAATTCCCCAAAATTAAAACGGAAAAAACTGAATTTGGGAAAAAATAAAACGGAATTTGGGAAAAAATAAAACGGATTTTATAGGGCCCTTCATGTAGCTTTAAATTTGCTAAACTATTTCACTGATAAAATCGTCAGAGCAGCGCTGACAACATGTTTCTGTGTGAGTGTGTATCCATGTGTGTGCGTTTGAGTGGAAGAGAGAGCGGGAGAAAGAAAGTATGTGCTATCCGTTAGAGCTTAGATTCTCTGCCCGAGCCCGAGCCGGGCTGATATTTCCCGCCACTATGCTCGGGTTGGGTCGGGTCGGGCCCTTGATCAAGCACGTCACGTGTCACGCGCAGCGTTTCCTCCACTCGCACGCTGTGTTGTATTGTGTAGCTTAAGTGCAACATGGAGCTTGAAGAAGTAAAGAAAAAAATTAAAACAGGAGAATTAACTTTGAGCAAGTATGAAGGAAAGTCGGAGGTATGGAAATATTTTAAACTCGTGGGCAGTGACAAAATATGTGCTGGCTTTGTTGAGTCCAAGTGCGGCACGCTGCTAGAGAGTCTGTATGTGTTGTAGCCATTAAATAAGCGCATTTAGTTTCATATTTATTAAAATATTATAATGTTATTTTTTTCCATCTATGTTGATTATGAAAGTGAACAGAGTAGATAGGAGGATGCGCAATATCAGGAGACATGGAGTGGTTC
This sequence comes from Siphateles boraxobius, assembly GCF_051911475.1. Taxonomy (NCBI): domain Eukaryota; kingdom Metazoa; phylum Chordata; class Actinopteri; order Cypriniformes; family Leuciscidae; genus Siphateles; species Siphateles boraxobius. The sequence goes on along the minus strand of NW_027509186.1, from coordinate 26,433,107 downwards.
AGGCATGATTTTGACCACTTCATTATGTTTTGTTTTGTAGAAAGCCTTTCTTTAAAGTGAATTTCGTTTTGTATAAATTGTATCTTAATTTTAATACATTTTTCATCAACCAATTGCCTGAAGAAGAAGAAGCATTAATAAGAAGCAAATATAGCAGGCAATATTCATGACATGGAGGCGCCGGCGAGCCGTGTTCACCATAGCACGTGAACTGGAGCATCTCATCATAAAATTAAATCAATTCTCGGCACGCTTGTCACCGAATTTACTAATTGTTCAATTTAATAAAATTAAAACTATCATTGTGATAATTAAAATAATTGAATATTAAATATTAAGTGGCCAATTTTTGCACATTTATTAATAGTATATATATATATATATATATATAATTGCGCAGCTCCACACTGTCAATGGTCTAGCACCCATTCAGCACCTGCGTTAAAAAATGATCTGCCATCGCCCCTGGTTATAACGGCCCACATATTAAAAATGGTCGGGTTTAAATCGGGCTCGGGTTCATAATTATAGTTAATGTGTCGGGCCGGGCCGGGCTCGGACACAACGTGCACGGGCTCGGGTCGGGTCGGGCTTAATTTTTTGGGCCCGATCCAAGCTCTACTTTCCGTACATAATTAAACGTTATTTTGTGGCAGAAAACATTGAAATAATGTGTTGTTTTTATCCTACTGTTTACTATATTTACTTGTTTGTTCAGTGTTGTTGTGGGTTTTGGTTTGAAATAACTGAAATAATTTGGCGAAGTGATCTGGACATGTAATGCGCTCCAGACCTGCCTGGAACAACTTTAGCTGTGCTTTTCCCTGAAATAATTGCACACCTTAGAACATTCGTCAACCAATCATATTCAAGCATTCATCAGCCTGCTTCAAGCATTTAATTTATAATATAAAATGATTGAGTGGGGTCAAAACAAGACACGTTACAGTATACTGCACTGGCTGTGGAACAGACATTGGCTCCAGCTCTGGAACAGGCACTGGCTAAGCCTCCGGCTCTGGAACGGGCATTGGCTCTGCCTCCGGCTGTGGAACGGGCATTGGCTCTGCCTCCGGCTGTGGAACGGGCATTGGCTCTGCCTCCGGCTGTGGAACGGGCATTGGCTCTGCCTCCGGCTCTGGAACGGGCAATGGCTCTGCCTCCGGCTCTGGAACGGGCAATGGCTCTGCCTCCGGCTCTGGAACGGGCAATGGCTCCGGCCCTGGAAAAGACACTGGCTCCGGCCCTGGAACAGGAGACACTGGCTCCGGCTCTGGAACAGCAGACACGGGCATGTCCAGGATCCGAGCCAGACGCAGGGATTAAAGTTCTCCGTCGCTACGACGGATTTCCGTTAATTGCAGCGAGTCTATGACGGATTTCCGTCAATTGCAGGGTTCCCGTCTGTCCTTAATGTCTTAAATTCACTTTTCATAATGTTAAGGCCGTAAATAGGCTTTCATTTCTCAAATAGTGTGATAAATGTCTTAATTTTAGTTTGAATAGGTCTTAAATTAAGGAAAGACGAGGTGTATTCACCCTGCTGAGGGGGATGTGATAAAGCCTGGATCGGAGCGAAAGCACGTTCCTTTCTCCACTCTAACATTCTGTAATCACTTCGCTTATGGTCCAGTCCGGGTTTTCAATTCCCGCTCACGGAAAAACTGCTCCGTGTTCACTCAATTAATCTTAGTTTTGGAGAAGTGCATGTCAGGCTACAGCTGGTTTGCTGCGGTCCGAATCCGAGCGAGTTTGTTCCCTGCGCCCCCCGCAGCGTTGGTCTGGTTTCACGTTCAACTTAATTCTATCGAACCCTGGTGCGTTTGCGTGCATATTACGTCAACGCAAACGTGCACGGCGCATGATAGAAAACAGAACGCGGGTCAATATTGGCCGTTTCTCAATACCAATAGGCTACGCAAACCTCGGACTTGCGTCCTTGATAGTTCGGACGTGGCAAGTTCGACTCGGGAGAACGAACTCCCGAGGACGCGAGTCCGGTTATTCTGCAAACGGATCCGCGCCGATCTTGGTTTCGTCACTCATCTCGCTCTGGCTACTCCGGTTATCTCTTTATGTATATTTTAGTCAACAATAAAATGAAATATGGTATAAAATACAACTCTGCCTCTTTTCATCAACAATAAAACGAAATATATACAAAACACCTCTTTTCATTTATAAATGAACATATTATCATAAACATATTAGGCCTATATGGCCACACAAATGTGGTTCAGATAACGCACATTGATTATCTTCACTCCATATATTTATAACAACACGCAATATAAAACACAACCCTGCTTCTTTTTGTTTTCATTTTAAAAATATGAAACATTATTGATCATTAAAACTGACAGACTTAACAAACAGAGACAGGGTTGTATCATTTTATTTTATTATGCATGTACACATACAAGAGAATGCATAGTAAAATATATAAAGAATATTCTATATATTTTAGAATATATAACATTACACAACCCTGTTGCTTTTTGTTAAATGTCAGTTTTAATTATCAATAATATCCATAAAAGTATAAGTAGCCTAATATGTAGGCTATAAGAAGCTATACAATGAGAAATAAAGCAAACAATTCAGTCAAACATTAGTCAGCTCTCTAATAGGCTACACAGTTAAAGTTAAATAGCCTAAATATATAAAGTTATGAAACTTCACTTTGCCCTCAGCCAAAACGATTTGCCATTAAACAAACTATATATTAATATAATTTAGCATTGTTTGGTCTTATAAGATAAATAAAAACATGCACTGAAAAGTTATGTAGATGGTTGATTATTTGTCAAGCTAAGTAATTTTTTTTCATAGATTAAAATAGCTTTTAAAATATGCAAACTGGCAATATTAAAGCGGTTTAAAACATCTCCCCTTAAAACGATATTGGTCTCGACTATTTAAATAAAGTTAAAGGAATATGACTTGGCCTGAAAAAAATTTTCAGTCAGAAGAATTTTTTTCACTTTAATCCCTGCAGACGCTCCAGATAGTCCAGGTCCATGAAGGCAGACGGAACGTGAACAGTCTCTGACTGGGCAGACGGAACGTGAACAGTCTCTGACTGGGCAGACGTGACGTGAACAGTCTCTGACTGGGCAGACGTGACGTGAACAGTCTCTGACTGGGCAGACGTGACGTGAACAGTCTCTGACTGGGCAGAAGGAACGTGAACAGTCTCTGACTGGGCAGACGTGACGTGAACAGTCTCTGACTGGGCAGACGTGACGTGAACAGTCTCTGACTGGGCAGACGTGACGTGAACAGTCTCTGACTGGGCAGACGGAACGTGAACAGTCTCTGACTGGGCAGACGTGACGTGAACAGTCTCTGACTGGGCAGACGGAACGTGAACAGTCTCTGACTGGGCAGACGGAACGTGAACAGTCTCTGACTGGACAGACGTGATGTGAACAGTCTCTGACTGGGCAGACGGAACGTGAACAGTCTCTGACTGGGCAGACGTGCGTTTCCTCCCCCTTTTCCGTCCGTGACGGTGAGATGTTGGCTCTGAGCTGTCCCTCACTAGCCCAGGGTCGAAGGGGGGCAAGGGTGGAGAGTGGTGTTGAACTTCTTCTCGACCACCTCCTCCTCTGCGACCTCCCCGGGTCCCACGGAAAATGACTAGGCGGGTTCCCTGAAAATAATCTCTCCTCTCCCGCTCAGTGGCTGGGGAAGAGAATTTTGAAAACTAACCGCTGGATTTAGGGTGTGACGGAGTCCTTCTGTCACGATCCACACACGGGAAACAGGGGTTAAATCCAAAAGCAGTAGTTTGATTAGGGATAATCCAAAATCGTAAACCAGTCCAAAGCAAGGGTCAAAATCCAAAAGGCAATCCAACATGAACAGGAACAGGAACAAAACAAGAAGCAAGGAAACTGGATGACAGAAGTAGCGTGATACATACAAGGACTCCGTGACACATACTGAAACAGACAGGGTTATATACACAGGGAATCGACAATGATAATGGGGAATTGGCTGAGTGCAATGATCAGTGATAAGGAACAGCTGAGTGCAATGATGAGACAAAGGATCGTGGGAAATGTAGTTCATAAGTGAAGGACACCGTGGGAAAGGAGGACATCTAGTGGACATCAGGGGAACACAAACCCAACACTGTGACACCTTGGGCCCTATTTTAACGATCTGAAACGCAAGTGTCAAAGCGCAAAGCGCCAGTAACATTGTGGGCGGATCCCGGCGCTGTTGCTATTTTCCCGGCGGGATAAATGCCTCTTGCGCCTGGCGAAAATCTAAAAGGGGTTGGTCTGAAGTAGCTTCATTATTCATAGGTGTGGTTTGGGCGTAACGGGAAACAAACCAATAAGAGCTTTATATCACATTCCCTTTAAAAGCATGATGAACGAGGTGCGCTTGTTCCATGGCGCAATACTATTATAACGGCGCATTTACCGAGATGGTTCTCACTGCGGAACATGAAATCCACGGGGAGGAGTTGGATCCAGATCCAACTCCTCCCACCTTACATACACCTAAACCTAGCCAACTCCGCCCCCTGATCCCTAAACACACCCCTGATCCCTAAACCCAACCCTAATCCTACCCATCTCCACCCCTTGGATCTTGTTCCGACTCCTCCCCGTGGATCTCTTGTACTACATTGAGGTGCTACTGGATTTACCAGGCGCACTTCAGAATCGGTTCACAGCCGAGGAGATCGATGTTCTCGTCAGGGCCGTAAAAAAAAGAGAAGTGACATTGGGGATGGGACAAACCCACCCAAATTAGCTTCAGTTAAACATGCATATAATAATTTGGGTAAATGTGTAAGCTTTATGCCTATTTTCCCCATCGTCATGGACACAACAATGATTTCCCTCGTGTTTTAATATTTTTCCTTATAATAATGTATCATTTGCAAAAAGTTAAATGCATCTGTGTAGATGAGAGAATCATCTACAGTGTATGCACGTTGTTCACACTCTGTATTTTGGCCAAGCATGCACACTTAAAATAGCATTTGAATGTACGCGCAACGCGCCACTGACTTTAGACTAGTTTTTTTCTGGTCAGTGGCGCCATTGTTTTATAGAACAGCAAAATAGCATGAGGGAAAGTTTGCGCCGGAACACGCCTCCTCTTTGCGCTGAACCGCCCCGGGGAGCGCAAGTATATTTCTTAGTTAACCGACGTGTGTCTGTGGAGGGAAAAGTCCGCTTTGCGCGGGTGCAAAATAGGAATGATACATGCGTCAGTGTACAAAGTCATTGGCGCCGCGTGCAAGCATCTAAAGTGCAGTGTTATGGGAGACTGGTTTCCTTCTTTTCACATCCAATATCCCACTAAAGAAAATTGATATATTTAGCAAACTAAACTTCTGTATGAAAACAGGTAATGTCAATAAAATAATATATAAATAACAAATAAAAATAAAATAAATATAGCCTTGCAGTATAAAGATATTTCTCAAAACACACACTCAGGCCTATAGAGCTCGGGATCGTTTCGTCACATCGCGATGCATTGTGGGAATCACGGTACGGAAGTAGATGTGCTGTATAGTAGGCAGTACGTAATTACGTTGGTCATTAGATCAAATTAGGTTTAATTGAGGTTATTTTTAGGAAAATGGTTCAGTATTGCTATATTGTGAACTGCTGTAATCGGTCTCACGATCGAGAGGGCAAACGCCTCATAAATCATATAAGTGGTGGTCTATTTGCTTTGCTTTGTAGTCAGCTCCGTTAGCGCTAACGATAACTGATATTTTTATCACATGGTCAATAGATTTTCAGCTGAGTTAAATAGCTAGCTACATTTACACTGAATGTATTCATTTAGCAGTTAACTAATGTTCTGCTGTTCATATTAACGTTAAAACAGTAAGTACGTTGCTGTGTTTTGGGAGCAAGCTGTTATACTGATGTAGCTGCTGTTAGCCAAATCAGCATATCAATTCTTGATTAGCAATGTCATCTCGTTTATTCATCTAGATTTTGGTGGATAGACTAGGTTAGTGTAATACTGACAAGCTATGGCATAATTTGTACCCTTACACTTCTAGAAAGCATCAGCCTATAGACACACAAATGCATTGGTAATTTATAGCTATCTATAGTCTCCTCTGTACTGGACCTTAAATGGCATTCTGTTGCTGAAGCTGTAGCTCTGTAGCTTAAATGTTAAAATGCTTTATTATTACTAATAGCTTATATATTATTCTATTGCTGGAGCTCTGTAGTTTAATTGCTATTATTACCAGAACTGCCAACTTTCGAGTTTAGCTTGGCGTGAGACTACTCCAACAGGGGGGGGGGGGGGGGGGGGGGGCGTACTGTCTGGGGGGGGGGGGGGTGTAAGGTCTCTCGCTCGCTTACGTCTCTGCCGTGCACGCGCGCGGTTAGAAACACAATATCTGTCTCGCATGCACGCTCGCTCTAGATAGATTACGGGATATTTTAACTAATTTACAGTATAACTAGTCGATCACGAGTGGCTCAACAGGTAGATATATAGATAAACTCATCTTTCAGGCATTTGACCGACCGGGTTTACACTTCAGCGTGAGAAATCGGGGGTGTGGCGTGAGAGCGTGAAAATAGGGTCAATTGCGTGAGTCTCACGCTCAATGCGTGAGAGTTGGCAGCCCTGTATTACGGTTTGGTTGAATACTAATATTGAATGCGGTCTGCTATTTCTTGACAAACCACTGCTAAGCAGAACACACCATTGCCATGAAAAACAGAGCATTGCCATGCACACAGTTCTGTTCATTCTGGAGCAATACAATCGTTTTTAAATCAATAAACTCGGAGATCGGCCGGTTACGCTATTACCTTATTCGAAACCGGACTATGCATGACCTCTAAAATGGCCGCCGGTACCCACAATGCACCGTTCCATGACGTCTACGCCCGAGCTCTATTGCAATCACTTGTACATCAATGGCAAGTTTTTCTTTGCAAGCAGAAGCATTTCTACGTTGTCACCAGATAGTCTGTTTCTTCTCGCTCTGCCATATGTCCAGCCAGACTAAACAAGTGCTCACCGTCAACGCTTGTAAATGGTGCAGACTGCAGAGAGGTAAGCTCGAGGATTGGGAAATAATAAAAACAAGTTAAAATATAAAAATTTTTTAGTCTTAATTTTCTTTTCTGACATAGCCTACTCCAGTTCTTGTTAAAACACACCAGACATGCAAATTATGTGCATTTTGGGCACTTTTTGTGTGAAATCATATTTATTTTGTCCATCAAAAGTGTGCTTTCACTTTAATTGAGCGTGAGCAGCGCAGCAAAAATAGACTCGGCGCTGAAACTCCCGCTTCACCGCTGATCACGCGCTGCTCCTGCTCAACGCTCACGTGAGGCTCCTGTGAATGCACTCATTGATTAACATGCACGCCGGGGGAAAAAAAAAACCGCGCTGCTCACGCTTGCTGTGTGACCCCTAAAATCCACTGGATCCGTCTACGGCGCGTAACGTCAGCGCCACGTTTTTGATGCGTCCCTAGCTCGGCGTCAAAGTCCACTGGAACTCAGGCGCGTTTCAGCAGGCAAAAATTCAGCGCTTCTTCATTTTTCCTCAGAATCGGAGCTTTGTTTATTTGTTGTTCATTTGTCCTCTTTTGGCTCAAGAGCGGACAGTTGTGCTACCTTATTGGGGTTTTTTTCTTCAATTTTCCTCTTTGTGCTTCTACAATAGGTAAGTGGGTTACTTAATTAAGGGAATTCTTTCTATAGTTTTTTCTGTTGTTATTTCCTACTTGGTATCCAATCAGAGGCATTGTTGTCCAAACTGTAGGGATGCGGAGTCTCCACAGGGTGTTTATTTTGAAATTGATAGTGTTTTTTGACTTTTATTTTGTATTCACGGTGCGGCTTGGACGCGGGTCCGTCAAAAATAGACTAGGCGCCTATCTTTAGCGAAGCGGTGCGGAGAGCCGCTTCTGGGACACTTTTGAGACGCGCTGCATCCGCAGATGGTGGACTTTAGACCATTGACTATAATGGCCGCGATTAGCTGCGGCATCCACGACGCTGACGTTCCGCGCCGTAGACGGATCCAGTGGATTTTAGGGGTGAGACGCACTGCGTCCGCAGCTGGTGGACTTAAGAGCATTGACTATAATGGACGCGATTAGTTCCGGCATCCGCGACGCTGACGTTCCGCGCCGTAGATGGATCCAGTGGATTTTAGGGGTAAAGCCGCCTTTCCACTGCACACGACATTCGCATACGGTTGTCGCATTTCGCCCCCTAGTGTCAGTCGCATGGAACTTTCATTCCTATCGTACGCGGCAACATGGGAGAGAAGTTGATTCTCGCAGTCTCCGAATACCCCATTCTTTATGATATTACTCTTGAATCATACAGAAACGTCAGCAGGAAAAATGAAGCTTGGAAGAGAGTACGGAAATCTTCCCCGTTTTGGTTTAGACGCATCTCTTGCACTAAACGGTGATACTCGCCGAGATGTTTCCTCCGTGCCAGGTAGTGTTTTACCCACACTGATTTGGAGTATTTCTTTTTGCGTCTCCAGTAAATGAGTGCAACAACAAGAGCCTTTATTCTCTGTGCATTTACCATGGTTGAATGAATGAGTGAATGAATGAAAACATCAAAAATGACCGCCAATATTTTAGGAGGGAAAAGGAATACAACATTAAAACCAATAATATATATATTAAATTCATAATTTTTTTAAACTTATTTATTAATAACCATGTCTTTTTTAAAAGTATTAAGTGTTTCGGATCAAGTTTTAAAAAAGAGTATGAATAATTCTCAACTTGCGCACACTGATTTGATTGGATTACATTGGAATACATCACATCCGGTCGGCCGGTCGCATTCGGTCTAGCCGCAGAAGTTCAGATATTTCAACGGATCCAAAGCTCAAATCGGATCCGAATTTTCCGCATACGCATATGATCGGAACTCCCAGCAGCTCCCGTACGACTCTCCATTGGAAATGAATGACTTCCGGTCCGACGTCTGTCGTTTGTCGTGTGCAGTGGAAAGGCGGCTTTAGAGCTTTGACTATAATGGCCGCGATTAGCTGCGGCATCCGCGACGCTGACGTTCCGCCCCGTAGACGGATCCAGTGGATTTTAGGGGTCAAACGGCCGTAATTCAAGAGGTTTCCTGCATGTGCATTCCTTGTGCACGTGTGATGCTGATGTTGCGCGATGTTAATCATGCGGCGCCCGAATGCATTTGACCAGCCTAAAATCGGAATATGTCAGACTGACCGGCCGGTCGCCGGTCATGGCCGATCACGTGAAAATCGTCCATTTCCGATCACCAGCCGATTTATTGAGGCATCTCTGCAACACTCTGTTTTTATTATATTTTACAGTGGGTCCCTGCTCCATATTTATCTACCAAGTTATTCCTGCTCCACAATTCCTGGAAATATATGATGCGATTGAAATAAGCGAATCGATTATTGTTATAGTAGGCCTACTTTTCATGCCTCTCAAGATGGAATCTGTTCCATAAAGCAAATTAGCTGCAACACTGGACAAAACAAGAGTTATCTCTTGAGGTTTTATACACCAGTTTTGTTTGATTGTGTGAGTAAATTACCTCATTAATTATATACTGTATATTAAAAAAAGATAAATCAGAAGAGCTTGTGGCAGAAAGCAGATGGTGAGAACTGAATTTACATTAGATAAATCTGGGCTCTGCTTCAGTCACCACTAAACACACCACAAATAAAAGTGAGCAGAAATGGATCCTGGTCTCTGTTTGGGATCTTTGAGAAAATTGAAAAAGGTTCATTTCCACGTTCCATTTTCTTTTGCCATTAAGCTAGACGAGAAACGAGTTATCCATGACTTATTCTCAACGCCCGTCTTTAACACAGAGTGCAGCACTTCTGGGATGAGAAGACTGACTATAGGCCTGCCCTACAGGCTTTTTCACACTAATTCTTCAGCACAAAAAACATGCATGATTTGGTTACAAAAAAATAATTCTTTAAGAACTCCTTCAAACAGAGTCTCAAATGTTGGATATACTTTACTGCAGCTCTACACTACCGTTCCAAAGGTGGGGGTTGATAAAACATTTTTGTCATGTTTTTGAAATACGTCTCTTATGCTCCCCAACAGTGCTGGGGGGTTATTGTGAACATGCATTTACTCACTTGCACAAAACACATTCAGTATTCCTCAAAATTAATTAAAATAGTGAAGTGCAAACTTAAAATATTACTCAAACCTGTAATAGTTAAATATGTTAAATGATACAAATATACTTTATGTATTTGATCTCACTTTATTAACCAAAATCTTTTTTTTCTGTGCTGACTTTCGATGATGCAATTCAACCATAGAAATAAGCCGAATTAACTTTAGTTAAACATCACATTTGTATTTCTTCTTCTTTTTCAGTTTTTATTGCTTAAGAGTGTTGAACTTCTGTGTCCTATAATTATCCAGAATAGCAGCACAGCTGAAAAGTGTGAATTTGCATTTCCTTCAGACTGAGGCTTATTCATTTAACCTCTGGTGTGAAAGGGGCTTTAAATTTGCCAAAAAATTAACTTTTAAAAAAAAAAAATAGCACATTACTCTCCATAAAAAGTAACAAAGTAAAACTTTTTAAAGTGTAATGCAATATTGTAACGCATTACTTTTAAAAGTAACGTCACCAATAATGCATTTATTTGATCAGTTATACAGTAAAACAATAATATGGTGAAATGTAGGTTTGGTGAGCATAAGATACTTTTTTCAAAAACATTAAAACAATTTAATGTTTCCAAACTTTTGACATGTATACTGTATATAACAACTAACTATATTTTATGTGTCATTACATGGACACCAATTTTTTCATAATTCACTGTCTCTTTATCATAGATCATTTTGTCTAAGATCATTTTGAATGGTCCTGCTGTGACAAATTTTTTAAAATACAAATATTCTGTGTAGTTTCTCAATTAATATGATCATGCATAATAATTATTAAAAAAGAAAAAGAGTTGTTTGGAATAATCTTAAAAACAGTATAGCACGTAACACTGAATTATCACACCATGTTCCTGGAGCTCAGCTGGTTGGCAAGCGTAACGTAAAGGTTATTTGTTCATTTCCCTGGGAACACACATACAGTCAACATGTACATGTATACACAATGTAAATCATGCTTGGTTAAAAGCTACTGCAGAATACAAAGTGTAATACACACACACACACTGAATGATTCGAATTTATTTATTTATTTTTGTATATTGTTTGAATGCCAAATCATTTATTTAGACTTACAAACTTAAAACATATATGAATAATCTACATCAGGCTTTATGTGTGGCCACACAGTGGGTTCTTCCACTTGCACTGCACATGCACATTGTGCATTTTGAGGCAATTATGGCTTTTGAGAAATGTGATTTCAGAAAGAAATTTCAGTACCGCAACATGTTTCTTTTCATGCAGTCTGAAGATTAAAAATAAACTGGAATGAGATAAGTGTTATTCTAATATGAAAGAAGCTCTTTCATCAGCTCTACCTTTTTAAAAATGTCATATTTTATTCATGTATCATATTCAGATTTCAGACATTTTGGAGAGAACGCATGTGCCTTAAACATTATTATGGGACACAATGCATTGCATCATTCAAGAGAACTGTATAGCCTCTGGTGGATCCTAAATGAAGGAATTTAGTTTAGATGAGCCTGGGGGGAGAGAGACAAGACAAACACAATGCCAGGAAGCATTTCAATCCTCTTGCAAGGCAAACACTGGGCAGCATTTCAACAATTCTTTCTTTTATGCTGGCAGCATCTGGTGGAGTGTATTAGAAAAGCTGCACGGATCTCTCCACTGTCAAAACCACCTTAAAACACGTCCGTTTACTGTCGGCTGAGTTGTTCTGGGTAAAGGACATGAATAAAAATAAAAAAAGGCCTGGCAGTTCTGTTAAAAAATATCTCCCATCTGGCAGCATCCTACCTGTTCGCACCTCAGTTCAGTGTCTTTTGAAAAAAGAGGGGCAAAAAACACAGAGCAGCAAAGCTATTTTCCACCCTGTCAAGATGAATGGTTGTTCGCAGGTGGCCAGGAACGGAGATGTATCCTCGAAAGCAGCTTTTTAAAATGCACTTAGTCTGTGGCATCTTTGCTCTTCTGTGATTTGGGCTGAACTGAAGTGGCAGACCTGATTTGCAAAATTCAAGAATGTGGGTGCAAGGCATTGAGTCTATAAACATGGTCCCTGGCGCTCAAGCATGAAGCGCTGTGCCGTTAATTATTTAGGAATCACAATCATCGGGATGTTTGTTTTGTATGTCTGTTCAAGTTCAAATCAGAGCACATTTTTTTTATTGCCTGTGGAATAACACACTATAACTGTATCTGCCTATGTATTGTTTTTGGCACCAGATCTACCCTTAATGCACTGTGAATTATAATGTGGAGAGATAGGAATGCACAAAGTCAGCTCAGATGTGCTCCTCTGCCTTTCAGGTGATAACAGGGACCTTGACAGTGAGAGTCTCATTAAGACCCACCTGATGGCTTACCGTGGGGATGAATGGTTATACTTCCTCTTTTAATCACTGGACCATGTGAACAAATCAATGCAATGCAACTCCCAAACCTCAAGCCCAACCCACATAATCAATATGAACACTTGGACTGCATAAACAAGGCTTAAACAATACCATTGTGATTAAAGCGCAAGCAATTTTCATCATTAACAGATGTTGTTTCAAATTATGTTTTTGTTGCTCAACTGGTAGAGCAAAGATTCAAAAGATTGTGGGTGACTTAAAAAAACAATCTGGTTATAATAAATATAGATACAGTACTGTGCAAAAGTCTTAGGCACGTTAGTATTTCCACCCCTGTAGCAAATTAGCTCTAAAGAAATATTAATAATCAATCATAACTTGTTATAATTGATTATGAATATTTGGATCAGTTAATAGACCTAACTTAATGTAGTAAAATTAATATTACAATCAATCACCCTCCTGTGAACACTCAGTGTTAATTATAAACAAATGTCTATAGAGAAGCGCTTCCTGGACTGAAGTGAAATAAGTTTGAGGTGCTCTTTGGATAGAAAGAACATGTAGAAATCATCAGGAACATCCACCCTCTTTAGAAAAGTTAAAAAGCCTTTATTTCTATGGCTTGGTCATAATCAACACTTTTAAAACACTCTGACGCGTTTCGGCATACAAGCCTTCGTCCGGGAGTCACTAAGTTGTTTATAATTGTTTATTAATTCTAAGAAATTTTCATTTCCGGGGAAGAGAAATGTCTTTCTTACTGTACAGTACTACTAAGAGTCTGTAGTTAAAATCTAAATCGTAAAATAAACTTTGTTGCAAGCAGAGAATCAGAACCAAACACATATTGTGCACAAGTTTTATTAACTAAATTACGAACACATACTGTAACTAACATACAAACAATTACACATACATGGGTAGATGGTAAATGACAGAATGAAACCGGAAATGAAATGAAGCTGCGGAAAAGATTAAATGAACATGAAAAAGAACCATCAGCTTATTATTTTCAGAGCACTTCATTAAATGTATACTTGCATGGCCTTTGCAGTGAAAGCATTTTTTGAAGTTCCTGAAAAAGGGTCTTGATGGTTCCGTGAGTGTCAAATGTTGAAGTTGCAATCGTTTTCTTCTCCGTTGGATAAAGAAGATATCATGAACTTGCATGGTTAGTTCGACTCTGTTCTGGTTGAAAGTTCTCTCTCTCCACAAGCACATGGCTGGTTGTGAGTCAAGGCCTTGGGGCCTGCTGAGGCCACGCAGGACATCACAGCGCAACACCCCGAACGTACCGAGAAGGCCAAGAGAGGGAAGGGCTTGTGTAGAGGCCATTTAAAGCCTGAGAAAGGTCCCACCTTTCAGGGTTGGCTCAACCAATAAGTAAGGGGGAATTTCTAAGAGGGAGATTCCTCTATTGGGAGGATTTATGACGCTATCTTAAGTGTGGTTAGACATATGCCTTGCCGTTTGTGTCCATTTATACTCAGATAGATATAACAAACACACACTGCATTCTAAGAGAAGGTGATGTACACTAAAGTGTGAGTCATTAAATGAGGATTAATTAGATAGGACACACAATACAGGTGGGGTTACATTGACCATTGGTTGTATAATAAAATACATACTGTAGTATCAAAGACATAATAGTACACAAGACAGTAAATTCACACAGTGTCCTGGGGTGCATGTTCATTTATAGATCAGTTCATCCATAAATTGATGCAAAATCTGTTTTAAGGATTGTGGGTCTTTTCTATGGTCTCTGCTTTTTCCACTTGACCACATTTTTAACAGCAATAAAACCAACTTATCTGATCGTAGTAATGGTAACCAAGACCCTTCTTGCCCTTTTTGGGGGGATGGGACCATCGATCCCATAGTAAGTTTTAAAGATTATTTGTTAAATATAACAAACATTACATCCAAACATTCATTTGGCCATTGATTGTAATAATCCAGTGAGATTTTTGTATGCACAAGGAGTCTGACAACAGCCGGTGCTTCACACAGAGTCCATCTGTGATTACATGAAGAACCAGAAAAAAACTGATACAGACTAAATCAAGAAGAACTGAGGCAACATCTCTAAGATGCTTGAAGTGTGTGTGTGTGTGTGTGTGTGTGTGTGTGTGTGTGTGTGTGTGTGTGTGTGTGTGTGTGTGTGTGTGTGTGTGTGTGTGTGTGTGTGTGTGTGTGTGTGTCCTCAGGACTATGGAGGACACCTGGTGGGTGCAAAAGGCGCGAGAAATCCAGAACCTGGCAGACTGCAACAACAGTCATGGCTTTTACGATGCCATAAAAGCATTGTACGGCCCCAGGAAGCGGGCGATTGCCCCAGTCCGATCAGCTGACGGCGCCATCCTCTTTAAGGACCACCACGAGATTCTTGCCCGTTGGGCAAATCATTTTGACAGTCTCCTCAACCACGTCAACCCTGTCGACCCACATATTGTGGATAATCTCCCAGACCTGCCACCTACCATGCACCTGGACACCCCACCACTTTACTCAGAACTCCGGCAAGCTATTGCAGGGCTGAAGAACAACAAAAGCGCTGGACCCGATGGAATCCCTGCAGAGGTTTTTAAATACGGAGGATACCTCCTCACGCGTCGCCTGCACCTCCTGATCCAAAACATCTGGGAACATGGGACCCTCCCACAGGACTGGAAGGATGCTAACATCGTGGTAATTTACAAGCAGAAAGGAGACCGTGCAGTCTGCGGCAACAGCCGTGGGATATCTCTCCTCTCCATCGCAGGGAAAGTCCTGGCCAAGATCATGCTCAGCAGACTGGTTGATCACATCTCGGAAGCTGTGCTTCCGGAAACTCAGTGTGGCTTCCGGAAGACCAGATCCACGACAGACATGGTTTTTGTCTTGAGGCAGCTGTTGGAGAAGAGCCGAGAACATCACAAAGACCTTTACGTTGTCTTCATCGACCTCAGCAAAGCTTTTGACACCATCAACCGTGAACTGCTCTGGAAACACCTCTCCAAACTTGGGGTACCACCCAAGTTTCTCCGCATCCTACAGCAACTGCATGACGGAATGCAAGCCAGAGTGCTCACTGGAGAACTCCAGTCAGAGTCCTTCGAGGTAAATGTTGGGGTGAAGCAAGGCTGTGTCTTGGCTCCGGTGCTCTTTAACATCCTCCTCTCTGCCATCACCTGCCTCTTCCACCGTGTCATGGGACATGAAAACGGTGTCCATGTGGAATACCGACTTGACGGAAGCCTCTTCAACATACGTCGGCTCCAGGCCCGCACAAAGACAAAGACCAGCCAAATCTGTGAGCTTCAGTATGCTGATGACTGTGCCGTCTTAGCTCACAGCCCAGACTCTATGCAGCACGCCCTCAACACAATATCCCGTCTGTACCAATCCTTTGGCCTACAGGTCAACATTAAAAAAACTGAGGTCATGTCCCATCTCACTACCTCCGCCCCCACACCCCCCAGTTTTCACATAAACGGTGTTCCACTTAAAACAGTGGACCACTTTACCTACCTCGGCTCCACTTTGTCCTCATTCTGCTCCCTGGACAAAGAAATACAGACCCGGATAAATAAAGCCTCATCATCTTTTGGACGCCTACGCAACAGGGTTTTTGAAAACCGTAACCTGAAGGTCAGTACCAAGGTTGCTGTTTACAATGCGGTATGTGTCTCTACTCTGCTCTACGGGGCAGAGTCATGGACCCCATACCGCCAGCACATCATCAACCTAGAGGCCTTCCATATTCGCTGCCTACAGAAGATCCTCAGGTTGTCCTGGGAAGACCGAATCCCCCATACAGTCATCCTCAGCAGCACTGACTCAATCTGTATGGAAGCAGCTGTTGCCAAAAAACATCTGCGCTGGATAGGGCACACCATACGCATGCCTGAACACCGATCGCCCCGTCAAGTCCTCTACAGTCAACTAATGGGCGCAAAGCGGTCCGCTGGAGGGCAAATGCAGCGCTTTAAGGACTACACCAGGGACATCCTAAAGAGAGCGAACATTCCCCCCACGCAGCTTGAATCACTGGCACTCGACAGACCTGCCTGGCATGTCACCTGTGCAACTGCAATCTCTCAAATACATCAAACCAACCAAGACCGACGATCCGAGAGGCGCATCAAGAGACACCAGTGGGCGGCTGGTACCCCCCTGGTGTCTGGTTTCCCCTGCTCCATCTGCGGACGAGTGTGCGGCTCAAGGATCGGACTCAACGCCCACGAGAAGTGGCACCAGCGGCAAGGTCGCTAAACCCACCCCCCTACCACCCCCACCCCCTGGAGCAAGCGTCATCATCGTACACGATGGACAGCTAAGAGAGTGTGTGTGTGTGTGTGTGTGTGTATTAGGGGTGTAACGGTTCACAAAATTCACGGTTCGGTTCGATACGGCACAGTGGTGTCACGGTTCGTTGCGTTTTCGATACAGCAAGAAGTAAGAAATTCTCGCAACGATTTTATTACTTCAGTGGCGAATTCAAATTCTTTCTTTACTTGATCTCTTAGCGCTTTGTAGTAACAGTGTCGTTTGATTAAGATCGCCTTGCACTGCACAGACATTGGTCCAAACCCATAAACGGACCGTTAATCATAAATTATTAGCGCAGTTTCGTTCTGCTTTCATTGCATTTGCCATTTGATGTTGGGCAACGTTGTGGTTGTCGCGACTGCTAACAAAAATTTGGTCGGCAGGAAAAATTGTCCAACAAATCGTTCGGTTTCTAATGTTAATCGAACCGATAGCCTCGTACCGAATAATTCAATACGAATACGTGTATTGTTACACCCCTAATATATATATATAAAGTATATATATATATATATAATATATATATATACACACACATACATACATATATACATACACACATACACACTCGCCAGCCACTTTTTTAGGTAGACCCTTTCAACTACTTGTTTATGCAAATATCTAATCAGCCAATAACATAACAGCAACAAAATACATTATGCATGTAGACATGATGAAGACAATCTGAAGTTCAAACTGAACACCAGAATGGAGAAAAAAGGGTGATTTAAGTGACTTTGAATGTAGCATTGTTGTTGGTGCCAGACAAGCTGGTCTGAGTATTTCAGAAACTCCTGATCTACAGGGATTTTCAGGCACAGCACCTCCAGGTTCTGTGGACAAAAATACCTTGTTGATGCCAGAGTTCAGAGGAGAATGGCCAGACTGGTTCAAGCTGAAAGAAAGGCAATAGTAACGTATAACCACTCGTTATAACCAAGGTATTCAGAAGAGTATCCCTTAATGCACAACACATCGCATATTGAGGCAGATGGCCTACAGCAGCAGAAGAACACATCGGTGCCACTCCTGTCAAACTGAGGCTACAATTCACACAGGTTCACCAAAATTGGACAATGTAAGATTGGAAAAACAGTGCCTGGTCTGATGAGTCTCGATTTCTGCTGTGACATTCAGATGGTAGGTTCAGAATTGAGCGTAAACAGCATAAAAGCATGGATCCATCTTGCCTTGTATCAACGGTTCAGGCTGGTTGGTGGTTGTTTAATGGTGTGTGAGATATTCGTGGCACACTTTGGGCCTCTTAGCACCAATTGAGCATCGTTTAAACACCAAAGCCTACCTGAGTATTGTTACTGACTATGTCCATCCCTTCATGACCACACTGTATCCATCTCCTGATGGCTACTTCTAGCAGGATATCATGCCATGTCACAAAGCTCAAATCATCTCAAACTGGTTTCCTGACAATGAGTTCACTATTCTCAAATGGCTTCCACAGTCACCAGATCTCAGTCTAATAGAGAACTTTTGTGATGTGGTGGAACGGAAGATTCACATCATGGATGTGTAGTCAAAAAATTTGCAAGCAACTGTGTGATGCTATCATGTTAAGATGGACCAAAATCTCTGAGGAATGTTTCCAGCACTTTGTTTAATCTATGCCACGAAGAATTAAGGCAATTCTGAATTTAAATGTTTAAACTGTTTTTAATGTTAATACATTTTAATGTGTAATTAATTCCTGTGATGACACGGCTGAATTTTCAGCATCATTACTCCAGTCTTCAATGTCACATGATCCTTCAGAATTCATTTTGATATGCTGATTTGCTGCTCAAGAAACATTTCTCATTATCCATAATATAAAACAGTAATATTTCACTATATTGCAGTTTTTATTGTATTTTACAGATACAGACACAGAACATGCCAACTTCATGCCACAACATGTCATTAGGATTCAGTGAGGCGGTTTTCTCAGGGCACCAGGATCACCACCGGGCCTCTAAAATGCCATTTTAACCCTACACAAAATTGCCGTCTAGTCTACAGGCTCATCAGTCAACACTCTACAGTGTCTGTCTGAGCTCAATGGCCCGTGCGCTTTTATTTTAATAGACCAACATCACTTTTGAGTCCTCATGCAGTTTCCCTGTCATCACTGCATCACATTGCCTCGCTTTTTTGTGGCTCTGGCCATCTCCCATCTATGTGTGAAATGAAACGTAAGCGGGGCATTTCCACTATAAACACCTTTCTCGCACAGTGTACAGTCAGGTATTGTTTGCTCTGTTGGCATCCGATTTTGTCTGTTGTTTTACGCTGGTCTGGAATCATCAGCTGGAGCCGTGAGAGTGTGGGGGTAGGTGTGATTCTGCATTAAACGCTAGAGAAAGGTTTTCATGGTAATGATGTAGTATTTGTGTGCTTGTTTTTGGTGATGTTACGGTGCCGCTGTGTGCAGGCAAAATAACAAATCCATAGGTCCGACGTAAACTCCAGAGAGGCTGTTACTGAAACCTGATCTTTAGTGGATGTGCAGCCAATCAAATTTAGTCCAATGCAATTCTCCATCATACTCTCCATGTGAAAAAAAAGATGAGGGGGGACGATTTGGTGCTTAGCTTTGATAATGCTCTATATGGAGTGCACTTTCCATGCAATGTAACAGGGATTTGTATGCTTAGCCTTCGGTTTACTGTAGGCAAGATAAGGACAGAGAGCAGAAAATGAGAGAGAGCGTAAGTCTTCATCGTTAGTCTGGCATGCTGCTATCGCCTGACATGTTTTGTACACTTCATCGCAGGAGGGAATGTCATTAACAAGTATAGGGAACAAGCTTTAATTATTGTGATTCGTGTTATTCAGAAAAACACAGGTGAGAATGAGGACAAGCATTAATAAAAAGAGGTTGGGGATATGATTGTGTTAGTAAAGGATATGTACAGGTACTGTACATCAACAACAAAAGCAAAAACAAAAAACAATACTTTCTACTAGGGATGTCAATTTTCAAAAATTCCCATGATCGATCGTCGTTTACAGGGCCGGCCCAAGGCATAAGCGAACTAAGCGACTGCTTGGGGCCCCCTGGCCACCAGGGCCCCCCCCCCCCCAAATCGATTTTAAAAAATAATTATTTTTTTTAGATGATTTAAACAAGTGACATAAATGAATGAATGAATAATATGAATGAATAATTCAAGACAAGAAAAAAATTTGATTTCATGATCAATATACCTGCCAACAACTGCTGCTCTGTCTGCCAGCGTTTAAGTCATGCGCATAATCTAGACACCTCGCGAGTGCATAGACAATTCGTGCGCAACTGCGCATAGTCACGGTATCGGTTTAAGTTGGAGAAAATAGCCGCAGGGGAACTTAACCTTCTAGGTGTAAGGGTAGCAGTTTGAATAAATAATAAACATAGCAGTTTAAACTCTTCTCCACTTTATTATCCACACATCAGATCACTAACTCCAAAAACCCGCGACGCTCCAGTACCAAGTGCGCACGACCCATTCCTATCTACGTCAAGCCCCGAGGGGAAAAATAGATTGCATACACACATACAACGAGTGCCAGTACATCATTACCGGTATTATAGTAACAGACTTTGTTGGATTCTGTCATGTACAATCCAACAAAGTCTGTTACAATAATAATGATAAAAAAGATTTTGAGGACAGTTACACTGTATTGAGACAGTTGAGAAATAATAATATTTTTACAGTTTTCAACAATAATTGTCATTGTTGAACCCTTGCTCTTATTATGTTTCTGATTTCTCAGTTTTGTCATTATTTTAGCAAATCATTTATTTTATATGTTTTGAGACAGTTTGTTTTAAGAAGTTTCAAAGAGTTAGTAAAAGAGTAAAGTAAAAGTTAAAACTTTTTTTATTTAAGTAGGCATCTATTTTTTATTAAGTATTTATTTTGTATTAATACATAACCTCACTGTATTCATTTATAATGTATTATTATTGTGTGACATTTGTGTCAATAATCGTCAAGCACAGGTGACTTCGCGTAGTGGGAGGGGGCCCCCAAATCAAATTCTGCTTAGGGCCCTCAAAAGGCTCGGACCGGCTCTGGTCGTTTATATTAACGATATTAACGATCAATTTTCAATGCTGAAATATGCGTCTACTGCAGTGGCATATGGCCAACAGCATGACAGAGTCTGCAAATGCTGCTCAAAACTACATGTTCCTCACCAAATGAATGAGAATGGTTTTTAATCTAAATAAAGGGCTAGTAGGATTGTAAATGTTTCGATGTGATTGATCATTTTTGATCAACACCTGTTCAATTTCTCATTAATGCAATTATCTAATCAACCAATCACATGGCAGTTGCTTCAATGCATTTAGGGCTGTGGTACTGGCCAAGACAATCTCCTGAACTCCAAACTGAATGTCAGAATGGGAAAGAAAGGTGATTTAAGCAATTTTGAGCGTGGCATGGTTGTTGGTGCCAGACGGGCCGGTCTGAGTATTTCACAATCTGCTCAGTTACTGGGATTTTCACGCACAACCATTTATAGGGTTTACAAAGAATGATGTGAAAAGGGAAAAATATCCAGTATGTGGCAGTCCTGTGGGCGAAAATGCCTTGTTGATGCTAGAGGTCAGAGGAGAAAGGGGCCGACTGTTTCAAGCTGATAGAAGAGCAACTTTGACTGAAATAACCACTCGTTACAACCGAGGTATGCAGCAAAGCATTTGTGAAGCCACAACACGCACAACCTTGAGGCCGATGGGCTACAACAGCAGAAGACCCCACCGGGTACCACTCATCTCCACTACAAATAGGAAAAAGAGGCTACAATTTGCAAGAGCTCACCGAAATTGGACAGTTGAAGACTGGAAAAATGTTGCCTGGTCTGATGAGTCTCGATTTCTGTTGAGACATTCAGATGGTAGAGTCAGAATTTGGCATAAACAGAATGAGAACATGGATCCATCATGCCTTGTTACCACTGTGCAGGCTGTTGGTAGTGGTGTAATGGTGTGGGGGATGTTTTCTTGGCACACTTTAGGCCCCTTAGTGCCCATTGGGCATCGTTTAAATGCCACGGCCTACCTGAGCATTGTTTCTGACCATGTCCATCCCTTTATGGCCACCATGTACCCATCCTCTGATGGCTGCTTCCAGCAGGATAATGCACCATGTCACAAAGCTCGAATCATTTCAAATTGGTTTCTTGAACATGACAATGAGTTCACTGTACTAAAATGGCACAGGCACCAGATCTCAACCCAATAGAGCATCTTTGGGATGTGGTGGAACGGGAGCATCTTGCCCCGTTCCACCACAACTGCAAGATGCTATCCTATCAATATGGGCCAACATTTCTAAAGAATGCTTTCAGCACCTTGTTGAATCAATGCCATGTAGAATTAAGGCCTTTTTTTTCTAAACGCTGATTCACACTTGACTGAAAGATGCCGACCTACACAGACAGTTACCAGATTACAGTACGTCAATTCTCAGACATTCAACGACCCGAAAAACGCAGATTCAACATGTTCAGTTGGAGAAAACAAGCTCCGACATATGCCAACAGACACCGACTGGTTAAAACACTTATCCAACAATGTATTTGTTATGTATTTGGAAGTTATTTTGATTAAAGATTAAGAAGGCACATGAATTGTAATAAAAATAATGATGAATACAGATAAATAATTTATAATAAAAACGGCAATATTCCATTAAACAAATAAGACATTTAATGAGACATTTTCATGAAGTTTCAATTTCATGGCAACTTTAAAGCAATGTTAACTTAATTGGTTTTACTTTAAAAAGAAAGTGTACATGCCATTGTTTACATTAAATTTGATCATACTTATATGCGACTTTTTAAATACAGAATTCACTGTTTCCTGTAGCAGGTAGAAAGGTGGGACAAAGTGTCACGGAATGAAGCAGAGGCAGATCCTGGGCATTGTGTGTCTCTCCTTATTCTCTGTAGCGATAAAGGGATAAAAACAGGCAACTGAAGACGTAAACAATTATCCCTGCACACGCATCCCAAGGGCTGCACTCCAATGGCAGGCTGGATGAGCAATTGGTGCTATTAATACCATCATTATTCCCCTGTCTCTAATGGCCTCCCTTAGTGAATACACACACACACACACACACACACACACACACACAAATACGACTATTACAGCTAAACGCAGATTCCAATGAAAGCACAAACACACTCAGACACATAGATCACCCAGTCATGATCAATGAGAGAGAAACTTTCTTACCCTTTTCTTCTTCATTTATCATTTATCTGAAAAAGCGCTAGTGTATGCCATGCTCTACTACAGTATTAGCCACATAAAACTTAAAATCATGAATTGCAGATTATTTCACAGCTGAAATGTAAGTACCAGGGTGTCAGTATAAAGTAGTATGCATGTAACTGCGAGTTAGCCTGGGAAAACCCTGACGAACTTCCAGCAAATTTGAGATTTACAACTTTGAGAGTTTTTAGTTTTTAATTTAAAAATTATTAATTTACAAATTTGAGAGTTACAACTGAGAAGGGTCTGGTGTCAACCAGGCTAACTGCAAGTATGTGGCCCAACAAATGATAAATAATGCTGACTGCACACGACAGCCCAGTTTTTCCACGTTTAGCTTAAGTGAACATTGAAATAGATGCTGCACTTTAATACATTTTGGTGAAAATTATTTAAAGAAAGAACATTTAAATCAAGACCTAAATGTTTAACAATTGGAATTTTATTTTACTACAAGAACTTTTATGTGCCAGTGGTTGATTTTTATTAAAACAGATTTTAACTTATTCTTGTTTTATCATGAAAAACTCGTATATTTAATATGCTAATCTAAACATTTTAGTATTATGTGAAAGTGATTTATATACATTTTTACAACTTATCAAGGATGTATATCCAGTATTAGTGTGCTTGGTTACCAAAGAAACAGGAATGTCAGTAAAGTGCATACTTGAGATGAAATATGAGTGTGAAGAAATATTTATTTAATATATATTTAATTAATATTACAGAATATTTTAGTTGCGAGTTATTCCCTATCAAGCTGTAAGTGTTAACTTATGCAAAAAGTGTGAAAATATTTAATTGTGTTTTTAGGATACATGTTCTGCTAATAAAATTAGCATGCATTAGTGTCTCTGATTTCTTCAATGATTACCTTACCATTTATGATTTTACATGACATTTTTAATGCCTTTTATAATTAAAAATGTGAACATATGCATATGATTTAATCACATATATGCGAATAATTTCACACATTTTTTTTAATAAAGATTGGAAATGGAAATGTAATGGAAATGTCGGAACCGTTTTAACTCATGTTTTATGAAAGGTACTGTAGGAGACACTTGCTCTTTTTTGAGGTTGTGCTGTTTGCAGTGTCAGTAGTTTATTGGCCAGTCGTCACTCTAAATCGAAAACAATTCATTTTAATTACTCATTTGCCACATGTAATTTCTCTTATTCACTTGCCAATTTGACAACACAAAGTCTGTAAAAATGACTTTTTTCCACAGACACAAAAAGACAAGTGACTGCTAGGTCCATAAAGCAATCAGCGTTTTGATTAACTGGGACCTTACGCCCTTCAGCGATGGATTCTGTTGTCAACGGCTTGCCCAGGAGCTTCGCTAATTAGCGTCATTGCTGAAATTAGACGAGACTTGCTTTGGTGGAAATAAAAATTTAATTAGAACCCGTAATTAAAAGTTGATTTACGTGACAGATCATTCACATTCAAAGATAGATGATATATCCGTTTAAAAAGCCTCAGTGCAGAAAAGATCCATACAGAAAAACATGTGAACGAGGGCTTCATCAGCCTTTTTTTATACAAACAATCAGGCCTTTCCAGATGGAGAGGAATGCGGACCATTAAACATTATTGATAACCAAATATCAAAATCACTTTTGTCCCATGCAGCTTAATAGCAAACTGAATTTAAATCAGATTTAAAAATATTCTGCTGATTTTCCATGTAAAGGAACGGAGGTGGAATACTAATATAGTTTATTCTCATCACTGACAAGGGTAAAAGGCCAGTCAATAATAAAGTCAAACAACCTTCGAAAGCATTTTAACACTCACTATTCATCATTTGTCAGTGCAGATCCCTCTGTAAAACCGTAATGTTGGCCTCTGAAGTGCTTTATCTCCCTGGTGGTCTCTACTTTTGCTATAGTTAGATCCTCTTTCAGTCGCTGTGGGATGAAGTGAAGAGCAGAGTAGTTTAAATCTGATACATGGATTCTAGGGCTGTCAGTGTTAATTTAATTAGTTAGTTATGTCATTTCATACAGTTAACTGGTAACGAACATCAAGCAGAGCAACAATTGACTGCATTATGCAGCATATAGAATTCCCCTAATATTCAATATATCATGGCAAAAATGCCCCTGTATGAGTTTTTGTCTCTTATTTATAGCATATAATAGGTCTATAGTTAAGCAATATCACACAAGTAACGAGCACAGTATCTCACGAGTGCTGTTTTTTTCCCCAACTAGCATGAGTGCAAATGTGATATTGTTTTATATTATAAGTTAAAATTATGTTATGATTTATACATAATATTTTTTGTGTTTGCTCAAGTTTGCCAACGAAAATATTACATGTATAGCCAGAGCAGAACTATTGTACATCTCTGAGTTACACAGCGGTGTTTTATATCTGAATGAATCCACATTTTGAGAATCAATGGGGTGAACCAATGATTTAGCCCATTCATAAAGAGAGCTATTCTTGAATGAATCAGCCATTTGAACGAATCATTTAGACATTTACAGCCACCAACTGGTTGTTTTAGTTTCTTATTTAGAGTACCACTTCAATACTTCTGTAAGTTGATAACTTCTGTAAGTTCCATCGTTATCAACATAGTTCCACGAGTTGTTGTTTCTCCAAACCATAGTTTCTAACAGAAATTTGCAAACAGCATCACAAAGTTGTGTGATTGGAAGTCGTCTGCACTTAAAATCCAGCATATACTAGCAATACCTCCTATAGCGACATTGCGTACAACATCAAGCGTTTTTATGTTGGTAAAAGTTAATGAGTGTGCTTTAATGTCAGTTTGACAGTTTATTTAATGATAATCAGTCTTGTATTATAGCTGTATAAATTTCACAATAAAGACAGCTGCTTTGATGCTCTTCAAGCCTCATTTGGATCTAGCTTTTTAACGGGAAAAGCATATTAAATGGCAGTTAGTGCGCTTAAAGGTGATGCAATAGTCCATTTTATCTGCATTCAGTCACTCTGGTTGATTAAGTGTGTGATGGAGCTTATTTAATAGGCACTTGAACAGTGGACGACCCATTTGAGTGATGAGTTCCTCTCTCCTCACAGTACCTCCATCCTCCATGGCTGGTCTGTTTAGCCTACTGCTAGCCAACGGTCCTGTGAGAGCAGCAGCACAAGGTGATTTTGAGAGTTTAGTAGTTTTATTATGGTGGCAATGTAGTGTTGAATGGGCCTTTGGGACATACTATAAACCCCCATGTATTGTAACATCTAATGGTTTGTTTTAGTGTTTCTATAGCCTGCAGGCTACGTAGTGGTTTGTGAGCTACACAGGTTAATAGGTAGGTAGAAGAAATATAGTGTCAGAGAATCTAACTGTAAGAGACAGAGTACACATTAATCTGACCTGCATCAAATCAAATGGTCTTGCGTCATTTACCTATGAAATAAAGGCCAGAAAACTCCTAAAGCTAATGGAATTTAAGAGCTGTGAAGTTTATGTGAGGTTTGAATCCAGCATGCACTATATACAATTGTCCAATCTCCATTTTATGTCTTGCTTCATTTACCTATCAAATAAAGGTCAAAACACACAAGAGTTTCTGTCTTTTTGGAACTGGGGTGGTTTTTGTGGCCTCAGGTTTGAATTGACCATATCCATTCATATCCAGTTTTCCAATCTTTAACGTTGCAATTTCTTGGCTTGTTTCATTTAATTTCAAATAAAAGTCCAGAAGCATGTCATGTAGCTGAGGTGCTCATGTTTTGAGTTAAAGATTTCAGTCTGGTCTGCGCCATAATTAATTTCATAATATTTTACATTGCAGTTTACTGTCCATCTTCACTTACCTATCAGTCAAAGGCCAGAAAGCCCAAAAGCTTCTGCTATTTCAGAGTTGTGGTGCTCATATTGGAAAAACAGGTTCGAGTCTGACCTGTCAGATTCCCCAATTTTTTGTTTAATTGTATGTCTGTCTTCTTACAAAAAGGTAGTATAAAAAATATATACATTTACACATACAATTGAATTTAAACACATTTATACCATAACCGTCAGCCCTGGTATCAATGTACATTGCACAATGTGTTTCATGCCCCGGCACACGCTGCTGCTCACCATCGATTCCTCTAAAAGGGTCAGCAGCTGAGCCAAGACTGGAAGATTGAATAGAACCTCGGCTGCAGCGGACCTCCAGACTGCTCCGAGTCTAATACCGCAGTGCCTTTAAAATGTCATTGCCCCGCAACAGATCTCCCTATCTGATATTTTTACCCTGCACTAGGATTCCATTTAGCTCTGGCAATTCCAGTTTCTTGCTTTGACATCTACATTTGTGACCGCGGCTTTGGGACAAGAACAGAACCCCAGGGCTCAGTGCGGGGCCAGTGTTTCCATTTGGCGCTCTTTGTTGTCAGATTTAGGGGTAAATGCTGGGAGAATTGCCCAGTTTTAGCTTTCTCCACTTGTGCTGTGGGAAACACCCTTTTGCTATTGGCTGCGACAGAGATGAGGGGGTGTGGGAAGATGATTTAGCTTAGTGTTGGAGATGGACAGTCTTATGTATGGGCAGCCAGTACTGAAATTACCATCTTTTCTTGCAATCATTTTTGTGGAGGATGACTATTTTAATGCAAATGAATGAATGCTGTAGTAATGCATTTCCCGTGGACATTCACCATGACAGGTAATACGGATGGGAAAACGTCTGTAATTAATGTGGCTTTCCCCCTAAGGTAACAGTGCATTAATTGATAAATAGGCTGCTACTTTTTTTTGTGTGTGTGTGAGTTTGTGGGAAAGACAAAAATCTCTGTTTTCTCCTCGAAGAATGCATTAGCTTAAATTGGACCCCTGTATATAGTAATTTAATTGCTTTTTACCCAAAATCACATTAAAATTGCAGTGTGTGTCTTAACTGCCATCACTGCTCTGCCGCAAGCGAATACGTTTAATCTCATTTACAACATACCGCAGATCTCCATTTACCATCTCTAAACAAACATCTCGATATTTATGGCAGTCTTAAGTGGATTGTTATTTATAATGCCCTTTTTAATAGGAAGACTCTCACGGCTGATTCGCTCTTGTTTGAATTAAATCATTAAAGCATTCTGAATCGCAGAAGTTTCATTTTTTGCATTATGAAATTTGTATTTGTTTTCTTTATGATTGTACAGTCAAAGAATAAGAGGTTTGTGCTTACTTCCACTGGAATATTTAGCATGTTCTCTTCTAGCATACTGTTCTTGTCAGGGTTTGACAACTGGCATTGAAAAAATATTGCACAGTTCAGTCATGTCACAAAATCAGAGTCACTGAAGAGCTAATTATGTATTGGCTTACAGAATGGTGGCAAAATACACCATTTCAATATGCCAGCCTGACAGGTAACAGAAATATCACAAGGATAGTTTCAAAATAGGTTGACATTCATCAGAAGGGACAGACGCTCACCTATCGTTGTGTTGATGTGATGTCAGGGGCTTGCATAAAGCTTTCTTTCTGCAGTTTTGTTTAAACAGCAGGACTTCTGTTATTGAACTGGTGTCAGACATCATTAGACTTTACTCGCATTAAATATTACGGTGATAAAAATGTAAATGGTATTTGCTTTACATACTGTAGATTTTAATATCTGAACATCAGATTCTGGCTGAGGCATATATTGTTGCTAAGCAAGTCAACTCTCAATGGACTAGTCTAATTCAAAGCAGATTGAACATGATATGTCTTCACGAAAGTGGGCGTACTTACAATAATAGCCCTAGTGACTATAAACATAGTGCAAGGATATTGTCTCTTTATTTTGCAACATTCTGATAGAGTCATTCTATATGCTACGCAAGCAAAACAGCTATATGGAGCACTTGTGTCGGCCTTGTAACAAACATGTCAAAGAACAGCATTAATCTTGTCTACTGTAAGCGAAGTGATGAATGCGCTTTTAATATGCGCACGAGACGACCCAGACACTCTTGTTTCTACATTCCCATGATTCCTCATTGTGTTGAATGATTTCTGTGGCTTCTTGAGGGTTTCTTAATCTCTTTTGTCATAGTTCTGATTGTCAGAATATCTTCTTTTCTCACTTTCTGGGTCGTTCTCTGTCTCCTTGAACTATTTCCCAGCTGCCATTCTTGATGACCCAATGGAGTGTAGCCGCGGGGAGCGATTGGCCATCACTCTGGCGAAAGAAAGCATCAACCGTTCCAGCAACCGCTCCACCACAGGCAAACTGGAGGTGGATATCTTTGAGCTGGTCCGAGACTGTGAATTCGATACAGGAGAAACTAGTGAGTATTCATATATATTATAACATTTCAGAGGTGCACTCAGTAGTTTTACATTCAGTGTAATTTTCATACATTACATCTAAATAAATGTATAATAGTTTAATATATTTTATTAAATAGTTTTATTTTGTGTTTTTATGTATATTTTAATATATTATATTAGTCTATATTCAATTAAATAATATATTAAATGGTACTTTTTTGAGACATAAACATAAAAGTTTGCACCCTTGCATTTTTACAGATGAACAGGCAGTTATAAAACAAGCTGCATGCTGTATTTGTCCGATCAATGCTGTTAACCTCATAAATATGCAAATAAGAACATTAACCTAGGTTTACAAGTGTACAGTGTCAAATCTCACAACCTTGCAGCCCGGAATTAATTACTAACTAAAGTATGAATAGTGGGAAATATGTATAGTGGGAATAGTGGGAAATAGTGGGAAAAATAGTGGGTGGTTAATATGGCAAAAATATAAGATGATATGCATGTGTGTCAGTACATTTGCATTTTTGTTCTTACTTTTAATGACAAAAAATAAAATAATAAAATAAAATAAGTGAAATAAGATTGGCCTAACTTTGGCCTAAATGGTCTGTCATAGTTCCCTTTCAAGGGAACTCGAGCTGCGTTGAGACGCGGTGGGAACGCTCTGCGTGATTGCGTCGTGAAGCACGTGTATAATCAGTCCAATGGAAGAACGAGACGTCACCGGCGGTGACGTCATAGACCAGGAAGCTATAAAGCACACCAGAAATCAGACCGCGACAGCTTCTGTTGCCTTCAGCAAGCGCTCTCTGTATACTGTCCTTGTCTATTTATTGTTGTCTGTCACAAGCACATTATCTATCTATATATATATATATATATATTATGGCGAAACAAGAATTCAAGCGTTGTGTTGTCCCTTGCCCTCGTTTCATCACGGGTGGGGACACACATCAGCTTTGTGTTGCTTGTTTGGGAGTGGAGCATGCCCAGTCAGTTCTCGAGGGAGCTGACTGTGAGCATTGCGAGAAGCTGTCCGTGAGGACGCTCCGCTCTCGCCGGGCGTTCTTTGAGGAGGACGGTTCGGTTCGCGCTCCCCGGGGTGCGGGTCCCGCTGCTGCCGAGGCACAGCGAAGGCTTTCATCTTGGGGTTCGCATATGGATCTAGTAGCGGGGCTTGAGACGGGCCCAGCCCTTTCTCAACCCTTACCTGCTGGATCCGGTGCCTCTGCCCAGGAAGGAGCCCGCGCTGCGGCTTCTCCTTCCCAGGTTGGGGCACCATTGTTGCGGCTATCCAGTTCTGAGGATCTGGATGTCGTCAGTGTTGATATGGGGGATGTTGAGTTTTCGCCAGCTCATGCCTCCGATAATGATGAGGAGCTTATGGAGGTTTTATCTCGTGCTGTAGCTAGATTAAATATTGAATGGCCAGCCGATGATTCTTTGAGTGTTACTAGAAAAAGTTTATTAGATGAAAGATTTTTACCATCTAAAACACAGCCTCCACGTCGGGGACTCCCGTTTTTTCCCGATCTCCACAATGAGGTTTCGAGATCGTGGAATAAACCGGCGTCATTCAGAGTATTTAACCCACAAACTTCCTGTTACAGTAATGTTTTGGGTGCATCTGATTATGGTTATGTTAAGGTGCCTCGGGCTGAAGAGACGCTCGCGAGCTATCTCTCTCCCGAGTCATCGTCATCATTAAAAACCCCGACGTTACCCACCAAGCCATTAAAATCTACATCTTCGCTGGTGGGTAAAGCTTATTCGGCAGCAGGTCAGGCTGCGTCATGTCTGCACACTATGTCTATACTGCAGGCATACCAGGCTGATCTGCTGAAGGATATCGATGAACGTGAGGAAGTCAGCGCTGACGCAATTTGAGAATTGCGTCGCGCAACAGACCTGTCTCTCCGGGCCACCAAGGAGACGGCCAAATCAGTGGGCCGTTCTATGGCAGCCCTGGTGGCCACGGAGCGGCATCTTTGGTTAAATCTGTCTGATATAAAGGATAAAGATAGGTCTGTTCTTCTGGACGCGCCACTGTCACCTTCAAGTTTGTTCGGCGACGCTATCAACTGTGTCGTCGATAGGTTTCAAGAAACGAAAAAACAATCGGCTGCGTTCCAGAGGTTTCTTCCTCGACGTTTCAATATCCCCGAGACTGCTGGGCGAAAAATGATTATTAAATCCGAGCAGTCTCATCCGAGTACAAGCTCCTCACAGCACAGAGTGCATCAAAAACAGAGCGTCGCCACTCGGGCTCCTCCAAAATCTGGGGAATCTGGGTGGCGGTCGCAGTCCAGGCCAGCTAGGGGTAGGCAAGATCTGAGGACTGTCATCTCTAAGAAGGCTTGGGCTAAGAAGAAGTCCTGACGCCCAAGGCGTCAGGCTTCTGAGGGTGGTCCCCTCCGAGGAGGGACGATTTCGAGAAATCGTTCATCCTCGGCACCCTCTGGGGGGCGATTCTCTGAGGAGAGTCGCAGCGCTGCCACATCGGTTGTTCCCTGCCGGTTCGCCGCTTCAGGGCACCGAGGTGTCAGCGTCCCCATACGATTCTCCGAGGAGGATCGTAGAACGGTCAGTTCGGTTGTTCCCTGCCGGTTCGCCGCTTCAGGGCACCGAAATGTCCGTACAACCGAATCCCGAGGCCAGTCTCGAGAGACTGGTCCCCTTAGTAGAATTTCTGGCAGCGTGGAAACTACTGCCAAATATTTCTCAGTGGGTCCTGCATATAATAGAAAAGGGTTACAGAATTCAGTTCGGTTCTCGTCCGCCCAGATTTCAAGGGGTCCTTCCCACAGTGGTGGACCCAAGGCAGGCTCGGGTCATGGAACTAGAAGTACTGACGCTTCTGCAAAAAGGGGCTATAGAAAGGGTTTCTCCTCCCAGCAGAGAGTCAGGGTTTTACAGCCGTTACTTCATCGTTCCCAAGAAGGATGGGGGGTTGCGTCCTATTCTAGATCTGCGTCAGTTAAACAGCAGAGTTCAGAAACTCAAGTTCAAGATGCTTACACTCAAACAGATTGTATCACAGATTCAGTCCGAGGACTGGTTTGTCACAATAGACTTGAAGGACGCTTACTTTCATGTATCCATTCATCCTCATCACAGGAAGTTCCTGAGGTTTGCTTTCGGGGGCGAAGCATACCAATATCGGGTCCTTCCATTCGGCCTAGGTTTATCACCCCGCACCTTTACGAAATGCGTGGATGCAGCGCTGGCTCCTCTGAGACTCCAGGGCATTCGCGTATTAAACTATATCGACGACTGGTTGATCCTGGCTCGTTCCGAGCAGTTGGCAGTTCGGCATCGAGATGTCGTTCTGTCTCACTTAAAAAGGTTGGGGTTGCGGCTAAACACCAAGAAGAGTGTGCTCCTCCCAGCCCAGAGGACCACTTTTTTAGGGGTGATGTGGGATTCGACAACTATGCAAGCACGATTGTCTCCAGCTCGTATTTCTGCGATTCTCACAGCCATAAATATGGTAAAACTAGGCCAGTCACTCACTGTGAAACAGTTCCAGAGACTGGTGGGTCTCATGGCAGCTGCGTCCAACGTAGTTACTTTTGGCCTTCTGCACATGAGACCCCTGCAGTGGTGGCTCAGGACCAAGGGGTTTTCTCCGAGGGGAAATCCGTTTTGCACGATCAAGGTCACGCGGCTATGCCTACGTGCCTTGGTCATGTGGAAGAAACCTTGGTTCCTCGCCCAAGGCCCAGTATTGGGGGCTTCTTGTCGACGCGTAACGCTATCGACGGATGCTTCCCTCACAGGCTGGGGGGCGGTCATGAGTGGCCGCTGGGCGACAGGTGTCTGGCAGGACCATCAGCTTTCGTGGCATATAAACCGACTAGAGATGATGGCGGTATTTCAGGCTCTCAAATACTTCCTGCCAGACCTGAGAGGCCATCATGTGCTCGTCCGCACAGACAACACATCGGTGGTCTCTTACAACAACCATCAGGGGGGTCTGAGGTCATTATTATTATGCAAACTGGCTCATCAGATCCTCCTATGGGCCCAGGGAAAAATACTGTCACTCAGGGCAGTTTATATTCCAGGGTATTTGAATGTGGGAGCAGATATCCTGTCAAGACAGGGGCTGAGGCCCGGGGAGTGGAGACTTCACCCCGAGGTGGTGGAGCTCCTATGGGAGAACTATGGTCAAGCTCAGATAGATCTTTTCGCATCTTACGATACAACCCATTGTCCGCTTTGGTTCTCCCTCACATATCCAGCTCCTCTCGGACTGGACGCTATGGTACAGGAGTGGCCGAGGCTGCACCTGTACGCATTCCCCCCGATATCATTGGTTCCGGGAGTTCTGGAGAGGGTTCGCCGGGAGGGGGCTCATCTATTATTAGTAGCCCCGCACTGGCCGACCCGAGTGTGGTTCTCGGACCTAGTGTCCCTTCTGCACGGCTCTCCCATGGAGATTCCTGTCAGGGGGGACTTGTTATCTCAAGCAGGGGGCACGATATTTCACCCTCGCCCGGAGTTGTGGAAACTGTGGGCTTGGCCTCTGAGGGGGCCCAGCTCTTAGAATCCGGTCTCTCGACTGAGGTCGTTGAGACCATCCTTCAATCCAGAGCTCCTTCCACGAGAAAACTATATTCATTGAAATGGAAATTGTTCTCTACATGGTGTGGAGAACGTTTTTTAAATCCTGCTAACTGCCCGGTTGGTACAGTTCTCGATTTCCTTCAAGACCGTTTCTCTGCTGGATTATCTCCCTCCACCTTAAAGGTGTACGTAGCGGCTATATCTACTTATCGCTCCCCTTTGGGGGCTTCTTCTCTTGGGAGAGATCCTCTTATTACTCGTTTTCTCCGTGGTACACTGAGGCTTAGGCCTGCATTGCACTCTAGAGCACCGGCTTGGGATTTGGCCATTGTACTTGAGGGTCTGGCCCTGGCTCCCTTCGAGCCTTTCCTTAGAAAGAAGTCCGAGAAGTTCCTTACACTAAAAACTCTATTTCTTCTCGCTATTTCTTCTATCAAGAGAATTGGAGATCTGCAAGCCCTGTCGGTGGCTCCTTCATGTTTGGAATTTGCACCTGGTATGGTGAAAGCATTTTTACACCCTAGGCCGGGTTACATTCCTAAGGTCCCCACTAATGTGGCGGGCCCTATTGTGCTGCAGGCTTTTTGCCCTCCACCTTTCGTTACCCCAGATCAGGAAGGTCTCAATCTGTTATGTCCCGTTAGGGCTTTGGATGCCTATGTTCACAGAGCTGCCCTGTGGCGTAGATCAGAGCAGTTATTTGTCTGCTTCGGTTCAACCAAGAAAGGTTGCCCTGCATCTAGACAGGTAATGAGCAAGTGGGTAGTTGAGGCTATCTCACTTGCTTATGAAGCGGCCGGACAGCTCTCACCTATGGCTGTCCGCGCCCATTCTACTAGGAGTATGGCTGCCTCTAAAGCTTTAATTTCAGGGGTTTCCCTGCAGGACGTTTGTAATGCGGCAGGCTGGTCCTCACCGCATACATTTGTCAGATTCTACGACCTAGACCTCTCCACTCCCGGGGCTAGGCTGCTTGTTTCTTAGTGTGCGCAAGGACTCCACACAGAACGGGCATTTCTCATTATGGCGTAGTGGACATGGGGTTCCCACCGCGTCTCAACGCAGCTCGAGTTCCCTTGAAAGGGAACGTCTCAGGTTACGTATGTAACCCTGGTTCCCTGAGAGGGAACGAGACGCTGCGTTCTCCTGCCATACTTCCTGCATGCCCTGATCGACTTGCTTCAGGCCTTTTCAGAAGCTGTCGCGGTCTGATTTCTGGTGTGCTTTATAGCTTCCTGGTCTATGACGTCACCGCCGGTGACGTCTCGTTCTTCCATTGGACTGATTATACACGTGCTTCACGACGCAATCACGCAGAGCGTTCCCACCGCGTCTCAACGCAGTGTCTCGTTCCCTCTCAGGGAACCAGGGTTACATACGTAACCTGAGACGTTTTTATTTTTTATTTTATAACCTTGTAATTGTAATTTTTAAAATAGGGGAAATAGTTTAGCTGTATTGCTCAGTGATTTGCAAAATAGTTTTTTAAAATCCAAGATTTAAAAGAATTGTGATAAGATCGTGGATCGTGAGTTTAGTGTGTGTGCGCTTCGGGTGTACATGCTCAGAAAAGCATGTAAATAAAACTTTAAACCTACCCTACCTACTCCTGCGTTGCTAAACATGTGATATGAATGTGTGTCACATTGTAGCATATGTTGGACAAAGCGTATGTTATAGCACAATATTACAAATTCTCTTCCAAAGCAGATCGTGGAGACAATTGAATCATTCATGATCTAGTTTAAAGGGATAGTTTACCCACAAATGAAAATTCTGTCATCACTAACTCGCCCTCATGTCATTTCAAACCTGTATCACTTTCTTTCTTCTGAGTAAAGTCAATGGAATCCAGTGTTGTCTGGACCCCAACATTCTTCAAAATATCTTCTTTCGTGTTCCGTTGAAGAAAGAAAGTCCCTCAGGTTTGAATCCTCATGAGGGTGAGCAAATTATGACAGAATTTTCAATTTTGGGTGAACTATCCTTTTAACCAATTGAATTCAGGTGCAATAATTCAATAATATAAATATACTAGGAACTGTGATGCAGCCGTTTCTTATACCATACATTTGTTTTATTTTAGTTTGAACATTCTTTGGCTTTAACTTTCACAGCTGTCCTTTAGCTTCACAGCGTGAATAATGATCTCTTAACCACGGGGTTGCAGGTATTATAACGATTCACAGATAGAGGCAAATTGTGAAATAATTGTGTCCTCGCGACTGGAGGGCATTCCTCCTACAAAAAACATGCACTGAATACTTACTAAAAGAGCAAAATGTTGTTTTGTATTTACTTGCGAGCACATCTCTGACGTATTGTTTTCATTTATATCTTATAAAGAAAAATCATTTTTTTGGTAACTTTTATAATTGCCTTGTAAGTGCCTATGCGTAATTAGTGTGTCTATCAGTTTCATCTCTCCATATGTTCTTGGCTGGGAGCAGATGATGTTTTTTTTTTTTTTAAAGGAACCATTATATGATGGCAATTAAATTAACCTGTCATACTCATGATGCTTTCTGAGTCAATAGGTATGCAGGCATTTATTAGAATAATTTTTGTTTCCTTGGTTACTGCACTCTCATCGGCCAGCAAATACTCCATAAACAAATTAACACATTAGAAGACAGTTTTGTCAGACATATTTTATTTACACTATTAAACTCCAATAAGAATTGGTGTCTTTATCAATTTTTATCTTTATCAATCTGAATTGCTTGCTTATTTGACAAAAGTACTTACTTGATTAGTGACCTAGAAATTTGAAAGCAGAATCTGAAATATGCTTCATTTTTGTCATAATATTTTTTATTTTATTTTATTTTACATCATAACAACATTTATTTTGGTTTTACATTTTTGCAAAATCACTTATTTCTTTATTTAAATGATCAGCATAACAATTTAGTTGAAAATTTTGCCTGAATTTCCTTTTGCTTTAATGACCGCAGCAAGCAAGCTGCATGAACTCCACAAATTTTTGTAAATCCTGATGATTATATGATCCAACATGATTTGAGATGATCAATGAGTCACATGATCAAAGTCAAAAAGTATCTTATTTTATTAGTGACCTAGAAATTGTGCCGAATCTCAAACATGCTTTATTCATTATAAAACACAACATTTTGTTTTAAATTTTACAACATCATAACTCTGTCTGTCTGTTTATTTCCTGGTTTAAATTCCATTTTGAATCCCGGCTCAGACTTTTGAACTTCACTCTGCCTTTAAAATTGAAACCGTCAGTCAGCTGGTTTCAAACGAGTAGTCCTTTTACTTTAACAGCTGCCAGTCAATCTCTGTGTGCTTTTCTTACACTGAGGCCCTAAATTTAATAATGCTTCCCTTCCGAATCCTGAATCAAATAAGGTTGGGGAGAACAAAATAGAGTTGCTCACTCACAGGGATATTAAACATGAATGAGGTTCATTGTTGTCAATGAAAGGACGACACTAAAGTCAGGAGAAGACGAGCTGTAAATTAAACAATCAGAACTGTTGAGACAGGATGATGAGCCACTTCTGGTTTCCCTGCATGGGCGTATGAGGCCGCACCATTAAAACCCCTCCTGATAGATATAAACAGCTGTCTCTCTCTCTCTCTCTTAGGTTGCACAAACCTGCTAATTCAGCATTGTAATAGCTTG
The DNA here is from genome assembly GCF_051911475.1 of Siphateles boraxobius. Lineage (NCBI taxonomy): Eukaryota > Metazoa > Chordata > Actinopteri > Cypriniformes > Leuciscidae > Siphateles > Siphateles boraxobius. The sequence continues at coordinate 26,395,525 of NW_027509186.1, read as the reverse complement.
CAGAATGCAGGATTGAACTAGAAACGGATCAGTGACACTCCCAGGAAGCGAGAAATGTCACACCGCCGCTACCTGCCCTACTATACTCCCGTCTGAAGTCGCTGAAGCCTGCATCTTCCCAGATCCCACATTGTGTGTGGTCTGCATACTAATATGTGTGATCTGAAGTGAACAGAGACGCACTTAAACCAACCACAATCTATGTTGCTTACTCAAACCACATGGATTCATTGTCCTTTTCCAGACCAGCCATGCAGGAGAGTCATGCCAAAAGATTCAACTCTAGTCAGTCATAACTGTGAATCACCTGACCCCCCTGACTCATAATACACACTAGGGTTAATAACTACTTGCCGTATGATCTGTTCATGCAAGACAATCGAACAGATGTGCATTGCTCAGATGGCTATAAATTAGATTGAGATGGCAATGTTAACAAGCTAAGTTACATAATGCCTCATTTTGTTTCCAAAGACTTTTCAAAACAACCATGACTGTTGCACAGGTGTCTGTGTACATAAGTCAGACACAACAATCCATGGCGCTTTACTCGTTGTCTCTAGATTATCAGTAAATTATGGAGAAAATGCTTCTTATTGCATCATTTATGCAATCATATCTAGATGGGTTTTTTAGTTCATTTAAAAAAAATTAAAAAAACATCTAAGTTCATTTAAAAAAAAAAAAAACATTGTTTCATGGAGTTTAATTACCAGTGAAGCTCAAGCTTTGTTATTTGATATTTCATTATATGTCCTTCAAATAGGATTTACTTTGATAAGTTCCAATTTTAAAAAATAAATAATGGATTTTTTTTCAAGAAAATAACAAAGAAATGATATAACAAAATGACCAATATTAAATATTCTTCACTCTTTCTAGGTCACTAATCAAATAAGATACTTTGCGACATTGATAATGTGACTTTTTGTACAGACAGTCAGATGTTCTTGCTTCCATTGAAGCTCAAGATGCTCTTTGGATCATTCCTAAATTACGCTGGAGAACATGATCATCAGGTTTTACACTAACTTGTTGAGTTCATGAAGCTCAAGTTCATTTTCAATTCAACTTTTCACAAAAAATTATGCTGATAATGTCAAGACTGTTGAACACCACTATACTGTATGTATAAATAATTTTAACAAAGGTAAGTTATTTGGAGTTGTTTGCTGGAATTTGATCATCATGAGGGATAGTGACAGACTTTGTCAAAAAACAATTGAAACCCCTATTTAGAGGAATAGCAATGCATCTGACTACACAGCAAGGTTGACATGAATTCATGAGGGCATCTGTCCTGCTACATTTGATTTCCGAACTGAGAACAGTTGACCTGCAGAATTAACACTAATGTACTCACTGTAGCAATGTGTAGTAAGCCTAAAAATGCAGCTCATCGCCATTCAGGGCAGTGCAGAGATGTGCTCGCAATTTATTATGGGGGGACGAGTAGCAGAGGTTTCCGTGTCTTCATTTGCATTGGTTACAATGGGATTGAGTTCAAGAAGTCTCTGCGTCTGCTGGTGCTTTGTTATAACATTGTTTTCTGTATAAAATTGTTCCTCTTTCCTTTTTCCCCAGCATGCCCTGCTGAAGTGGTCTGAGCACCAATATCTTATAGCTTATACACTACCCACACCATCATAATTAAAACAGGAAAAGATTATAAACCCATGTGAAATGACACTCTGTTAGAGTTCAGACCGATGCCCTGTGCGTGTGCTGGAGAGTCAGAAACAAATCTATCTCTCACTCCTCCTCCTGCACCTAATCACAAATATAATTTCAGGACACACTTCACTCAAAGGTCACTTAATAATAAAATGTAATTTTGTGTTAGAGACTGAAAAAGAGCAGATTAATAAGAGGGCTAAGCTTCAGATAGGCTAGATTTTGATTATATTGAGCTCTTTAAGAAGCTCCCTTAAAAGGGAATTATTTGAGTTTTGTTAGTAATTTTAGAACAGATTGAATGGATACCAAAGGGTCAGGTTTTGCCTGATTAGCATGGCCCATTAGCCACTGCTGGTAGATGCAGTAACTGCACCATCTGGACCCAAAAAAACATATTTCTCTATTGAAGGTCTTTCCGAAGTAGCCGTGTATTGTAATGGAATACATCTGTTTGCAAGCCACATATAAACTGCAATTGTATCATTACACTATAGTAGATGAGTGCCTATTAAACATCACCTGCACACGCCAGACAACTGGCATTGAGATGAATTGGTATGAATCTTTGTACTCTTTACTTTATCTGGGTATTATAGACTTCCATCCTTGAATGAAAATGGGGCAGCAGAACTCTTGGCATCTTGCATCTGGCTTTCCTTCTGCTCTCTGTCTGTAATAAATGACAGTTGGTCTTTCTCTTGCCTATTGACAGTGTGCCAGATCATGTCCAAGGGGGTTGTGGCAGTCCTGGGCCCCTCTGCCAGCCCGGCATCCAACTCCATCATCAGTAATATCTGTGGTGAGAAAGAGGTGAGTGCTGGCATTGGCTCTCTTTTGTCATCAGTGAAACATACCAAGTAATCATTCATATCATTACTGTAATGACCAGAGTGTTCAGCAACACGCTCTAAAAATGATCCCCAACCACGGCGGATGAACACAACGACCAGAGAGCGAGTGTTATGCTATGACTACAATGTGCTGCTCTAATTAATAAACACATAAATGATTATTGACACATCGTGCTCAGCAATCACACTGTTCTGAAGTCAAACTTTCCTACAAGCATTTGTTCTGCCGTCGGCAAACATGAAGGGTAATGCGAACGGACAAAATAAATGATTAAGGGAAGAATTAAATAACGTGGATTAACAGAGAATTTATATTGATTAATTGTCGCCATGACGCAGACTGAATTGTTTGGGGCAGTTTGTCACTCTGTCAGACAGTAAAGGGAAACTTTTGAACACAGAGAACAAAAAGAAAGCTGGATGAAGTGGAATATTTATCTTCAGTTACTTGTAACTGCAAACTGCAAATCTTAATTCCAGTTGTCATATGTATATACTTTAATGCAATGTTGTCTCAAATCCCCGATTCTAAACAGTCTAGTGCTGGGGCTGATGTGATATTATATTTGGATTTTCTTCTAAAGTAGCAGTCGGGAATATATTACAATCGCACAGGTAATGAATAATGCAGATTGAAACAAGTTTACTGTGCGTACTCAACTGACTAAGCATCACTCCTTAATGTCTTCATAATTCATAATCAGTGGCAACTCGCCTTCCAAAGTGAGCAACGAGCATAAATATTCATAGTCACATCTTATAAATGACTGCTTAGGTCATAGATGAGGGCTTGTGTAATGAAAGTTTAAACTTTTACATCAGCTATAATACACCTTGATGAATATTTATAATGCTGACATTTTATTTGTTTTCAGGAGCTGTTATTTGTCTTGTCTCTGTGTGATGCAGGTCATGGTTTGGCTAGCTCTGCGGAGGTTGTTTAGCTGATTTGGGATGATGAAATGGGGGGTCAGATACTCTCTGTCCCCTGTGTATGGGGAAAGGTCATTGTGCTCCTGTTATTGTGTTTTAAAAAAATGGTATGTCTATCTCTAATGGTCTAAAGGGAGGAGGAGTGTGTGTGTGTGTGTGTGTGTGTGTGTGTGTGTGTGTGTGTGTGTGTGTGTGTGTGTGTGTGTGTGTGTGTGTGTGTGTGTGTGTGTGTGTGTGTGTGTGTGTGTGTGTGTGTGTGTGTGTGTGTGTGTGTGTGAGGAAGGAGTTTGTAGTTTGGCAAGAAGATCTATGCTTCTTCGGGATGTTGGAAGGGATGATTTCAAATGTAGGTGAAACGTCTCGGTTACGTATGTAACCCTCGTTCCCTGAGTAGGGAACGTCTCGTCGGAGGAGTTTCCAACGAATTGGAATCACGCTAGGGAGACCAACTGCCTTCGTGTGAACTAAAACAAGCCAATAAACATTGGCATGCAAGATTTGCATTCCGCGCGCCGCCTACCAGTGCGGGTATAAAGCGGAAGCAAGCGCATACACATTTGCTTTTCGCTGAGGAGCCGGACGGTGTCCAGTCCTCCGCGAAGGTACAGCAGCATGGCGACGGAACGAGACGTCTCCGTTCCCTACTCAAGGAACGAGGGTTACATACGTAACCGAGACGTTCCCTTTCGTGGGAACTCCTACGTCTCGTCGGAGGAGTTTCCAACGAATTGGGATCCCTAACAAAACGCCATGGTGCTGGCCCCTTCCGGCGCCCAGCTTAGCTACCTTCGGTCAGACAATAAAACAGCCTGCAGTGGGTCGTGTCCGGAGAGGCAAACAGATCTATCTGAGCGGCTCCGAAGATTCCCCAAATCAGCTGGACCACCTGGGGATGGAGTCGCCATTCTCCCGGAAGAGGCGGCTGCCGTGAGAGCTCGTCGGCTACACGGTTGAGCGCACCAGGGATGTGAATGGCCCGAAGCGACCTCAGATACTTCTGACTCCATGGGAGGAGATGGCGGGCGAGTCCGAACATACGACGGGAGCGTAGACCACCTTGACGGTTGATGTACGCAACGGTCACAGTGCTGTCCGTACGGACCAGTACATGTTTGTGTAGAAGCAGCCCCTTGAGGCGGCACAAGGCTAAGCGTACTGCTTGCAACTCTAGGCAGTTGATGTGCCAATGCAGTTGAGGCCCCGTCCACAGACCTGAAACTGCATGCCCGTTGTACGTGCCCCCCCACCCGTTGGCAGAGGCATCTGTGAAAAACACAGCATGCCTGGACACCTGGACTAAGGGAACTCCGGCCCGTAGAAACACAGGGTCCGACCAAGGAATGAAGGTTTGGCGACAGTGCGGGGTAATGTTGACCCGGAACGTGCCGCTCCGCCACGCCCATCTCGGGACTCGATCGTGAAGCCAGCGCTGAAGCGGTCTCATATGAAGCAGGCCGAGCGGCGTTACTGCGGCTGCGGCTGCCATATGCCCCAGGAGCCTCTGAAACTGTTTCAGTGGGACCGCAGACTTGCCTTGAAAAGACTTGAGGCAATTGAGCACTGACTGGACGCGCTCCTCTGTGAGGCGCGCAGTCTGACTGACCGAGTCCAACTCCATACCGAGATAAGAGATCCTCTGCGTGGGGCAGAGTTTGCTCTAGCCCCAGTTGACCTCAAGTCCCAATCGGCTGAGGTGCTGGAGCACAAAGTCCCTGTGTTCGCACAACAGATCTCGCGAGTGAGCAATTATAAGCCAGTCGTCGAGATAGTTGAGAACACGAACGCCATGTTCTCTCATGGGAACAATGGCCACCTCCACGACTTTCGTGAAGACACGGGGCGACAGGGCCAAGCCGAAGGGTAGGACCTTGTACTGATATGCTCGACCCTCGAACGCAAACCGAAGAAACGGTCTGTGACGAGAAAGAATCGAGACATGAAAGTTCGCGTCCTTCAGGTCGATCGCTGCAAACCAATCCTGGGGACCGATGCATTCGAAAATGCGTTTCTGCGTGAGCATTTTGAACGGGAGCTTGTGTAGGGCCCTATTCAAAACTCGCAGGTCCAGGATCGGCCGTAACCCACCGCCTTTCTTGGGTACAATGAAGTAAGGGCTGTAGAACCCAGACCTCATCTCGGCTGGAGGGACCGGCTCGATCGCGTCCTTCGCCAGCAGGACGTCGATCTCCTTCGTAAAAACATCGACACTCCACACACTGGTGAAGCGGATGCCCCTGAACTTGGGAGGCCTGCGGGCAAACTGAATTGCATAGCCGAGCCGAATGGTACGAATGAGCCATCGGGACGGTCTCGGAAGCGCTAGCCAGGCTTCGAGAGACCGTACCGACGAGCCCACGCGAACCACCGACGTACCCGCGGAGGGGCAGCAAGGTGGAAGGCAGGGACCGGACTCCGGAGGCATTACTGCGGCCGAGAGAGGGGTCTGGGTGTGCGGGGCAACACCTACCTGCTTCCACCGGGGGACAGGCAACAGGGAAGGCCCGGAGGCGTTCAGCTGCTGGCTGTCCCGAGGCGAAGGAAGGAGGGGAAACGGGGAGGGAGGCCCGGAGGCGTCGTATCCCGATTTCCGCACCTCCTTGCCCAGCGGGAGACGAGAGCGACGAGGCTGTAGCGGCGTCACTGGCGTTCGAGCGCTGGGGTGAGGGAAATGAGAGCGGCGAGGCAACGTGGCGGCGCACACTGTCATTCTGACCCTCTTGGACGGAGGAGACTGGGAGCGGCGAGGCACTTGGCCGACCTCGGCTGCCAGACTCGATCGTGAGTGACCCAGAGGAAGTAGAAACTGCTCTTTTATTGAAACTTTGGGTACCGCTGACCGCGTGGTCAGAAAGAAAAGGAAAAAAAAGATTCTCCGCCCGCCCCTCCTCCGGGGGAAGGAGAGAAACAGAGGTTCCCTCCTGATGAGCAGCCACTGCATCCTCTGGGTCGCCCGTCTCAGGGTCGCTTGCCTCTCCTCTTCCCGGGAGGTTTAGACGACTCCCGAGCGGGCTGGGCAGCTCTCTTGCGGCCGGCACCCTGCTGCCTAGGGGGCTGCTGCCTAGGATGGGCAGGGGTGGAGGCGGCGGCAGGAGCGCGCCCTCGGCGACGAGCAGCCGGAGGCGCAGGCGACGGGGACGGGGCAGCAGCAGGCCGTCTCCGAGGCATGATGTTCTTGATAACCTCCGACTGCTTCTGGGCGGCGGAGAACCGTCGCGGAAGAGGCCACCCAGGGATATGGGTGAGTTCAGGAACCTGGACATGTCTGACTCACGCATATCGGCCAGGGTGAGCCAGAGGTGTCGCTCCTGGACCACCAGCATGGACATCGCCCGACCCAGGGAACGTGCGGTGACTTTCGTCGCCCCAGAGGGCGAGGTCCGTCGCCGTACGCAGCTCTTGGAGCACCCCTGGGTCGGTACCACCCTCCTGCATGTCAGAGAGCGCTTTGGCCTGGTGGACCTGGAGAAGCGCCATGGCATGCAGGGCAGAAGCAGCTTCTCCGCACGCGCTGTAGGCCTTTCCAGTCAGACTGGAAGAGAACCTACAGGCGCGGGAGGGGAGCGTGGGGGTACCCCGCCAGGGGGACGCAGTTTTAGGACACAACTGCATCGCTACTGACCGTTCCACTGGGGGGATGTCCACGTATCCCTTCACTGCCCCGCTACGAGAGTGGTGAGGGAGGAGGAGGGAGTCGATCTGTGTTTGCCGCCAGAGGGGCCATCCATGACCTTGTCACCTTGTCATGCACTCCCGGAAAGAAAGGAACCGGGGCGGGGCGCTGAGAACCAGCACGAGCCGCCCCGAGATACCAATCGTCGAGCCGCGAGGGATCGGGACGCGGTGGAGGGTTCCACTCGAGCCCGATACTCGCAGCCGCCCGGGAAAGCATAGCGGCCATTTCCGGATCCGGCTCGGCTAACGCTACCACATTTGTCATGAACATGTCACAATGCAAACTAAATGGCTTTAAAATAGATTTCATGTGTTTCTTTAAGCAAAATATAACCTATTTCTTCTTTTTTTATTTTGGGGTTGAATATTACGTTCTTCACAGGTTTCGTGAGATTCACCCTTGTACAATTGAATTTTACTTGTTCTGTATGAACATATTAATTTCCCCCAGTGTGTTTGCCCTGCCTAGATTGCAAGCTTGCATGTTTGTAATATGTGAGAGGTCTATATTGTTCAGTTTGTATTATCTGTATTTCTGTACACACAGCTGCTCTGAGACAGTTCGGTCTGAAGATAGAAGGAAAGTACAAGATGAACCTGTACTCGTTTCATTATCACGACTGCTCTTTCACTCATGTAATGCAATGATGGAGTTTCCCATCTGGCTTAGAAAGAAAAGACAAATCTGCTGTGTGGGTCTGGAGTGTGGCTTTTGACTTGTTTGTTCACAGCATGCTGTCACTTTCCCTTCTCAGAGAACATATTTTATCCGACATCAAGTGATGTTTTTAAAAACAGATAATGTAAACAGTCTAAGTGATTTTGCTTCTTGTAAGTCAAGTACAGGAATATTTCGGCAAACAAGAGTTGTTGACTGTAGTCCATATGTTTCCCCAGGGACCTTGAGGTTCTGCTATAAAATTACATAGTTATTCAAGTCAGTCACTAGAGAAAAATATGTACTTGTAGGACAAAAAAAGGTGAACGGAAAAGAGGTTTTCCTCTTATTTCTCATAAATATGAATGATGTGTTTGTAGTACAGAGAGTGTAGCAGATGAGAGCTTCAGGAGCCAGTAGCAGCACAGCTGTGCTTAAGGCTGCGGCCTTTGAACCTGAATGACACGCGTATGGGACCTAGGTGAGGGAGAAAGGCCCGTCCTAAACCCCAGAGCACAACAGGCAGAACTTCCTGTGGAGCCTGCTGAATACATTAATATGAAAGATTTCTATTCACGTGTTGAAATTCAAATCAAATTGTTGCACCTTATGGCTACTCTGTGCCACAGTGGTGATGCTGATTTTTATTTATCATTATTTATTCTGTAGTATTTGTGTAGTTTTTCAGAAATATTTTTCCCCCGTTTGCTTTTGCACCTGTTGAATGAGAAATACAGCAGCGGCTGTATTTGTGGAAATCTAGGTTTCAAAAAACAAAGGTTTGTATTTGAACAAATTTAAAACAAGAAATGTTCTTACGTGATGTTACTTGAGAGAATTATTTAACAGTTTTTTGTATTTTTGCAAATTTATAACAAAAGTTGTTACAGTACATAATGCTTTTGTGTTTGTACAAACTTAAAAAAAATGTCATGATACTTTACATAACAGAATGTTTTTTGAATTTGTACTAATTTAAAACGTTGCATTGTGTTTTCAGCTAAATTTGTTTTCATAAACATCTATATTCATGGCAAGTTTATTCAAACATACATATAAAATTAAATAAACCATAATTAAGCTTCTCCCTAGTATTTTATTATAGCTAACTAACGAAATGTGAACATTGGATAACTTTCCAGAGGTAAAAGCAACGTTAATTTTATATTTTTACTTAAAATAATAACTATAACTTTTACTCCACAAATCCAAAAACATTATTGTGTCATCAACTAATAGACAAAAAAAACTTTGCTATTCAACATAATACAATGTTATAGATCACTATTTTTCAGAGACACAAAATAAGATTAATTAACCTTCAAACGGTTTTGACTGAATAATTGATTCAGGGGTGATTCATAGGCTTAAATAGAGCCTGCTTTAACGTCACTATTTTTTAACTCTTAATGTGTTATTGTTGCGTTAACTTCGACGGCCCTGAATTCAACACAACAGAGATTTTCTTCGCACACAGTATGAGTTGCAGTCTGACACATTTTTGCACTGGATATAATCTGCCGGTGATCATCAGCTGTTGGCCAATAGTGAAAATAGAAGCATTTTCACTAGTGGTTTCAGATTTTTGAACCCTGCTGTATAATCAAATTATGGTAAGCGGTCATCTCGGTTTGCTGCAGTCTCTCAGGTTATCACTGATTGATTACATATTAAATTAGAATTACTCCACTTGGTCAAGCATGAATAATGAAGTATAAGCAGCGGTCCACAACAGGGAGCCACACAGGAGCACCGGTGTGAGATTAAGCCAGGAGACTCTACCTGGAAGCTCTGTTTATTTGTAGCTAGGTGTCTTTTTTTGGCAGGCTATTTTGGGCTAGACTTTGTTCCAGGCTTGCCAGCGTATGGAAGTGGACCTAGCATGCTGTGTTTGATCCTGAATGCTGTAATTTTGCTAGTTATCAAAGCTTCAGCCCACCAGGAGTCTTCATTTACAGCAGTCACTCTGCAAGAGCTGTTTTTCACCGTCCATTCCTTACCTCTCTCTCCTTCTCTTCTCCCTCCAATTCACTTTCTGCATCTTCCCATATTTCCTTTGCTGCGTGTTTTGGAGAATCGCTAGTGTTGTGATTTGTGCCAGTAACTTGCCATTACTGTGATTTGTGTACCGTATTGTAAGCTTAAGCAAGTAACCATCTGCCCAGAACGTAAGTGTATGTAAATGTAAAACACCCAAATCAGTCCTCGCTTCAGGTTGGATGTGATTCCTGGATGATGAATCCGACAGAAGAGGGGTGAGAGGTCAGTCGTGGTGATTAAGCAATGAAAACATTACTGGACCGTATACAGCGGCGAGACTCTTAATGGCATATCTCTTCAGACCTCATTGGCTTAAATGATGTATAACTACAGCACTGCTGATCCCTCAGCGTTAAGTGCTATAAGCGCTAATGTTGTGCTCTATGGACAGATGAGCACTGACAGGAGAACAGGCGATATGTTTGACAAAGCACTCCAGATTTGCTGTCAAATACCGTTCTTTCCATCAAAATGTTGCTGATTCTTGTGGCTGTGCTCAGGGATCTATGAACCTTAAATCTGTGAGTCTTATGGGTTTTATGACTACTTTAACATCCAAAGTAATTTGATGCGGCTTCTTTAAATAATTGTGAGCTGCTTTTGATGCAGTGGTCAAATTAAAATTAATGAAATTCATAGCAATCAATTCATAAACAGTGACCTCATAAGTATTTGAGTGTTAGATAACAAAATATCAAACGAAGTGGCACCATAAACAGCGTTGGGCACAAGTGTACATCGATATATCACTTCATATGAAGTAGAGAGGGAAATTTACTTGAGTACTTGAATTATGACTAAAATTAATGTGGTGGAAAGGATTTTTTATTTAGTATAAATTTAGTATAACTAAATCATGTTTACTTCAGAAATCTATGACTCAGTTTAGGAGTTTTGAGAATGGCAAGTTATATTATTTAAATATGCAATATGGTAATTTAAATGAGATTTATACACAGATTTATACACATATTCCACATATTACTGAATGTACAGTATGTCATCCTTCTACAGATATTTTTCTGTAGACCTGCTCAGTGTGTAGGGAGCAATGCGCACTGCACAGGGACCCTGTGAATCAAAACGCAGCTTGCATGAACTTGAAAGAAACTGACTTGTTACATCCCCTAAAAACGACCTTGGAACAAGATAGTTAAAGTAACTGAAAATGTCTCCAAAATGTGATGTTATGCTGCCGTCATTCATGCTATTGAAAATATCTTAAATACGTAAAAAGTCGTAAAATGCCCTCTTAAGTCATATTTACTACTGGGAAACTCTGAGATAACTCTGATTTTCTGAGTTGGGCAGGCCATAAACTTTAAACATGTTGAAGGGGAGAACAATTGCTGCTGTGTTTGGAATTCTTCATTAGTTTTTTTCCAAAACAGCTACATCACCTTGTCTCGTCGTTAACGTACTGAATATTAACATATATGAATAACCATTTGAAGAAATGTTTTATACACTTTGAAAATAGAATGGATTTGACGTAAATTCCAGAATAGTCAGCAAGCTGACTATCTAGATAGTGTGGTGAATGTTTATATGTTTGTCAACAAATGGGATGTTACATTTTATTTGAAATGAAATATCTTCAATACATTTAGGCTTTAATAAGATTTACCCAAGAAAAAGGCAAGAATAAACCTGGTGTCCTCCATGATTCATATTCTTTCCTACAACCAAGCACTTCAGAAGTAGGAAGTATGAAATTTCCAAAAGCACATGAATGCAGCATTAGTCACACTAGTTAGGAAATATGCAGCATGTCATTGGGTAGTACCTTTAAAAGGAAAACTATGTAACTTATTCACAGAAAGTGCATAATAGTACCTTTGGGTTGTAATATGTACCCTAATATGTACCCTTAAGGTACTACCATGTACCTTTTAGGTCTACTTTTTTTTTTTTACAAAGTTGCCTCCCAGCTGTTGTACCACTACAGGTTTTTTTTGTTTGTTTTTTTCACTTTTCTGACAGTGTAGCAAATGTAATCTAATTTGTTTGCCACTTGGTTTGATATTTGTATGTAATGCAATGACATTTAGACATTGTAATGTATATGTACTATAAAGAACTAACTGGCAAAAAAATAACAGCATCCGCACATTGCATTGGACACTTTAACTGTGTAACCTTGTTGATTATGTATACTTTTTTGTGCAGTCTACTTTTGAGTTGCTCTTGTTTCATCGGTGTGGACATTCTAACGGCCCCAACCGATTGTGAAAACGCACAGAAAGGTTCCAGATTGGCATCAGCAGCGACTCGTTGGAAAAAGGCTAAAAAGTCCCTTTGGTACTGTCACGAAGGGGGAGGAGGTGACATTTCCAGAAGTGAGGGCCTTGTGAAAGTGGATGATTGTGTCACAGTATGCCTGTATCGCTCTTCTTTCGTCATGCAAACAAAACACAGGTGGCGCGTCCTCATTCTTCTGATGATAATTAGGGTAACACAGCTGTCGGCGGCACCTCTGCTCACCTCTCTTTTGCTGTGCAATTGATCTGTCACGCCGAGGGACACCAACGCAACTGAATTTACACCAACCGACCTGAGCTCTCTTTATTCCTTGCTAAATGGATGTGCGCAGTGGCACTATGCCTCTCAAGACCCCTCCTGGCTTCTTTCAAAGCCTTTTCAAATTCAATTCATCCTTTTGTTTCTAATATGATTAATGTGCAAAAGACACTCGACCAGAATTCCATTGTCTCTTTGTTCTGTGGTCATCCATGGTGTAGTGCTGTCTTTTTGTGGAGGTGTGAATGAATCAGGCTTTTCCACCCCAGCTGAGGCCATCGGCACCGCAGAGTGGAATTATTCATGGCCTTCATCAAGTCTGCAAACAAATCCCTGGGCAGCCATGAGCGCTCTCTTAACGAGTCATGCATTTTGTTGTGTGTTATTACAGCACATATCCCTGCTAAATATTTAAGTGTTCACAATGTGCTCTAATTTGTGGAAGCCTGTTTTTGACTCAGATTAAAGAAGTAAAAAAGGTAATTGTGACTTGTATTTCTCACAGTTTGCAATTGTGAATTTTTCTTGTAATTGTGACTTTCTTTCCCTCAATTGCAAATTTATTTCTCTCATGATTGTGATGTTTTCCCCCCTTGTGACTTTATATTTTACAATTGTGACTATATCTCTGAATTGCAGTATATTTAACTCTTAAAAGGGTCATGAATCGAGAAACGTCTCGGTTACATATGTAACCCTCGTTCCCTGAGTAGGAAACGGAGACGTTACGTCGGACGACGACGAATGGGGTTTCGCTTAGATGGCCTATCGACTTGGCAAAGAAATGCCATGGGTCTGCGGAATTTGCATAGCGTATCTCTGCCTTACCTCGTGGGTATACAAGGAGGACGCCGGCAACATGCGGATATGTTTCTTCGCTGAGGAGCCGAGACTGAACTCGATCCCTGCGGTACAGCGGAAGTGGCAGGAAGGCGTAACGTCTCCGTTCCCTACTCAGGGAACGAGGGTTACATACGTAACCGAGACGTTCCCTTTCGTTGTCACTCCGGGTTAAGTCGCATGACGACGAATGGGGTTACCAGTCTAATCAAGCCACCATCACAGCTGTCTTCCAGTGCCCCGCGTAAATCTGAGATCCCTGTCGTGAGACTAGCACGGACGAAGGACTTCTATTTAGCACAGGCATACCGAGGTACACTGGGGAGCATATCCCATAGCTTAGAGGAAATATGCAATTATTGCCATCCCAATTATTGCCATTATTGAGGGGGGGGGGGGGGGGGACAATATACATATGACCCGGAGGGATGCATATGGAGAACACTGGGGTGTCCAGCCGCAGGTGGAATATTTCAACCCTTGGGGTGGCAAGGTGGCTTGCCAAGGGAAAGACACATGCTGAGAGAGGCTTACAGTGGAAATACACATGTGGGGGTCGCTCAGAGCAGGGACCATGCACACGGGAAGCACCTAGCCGACGCGCAGGCAATAGACACTGGCGCCGACGTCAGGAGTGCTGGAGGAACTCAGGGCTTTCGGGGAAGCTCACCTGAGGAGAATATCGCACGTATCCAGTCCGTGGAGTGGAATGGCGAGCAAGCGAAGACACCTGAGCGGGTCCAGTACTAGCTGGTTGAAGCGAGTACATGAGAGGACAATGGCTCCACTCGGAGATTATAGAATCTGGCGAATGTGTTCGGTGTCGCCCAGGCTGCAGCTCTGCAGATGTTTGTTAGTGAGGAGCCATGCGCTAGAGCCCAAGAGGACGCCACACTCCGGTGGAGTGGGCAGTCACATCAAAGGGGCACGGTCGACCTTGCTGTTGGTATGCCAAAGCAATGGCGTCCACTATCCAGTGAGACAACCTATGCTTGGAGAGAGCCTTTCCCTTCAGCTTCCCACCATAACAGACAAAGAGCTGGTCTGAGGTCCTGAAACACTGCGTTCTGTCTACATAGGTGCAGAGAGCACGTACTGGACAGAGCAGTGCCAAGGCGGGGTCTGCCTCCTCCAGGGGCAGCGCTTGCAGGTTCACCACCCGGTCCTGAAGGGAGTGGTAGGAACCTTGGGCACATATCCAGGCCGGGGTCTCAGGATCACGTGAGAGTAAACCGGCCCGAATTCCAGGCACGCTTCGTCAACGGAGAATGCGTGCAGGTCCCCTACCCTCTTAATGGAGGCCAGTGCAATCAGGAACACTGTCTTCATTGGCAGGAACTTAAGCTCCACTGATTGCAGAGGCTCAAAGGGAGCACTCTGCAGGGCAGTTAACACCACTGAGAGGTCCCAAGAGGGAACGAGAGGAGGGCGAGGAGGATTCAGTCTCCTCGCTCCTCTCAGAAACCTGACGATCAAGTCGTGCTTTCCCAAGGACTTACCTTCAACAAAGTCGTGCTGTGCGGCAATGGCGGCGACATAGACTTTTAGGGTGGAGGGAGACAGCCTTCGCTCCAACCCATCTTGTAGGAAGGAAAGCACGACACTGATCGAACATCTCTGGGGGTCTTCTCAGTGAGAAGAGCACCAGTTGACGAAGAGGTTCCACTTCAATGCATAGGCATGTCTCGTGGACAATGCTCTAGCGGAAGTGACGGTAGCCACCACCGTTGGTGGTAGGGTACTCAAACCTGCCTCGACCCGTCCGGAGCCACACGTGGAGGTTCCAAAGATCGGGACGAGGGTGCCATAGGGTGCCCCGTCCCTGAGAAAGGAGGTCCTTCCTCAGAGTGATCGGCCAGGGAGGTGCTGTCGCGAGGAGTACTAGTTCAGAGAACCAGGTCCGGGTGGGCCAGTGTGGCGCAACCAGAATGACCTGCTCCTCGTCCTCCCTGACCTTGCAAGAGGTCTGCGCAAGAAGGCTCACTGGCGGAAACGCATATTTGCGGCCCTGCGGCCAGCTGTGCGCCAGAGCATCCGTGCCGAGCGGCTCAGGGAATAATACTGGGCGCAATGGGTCGAGTCGTGAGAGGCAAACAGATCCATCTGTGCGTCCCCGAACTGGTCCCAAATCAGCTGAACCGACTGGGGATGGAGTCGCCAATCTCCCGGGAGGGGCTGAAAGCCGTGAGAGCTCGTCGGCTGCACAGTTCAGGGCTCCTTGGATATAGATGGCATGAAGCGACCTCAGATGCTTCTGACTCCATAAGAGGAGGTGGTGGGCAAGTTGCGACATACGGCGGGAGCGCAGACCACCTTGACGGTTGATGTACGCTACAGTGGCGGTATTGTCTGATCGGACTAGTACGTGTTGACCCTTGAGCACGGCCCGGAAGTGGCGCAGAGCAAAACGTACAGCCAGCAACTCGAGGCAATTGTCATGCCAAAGACGCTGGAGTCCTGTCCAGGAGCCTGCGGCAGCACGTCCATTGCACATGGCGCCCCAGCCCGTGGTGGAGGCATCTGTCGTTACAACAACATGCCGGGAAGCTCGTTCCAGGGGCACTCCGGCCCGTAGAAAACTGAGGTTGGACCACGAGGTGAAGGTCTGCCGGCAGGTCGGAGTAACTGGTACTCGGAAGGTGCCGTGTTGCCATGCCCACCTCGGGACTCGGTCGCAAAGCCAAAGCTGAAGCGGTCTCATATGAGCAATCGTAGCGGCGATGTTGCGGCTACGGATGCCATATGCCCCAGGACCCTCTGAAAAAACTTTAGTGGAACCGCACTCTTGTACTTGATTGACTCAGGCAGTGGAGAAGGCGACCAAGTCAATACCGAGAAAAGAGATCCTCTGCAGGGGGCAAAGTTTACTCTTTTCCCAGTTGACCAGAAGGCCCAGACAAGCTAGGTGCAGGAGCACTGGGTCCCTGTGTTCGCAACCCTGGTCTCGAGAGTGAGCTAGGAAAGCCAGTCGCCGAGATAGTTCAGGATGCGAACCCCGTGTTCCCATGGAGGAACAAGGGCTGCCTCAACAACATTTGTGAAGGAGACGCGAGGAGACAGGGCCAGTCCGAATGGGAGAACAGTGTACTGATATGCGCGCCCCCTGAAAGCAAACCGGAGGTACGGTCTGAGTCGAAGGAGAACGGAGACATAAAAGTAGGCGTCCTTCAGGTCGATCGCTGCAAACCATTCCTGTGGACGCACACATTTGGAAATGCGTTTGGCCTGGAGTATCTTGAACGGCAGCCTGTGAAGGGGCGGTTCATATGCGCAGGTCCAGGATTGGCCGTAACCCACCGGATTTCTCCAGGACAATGAGGTAGGGGCTGTAAAACCCAGAACTCATTTTGGCTGGAGGGACAGTCTCGATCGTACCCTTCGCCAGTAGGGTAGCAACCTCAACTCTCATGATAGGGGCATAGCCACCGACCATATTGGAGCGGACTCCCCAGAGGCGGGGAGGAGACCGTGCGAACTGAATCGCATAGCCGAGCCGATGGAACCGAGCCGAGCGACCCAGCAGAACAGATTGGGAAGCTCTAGCCAGGCTCCCAACAACTGTGCCAGCGGAGTAACGCGAACCACAAACGTCCCCACGGTGGTGCAGCGAAGCGGAATGACCGGCCCGGACATGGACGGCATAGCAGCCCGGTGTGGGGGCACGGTCATAAACGCGGGGGCGGAATGCTGAGAGCAGTACGCGGGGGCGGAATGCTGAGAGCGGTACGGTCCGGGGACGGCACACACTGTCATCCGGCTCTGAGACAGAGGGGGACGAGGGGTGCACGGCTCGGGGGCGGCGCACCGTGTTGTCCAAGAACTCTGTGTGCTTAGAGACGGGAGAGTCAGTTCTTTCGGAGAATAAGGATTCTTCCCCGGCCCTCCACCGGGGAAAGGAGTGGCCCTGCTATCAGCTCCCGGAAAGAACTGAGTCCCATCTCTGATCTCCCATCGGATCTGAGCGGATGCCGGGGCCGTCGGGACAGAATATGCCTCAGTCTGCTCATGGGCGGTTGAGAACTGTTGTAAAGACCTCAACCGGACCGCCGAAGGGCCGACCTGGGATATGAGGGTGTCGAGCAGACGGGTCCGCCGGACATCCTGCACATCGGACATGTTAAGCCACAGGGGACTCTGAGGACAAAGTTATTTTAGTATCACATCAGAGCGTTCAACCAGGGGACCCCAGTGTGCCCATGGGCAGCGGCCCCGTGGAGGGGAGGAAGGGCGGAGAAGATCAACGAGGGATCGCTGGAAGACAGGGTCTTCGAGGATTTCGAGATCTCCT
Source organism: Siphateles boraxobius (assembly GCF_051911475.1). Taxonomy (NCBI): domain Eukaryota; kingdom Metazoa; phylum Chordata; class Actinopteri; order Cypriniformes; family Leuciscidae; genus Siphateles; species Siphateles boraxobius. The sequence goes on along the minus strand of NW_027509186.1, from coordinate 26,378,046 downwards.
GATGCACATCCGGGAAGAAAGGTATTGGAGTTGACGCCGACAGGTGCCAGCGGCCACACCCAGAAACCAATCGTGCAGCAGCGAGCGCACAGGACAAGGTGGAAGGTTCCACTCTAGTCCGACGCTCGCGGCGACCTGGGAAAGCATGGCCATCCTCTCAGGATCTGACTCGACAAATGCCATATGCACACCCGAAAGTGGCACGTGAAATGGCACTGTCAAATCTTCACTTCCTGAAGATTCTAGCCCGCCCTGTGATGCTGCGATGGACAACAGATCCGATTCTGGAACATCAAAGGAAACCCGCGGGGGGTCCGAAGACGGGCCCGCGTGGGTCCCGTGATCGTTCACGGGTTGCGTCAATAAAGAGGGGGGCATGGGGCACGGACGGATAGTCGGCGCCTTTGTTCCACACCATCACCCTCAGGTCACCCTGGTCACCAGCCGAAGTAGCACCTCACGTGGAGAGTGTTAGATCGGGGTGTGGATGAGGGGACTCTCTCTCTAACAAGATCATTGAGTCTCGACCGTAATGACGCGATGGTCACGTTCCCGCGGGGAGAATGTGCGTCATCCACAAACGCTGCTCTAGCGTGATCAAGCCTAAACACGCAGAGCAGAGAATGTGCCCATCAAAATCGGAAATGAGTCAACCGCAACCAGAAATGCACGGGCGAGCCGTCTTTAAAAAGATTGCCGTCACACCAACACCGGAGAATGGCTCGTCTCGTAGAGTGAAGTCAGGAATGGCTGTGGAGTGAAGAGATACTCTTGGCTCCGAAGCGAAAACATATCTGCATGTGGCCGGCGTCCTCCTTTTATACCCACGAGGTAAGGCGGAGATACGCTATGCAAATTCCGCAGACCCATGGCATTTCTTTGTCATTGGCTCGTTTTGTAATGCTCAAAGTCAATAGGCTTTCTAAGCGAAACCCCATTCGTCTTCATCCGACGTAACTCGGAGTGACAACGAAAGGGAACCAAATTTTCCTTGATCTTTTGGCACAAAAGTTGTCACTGTATTATACTGTACTCACTCTAAGTTTCAGAACTCAAAATTTCCTCATTAGTTACGAAAACAGCTTTTATTGGAACAGCTCTGGGTAGAACGTCACGGATTGCTGTCTATAAATTACAATTACGAAATCGTGTGAACGCACCATAAGCTCATTGTTTTGGTTCTGGAGGAACTGTAAAGGATGGCTGCTGTTCGTTTGCAGCGCTCTATGACTGTCAACCATAATAACAAAAAATGCTTATGAAAAAAATTGCCTACCCTACCTTTGATTTTGATAAATTTCACAGAAAACAGACTTCATATTTGTGCCATTTTGTATCTCAAGTAATGCATCTTGATTTAAAAATCTTTTGACATTTGTACTGGAAAACAAGACTAAAATACTGAAGAAAAACATCACTTTTCTTTTTTGTAGTGCGATCAGACATTACAGTAAAAGTTGTTTCCATATTTATTCCATATTACATACTTTTTTTTGCAAAAAAAATGACTTTTAAAAAGTATAGGATATCTTTTGAAAGTTGTATTTTCAAACTCTGAAGTATTGCTAATACAATTCATTGTTTCTCCCTAGACATTGACATTTAGAAAACGTATTGATGTATTTTGTTCCCTACAGTTTATTTCTTAATTTTCCTTTATTATGGTCTTAAAAAGGTCTTTAAAATTCTTAAATTTACCTTCATAAAACCTGCAAAAACCCTGATATTACTTCTAATTTAATATGTTTTTTTATCAATAAAAATCTTGCTAACCATAAAAGCGGGACTAAAAGAACATTGAACAAAAGAACAAAAAAAATGCTGTTTATGATCCCTTTACTTGACTTTTTATCTCTCACTTTTAACTTTATTTCTCATATTTGTGGCTTTCCTATAATTGCTTCTTTACATATCACATTTGTAACTTGTAACTATGCTGACTTTATCTCTGTTGCAAATGCGAACTTTTCTCATTACTGTGACTTTATATCTCACAATTGTAACTCATAATTATGGCTTTCTTATTAATTATGTTTCTTATTTAACTTTATCTTATAATTACCTTTTGTATTTTAACTTTATCCCACAATTACAAGCTCCATCTGTTAGGTGATATTTGAAATTCACCCAAGATGACTAGTTCAATTCATCTCATTCACCACGGCTTCACCTTTCCACCTGCACCACAGCTGGTAGACACAGTGCAGTCTAAAAGGCCACCCACAGCTTTAAAACGTTAGGAACTTTTAAAGAATTTCTGCTTGATGAATGCTTGTGAAACAGAGATTGACGGAATTTTTTCCCTTTTTCTTTTCTCAAGCATAGTGATCAATGAGATTGTGGTCAATGCTGAGCTTTCTCTAAAGGCCTCAGTGGCCTTTTATTTCCTTTGCTCTCCCCACCAGAGACTCTTGACGTTCACATAGCCTCCAAAACATGATTACTCCACTTAGTGCTTGAGTGTGTGTGTTTTTCCCCAAGCAGCTGACTTCCCATGGTCCATTGCACCACATTAGAGAGGTGTGCAATGTCACGATCATTCACAGTACCCCTCAAGCCACTCTGCCATCCACATATGGCTGATCTCCATGTCTTTGAGTAATGGCACTGCTTTCTGCCTGCGTCCGCCCCCACCAACATGTGAGGTAACCTAGCATGGTTTTGTCACTCGTTGCCAATCTTGAGTGTGACAACAGACAAATATGGCCGACTTTACTGTACAGCAGTGTGTCCAGCTGTATCATTTGACTCTGTGGCCCTGGTAAAAGTTCTGTGATCTTTTATTAAACATGATTTCGTTCCTCTGGCACGTAAGGGAACAGATGTAAGATCTCATTATACTTTACCTTGCCATATGGCATTAAATCCCCTGAGACCGTCCACCCTTATGGATGTTTTTTCATTCAGAGCTACAGGTAGAAAGCAGTTGGACGGCCGTAGACAGTAAAACCAGGTCTATCTTTCATACAGGATGGTAAAAAAAAAGCCAAGGTGGGAGTTTTAAATGGCATTCCCTGCACATTTATATTTCAGCACAGCATCACAACAATCTGCACAATTTTTGCACAAAGTAAGAAAATCGGATTTGTTCCAAACGACTTCACAAATGGCACGTTGTGAAAGCAACACATTTCCCTTTGAGGTTTAAATTGATTATTTAAATACGCCAAGGAACGTTTTAAGTAACATTTATGATGTCGCAACAGCTTTTGTTATTTAGAGAAGCCCGATTAAAATTACTTCACAAAAATGATTGGTTACTTTAACTAAAACATTTTGGGAATGTCCATTTAGATAAATACTGACAAAGAGCTCAATTTGCTCAAAGACTGTTTACTAGCATACTAATTAAATAAACTGAATTGTCAGACAAAACAGTTACATTATAATTCACAAGATATTTATTAAAAAACCATTATACTGCATTACAAATGTCCAAAATGTAGCATCTTTTAAGTGCCTCAATATTCATTTCTACCAGGTCAGCATGTTCCCGCTGCTTTAAATGAAATGTTGGGCACATATACTTATACTAACGTGTTGCATGGCTGTTTGCCTGACTTCAGTGAGCTGCTTTTGGACTGCACCAGGCCCCTCATTAAAAGCCTCTCAGCAGTGCATCTGTAGGCCTGACAGCTACTCTGTCAACCAGCAGGAGCAGACAGCACACCAACAGACAGATATTACCCTCATACACAACTCTCCCTCTGGCCCTCAATTCCAATGCTGAAGCCCAGATTGGCTCAACCAGGGCAAGAGTTTCTGTTTACGCCCTGGAAATGATGCATATGCAGTGTACTGTAACCACAAGAAAAATGGCTTTCAAACCCCTTTCAGCATTATCCTCCATTTCCTGTCTATACATCATGGATATTCACTACGTATATTTGAGCATGCAATGAGACAATAGATCTGACATCTGTCCAAATGTGAGTCTTAAAAGGATGGTTCACACACAAAAAATAAAATACTGCCATTATTTACTTACCCTATTGTTGTTCCAGACCTGTGGGACTTTATTTATTAAGTCAAAAACAAAAAGGAGGATTTTGAAGAATACTCTGATCAACCTTGTTTTCACAATGGTGTTACAACGAACAGGAACTAAGGTTTTCCAACATTAAAGGATGCAAAAGCACCATAAAAGTGGTCCATACGACATTTACTTTTATTCCAAGTCATGAAGTAGCGTTGCGTACTTGAACAGATCGCAATTTTAAGTTGTTAGTCTCTAAGAATCCTGGCATCCAGCATTGCTCTCCATACAAGATATTATGAAAATGTGGTGCTGTACAGTTTGTAAACGAACAAACCAAAAAAAAATGTTCAGGTAATCTTTTGATCTAATTCAAAACACCATGATTTGTTCATGTTCTCAAGTTCAACTCACTGACTCAGGATTTTTCCTTTTCACACAAGTACTCTAATATTAAATACTTTTTACAGTGCTTTTCTACAGGTATTCAAGATAATGATGACTGGTTCCTCAATGTAAACCCGTCTAACTTTCTCTTTTTTTTACCTAACTCCCACTCTAACTATTAAGAGTCTTGGCATAAAATCTTAAGGTTTGCTGGAGTCTGCATGTGTTCTGTATGAAAGGGAAGCTCATTTAGCCTTTGTGAAAACATTTTAACATTTTGCTGCCGAGAATTGTTACCCCGAAGCTCCACTTGAAGCTCCATTTGAACCAATAATTACTTTAAGGAATCAAATCTCACACTAGATAATCTAGAAAATCCAAAGGTGTCTTTTTGTACTATATATAAATGTTGTTTGTCTTTCCTCGCTGAGCCGGATGTGACTCTGTTGAATTCATTCTGAATAATATGAGCTTATGCACAGAGGAAGTCAGATTGTAGCCGCTATCTACAAGTCAGCAAAGGGGCTTTGGACAGATGGGATGTTGCCTGGAAGCCGGCATGGGGAATAAAGGAAAGAATCTTCTCCGAGAAAGAGAGAGAAGGTCGGAGACTTGTACATGTCTCCCCACTGCAGCAAGCCCATTACCGGCCTCTCTCTAAACCCTCCATCTCCAAGAATCCCAGTTGTCCCCCGAGTGTCTGAGAGCCTGTGTGCCCTATCCATCCACACTGGCGGGGACTCCATTACGCCCTGATGGAAAGCGATGGAAAACCAATTGGGGATACAGGGCCGTGCAAGTACGATGCATGGTCACATGGCCCGCCGCAGACAGGCAATCTGCTGTGATGAAGAGGCCCTTTACACAGCCCGCCTGCGTCCTCTAGGATCCCCTTCAGGCCCCACCGAGCCCAACACCCACTTTTCCCGAGCCCGACACGTCAACACATCGGAACACATCAAATTAAAGAGCAGCAAATGCTGAAGTCTCCATGGATATGGAGACGTTTTGCGTTATGTGCTACTTCTGTTCGAGATGTCAAAGGTCAATGCACACATGCCCTCTGTGTGAATAAACATCTTACTTGGCATTCATATGCAGAGAAACTTTTCCTCAATCATCGCTGGGGTTCATAAAAATCTGTTTTTATTTAATCTAATACAGTTGATTTTCTATTGTTAATTTACATGCCTTCAGAGAGGAGAAATTATTCTTTTGAAATTATTAAAATGAGTTTGTATTAGTTTTAGGCGTAAAGTGGATCTAATTAGTCTGATGAGAATGCCATGATTCTGTTGCACAGCCACTCTTGAGACCCGCATCACAGTGCAGTAAACAAAACGCCCTCCTGCAATTTTCTTTCATTCAATTTACCTGCGGTATCCGCCTAACAAGAGCGGTCCAGCAGGGCTGATTTTTTTTCTGTTCTGTTCTGCGTCCCTATGCAGGTGCCGTACGTGAAGGTGGCTCCGGAAGACATACTGAAGGTGCAGTTTCCTCGCTTTACCACGCTGGACCTCAGGCCCACTAACACAGACATCAGCATGGCTGTAGCCGGACTGCTAACATTCTTTAACAGCAGCACGTCGTGTCTCATATGTTCTCAGGCCGATTGTGAGTATCATATGGTTTTTATTGTAATGAGGAATTGTGTGTGTGTGTTTGTGTGTGTGTGTGTGTGTGTGTGTGTGTGTGTGTGTGTGTGTGTGTGTGTGTGTGTGTGTGTGTGTGTGTGTGTGTGTGTGTGTGTGTGTGTGTGTGTGTGTGTGTGTGTGTGTGTGTGTGTGTGTGTGTGTGTGTGTGTGTGTGTGTGTGTGTGTGTGGTTTTTTTTTTGGAGGGGGGGGGGGCATCTGTCAAGCAGCAGAAAATACAGTCAACAATAGTGAAAAAATCTGTGGTAGCAAAGCCTTATTGACTCTAGTCTTCAGTGTTACATGATCCTTAAGAAATACTTTTAATGTGCTGATTCTGTGCTCAAGAATCCTTTCTTATTATTATTATTAGTTGAAAATGGTTGTGCTACTTAATGAAGTGTGGGGGAGCTTTTTTGCAGGATTCTTTGATGAACAAAGTTAGAGAAAGAAAAAGAAAAAATATATATATTTATATAAGTTTATCCATATGAATTATTTAGTTTATGTTTGTTTGTAATTTAAAATATATATATACAGCACTTAATTATATCTAAGATGCAAGGGACAATTTCGACAATTCAACAATTCCGAAATAAACAACTAAATTAATACATTTTGTTTTCATTTCTCTCGCCCACCTCGGTTAGGGAGCCCTGCATTAGAGCCAAAATAACATGTACCATAATTATATATGTTCTGCTCTACTCTTTCCTGAATTGCACAAATAGAATTGCCTGCATCTGTCAAGCAGCAGATGTCGTCTCGTATAGATTGTTACAGCTGCATTCTGACATATGCATTCTCTACCAAGTAAACATTGTGTTTCATAGTGGTACATGCTGTCTTTGCACTCTCTTTACCATTGTATGCCTTTGTACACATTCACAAACTCAAATACTCCATTACACTCTGCTGATTATGTGGCAGTAACAACTGCTTATTAAAGATAACATGTCCACACTGTTTTGATGATGACATTTAATTCATTTCATGCTGTTTAACTGTACTGCACTGTTAGATAAATCCAAATGTGTTGTTCATTCTTTCTCTTTTCCATCTGTGTCCTTCAGGTATTCATCATTTGTCATGTCCCATTCATTCACCATCAAACATCCACCCTGCTGCTCATGTCAGAGACAGAGATGTCCATGGAAATGAATGACTGAAGGTTTAAATCCAACCCACTGTAGTCAAAGAAATGGTGACTGACGGATGACCCTTCGCAAGTCTCCTTATTAGACACACATTGAGTTCAGCTTGGCAGAGGATTAAAGTTTAGTATTCTGCCTTTCCATCTCGGAGCAAGGATGCCAAAAATTACCCAGAGAATTCAAACAAAGTCACATTGCCCCTTCAGACAGTGGCTACCTTTCTCCCTAATCAGCTTAAGGCCTTCAAGTGGAACCGCTATAATTCCCACTAAGACGTCAGAGAGGGTTGTAGAGAGATGGCAAACTACCAATACAGACTTGAGAACAGGGTCAAAACTGTATCAAACCAATAATTAAAATTGCTTTGGTGCAGGTCTAAAATCACATTGAAAAAAATGACATGGGCAAAATTCAGGATTTAAGAATTTGATCTCTTTCAATTTAGAAGTTGTTTTTGAATTCAATTGTTAACACCCTAAAGAATCTTGAATTGAAATCTGATTTCTACTGAACTGCAATTTAGAGACATTATACACAATCACACAAAACTTTTGTGACAAAACGTAAATAATGAAATTTTGACAATTGAATGTTGAGACATTTTTGTATGATTACAGATATTTCAAAACTAAGTCCAGTACTGCCAAAAAAAAAAAAGATTACAATTTTGTGATACAGTACAACATTTTTTTTCAATATTAAATATCGTATACATTACCTTTCAAAAGTTTTAGGACAATACAATATCTTTTTATGTCCTTGCAAATACTCTTATACTCACCAAGGCTGCATTTTAAAGTTATAACAGTTTAAAACAACTGATTTCTATTTTATTATATTTTTAAATGTAATTTATCCCTTTGATGCAAAGCTGCTTTTTTTAGCATTAGTCCAGTCTTCAGTGTCACATGATCCTTCAGAAATCATTCAATCAATATGCTGATTTGGTGTTCAAGAAACATTTTTGTGGAGATTCTTTAAAGAATAGAAAGTTTAAAAGAACATCATGTATTTGAAATAAAAATACTTTGTAACATTTTAATTCTATTCAAATTACAATTACAATTCAGAATCATGTTTAGGAATTCTAATTCAGTTCTGAATGGCTCACAACCCTGGCACTCCGATGGAAAGACTCTCTCGAGACTTCAGGGGAAAAAAACAATAAGTAAAATTTACTCTTTTGCACAAATATTTTTTAAGTAAGTCTCACACGCATATTTCTGAAGTAAATTTCACATATGGAATTAATAAGTAAACTCTACTTAACTAACTTAAATGAAAGTAACAAAAAAATAAGTAATTTTAACTTGGCTAGTAAAAGGTTGAGTAACATATTTAGTTGAAGTGTCCTTTGCAATACATTTTACTCAAATAATATAACATTGAATAAACCACACTTTTAAAATTATATGCGTTACTTAGAAACATCTAAGTTATTAATACAATAGATCTACATTTCAGAAATCATGATTCAACGCAGAGACCTCAATATTTGGTAGACAATACACAATGACGGTAACATTTGATGGATCGTTTTTGTGTTTGAATGTGTCATTTTGAGTAGAAAATTTACTTCAAATGTAACTAAATGACAAGTTACTAATCCTAACAACAAAATCATTGATAAAACAGTGTAAATATAGCTGGAAAACAGTGAAAATCAACCTCATTAATTATTCAAAATCCAGTGCATGACGAACACCAGTATCAGAAAAGTTGAGTAATTTTACTTGATTTTATAACGTTGATATTTACGCTTTCATTTCTACATGATTGACTTGAGTCCTAATATAGAAGCCTGAACTAACTTTTTCATGTAAATTACTGTTTTTTTCTGTAGTATTTACTTCACCACAAAATAATTTTCATCAGTGTTGAGTATGAATGATTTGTATGCCATTGTGATCCTATCTACAATTGCTAAATCTGATGTTATTATCTCAGTCCTAAAAGGAACCCAATGTTTTGCTCATTCTACCAGAAAATGCTAAAAGCAGACAGCATTGCAAGTAACATGGAAAGTTTGGCTTGTGGTAGACTCTAAAGTTAACCATTTCACACTCATGCCAACACTATTCCTCAAATGTTTTTCCCTTTGTACCTTTGGAGTACAAGCGCAGCTTTCTACACAGAGATGAATTGGAAATGGGAAAAACAAAATAACATTGTTTTTCAGCTAATAATGAGTGCATGCGCTCCCTGAAGATTTCTGTTGGAAAATAAAGGAGATTCACAACAGCGACAGGCAAAACTTAAAATACTTTGTGACAGAAAACTTTCATAAAACTGTACTAGGGTGCTTTTGTCTCCCATAAGAAATCCCTTAGAGCAATTCTAAACTTAGCAAGCTTCCAGACAGCCTAAATTAAATGATATTTCATGTCTGTCAGTCAGTGCAGTTGTATATTACAATTTCTTTTCTTTTTTTTATGAATAAGTTATACTTGCATTTACATTGTTGACATACACACTTTTCCCATACACAGAATGCAATGATTGGATGAAGGTCCATAGAAGATATATACAATTTTGTTTTATATATTTAGACCACTATTTATAACCACACCTATTATTGTTTGCTATCAATTTTAACCAGGTTAACAAAAAATGTTTATGAAAAACATTTCCTACCCTAGCTTTAAGGTCTGTTTACACAAAGAACGATAACTGTAATGGTAACTATAATGATAACCATATTAACACTTACACCGATAGCATTGTTTATTTTAAGCACTCTGTTAATATAGTTGCAACACATGCTTTAAAGTCGAATAGAATTTGATTGGCTTCCAATGATTTTATTATTAATCAGCTAGAAAAATGGCTGTGAAATTGCTGTGCCGTAATCGTTATACTTGTGGTATGGATCACTTGAGTTAAGGACAGTGCACATCAAGGACGATAATAATAATCGTTTTAACTCTATGAGAATAGCAAAGTCTATACCACAACTTTAACCATTACAGTATTGTTGGAATCACTTTCAAAACATTTTTTTTTTCCTGCTGATGAACAATAAAAAACATTAACAAACAATCAGAATCTACACAACTTTTAAGCGGCAGAAGACATAACTGCAGTGCACACTAATAATAACGTCATTGGTGGTAGGCCTAATTATCATTATAGTGTATTATTATTACTATAGTCAGTGTTGGGGGTAACGTTTTAAAGTAACGAGTTATGTAATCAGATTACTTTTTTAAGTAACTTGTAAAGTGTAAGGAACTTAGCTATATGAAATATTGATAATCAATAATAACTTGTTATGATTAATTAATAATATTTGGGTCAGTTAATTGGATTAACTTGACATGGCTAAATTAATATTACAATCAATTAACCAGTTCGTCCAATGAACTCTTTTGATTATTAATTTATTCTAAGAAAAGGGTATCTTCCCTGGCCACAGAAGAATAATTATTTATTAGCATGTAAAGCGTTTTGAGCATGTAGCAAGATCAAAAACCGTAAAGGGACTTCATATTGCAAGCAAATCAGAACCAAATGCATAAAGTGCATAAGTTTTATTAACTAAATCATAAACATAAATAAACTAAACACACATATATACAGAAATAGGTTAGTGATAGGATGAAATTGGAAACCGGAAGAGGGACTATGAGAAGAACCATAAGAATTTCATTTTCACATTTCATCGAATTGAATACTTGCATTTGTAGTGGGAACGATCCTTGAAGTTATTGAAAATTGAAGTCGTTGATGGTTCCGGCAGTGTCAAGTGGAAGTTGGTTGAGAGTTCTCTTTCTCCAGGAACACATGGCTGGTTTGGTCAAGGCCTGGGGCCCTGTTGAGGCCACGCCAAGCACCCAGAAGAAGTGAGGAAGTCGGAAGAGTGGGTGATTGGAGTCGTTGTTGGTTGGAGTCTTTGTTCCAAAACTCCTGAGATTTCCTTGGTTCTTTGTGAGAGAGTCTTCTCTCTCCTGCATGATCCCATATCTGGTTGGATCGAGGCCTGCTGGGCCCTGGGGCCCCCGTGGAGGGGGTTCCCCACTATCACCAGAAACAGTGTTGCGGCTGGATGAAAGAACTAAGAGAGCCTGGAATAAAGCCTGGAAAAGATCCACCCCTAAGGGTTGAACTCGACCAATAAGAAAGGTGACATGTCTGAGAGGGAAAGTGGCTCTTAGTTGATTTACGAGTATTTGTCCTAAGCGTGGTTATACATTCATTAATGCTCAGATAGCTATAACACATCCACACTGCATTCTAGAAGAAGGTGATGTACATCAAAGTGTGAGTCATTTAATGAGGATTAATTAGGTAGGAGGCATGATACAGGTGAGGTTACATTGATTGTTAGTTGGTTGTATACCAAGGTACATACCATAATATATACATAATAGTACACGAGACAGTAAACCGTTTACATTGTTTCTTTCACAGTTTTAGGTATGTTCATTTATAGATCAGTTAGTCTATGATTAATGCAGCAAAGTCTGTTTTAAAGAGGGTTTCTGTCTTCCATTGTCTCTCTCTTGTGCACGTGGCCACATTCCTCGGAGGTCGTAAAATCTCCTTATCAGCACTGTAACATGACACTGTTTCTGCCCTTGTGTTCGTTCATTTGGGCTGTTTGTTTTGGAGTTTCAGAAACCATAATGAATAATTAGTGTGTGTGTGATTGGTCCATACCCTACAAAAGTAACGCATTACTTTTTAATTTACAACAAAAGCAAGTAAAGCAAGTTAATTTGTTTTCCCATGTATTGACTGACAGCTCTCCTGTCCCCATGTTGAGAGAAATCGTGAGTAAGTGCAGAGGCGTTGTGTGTGCTATGTGTGTGCTATATGTGAACATGACGGGTTTTGTAATTCTAAACTAAATGTGAGCATACATTTACTCATTTACTTCTTGTCCTGCGTCCTATTCTTCTGTATTCCCGAATGGCAGCACAACTGAAAGGCCTGTTTGTTTGAGCTGTGCCCTCTACTGTACAGGCGTTCACTTTTGGTGTAAAAGGGCCTTTACCTTTGCCAAAAATAAAACTTTTATGTTGTTATAAAAACAAACAAACAGCCCAGCACAGATGAGGAAAAGTAACTCGAAAGTAACTTCACGCATTACTTTCAATAAAAAGTAGCAAAGTAATGTAATTAGTTACTTTTTTAGGGAGTAACGCAATATTGTAATGCACTACTTTTAAAAGTAACTTTCCATAACACTGGCTATAGTTACTTCTCTTGGTGTGAACAAGCCTTTAGAATTAAATGTTTTCATTTTATGGTTATTTTTGTAGTTATTCTAGGTTTGAACGAACATTTAATTGACTCGTGCAAATCATTTCCTTTATTACAATATCACTTCCACGTTTCATTTTCATTCGTATAATACACAAGAGAATGCATAAATGCAATTTACATTCTTAAAGATCCCCATTCCCACATAAAGTAAATCGTTCATGAAATCAGTATGCAAAATATTATAAGCTAATTACCATTTGAGAAAAATTTCACGGTAGATTAGCTGATATCAGTAATGCTTGCAATATGAAAATGTTTGTGTCAATAAAACACTTGAGGAGCATATTCGTGCTATTGTCTGGAACAAATATGCATGCACCATTGAATAGCTGCTCCGCACAGTGGCAGGTCTAGGGCCCATTGTGGGTAATAGTCACTTCTGCTTTAGCTGACAAACATTACAGGGTTGCGAAGTGGGTGTACGAGCCGAAGGGTTGAGAGAAAATGCCACGGGCCGTAGCGACTGCCTTTCAAAACATTTCTATAAGAAGCGGATGATGACTCCTTGTGCTGCCAGCATAATAACCCTGTTAACCTGCGTCTCTGTTTGCTTGTCGTTTTCCTTTACTGTTTCTTTTTCTCTCGCGTTCAGTCTCACAGGATGTACAGCTCTCATTAATCACTTATCACACTGACAGCTTAATAGAGCATGGCCCACTCATGAATACTTCACAGACCTGGCCTGCTGAGTTGACACGGTACAAGGACAGTTATTCGTTCGACTAACCTATACAGCACTGATAGCCAGGAGGCCATTGCATATGGTTTTATCTATAAACAACCAATTGTGATTGTCTAGATTTTTTATATACTGTGTGTACATTTTATATATAAGATATATTTTCATTTTGATATGACTAGCGCCTGTGTTCTAATTATGCTGTGCTTTAGCTATTAGTTCAATAGTATAACTTTTAAATTTCTACTTTTTAACTGTACTGATAAATGCCAGTCTGCCAAATGCATAAATGCAAATGTAATTTGCTAATATTGGGGGATGTTTGCCTTAATTTGACAGGACAATGGAGAGGCAACAGAAAAGAAAGGGGGAACATGTCTGGATCAATTTGCATATAAATAGTTCTAAAAATCGTTCTCAATATTAAATAATAGCAGAGTTCACACCACAACTATAACAATAACAGAACAGAGAAACAATATTGTTGGAATCACTTTCAGAAAGATTGTATCCAGCTGATGAATGATAAAAACATTGACAGACTCAGAATCAGAATCCATCCTGCTGTAATGAGCTTGAGCATTTAAAGTGGCAGACAAGCACACGCTTTTAATAAACAGAACGATATCTTCCGCTGGTGTGGACTCTTATATGGTTCTTCATAGCTATCACTTTTGGTATGAAAGAGTCTTAACTGCACCAATGCCTGCACCATTTTGAAGACTAAATCAGCATTCTTCATTAGTGGACATTCAAGAGTAGCCGTGTAAAAGTAGGATGTCACAGCTAACTGTTTTTATGGTTCTAGTCGCACCATCAGCCAATCAGAGTTATCATGGTGCCATTTGCTTATGGCTCAGGTGACTGGATCCATAATTACTTATACGATAACTTTTGCCATTGACATGAATGGAAACGCTAACCAATATAGCTTTTACCACTGAAATTAATAGAAATACAAAGAGATCACTTTTGCCAGTGAGATGAATGAAAAGCAATCGATATCTTTTATCATTTAAATGAATGTTAATGTTAATTAATAGTGGGTTTTTTTCCATTTGAGATGAATGGAAAAGCTGAACAATTTCATTTTACTGCTGAAATGAATAGAAATGCTAACCGATATTGTTTCCCCTTGAGATGAACGGAAATGCTTACTGATATCTTATGATAGCTCATTCACTATTCTACAGTATAAACCTCCTTTGGTGAGGCACTAGGTTTCATCTGGCCGCACCGAGTAGTGAGGTGCATTAAGGTCTCATTAGTGAACAAAATTACCTGTACTACCGACCTGTACTATCCAGTCAGGAGCCCCAGAAGATCAACCAGACTCTGTCTTCGTCAGGTATTACCCAAATTATTCTCAATGGGGTCAGCCAGGTGAGCGCTACAATCTCTTTCAAGTTTGTCCCCTTGAACTAAAGGAGCTCTTGGATTTAATTGAAAGGAACAGAGCTTTGGTGCCCAGATTGAACACAGAGAATCAAATATACACACTTCAAAGAGGTTTCCCACCTGTCAGATTTGCTGCGCCTCTCCTCTTGGAACAGAAATATTGTACTACTTGTTTGTCTGACATTCTTCTCACTGCTTTGAAGTGATCTGTAATTAAAGATGATTAAAACTACGTCCCACAGAGAGATGAGAACCGAAAAGTGGGTGAAGTGGGATGATCTAATCCTCCTGCCTCTTCAAGAAGATTATGTTAAATGTGCAGATAAAATAAGGATGGTACTGCAAAATCAAACAAAAACACTTCTTTTAGCCCCTGAAATGAAAAGTCACAGTGATGGAAGTCGTAGAGAAAGGATCGCCTTTCTAGATAGGGCACTTGATATGAAGCAGGACATTGGAAACTCTCTTTTGTCTGGCTGTGTTTATTTCTGAAGTTCTCTCCTTTGTGCTGGAAGACATTAATTTAATGTGATAAGGAGTGTAATGGGATTCTGACATGCGTTGTTAAAGGAGGAAGACAAAAGCTTTTTTTTCTGCTCACACCCCTTCAACTTTCCCTTTTTTCTGTCTAATGAGAAGAAAAGAGGGCATGAATGGTTGTCTGGCCTCGGGCTGGATGAGATCTGACTGAAACTCTTTTTAGCAGGAGCTGATATAAAAGGTTTACTGAACTCTTCAACTTGCTTATTTTGAAAAAAACAACCAGATGACCAGACAGCAACAAAATAAAGCTTGACTCTAAATATTGTAATGCTAGTCTGTACTGACAGCCCATATCAAAGAAAGAACGAAAAGGCGCTGTAAGAGAGTTTTTGAAAGTCAGCATGAAATTCAAATTCACTGTTTATTTTCCATCTATTTTTGAAATCCATTTATTGATCTCTTTTTCATTGATTTTCAGAATTTGTTTCAATAAATTAATTTTTGAGTGCAAAGCCCACATCACAAAATCAAATCAAAGACTGATTTATAGAACTAAGTCCCCATCTAACTTTCTTTTTCGATAATCGGTTTACTCAGATGTGACGAATGTCGCAATATGGAAGAAAAGATGTCGCTACTTCCATTTTATCGCAACTTTAAAACCAAAAATATATATATAGTACCAACAAGAGAGCAGGTGTGTGGTTAAAGAAACAAAAACCATCCTAAGCTGGTTTGCTGGTCTTGCCGGTCTTCCAGACTGGCCAAGCTATGTTCAGCTGGTTTAGCTTGCTGACGAGTTCCCGAAGACCAGTTTTCAGCAGGGATGGTGGCAGTTAATGTCACCATGAAATCAAAATGGTCTGTTCTTATTTTTTATGGAATATTACAGTATTTATTACAAACAATCCATCTGTGCACATCATGTTTTTTGTTGTTGTTTTTTTAATTCATGTGCCCTCAAAATCATGTTTTTCGGTGCAAGGCCAGGACAAATTGTCACTCACATGAGATCACAGCAATATCAACGGACAATTCCCAACGGACAAAATCAAGTCCCGCCCTATATTTTTTCTTGTTCTAGAAGCTTTCTGTTCCATGCTGGCTTTTAAGTCTTGCGAAAGTTTGCAAAACAGGTGACATCACCTCAGATTTTCATCAAAGTGTTTACACGTTGTACCGTAGTCAAATCTTGCCTCTTGTGCATGTGTGTGTACATCTCTTATTTACCTGTGCAAATAGTCTTCTGCTATGTTTAATTTGGGCTCCCTAGAGCTTTTACGCATGTGTGTATCAGCTGTAGCATATGTCAATGATGTGTGTGTTTTAAGGATAAAGGAACTTCGCTTCCCAAAATCCCAGAGAAAGTGATAGCTGAATAAATGACTGGCTGCTCAGAATGAATTGAGGCTAAGTCTTTATCACGGTCTCTGTGTGGGAAGCTGCTTTGTGCGTTTCTCTTGCCAATGCTAGAACCTTCTCTTTAACACCTTACACACTGTACGAACTTAACCCAACATCTTCCCATTTACTTTCCATGTATCCTCACATTTTGCCCAGTTAGCCAATCCTCCCTAAATCAAAGTACATAAAGCCAAACAGAAAGTTAGCAGAGTTATATTAAAAACTTAAATAGTGTGTGTTTTGCTGTTCTCACAAGTTCTTGTCCAGCTTGATCGGTGAAGCCAGGGCATGTGTTAGCTAGCAATGCTGTAGCGCAGTGTTTAATGTAGTGCACTAAATGTGAAATTGCATGTGATGTGCAGCAAGCAAACGACAGAAACGGAAAGCTTATGGATAATCAAATATACGCTGAGTAACTCGGCAGGAAATGAAGATGACAGCTTTGAGCAATGGCATCAGCTAAGTTATGTGAAGTCAGCATCTGAAGCCTTTCAAATTTAACAAGTCAGATCATAATAAACCGATGTCACGTTCTGTTGTGATACAGTGTTGTGCAATTCGCAAGTCCTGTTTTCCCCTGGGCCTCATAATTGCCTAAGGAACTGAGATTAAACACTTGAATGATTATGATTTTGCTAATTAAATGAGTTGCGGACATATAATACAGCAAAAAAAAAGCTTTGTTGTTGAATTCAATTAAGAAATATTTGGGCAGATAATTTAGCAGATTTTGTCAGACAAATATAATAGCAATATATTCATGCACAGAAAATTTTACCTTAAAGTGCTTGATCACGTGGTATCGTAATTGCTGTGAAAAGAGAGGGAGGACATATTTCTTGTTTTGAGAGAAAGTGACATAAGTCAGGACGCTGAAGTGTTTTGTGTGTGCCCCTTTTCAACAGGCCTATTAAACCTGGAGGTGTTACTGCGACAGTTTCTCATCTCCAAGGAAACCCTGTCTGTTCGCATGCTGGATGAGAGCCAGGATCCCACCCCCCTTCTCAAGGAGATCCGCGATGACAAGACTGCCACCATCATAGTGGACGCCAATGCCACCATGTCTCACGTTATTTTGGAAAGGGTAAATTTATCTTGCTTATAGGCTATATTATTTTCCTTGAAAACCAGACAAAAATACTGATTAAGAAAAAGATTTTTGCACTGTATGTCTCTCAATCTATTGCTGGATCCGCATACATCCGGGGTTTAAAAAGTTTGCAGAAATATAAGGGTAAAAAGGCCATCATTATGTTATTATGAGCTGAAAATAGTTTTTAAGACTATTTGCATGAGATAGATCATGACCTTGAGTTCAGAATAAAATTAACAGTTGCTCATAAAGATGGAAGAATTTAATGATGCTATATAAGTGTTCCTCTAGTTTCACAGTGTTGCATTATTCTCATGACCCTGCTGTCTTTTAAGTGTAAGAGTTAAATGTTGCTACTCGTTTGTAAGATTGACGCGTATGAGCTGTAGTAAATACATTTTAACGTTCAAAGCGAATGAACATAATTATACATACATGGATGCCGCCTCATGACTGAATAATTTGAAATAGATGACTGATTGAACATACCCATAAACCTCTGCAGCGTATGTGTGAGACATGAATCATTATTTTCAGGAAAGATAAATTAATGGCTCAGCAGGATAGGCTGATTGCAGGAACCAAGGAAAAGAGAGTGAAGGTGATCGATGGAGAGAAAATGGGCAGAAAGAGAGACTTAGCATTTTTAAATGTAAACATGCACTAGACAAACATGTGTTTTGCTAAAAATGCGGCTCTCCAATTAAAAGATGTTCAACTTTTTACACGCAAAAACAGTGCTCCTAATATATTATTGTATTAATATAATATAAAATATTAAATTAATATATTTTGCAACGGATTCAAGCTGAACAAGTGAACATGCCGCTTTGACTAAAAGAAAGCTGCTTGGTTTGGAAGTGTCGTCTGTGTGTGTTGTGCTTCATACATCGCTACACTACTAATTGTAGACAAAGGAGTTTCCTTCGATTTTGCAGTATTGTTTTTTGACCGCAACTTAATAGATTGTATGGTAAATTGCTTGTGTTGTGAATGTCATCATAACTTATAATAACCACCAGCCCATCCCTTCCCTTCTTTTCCTTTTCCTTCCATTTCCTTTCCTTTCCCTTCTGCTTCCTCTTCCCTTTCCTTCCCTCTTACTTGACTCACTTATTATCATCTTGTCTCATCTCATGTTATCTCATGTTATCTTGACTCTTCTGTGCTCTCACATTTTAGACATTATAGCCAATGGTTATCCACCGTTATTCCTCCCTATTCATTCCATTGTTCTTTATTTAATATGTCTCATGACCATCACAGGTCTTTCCTTGGCATTTCCTGTTGCTATGGAGACACAGGGACAAACACCACCACTGTTACACCAGTGGGTTGTGCGGTTCACAGTGGTTTCTTTGTCTGTTTGTCGACCTTACTGTGATTCCCATACAGTGCCTCTTTCAACCCATGTCTCCTTCTTCCTTTCTGTATATCTCACTGTCTCTGTTTCATCCACTGATATTTCCTCTTCATGTCTCTCTGTTCCTCTCTCTCTTTGGATCTATTTGGAGCAAGCATGCGGCAGAGCAGTGAAAAGTTGGCACTCGTTCAGCTTGTGAGGAGCGAGTGTAGGGCAAGCATGCTAGAGCTGTTAGCCAATGTTCACAGCATGGCTCACACACCAGCTTGAGTTACAGGATTCAATTACATGGGCAATTACAGGGAAAAACTTTAATTATAAATACTTTACGCAAGGATAAAATTATCATAACCTGGAAAAACTCTCAGTTCCCTTGGTCCATTTTCTCCCTCTCTCTCTTTTTAACACAACACTGGTCAAATGAAATGCGGATGGGCATTATGGGAAGCTAGACAGGGAGTCTGGGTGTATATCTACCAGACAGAGTGTAAGTTCCTTAATGCTTTTTCGAACCATATTACAATCACAAGAGAACAGGTGCCCAGGAGTGCTGTGTTAGCATGATTTATGCTCTAAAATGTAGGAACAAAGCTGGGAGTTTGGGAAGTTAAGACCTGGTACTTCCGCCACCATCAGCAGATCTGAGGTGCCTACAAATTATGCTCTGCCACATAAGTTGTACATGTCACACAGGTCGGAAAGAACACAACTTCGGGGCTGTACAATTAATAATGTTCAAACAAAAGTGTAGAGGGCACAGTTTCGAAGAAGGGATGAGAAAAACTGCTTATTTTCAAAGACTGGAAAAACTGTTCATTGGGTTGCCTGAATGACTAGTCAATTAATCAGCCTTAAGGACACCATGTTACACTACTGTTCAAAAGTTTGAGGTCAGTTTAAATGTTTTTGAAAGTTTCTTGTGTTCACCAAGGCTGCATTTATCTGATCAATCATACAGTAAAAACAGTTATATTGTGAAATATTATTACCATTTAAAATAAAGTTTTATTTTTGAATATAGTATTTTAAAATGTAAAATATTCCTGTGGTGGCAAAAGCTGAATTTTTAGCATCATTCCTCCAGTCTTCAGTGTCACATGATCCCTAACAAATCTACTATAATATGCTGATTTCCTGCTCAATATTTCTTATTATTTCTAATGTTGAAAACATTTGTGAATGGACAGTTGTGTTTTTCAGGATTCTTTGATCAATAGAAAATTCTAATTATTTGGAATAGAAATCTTTTGTAACATTATAAATGTCTTAACTGTCCCTTTAGATCAATTTGATTGATCCTTGCCAAAGAAATGTATTCTTTCTTTCTTACTTTCAAAAAAAAACTAACACTAAACTTTTGAACGGTAGTGAATAATAATTTTATAATTACTTTTCACTACTATGTCAAACAAAATCTGCAAGATGTATCTCACCAGTAAAGTCATCCATCCAGTGTAATAATAATAATAATATTGACTTATTGGCTGTTTTTTAAGTGACTAGTGACTACTCAACCATTGTGACTCATTCCTATTCTGAAGTGCCCAATAACTAAAAAGCAATCTCTGTATGTTCTGTATGTTCAACTGGCTTTAAACCATGAACTGTGCACATTGAACAAAGAAAAAGCATTGACTTGTAGCTGGATATTAAAAAGGGCTCAAACATCTTTTTAGTTGATGATAGTCTCAGTCTACATTACATTATCAATGGTGTTTTAGGATGCCAAACAATTATTATAATAATATAATAATGATTTATGTAATTATTCCTATGACGTAAATATAGCCTAAAAATATACTGTATAAATGAAAATGAATATTTCAAAAGTATATTTTACTTTACACTATAGTATAGGAAAATTACAATACCTTTGTCCTAATTTCTTCACCCTTGAGCTTTTATTTTGGAGAAAAACACCAGATAACCATGCTGATCGCATTAGCAAAGTGCACACTTTTCTTTAAATCACGCAGCACAAACAGAATGCCTAGGCTACTTAATTAAAGCTGTTTTATAAAGGCACAAAGCCATATCATGGCTTCGATTTTATTTTGTTGGCAAAATATAACGCTAGAGACCTTTATGTTAGGCTATAAATTTGACATCTCATATCTCTTGGGCAAAGCGAGAAGAGCGAGTTCGTCAAAAGGCGGATTCGAACTCAGGTCGAACTTGTCAAAAGCTACTTTCAAGCACCTCACGCCCTACGACCTATGCCACTGTAGATATGTAGTGGTGGGCGTCTTTTTGCCAAATAGACAGGCACTTATTACAAATATACTAAGTATACTACTATACGGAAATGTAAAAAAAGAAGGAATTTTTATCTTCCACTCGCTTGGGCCCCATAATGCCCATTGGATAATCCGGCCCTGGATGCCCCCCTATTGGCTGGTGCCCCAGGGCACTTGTCCAATCGCGTCTATGGATAATCCGGCCCTGGATATTTGGCATGCTAAATATCTGGACGATCCGTCAGGCGATTCAAAATCCTGCTATGTGAATGTGTTCTGCCTGAAAACTACATCAGCGATGACCTATAGCCAATGAGAGAGGGCAAGAAACAGGACAGCGGGATGTTTGGGGAGGAGTTATAGACCAGAACATCAGTATTTTAATAGATATATTTTAGAATTATATCAAACAGAAACAAAGCACAAACATTTGATTGCAGCAGAGTACATTGCAAAATGATTGATTTACCCCTAACTCTCCTTGCTCCCTGCTCCCCTCACCTCCCCAACCATTTCCTCCTGCATAATCAGTTTTTTTTTCTCCTTTTCACTGCAAATCAGCGCACAGACACTTTTGGATCACAAATCTTCTTGCAGGCTATCATTTTTAAAAACAAATTCAGTCTCGCACGAGAATTCTGGTCTCAGGCACGCATGATCTTGCGTTATTTCCTTTTCACTTCTTTCGTGTGTTTGGTTGTGAAACGTAGTTTGCCGACCAGACAGAAGTTGTCGGCGATTCTTTCTTTAGTAAAGTCATGCAGTGTGAAACCTCCTGTCGCCGATCCATCGTGCAGTGTGAACATACCAGCAACTGAATGTTAACCCAGAATCGTGTAGTGTGACTACTGACTCCTTTGAAAATCGTACAGTGTGAACTTAGCATAAGGGTTGATCTTATAGATTATGGCTGCAAGGTTAATGAAAAGATCTGCAAGAGCAGTTTTGGAGAAATTATTTGTGAACCTATAATAATTAACAAGTTACTTTAGTGTTCTTTTTGCTCTAGGAAATGTGATATTTTTCACTGCAGGTTATTTTTGATCAATATGTTTTTAATTCATTATTTAACAAGAAGACAAACAACCCCCCATGTTGAAATACAACAATGCTGTTCAATCTCTTTCCCTCTTATGCATTTCTTATACTCTAAACTGTCCATTTTACTCAGTTTTCTCTCTGCTTCCATAGAAATAATTGTTGAAAGTGTTTTCACCCCTGACATTTGATTGACATATTGTATTTGCTGCTTGGTTTCCTTGGAGACAGTGGAGAATTGATAAATAGAATGGCAATGACAGTCAGAGTGGGAATGTTGTCTGTCTTTTGTTAGCTTTCATCCAACTCTGAACAGGTTTTACAAAGCAGAGAATATTGCCTTTTTCTTGTCAATGGTGGAGATGACGTGCACAGATTCAGACTATGTAACTGTATAAATTAGCCTAGCATTGTCAAAAGTGTTTAATGTACCTCTCTCTTCTCTCTTCTCCAGGCCTCAGAGTTGGGAATGCTGTCAGTTTACTACACCTACATCCTGACTTCCTTGGTGAGAGAATTTATGTGTTATAAACTCTAATGCAGAAGTTCTTCAAGCAAATGCCTGCAAAGTAAAGAAGCTTTAATTTTTCCTCCCACATTAAAATACTATCATGCAATATTTATATTATACTCCTGGGCAAAAAAAATTGCTAAAAATCCCTCCTTTCCGAGAGCTACTCTGCTCTGATTGGCCAGATGGCCCAGTCTGTTGTGATGGGTCTACCGCTACAGCGCATGTCGGAAACGAAACTGAATTTTAGCGAAGTATTGTACACACTGTAAAGACAGTAATAATGGCGTCGGTTTTATTATATCAAGTAGAGATGGAGTTGATGATGAAACATTGGAAGAACTAGTTATTCAACCCGAACCTCCATCGCAAGAACGACTTGAGCAGTCCTCATCCTTTGGAAGTGTTTACAATATTGTATTTTTGTTCAACACTGTTGCTTTTTATTGCATAAAATTGCACAAACAGTAATTAGTGTGCCCCAAACTTCAGGATTATTTAAATCTGAGAGGAAATGGCTAATGACAAAGCCACCATATTAAAACCACACTGAAATTGAGCGTAAGGTGGTGCTGCACTTGCAATGATTTTTTTCTCCAGTTGATTCAAGTATCCTATAAAAAGTATCTTTGATGTTTCCGTTTCAATATTTCTGCTTCATGCTGATGTGTGCTAGAAATAACAAACCAGGATGGATTTTTCAAACTTTTTCATCCAAAATGGCTTTAAGTTCAGAGCGCTTTAAGAGCAGCCACTCAGTGTGGTACAAACCGACACACTTCAACACACTCCAAACTAATTTAAAGAAGCCACTTCATTTCCCCACACTCCTTTCCTTCACTTATTTAGTCTCTCCTGCCGCCATCGTTCATGCGTCCAACACACCAACTCCACACTGTCCTCCCATCCGTGTGCTACTGTTTCATTGCGCCTTTATCACAGTGTGAAAAAGGCCTGTCAAAAGCACACTACATCCATCACAAACGCAGTAATCAGTAAATGACTCAGAGAGAGCTTTTTAGCTTCTGCTCTGGCCACGCTCTGGGGAGTAATGAAGCACTCAGTGATGCAGGTACATGGAGGAAATGTTGTAACCCTTTGTATTGTGAGATGGGCTACTTTGGTTATAGCTGCCATGATGAAAAGTGTCTTTTACACCAGCAAGGTGCATGTTCAGCAGGTACCAAACCAGAGATGGAGTGCTCATAGAAAAATGGGTGAAATCATATCACTCAATATGGCAGCAACAAGAATGGAAGTCTCGCCTTTCAGTTAAAAGAACCAATATATTTTGTCAACCAGAGCAAGCACATCAACTAGACCAGGCTGAAAAAAAAAACCAGTTTGATTTGAGTTAAAGTCTGCATTAAACTGAAGTTGCGATAGTCTTTTCCTCCCTATTGTGACGTATATCCAAGTATAATGGATTCTCAAACAAGAAAAAAATAGAGCAGTACTTGCTTTTGTCCATCGGGGGTTGATTGGATGGTTGTGGTGTGCTAATGCTGTGATCTCATGTGAGTGACAGGTTGTCCTGCCCTCACGCCGGTAAACTTGCATCAGAGAAGAGAAGAGATGTCACTGCAAGAGGGAGAAGCTATTTTGATTAAAAATTACGATTGCACATTCATTTGATGGCACATCAGATTAAACAAAATTGATGCACACAGTTAAATAATTTATAATAAATACTGCAATATTTCTTTAAAAAAATAAGAATTGTCGATTTTGATTTGAAAGAAGTGAAATATGTGATATTGTTGTCAAATTTTACTGCTGATTTAACATACAGTAGATGTACTTTCTTGTCCATTATCTAAAAAGTAGCTCCCTGGAGCCCTTACCAAGATGGCTGCCAAATTGTCTTTCCTCCATTTTTAAACATGCCCGGGAAAGAACCGGATAGATGGATGGATAGATGGCCTCTTTAGATGTAGAGGAGTCCTTGGGCACTTTAAGAGATGGAATCGTTTTGCTGATAAGCGAGTGCAATTTATGACTGTGCTGGGGGCGGGGCATTTTTCAAAGGCAATTTCTGATCGAGCCGTGAGCTGAGGCCAAAACATCACACCCACACATGGCTTTACATCTCTGTCATCTCACCTGAATCCATCTGTCATGGGAATAAATCAAGTCCCCATGGGATGTTGGCTCAGATATATTGTTTCTGTACATTACAGCAACTGCAGTGTTTCTCTCGCAGTGAATGTAAATTAGGACTTCACAGCATCCAAACAAGCTGTGAATACCACTCACCTGCTGCTTGTGGATCAATTTAAGGAATGAATCATTAGTTGTGACAGCATACATAAAAACCTTTTCCTAAAGTGCACTTCTTTAGTGCAGTTGTTAATCAAGATGATATAAATATAAAAATTATGTAATTTATTTGCTCTTGTTCCAAACTCGTATGACTTAGATTCTTCTTAAATTGTTTTAATACAAAGTGTCATTTTAATACAATTAAAATGCATGGGCTCAAATGTTGTTTGTTTTTTCTATATATTTTTTGTTCCTTAGAATAAAGCTAAATTCATATGGGTTGGAAAGGACATTGGAGATCTTGGCAACTCCAGGCAGTTATTTTCTTTAGGTATTAGGCAAGTACAGATCCTATATGATGGTAAAAGGCCAAAACCTTCAAAACTGTTGATCAAGATTAAGCATATATTATGCATGTGCATATTTATGATATATTTAAAATCAGCAATAAAATCTGACAACATCGTTTAGATATCATTTAGCATCTTAAGCTACAATAACTAAAAAGGGGGGGGGGATGCTAATGCATGTTCTAGAATAAACTAACACTGTGTCTACAATGGACACGACACAGTTAAAGTCTGTCTAGACTAGACGTGACATTTATTTTTCCGTGCATTTTAGCTACATTCATGCAAAAAAAAAAATCGAATGCATATTTTAGAGCAGTGATTCTCATTTAATTCTGTTAATAATCTTAATTTTAAAAAAAAAACACTAAAACAGTAATAATAAAGATGTAAAATCTACCGCGTGTTCTAGAGATTTCTACCACTTTCTTTTGATGTGGTCCGTAACCTCCTTTTCCTGCTTTATCCAGTGCAGTTTTTGGCTTGCTCTTTTCAGAAACTTCACTTTTCAGACATTACATGTCAATTTCAATCTTGTCCTCATTATCACGCAGGAAGAGCAAGAGCTACGGTTGATATGAAACATCCCTGTAATTTGATACAACATCCTTCCCCACCTCCGTTAGAGATCGGGTTCAGCCGGTTAATTGCAATAATGAAAGGAAAGGAGCAAAGCCATTTTGCTCTAATTACTAGATGTATTCTCTCTATTGGTGAGTGCCATACAGGTGAGCAGTAAAGGGATTGTTGATTTGTGATTTGTGCTGGCAATAACTCCGCTTTGCAGAGTGAAGAATGTTTTCATTTGTGTTTGACTGTCACCCAGGGATTCGGCCTTTGTGCTGCGATTAAATAAAAGAGGTGTGCCAACGAGACCAGTGTGCCAGACAGAGCTGGTTTTATTGAACAATCTCTGGAGATCAGAAAGTTCACGTTGGCATATCTGATTTTCCTGTATAAGTTCTCAGTAAACATTGTTTTTCAAGAATGCATTGATGCATTCTTGACACATCTGTTGAAACACATGGAACAGATTATGTGCCCTCATCACATGTGTTGCAGAACCAGAGTAGAGCATGTGATCAGAAAATGAAAATTTGATGAGGGTCCCTCAGACTCGGCGCACAGGAGTAATTATATACTTCCTTATGGAGAAGACGTTAGAAACCTGGGGTTTAGATTAATTGCATATTAACCACAAGAATTACAAAGAAAGAACTTTTGTTCTTGCTTTTTTTCTGCCTTAACAGGGATTAAAAGTGTTATAAGTGTTACCCCTATAAGTGAGGAGTTCTTTTCCAAAACGCTATAAATCCATTTAAATAGTTTTCAGGAAAATGACATTTTTTACCTAGACCCATTTTGTGAATATTCAATTTATCCTGTTAAAATGTTTTATTGGCTCAGTCTAAACATGTTGAACAATGATTATTAAATCAAACAACAATATTGTTTATGATAAATTAAAAGTTAATTTATTTTTTTTCCAAAACGCTATAAATCCATCGATTTTTTTTCCAAAACGCTATAAATCCATCGATTTTTTTTCCAAAACGCTATAAATCCATCCATTTTTTCCAAAACTGTATGGTTTGTCTTTAAAAAAAAAAAAAAACGAGAGCATGCAACATATAATCAAGGGCTCATACTATAAATTACTATAAATTAAATTTAGTAACACATTTAGGCTAATAGTCATTTGGTGCAGAACCTGAAAATAGTAATGATATCAATAGCTAATGAAGTTATTTAGTAATACATTCAGAGTCATTTTTAGTAAAGTGTCAAACCTGTAACAAGTAGGACCAATTTGTCCACTACATATGCATTAAAAAAAACGAATTATTAAAAATATTCAATAAAGATAATGATATTCAAAAGTAGTGATGGGCACCCCTCCTCCACACACACACACACACATGCATGTATAGGCTACACAGCATGTGAGCAAAGCGGAGCGGCGTGACGCTTAAATATAGGCCAAGTTAAAAAAAAACCTTAAACATACGTTTCATATTTATGTTTAATAATATAGGCTAATGTTTTTTTTTATTTCATCTATGTTGATTATATGAAAAGGGAACCGCATGAGATGAGTACGATAGGATCAT
The DNA here is from genome assembly GCF_051911475.1 of Siphateles boraxobius. Lineage (NCBI taxonomy): Eukaryota > Metazoa > Chordata > Actinopteri > Cypriniformes > Leuciscidae > Siphateles > Siphateles boraxobius. The sequence continues at coordinate 26,350,700 of NW_027509186.1, read as the reverse complement.
AAGATGCCCAATATATCGGAAAACATTTGGAATAGGTCAGACATGATTTTGACCACTTATTAAGTTTTGTTTAGTAGAAAGCCTTTCTTTGAAGTGAATTTCGTTTTGTATAAATTGTATCTCCATTTTAATCAATGTTTCATCAACAAATTGACTGGATTAATAATAAATAAATAAGAAGCAAATATAGCAGACATAGGCTATAATCAGCGCGTGATCTGGAGCGCGTCTCATAAATGAACCGAAACACTGCGATACTTGCCTCACAGTCCTGAGAAGTATATCTATAAAGAGCTTGAATTGTCTACATTTAAACAAAACAATAAAAAACGAAAAGAAATTGGCTACTCTCTGCGTATGTAGGCTAATTCGAAGTGTGCATTTCTCTCTATAGGCGCGTTCACTACTGCGAAGATGGCGAGTCAGCATAGTCAACTTTATCTTTGTAGCTGACACTGACAGAAAACACTAGTTAAATTCAAAAATAAACAATTCAAATGTTTCATGCATAATCATTACTTTTGTCGGTTCTTTGTGGCAAGCTTTATGCGTGCGTTGAGATGCGGAATAGGCAATTAAAAAACGCTCATTATGGTTACTCTCCCATATTTAAGTAATTAAATCAATATAAATATGTGATTAAACTAATGGCTTAAATGAACTACTAGTGGACTAGAAAACTCACTCATTTTGAGGAATGAATGAACATAAACAAACCTCTGTTCAGAGCGCCGCCGTGTTGGATTGCGTAGAACGTTCACCGAATTCTGATTCGTCCAGAGGATTTATCGCGTTTTGGCTAAAAATAGGTTTGGCGCTTATCGCGTTTTGGACAGAAACTGCATCTTGCAGTACATTTTAAACAAGGAAATATAGCGATTTGGCATGAAACGTTGATGGAGCAGTGAATAGGTTCAGTACACAGCAAAATGACATGACAAACTCATTTTTTTTAAAAATGGCGTTTATCGCGTTTTGGAAAAGAGCTCTTCAAGTGTTAATTTAACATATGCTACTACCTGTCATGTTAAACCTGCTGTAAGCGATAATTACTGGTTCCCTAAACATTCCCCTCACCTTTTATTATTCATCCAAATAACCTCACTCACAAGCGTACACCATTGGCAGAGATCACCTATTTCAGGGGTATTTGACAGACAGTAAGTATATGTAATATATGTAAAAATATGCCGCTTATTGCAGCTTTAACTTTGAAAAAAAAAAATTACAGCCACAATAAAACAACAAAAGAGATGTAGCTTAATTAACCGTATAAAGCACGAACACTATCTTTTTGGACCAGGTTTTTGAAAACAGGCCGTACTGCTGAATGACACATGATACTGTTTATAGCACTTTCAAACGCTGAAGTCTTTGCTAGTCCAACTCTAATTAGCGAGACCAGTTTCCCTTTCAATTATTTGCTCCGCCGTTTACATTCTGGAGTATTAATCTGCAGGAAGGAATTACAGACAAGGCTTTTTTTTTTTTTTTTGCTAAAAATAAGTACAGAAAGGAAAGGTTTATTCACGGTTTGTAAACAGCAGGAGCCATTGTTAAAGAGGCTATTGAAGTCGTACGCACGGAGAGTAAACATTGGTGTTCAGAGGTAAAGCAGAGGACACAAGGTATCAGACTGTGAGCTGGGCTCAGGTGGGACCCGATACCCGACAGAAGAGAGTGACAGGAAGGAGAAAAAAGGAAGGAAATGAAAAAGACCATCTTTGGTTGCTTTTGCATATGTAGACCGTATAAAGAGTTGGTCAGCATCACCTAGCAGCTGTATTTCTATGGATGGTTTTGTCATTACCGGCCGCTCTCGAAGACTTCTCAGCAGCCCCACGAGGCCCAGCCTCACATGACACTGATGAATGGGCTGCCATGCCACTCGCCTGTGTAATTTGTTTTTTAATCATTTCAAGTTGTTGGTAGGGGACAGAAAGAAAATTCACATGCATCTTGTCACCAAACTGATATTTCGGTTACCACTGACATTAAACCTTGTTTTTGTAGTATTTACCAAGGTATTTGTTATCTCAGAGTGAGCTAATACAGGGATGCCCAATATAAATCATATGTATTTCATGTACATGTATAACATGTGGATGAGGTCACTACATAATTCCTAATTCAGTTTAATTCTGGCTGGTGAGCTCTCGATTCTGATTCATTTCAGTATAGTTTAGTTAAAATGTTCAATTTGCTTGCATATGATAGAAAGTCACTCTGCTAATGCTGTAAATTATACAGGGCAGTGTTTTAGACAGAATTTAACTGGTAACTCGTCTTTTTGAACTACTCACTCAAATTAGTCTATCATTGTGTGATTTGTGCTATAGTTTTCTGTTTTTGATTCACTAAAAAGTACCTCCTTAGAGTAATTTGTTTGTGATTCAGACCATGCAGTTCGTGCTACAGTGAATGTTTTTGATTCCCTAAAAAAGAAAGGGCTCATAAAATAATTTTGTTTGTGATGAGTTTTTGATTTGCTAAAAAGTTCAATTTCAGTTGTTAGTTTCAGGAATCAGGCTTCACAAAATGTATTTAATATACATATTCACCCCAGCCTTAGAGAAAGGGTACGGTCACATTAGCTAAATTTTCCATACAAAAAGGTTCCATTGTATATAGTGTAGGTTAAACGGAGTGTAGGTCAATGCGGTGAAATCTCCTGACCAACTTGAAATCCTTTGTTAAGTCTGCGTAAGGAAATTCCAGAATGCATGGATTCTTATTGAAATGGCTTTTTATCGTAAATGTGACCGCACTTTTATATCTTTGCAAGGGCCAAATGACTTGACAAGAATAGTAAAACGTTAAATTACTTGCCAACAGCCTATGATAAAAATGGCATAATAAAATGACTAAATAATGTCTTCATTAGAATCTAAAAAAGGGTTGGTGAAAAGGTTAGGCGATAAAATGCAATTAGCTCAAATTAAAAACAATAGAAGTTAATGGAAAGCACAGAGCATAATATAAAACAAACGTTTGTTGGTGTGTGTGTGTGTGTGTGTGTGTGTGTGTGTGTGTGTGTGTGTGTGTGTGTGTGTGTGTGTGTGTGTGTGTGTGTGTGTGTGTGTGTGTGTGTGTGTGTGTGTGTGTGTGTGTGTGTGTGTGTGTGTGTGTGTGTGTGTGTGTGTGTGGCCATCTGCCATTCTTCATTTATTCATGTGCTGTGATGTCCCTCTGCATTAAACAGCCTCATTTTGGAGTGTCCTTTCCACTGAGACTGCTGACTGGCCTTTTATGTGCTGTGTACATTTTTGTTTGTGTGTGTGTGTGAGAGAGAGAGAATTATGCAGGGTCAGTGGTAAGCCTGCCGGGGTCTCCGCATAGTCAGATCTCCTCACAGTAGCTGATAGAGAGGAAATGAAGAAAGACAGGCCAGACCAGGGCAGCTGACCAAGGCCATTTACTCCCATCAGCCCGAGCCGTCTACACTGTTTACCCCCTATAATTCAGCTCTGCTCCCAGCCCTGGGCTGAGGGGAGAGATGTACAGCTGACCTGGTAAAGAGACCTAATCAGCTGTTCTGCAGCATAAGCTCCCTCCACTATTCCCATCAGGAAACAGCCTCTTTCTCTTGCCAGCTTGCTTGCTTGTTCTTCCCTCAATGTGTGCTTGTATGTGCCCTACTCACTTTTGATGCACATGTAATGGCGTCCGCGTGAGGGCCCGCAGACACTAATGAGCAATTATGCTCGTCATTTGGCCATCATTAAATGGATTGCAGAGAGATACGCACAGGCCTCAAGGGACAAATGAATTCCTTCCTTACAAATCTATCTTTACCAGATTTGGCTGATAAGGACTTATGAGATAGACCATGTGCTCCTCGAAACATTAATTCAGCAAACCAGCTGCAGGGAAGGGCCTCGTCGAAGAGAAGGTCATGAATAATCAAGAAACAATCGCTCAGTTCGGATAATGGCACCGTCTGAATTAGCCGTCATCGCGCAATCACAGGAAAGACTTTTCGTTTACCGTGAAGCACCTCGAGCAGCACCTCTGTTATGATGCTCTGTGTCGAGCACCCTACCCTTCTGTCCTATTAGCGAGAGTGGATGTAAATACAGCTATATCAGTTGATATTTATGGAGAACGAGATGTCATAGGGCTGGATTGATTTCCTAAAGCGAATGTGATTTCATATTTGGAAAATTGCTCTTTAAACGAATAGTTCTACCAAAAATGACAATTACAGTAATTTACTCAAGTCGTTCTAAACCTGTATGACTTTCTTTCTTCTTCACACTCTTAGAGGAAAAGCTTTTATATATATATATAAACTTAAAAGGTTCTGTGAGGCGCTACATATATAGAACCTTAGGTGTTCCTTTTGTGGGATCGATCATTTTATGGATTTAGTTTTAATTAGGGATGCACTGATGCCACTTTTTCCAGAACAAGTCCGATACCCATACTTTCATTTTGGTACTTCCTGTTACCGATACCTGTATTTTCACTGCATTTGTAATTTTTGAAAATATTGGATAGAGAAACCAAAAGAATATGAATCATTTTAGTTGGCTTAATTTGTTTAGTAAATATTTATTTCCTTCAGTTATTTTCATGCTTAATTAAGCCTGCTAAAATGTATTGTATGAGCTTCTGTCACTTTCAGTGTTCATTATATTGCTTTATCATATTTTATCTTTCATTTAATAGCACCACACATATTTAGAGCTGTTTCAGCAGGGCTCAGAGGTGAGTATTGGGTCAGTGGTTCAAATGTTTAGATACTAGTGAAATATCACAATTCTCTATTCCAATTTTGATACTACAGCAAAACTACTAGCCCAATTAATGTAAATTTAAAACATTATTAAAGACTAGTGTGATGAAGAGTCAGAGGCGTTCGGATCCATGTGCAATCACTTTAATGATGAACTCAAACAGACAGAAACAGGGAAAGCACAGAGCTGAGAAATATACAGGGGCAGTCCAAACTCGGAGAGTTTACCAGGCAAGGGTCGTAGGCAGGCAGCAAACGTTCATAGAGTACACTGGGAAACAGGCTAGGATCGAGGAACCAGGAATACACAGAGATTTGGAAGAATGCTCAGAGTTGCATGCCGTAGCAGAAACAAGACTTCGCAGGGAACAAAGGGGAGCGAGGTCCAGATAAAGGAGACTGAGTGGGAACAGGTGGCGATGATGATGGAGATGAGACAGGGATGGAAGGAGATGATTAATGACGGGAGTGATGGGAAGTGAACTCCTAGAATTCAGGAGAGAGAGATCTGGTGAGGCCAGGAGAGGGCGTCGTGGAGCGCATTGTGACAACTAGTAAGCAGTCAGAAATAAAATAAACTGTTTTGGGGTTTTTCAGGTAGGTCTAACAGTAGTTTTCAGGTACATACTTTGAATAAAGTAATCAAAATGTGAAAAAACACTGAATATTCATCATTGTATAAATTAAATATAGATGGATCTTTATAAAGTAAAAAAGTTATTTAGTCAAGAGCAGTGTTTGATTTATCGGTCCTTTGTTTGATTAAAATTAAAACACAGCAGCAGGTTTATTAGGCTGCTGTGACTTTAATCCTGAATGCACGGATCCCATGTGAATATACTGTCTCCATTCACTTGAGATATAACCGACTATGGTTACTTGGATACTCGCCAAGACAGGTGTTTACATAATTTTGTGTGGATTCATCCGTTCAAGTGCAAGACGTGAAAGAGAATTCCATTCAGTATTCGCGCACTGTCTTTAGACAGCAGCAAACACTGAGACGCGGGTGGCACGCTTTGGATGTTTACGTTAATGAAACATCTTGACCTGCAAACGTCCTGTAATAATGTAAGGGAATCATTTGTTATACATAAATCACATAAAAGTTCATGTTTACTGTAACTTACATATACAGGTCCTTCTAAAAAAAATTAGCATATTGTGATAAAGTTCATTATTTTCCATAATGTAATGATAAAAATTAAACTTTCATATATTTAGATTCATTGCACACCAACTGAAATATTTCAGGGCTTTTATTGTTTTAATACTGATGATTTTGGCATACATCTCATGAAAACCCAAAATTCCTATCTCAAAAAATTTCCATATCATGAAAAGGGTCTCTAAACGAGCTATTAACCTAATCATCTGAATCAACTAATTGACTCTAAACACCTGCAAAAGATTCCTGAGGCTTTTAAAAACTCCCAGCCTGTTTCATTTCTCAAAACCGCAATAATGGGTAAGACTGCCGACCTGACTGCTGTCCAGAAGGCCATCATTGACACCCTCAAGCAAGAGGGTAAGACACAAAGAAATTTCTGAACAAATAGGCTTTTCCCAGAGTGCTGTATCAAGGTACCTCAGTGGGAAGTCTGTGGGAAGGAAAAAGTGTGGCAAAAAACACTGCACAACGAGAAGAGGTGACCGGACCCTGAGGAAGATTGTGGAGAAGGACCGATTCCAGACCTTGGGGGACCTGCGGAAGCAGTGGACTGAGTCTGGAATAGAAACATCCAGAGCCACCGTGCACAGGCGTGTGCAGGAAATGGGCTACAGGTGCCGCATTCCCCAGGTCAAGCCACTTTTGAACCAGAAACAGCGGCAGAAGCGCCTGACCTGGGCTACAGAGAAGCTTTTTTATTAGGAAATATTCCTGTGTCCCTCTCTCTCGTTGCTCAGTGGTCCAAAGTACTTTTTTCGGATGAAAGCAAATTTTGCATGTCATTCGGAAATCAAGGTGCCAGAGTCTGGAGGAAGACTGGGGAGAAGGAAATGCCAAAATGCCTGAAATCCAGTGTCAAGTACCCACAGTCAGTGATGGTCTGGGTGCCATGTCAGCTGCTGGTGTTGGTCCACTGTGTTTTATCAAGGGCAGGGTCAATGCAGCTAGCTATCAGGAGATTTTTAGCTATCACTTCATGATTGCCTCCATGCCACGCCGCATTGAAGCAGTCATTTCTGCAAAAGGATTCCCGACCAAGTATTGAGTGCATAACTGAACATAATTATTTGAAGGTTGACTTTTTTTGTAATAAAAACACTTCTTTTATTGGTCGGATGAAATATGCTAATTTTTTGAGATAGGAATTTTGGGTTTTCATGAGCTGTATGCCAAAATCATCAGTATTAAAACAATAAGAGACCTGAAATATTTCAGTTGGTGTGCAATGAATCTAAAATATATGAAAGTTTAATTTGTATCATTACATTATGGAAAATAAAGAACTTTATCACAATATGCTAATTTTTTGGAAGGACCTGGATATACGATTTAGTTTTAATCCAAATGGCACGTGTGCTGAGTGAACGATCAGCAATCAAGAACATTCAACAGAAGTGCAGTCTCTCTCTCTCTCTCTCTCTCTCTCTCTCTCTCTCTTTAACATCAGTTAACGTTATTAATACATGCCTCGTTTTACTTTCTTTGCTATTGACATCCGACTGAACTACACACTTTCCACTGATATCTGTGAAAAAGGGATGCGCTCGACAAGCTTGCGTGCCGCTGCGTGCTCAATCAACTTTGTTTTCGTTTATCAGCTCGTGCACCACAGCTATATGGGCCATTCTACATAATTGGTGCAAACCCACAACCAAAAAACACATTTGAAAAGCATTTAAGTATTCAAATTTTAGATGTTTACAAAGATCCTTCTATTATCTATTGAATCCCAGAATAATATTTAAAATATCAGTAAGCTTAATATATATAAAGTCATCATTTATTGGGTACTTTCAATTGGGAGGTGGCTGTCCCGAACCCTAACCCCTAAATTTCTACTTGTGAAAATGATATTGAAAAAAAAAATTGTATTGTTGTTTTTAAAAATATCTTTTTGATTTCTTTTAAAAAGTGGTTTAAAAAACAAACATTTATTTTATATTTTATTTTTAAATCATGAAACTTTATGTAAAAAAATGTGCCCCGCATTTTCATGTCACTACCAAAAACAGTGTGTGTTTCAGTCCATTGGCTGAGAATGATTTTAACCACACCCCTATTGTTTTATTAGGAAATATTCCTGTGTCCCTCTCTCTCGTAGCCTCTCTTTCATTGTAGATAGGTACCATCATTTTGAGGGAAATGTGTTCAAAAGTCTGAAAATATGTGTGTAACTTTAAGGAACCTTTTTTTCTGCAATTAAGAAAACTTTTTTGGGTTTTTTTATTTAGTTTTTATGTGTGCTAGGTAACCATGTGCTGATTATCATATTTGAACTGGGCTCAAAAGTATCTTAAATTGTCACTACGGAAACAGTCACTACCGAAACATGTGGTGAGGTTTCGGTAGTGACATAATGTTTTATTGAGTGTTATTTGATGAAATTTTGTTTTTGTGTGTGTACAACTGTTCAGAACTGTGCTAGTTAACCATGTGTTGATTAGCATCTTTGAGTTGGCTCAAAAGTATCTAAAATTGTCACTACCGAAACAGTCATGACCGAAACATGTCATCATTATTTTGGTAGTGACAAAAGGGAACACAAAATCATTTATTTGTGTGAAATAAACAAAATTTTAGTGCAGTTATGCAAATCATTAATATCTTAGTATGTTTTAGTAGTGTTTTAGTATGTGAGTTAAAATTATGTAATGTGATGTGGTCGCTACCAAAGCATTACTGACACTACTGAAAATGTGCCGTCACGACCGAAACATGGATGTTTTGTCTAAAATAAAGTATATTGAATTATCACCTATGTTATTATAGTGTTGGGTTCAATGTATATTCAAACTAATGAATCCGTTAACTTTGAAATCAGTATGAATAACTTAATGCCTTTTACAAAGAAAGATTGGATTCAACAATCCAACAAATCTTATAAATTATACTTGAAATATTGTTAAAATTGTAATAGTTATTGATTTACCTGTGAAAACTTTTTTAAAATATAGCAAAAAATATATTTACAAGATGTATACAAAATAATAATAGGTCAATATAAGCCGCCTTATTAAATTATTTATTATTGTGTTTCAGTAGTGACAAATTTGGGGAGAGGAAATCTATTCCAAAACATTCTGAAAATACAATATGACAATTAACTGCACAATTACTAGAAATGTGTACCTTGGATAGTATACAATTTGCATACATAAAAAATCTGTGGGAAAAGACTTAGTTTTTTCAAGACGTTTCCAACTCTGACTTTGAACCAATTCTGTAGAATGGCCCATATATAGGCATTACTATGTTTTGTTTAATATTCCACTAATTAGATATATTTACTTCATAGACAGCCTTCTTTCCTCCCCCATCGGTTGTTGGCATTTTTATGCATTTTTAGCATTTTTATGAGTGCGACGAGTACACAAGCGCAGTATATCGGGTCCCTAGTTTTAATAAATTAAGATAATCTAAACATACTAATGAAAAAAACATTAAACATGAAAGTGTTATGCAATCATTTAAGACATTTCTCCTTATATACAGTAGAACCTTTTTGTCATAAAGTGTTCTTTAAAATTGAGTCAAGAACCATAGGATTCTATATACTGTAGAACATTTTCTTCTAAAAGTGCAGAACACAAAAGAAGATATTTGGAGAATGTTTCAACTATGTTTGTCCATATTTTGAAAGTCAATGGAACCCAAAACTCTCAAATCAAATCAAAACATTGGCATGAACTTTAAACATCAACTAAACATAAAACCTAATGTTGTCTTTCAATGTATCGAACTGAGGTGTTATTCAAAATATCTTCTTTTGCATGTGCAGAATATAGCATTTTTTTAAAGGGGAAATATGCAGTTTCCTTCAGGCTTTTGTAATATATACATTTCTGTGTTTGGCAGACAGTTTTAATACAAAGTAATTTATTTGCATTGCATCAAAGGTATACATTTTACCTGTTTCTTTTTGTAATGGAGCAACATAATAAATGGGCTAAACTACTCAACCATTGTTTGAGAAACATACGTCTTTTGTGCTTACACATGCTGTCAGAGGCACACAAAAACTATTCAGTAAATCTGACTCAATCCAGACTATTTAAACAGTTTATAATTGCACTGGGATTTGGGTTCCATTCTGTGTAGATTAATTACCATTAGAATTTAAATATGACCCCTTCCTCGTGTATTATTAGATTTCATTATGATGAAGTTTTTAATAATTCTCAATAGCCAATTCCTGATAACACTCTGTATAACTTATGGCTGTTATTAAAAATAGTAAGTCAGAAATATGTTTTTTTTTTCTGTTTAGAGCCACAGTTACACAGCAGGAACACAGCATTCAGCAGCTATGTGAAACAGGTCTGGTTCTCTCTCTCTCTCTCTCTCTCTCTCTCTCTCTCTCTCTCTCTCTCTCTCTCTCTCTCTCTCTCTCTCTCTCTCTCTCTCCACTTCTACTCCTCCGTCATGAATTCCATCAAAGTGATTTGTTCTCCTTAGTTCCAAACTACTCGGCTGGATTAAATAAATCACATCAGTTTAGCTGCTGGGGGCATCTGATGTCATTTGAAGGTTGTGTGAATGGGAGATCGCCACTGATTCTCATCAGGGTTCCGTATGCACTGCCTCACGACATATAAAGGCCGTCGTCAACTGCCACTCTGTCTCTCTTTCTCTATCTCTGGTTGTCCTCTGTTTATTTTGTTCTTGGTGTTTAATTTCCCTGCCCACACGGTCCTGATGCGCCCTGTCAGACATGTCATCACCACAGCCCTTCAAGCAGGGATCAGAGCAAAGTCATAAATACAGGCACAAGCAGGGCGGTCCATCCACTGACTGCTGAGGATATTGGGCTGATCGTTCACGTATTCATTCATGTATTATTATCATATTATCTGTTTTGCTAAGATCACATTGCTCTGAATCATCTGGCCCTATAAACATTGCTGTCCTCTGTCTAAACAGACAGCTTCCTTATACGGCAGCATTATAATTCAACCTCACATTGAATTGATTTAAAATCTCTATATTCTCAGTAACTTGTTGAAACTGGATTACAAAATTCAGAATTGAATAATTGGCTCCCTTACATTTCTTGAGTGTGAATTTGAATTGGTTACACCCAACAGGAAGTTGGAGGACTTTTTAGAGAACAGGACTTTTTGGAGTGACAAAAAGAGTAATTTGATGAATTGTAGTTCAACACCGGCAATGTGTCCTGGGAAATTGTGTTTTCCACCCTGGTCTAAAAAAGTTACTTTATTTAATGTCGATAGTTTTCTTTCTTTCTTTCTTTCTTTCTTTCTTTCTTTCTTTCTTTCTTTCTTTCTTTCTTTCTTTCTTTCTTTCTATCTATCTATCGTTCTATCTATCGTTCTATCTGTCTATCTATCTATCTATCTATCTATCTTTCGTTCTATCTATCGTTCTATCTATCTATCTATCTATCTATCTATCTATCTATCTATCTATCTATCTATCTATCTATCTATCTATCTATCTATCTATCTATCCATCTATCATTCTATCTATCTATCGTTCTATCGTTCTATCTATCTATCTATCGTTCTATCTATCTATCGTTCTATTGGTCATTCTGTATATCATTCTACATATCTTTGATCACTCTATCATTCTATCTGTCATCTCATCTATAACTCTTATCCAGTTTCCAGAGTGATCAGGTTCTCGACGAATGAATACATGAGATCTGAGCAAAGCCAATTGCACTTACTTTTGGAAGCCGATGTCTGTATCATGCTTGTCAATAGACAAAAATCATTATTCAGGCATGAGGACCTCTCATGGTTTCTGCCTCTCAGTTTAGATGAGAAGCTTAGTAGTCAATAGAGTGTGTAATGAAGGAAATGCTGTAATCGTACGTGATCAGAAAGACTGTACATTTGCAGCTTGTATATTTAGTGAGCAATGCTATATATTATTAGGCGACCTTTCAGCATTTCCTATTGCAATCAACTGCTTTAAGCACAGATCCAATGGCCAAATTTAAATTTTTCCTAAAAACAGTAATTTGGTTTAGTGGCAAACTTTCTCGGCTCTGCTTAACTTTACGTTTCGTCTAAAGCCTTGTTGCATATTGATTAGTTTATGTCAGCTTGATTGCAGTCGTACTTCCTCTGCGGCCTTGATTACTCCCTGTTGACAAATGTATTGAGCTGATAGCACTCGCTGAAAGTTCCTGCTGCCGCCCCTGATGCACAGATAAGCGTGGTCTACATTCATTCTTCCCAGAAACATGTTTGTATGTTCCCCTCAGGCAATAAGAAAATGATTTACATCTCCCCTGTTTTATAATTATGTAAAGTGTTTGAGACCTCCTTATCCACGCCTGCACTAATTACACAATTGGGGGATTTATCTCAGTGAAAGTACCAAAGGATCAATCTTTCATTTTTCAGCTTTGAAAAAAATTAAGCAGTGCCTGATCTCTGGCACCAGCTATATTGAGTTCATTAGATGCAAGCAATGCCAGTGCCCACTCCCCACCATCAATGATTGAGGGTTTGCTCGATTCACTCTGCGTGTCCAGTCTTTCCTCAGACGATCTGTAATAGGGATAAATGGATCTGGAATTGTATTCTATTACTCTGAAATTATCAATTAGCTGTGCTCAGGCTGCCATCTTAGCTAGTTTTCTTTGATTATTACACAGCTCTTTGAAATACTTGATTATGATTGGTAATGCGTTCCATTATGCAGTCAAATATTTTTGTGTAATGATCGCTTTATTTCGTAACTCTGCCTTCTTTAGATTCATTCGGGTTAAAATTTAGTTAAAAAAATCACTTTTAATCATGATTAAGAGTGAGACTAAAATTTGCATAAAATCTTTGATAGAAGCTAGCAGCTCATATGTGCTCAGTTTAAGAAAGAAAAATGAAAACATTACTTGCAAGAAATCATTAAGGCATAAAAACAGCTATTTGAGAGAGAACTACATGTTACAGTGTGGCTACATATCCTAGATTGCAGGCAATGGGAATATGTATAAATTGATTTAGTTGCAGTGTTCATGTTGTTGCTTGGCTGGTTGTTATCTACAGTACACATTCCATAATGAACGTATTCTTAGCGAAAAAGCTTAAAAAATATAAACATAAAGCAAAAAAGCTTTCATATCCATTTATTTAATGCAATTTATTTATGGTACTGCTGTATTTATTTATTTATGGCGAGTAGCATTGTAGTAAGTGGCATGATGTACAGACATTATTGTTATTATTGCACAATAATTGTATTATTATTTAATTTAATTTTGTAAGATTTGCTTTGCATTATGACATGAATATTTTTTATGCTAGGATCAAAAAAAAAAGATCCACATTATTTTCATATAAGCAAACGGCCTACTTTGCATACATGACCAAATAAAAATATCTAATGAATTATCAAATATGAATTGCACAGTTAACACAGTTTGAGTGTGTCAGAGACTAGTGTTGTAAAATAAAAAGTGAGCTCTGCAGAGATCTCAGAGTCGGTGGGCACTTCAGCGGTGAGAGCTTCATGTCTTTGTCATAGTGATAGTGAGAGAAAGAGCTGTTCTGTCCAGTTGTGATTTAATCTCAGGTGTTGGACAGCATGCAAGACAGACCATTATTTCTGATGAAAGGTGAGGTGAATCTGGTCCAGCTGCATTGAGAAGAGATTTGGAGATAACAGTGTGGGATCAATCACCGATCCCTGGGGGACCCCAGAACAGGTTGACTACTGTTTTCATACAGTATATGACTGGTATAACGATATTCACCACACTGTGGGAGAGAGAAAACAAACAATTAAGTGCTGTTGTTTCCACACAAACCCAATGGTAGAATAATTAGTTTTCCTGTTGTCGTTTCCACCAGTTATATTTGCATAATTTCATGGGATCCATCTCCGTTTGTAACACCTAAATATCACTGTCAGTTTCACTCCACTGTTCTCATGGAACATCTGTCAACAGATTCGTTTTCGCTTAATAAATGCAGGGAACGTGTAAAATAACCAGCTTGTGCCACTTGAGCTGTCCGTGATGCTGAACGACAGCTCTGTTGGCGATTATAGGCTTGTTTGATAAAGAGACATATGCCAGACCCAGACTTTATTGCTTCAAGACACAATCTATCAGGATAGAATGACATAAAGCCAGTGGTTTGCCCGAGATATAGGTTTGCAGTTTGTACTTGGAAACTTGATTTGTTTTGGACACACACACACACACACACACACACACACACACACACACACACACACACACACACACACACACACACACACACAAACAACAGCGATAATAATCTGAGGACAAAGAAGTCAACATCTGAGGACAGAGTTGGATTTCTGCCACTTTTCTCCTTCTGTGTTGTATTCTTTGTAAACTACATCAAACATAGTTGCCTTTTTTTTAGCAAACTACCTACAGGGCTACAAAAGTTTTATAAAAAATTATCTCTTTACATTGAATATCATTTGTTTGACGCATATACGCACTCAAGCTCGTTAAATACTGCCTGCATTAAAAGTGGTATGTAACGCTGTCAGCTAGCAGTTAATGTATAGGTATAAACTTTATTTTAGACCCAGGGGTTCCATAACACAATAAAACACACATAAAACATAAAAATACAAAACCTTACACAATGTTCAGTGTCTAAAACACAGACATGTGTGTTACCCAATGGTCCCACAGTCTGAAAGAAAATCTGACCGAACTTTGTACAGGGTTAGCCAAAACAGCGATTAAGTCATTTTCTGACTGAGATACCCTACACACAAATCTATACATCAGGTTACATAAAACTGCAGAGCAGGTACGTACCCCGGCACTGACAAACATATGGCTTGCACTGGAGCTTCTTAAAGCTCTCAGCCTCATGCTGTCATTATAAGCCACTATGAGTTTTCTAATGCTGCCTTGCTTATAACAACACCACAGGTAGGCAGTATACAAAGGTGTAAAATACGCTCTAAAGAGTGAGATCTTCACAGATACATGTAGAAGACTTTCACTTGAGCACACAGCTTCCAACGCTGCCTGTAGATATCCTTATCATCAGACAGGTCATTTGCAATAATATGGCCCAAATATGTAATCTCTCTGCACACCCCAAGTGCAGCGCCAGACAGATAGAAGTCAGGAAAGTTTGACTGTCTTATCTTCTCTACTTCTGATAATCATGATCTTACCCTTTTTTAGCATTGTATTTTATATCAAAATCAGCACCATACTGTGTGCATATTCTCAGAAGCTGTTGTAGACCAGCACTATATGGGCTAAAAATGACCAAATCATCAGCGTACATATGATAAATTAGTGAGTCACCAACCCTACAACCTGTACCACATGCATTTAAAATCACAGACAAATCATTCATATACATATTAAAAAGAAAAGTATTCCACCCTAGCAAACACCATTGGTCACTTGGAAGGGAGCCGATGTTACATTCCCCCATCTCACTCTTATTGACTACGTTTACATGCAGCCAATTTTCGGGTTATGGTCGGGTTAAGGTCACTATTCGGGTTTCTGAAACATTAGGAATAACCCGTTTACATGCTTGAGCAGAGAGAGTTACTCCTGTATGGAATTGCAATATCCCGATGTAAACGGCGACGCACGGTTAGCGTCTGGACGTACGGACAACCTTAAGACACCATATGCGTCATTTTAGATTCTTCTTCCTGTATCCAAAGACAACAACAACAACAGCAGCAGCACACGGATAATGAATAGTTCGGGGCAGATAGCGATCGTCTTTGTTTGCGCTTTGGTGCTGGTACTGACCTCGCTCCAAAAGTATGCTGTGCTGCGTCTCGCCATGTTTACTTCCGGTATAATGCACGCGGGTTTTTGTATGCGCCGAGAAGTTCCTCTACTCAAAAGACCAAGATTCCTTGCGAATAGAACATGCGCAGAACACAAATCATTATGGGGATATGCCGATACGCGTTTACATGACCAAAAATTCGGGTTAGAAAAGGGGTACCCCAGGTATCATATCCCGGTTTTTAAAATCCAGGATATGAGCGTATTCGGGTTTTTGACGGTGTTTACATGGCCGTGCGTGACCGGGTTATTGCTAATATCCCGGTTTTGAACGGGATATTGGCTGCATGTAAACATAGTCATTGTCTGATGTGAGTATCAATAAACCAAGATTCTAATAAAAAAAAACAGGAACCCCACTTTTAGACTTTTAATTATTTCTCATGATTAACATGGTCAAATGCTTTAGAAGCATCAATGAAGCACAAGAACATTGTGGAATTTTGCAAATTATATTTATCTAAAATTTCCTTTAGTGCAAAAATACATAAATAAGTGCCATATGCTTTCGTTTAAAACCAAATTGTTTATCAATAGACAGGACGTACCTCTCAAGTCTACACAATAGAACTGTCTCCAGCACTTTGGACATAACACTGGCCAGAGGTATATTGGCCTGTAATTATCTGAGCTCCTCAGCTTCCCCACTTTATCTTTAATAACTGGTCCTAGCACAACAGAGAGCATAGAATCAGGTAACTCTCCATGAACAAAACAACCTGTGTAGCACATAGCCACCAGAGGACACAGTTTCTTACTGGCAAGTTTAAGATGTTCAGCTGTAATATTATCCAGCCCACAAGCCTTATTATCTCTTAACTTCAATATTGCTTCATGTACTTCAGCAGAAGTGATAACAACATCATCATTATACTCTACATACAAACAGATTACTTTTTACACAGTTTAACAGCTCACAATAATGTTTCTGCCATAACTGTGAGATTCACTCACACCATCTATATTAGATTAAAGCAGTGGTTCTCAATTCCGGTCCTGGGGACCCACAGCTCTGCACATTTTGTATGTCTCCCTCATTTAACACACCTGATTCAGATCATCAGCTCATTAAGTTGTGTCAGATAAAGGAGACATATAAAATGTGCAGAGCTGTGGGTCCCCAGGACCGGAATTGAGAAGCACTGGATTAAAGAGATGTTTTGCAATTATTAATAAAAAAAAAAATCTTTCCAGAAGTAATTACACTTATTTTTTTGCAGCTTCCATGCCAGTGAATTTGCCTGACTCAGCCTATTTTTTAAAAGTATTTCAGGCTTCTGCATGGAGCTCTTTTACATGATCTTTCCAACCTGGCTTAGCATTGCACACTTTTGTCCTAGGTTTATATAGAGGCCAACTTGAAATTCCGAGAGACTCCACAATAGCTTCATACAGGGAACATAATAGAATCTGCAATCTCTGACCCAGTTTGTTTGCTGTCTTCCATGACTGCAATATGTTTTGTTTTCTACCAACTGGCAACCCAGGGTGTCGAAATACTATTGGGTAAATTGGCAGCAGGCAGGATCACATGGACCAAAACAAAAACAGATATTCCGACACAGGTGGCTGTAGCATTGTTTTTCGGAGAAACAAGAATGTGTACTTGAGTTTGTTTCCTAAATCTCTGAAAAGGAAAAAAAGGAAATACTTTTTTGAATTTCTAACATTTAAGCAAGTTTTACAGTAGAGAAACCATCAAACACTGATGAATTAGTTGAGGATTATTTGTATTACCGATTGATTAGTTGTTGCAGACATGAGAGCGAGATTACATCATCTGACTTTGTAAAGTTCAAAATCGTGGGGTGGGTTGATGAGTGACAGAGAGTGGCTTGGCCTCTAGAGATTGATAAGAAAATGCCAAGGGCTAACTAAAGTGATAATACCAGGTTCGTTTCTGTCAACTCAGACAGATCACCTTCCCTCACAAACCTGCGGCCTTGTCTCATTTCTTCGTACACACACATACACATACACACACTCATTTTCACACAGCTATACATACATTTTTCAGAGTGCTGACATATTATAAGTAGGCCTAGTTATGCATTCTGATATCATACCTCAGAGCTTTTCCATGCCATCGGAGCTCATTCATTTGTAATTTGTGAATAATTTATGGCGCAAATGCAATTTTTGTTTCCTGTTCCGGTTGGGATTTAAGTCAAGTGCATACAGAATTAGCAGTATTTAGGAAGACTTTTTTGGACACTGGATTAATCAAGCGCACTAGATTAGTCTGTCGGCAACCTATTTTTTGGCTGCTACCGTTGTGGCAGGTAGGTCTATAATGTGAGAAATAAAAGTAACAGCTTATGTGTCATGCTCTATCATTCTGAGTTGTGAGACATGATGATCCGTTTGTAGAAAAAAATGTGATATATGACAAAACAAAAACTTTTAAATTAGATCAATGTTATTGCAAAGTTCAAACAATAAATGTTTTTTGACTGTCTTCAGTGTGGCATGATCACTGTAGTGTTGTTAGAACACAAAACAAACATGATTGTATGTACATCTGAGGGTATACAGTACAACTTACTAAAATGTATTATCTTTCATGTAATCGCACAATCAGTGTTTCAACCACGGAAAAATGTCAATATGTAACATAACATTTACCTCAGGAAAATCATTCAGTGACTGTAGCAATGTTCAGGGAAGGAGGCGGGAACCGGCGAACATTTAAATACTTTATTAAAATAAAACCAAACAAACTAAAATACCGCCAGCATCCCCTCGCGGACGACTGCTGGCTTACCCAAAATAAACGGCCAGCAGCCCCTCGCGAACGACTGCTGGCTAAAATAAAACTCAACTAAAATACAGGCCTGTTCCTCTCTCGATCATCAACGTCATCGCTCCTCCTTTATGCTTCCGCTCCTCCGTGAGAGATGCGAGACCGGTGTGCTTCACAGGTGTTGCTCATAAGCAATCACACCACCGGCCTCGCGCCGTTCTCTCACGTCTCTCGGCCGTCCTGTTCGCCACAGTGACCATAACTAATAAGTCAACTAGAAATAAAGAACTGAAAAGATAGCATATCAATAAATATAGGTTAAATATTTTATATATGGATGTTTGAATAGATCTGCTAATTCTGTCAAAAAATGTTTGAAAATTGTTTGGAATATTTAGAGGCCATTTCCTCAAAAGCAAGATTTTTATGACAGCCTCCATATAATGACTTAATCTCAATGATTATGGAGTATAAACATAATAGGTATATGCAGAGAGCTTCAAAACAAAAGAGAAGCTAACATTAGCTTTACGTTTATTCTTAACTTAATGAATACACAAACTACCGCCGGTAGTTGCATAAACAGCTTAGACTAGTCAAGCTAATCATCAAATATTTTTTGAGACTGGTCTTTTTTTCAGTTACATCAAAATGTAGATTGGTCTAATGAATCTGAAAAGACTGTTTACCCCCTGGCTAACAGCTAAATGTTATTGTTATTATCTCATTATGAACAATTAATCTGTGCTTTGTTTCGCTCAGATATATATTACAAGAATCTATTGCTACTTTTGTTTCATTGCAACTTTAAGACAATCTTAACAGTGGCAGTGTTAATGTGGCGCTGCATTGTAGAACAATGTCCTTTTTGTCTAGATGTAAGTGACAGTGCAATATTCCATGGGATATATATGTATGTGTGTGTATGTGTATGTTATATTGCATAGATTTGTTGTGAATGTCAGTGTGTGAATCCAATCTCACAGTCTAAGCAATGAGATGACTGCAAAATAAAGTCTCACATATAGTAATCCTATTACATGTTCAGCTAGTGTGTGAGAGCGAGAGAGATGGAGGAAGAGAGGGAGAACACTGTCAAAAAACAGTCAACAGCTATAGTCATTAGTAGTCATCAGGGATCCCTTTCTCTGATTCATGCCATGAATTTACATGCCAGTTAATACGAGTGCAAAATTACTTATATCTGCCAAAAACACTATGAACAATTCAGCTGTTCAGATAATCTCTCAGAGATTTTAAATCGGCGTTCTTTACCTCTTTATTTCATGGAGTAAAAAGATGCTGCTTTTAACATTGAGAAAATCGATATCCTATTCATTAGTTTGTAGCTCAAGCCTAGAATACAGTTCTCCATAGAGCCTGAAATGTTGCTTTTTTGCTCTTTATATGTTGATAGTTATTTATATGAGATAGTTGACCCCCAAATGATTATTCAACTTTTGTCAATTCAAACTTGTATGACTTTCTTTCGTCTGTGCAGTACAAAAGTATATTCAAAGTGTTGATCGCTCTTTTTAATGCAACTACAAAGATTGTGCACTGGAGCTTTAAAGCATTAAAAAAGAACAAAACCCCAAATAAAGGTATAAAGGAATATGAAAGAAAAAAATTTAATTCTGTCATAATTTACTCAAGTTGTTTCAAAACTATGATTTTTTTCCTTCTGCTGAACACAAAGGAAGATATTTAGGAAAATGTCGGTAACCAGACAGTTGTACCAGATGTACCCTATTGACTTCCATAGTTTTTGGGTTATTTTCCTACTATGGAAGTCAATGGGGTACATCAACTGTTTGGTTACCGACATTCTTCAAAAGATCTTGCTTTGTGTTCAGCGGAAGAAATTCATACAGTTTTGAAACAACTTGAGGGTGAGTAAATTATGACAGAATTATTATTTTTAATTGAACTATTCCTTTAATACAACTCGAATATGATGGCTAAATTTTACATGTGAAATTGTCTTCTCACAGTGTCTTTTCTTATGTTTTCTTTGACACGTAGTCATTACTAAGCCAGTTTGTGCTGTAAATGGCTTGTATTCGCCAAAAAACGGAAGAATTTGTCTAAAGTTTGGGTAGAAAAAACGATGATTAAAAATTGTAGTTTATATAATGCCTGAATGCTCAGTTCAATTAAGCAGGTGCATTAGTGAGCGAACAAACTAATGTCAGTAATTCTGTGCATCAGTGAGTAAATCACTGAATGAATGAATGATTCATTGAGTGAAAGATGCTGTCTCCTCTTCTCTGTGAAAAAAAGTCAGTTTTTATTCACTCTTGGCATTTTTCCACCGACACCATGAAGGATGTTCACAGCAAGCTACTCTGAACATCATAACACCAGCCTCTTCTACATAATCACAACACACAGCACTAAGAATCAATAAACACCCACAACCAAACACCTGAATCACAGTTTCTGCACAGGACATTTGAGTAAAGCACATCAGTGAGTCACTTAATAGTTGAGAAGGAACTCGGCTTAAGTTCCTGTACCATAACATTGGTCAGAAAAGGTAGATTTCAAATTTGCAGACACTGTTGTATTATTCACGCATCAGCATTTACTTTTCTGTGGTTTAATGCCAAGGTATTATAACGCATTGTGTGAAACTGGACATTTTCTTTTCACATACTATTTTTCTCCTACTATATCTAAGGAAGTATGGATGTTTGGATGGAGCCATGGAGTTACTTTTCATTTATTAGTTTTTGTTGTGTTGTCTTTGTGTCATGTTATTATTGTGTATTTGTGTCATGTTAGTTTTAGCTTCTTTTTTTTTGTTCTGATTCTCATTTATCCTCTATAGACTGGCAAATTAAAAAAAAATAATGTTTTTATAGTTTGAATTGGTTTGGAGGCCAGACCGGTGGTTCAGACCCTCTACTGTTTTACCACCTATCAGGGTTTAATGTTTCTCTCCAGAGCTAATTATTCTGCAACATATAATGTGTGTGTGTGTGTGTGTGTGTGTGTGTGTATGTGTGTGTGTGAGAGAGAGAGAGAGAGAGAGAGAGAGAGAGAGTACACTTCTGGTGTGTGTGTGTGTGTGTGTGTGTGTGTGTGTGTGTGTGTGTGTGTGTGTGTGTGTGTGTGTGTGTGTGTGTGTGTGTGTGTGTGTGTGTGTGTGTGTGTGTGTGTGTGTGTGTGTGTGTGAGAGAGAGAGAGAGAGAGAGAGAGAGAGTACACTTCTGTTGCGTGTGTGTGTGTGTGTGTGTGTGTGTGTGTGTGTGTGTGTGTGTGTGTGTGTGTGTGTGTGTGTGTGTGTGAGAGAGAGAGAGAGAGAGAGAGAGAGAGAGAGAGAGAGAGAGAGAGAGAGAGAGAGAGAGAGAGAGAGAGAGTCCGCCAGCGGTGAAGCGGCAAGCTGGCCCAGGCTCCGCTTTTCTGATTGATCTTCAGGTGACAGGCTGTGTCATGGGGCTCATTGCCAGCCTGTCAGCACCTCACCTCACTCTCTTCTCTCTCCTCTATCCAGTCTCTTTCCTTCTTGTCCTCCCTCTCTCTCTTTCTTTCTTGTCCTTACATTTCCTCTCTCTTCTGTCATCCTGCCAGAGATCAGGAGCAGCTGCTGATGGGGGGCCTCCCAGGGGGCCCAACTGTCTCCTAGATGCTTCTTCTCTTACACTGGCCAAATAGCTAAAAACTGATTGTGTGCATGTGATTATGTAATATGTGGAATTTTGATACAAAAACCTGTTTCCCGTTCACTTACTCCTCGTAATCCAGGTGTCAAAGCGATTTGACACCTGGATTGTCAGGTGTAAGCGATTTCTGGTAAACACTGTTGATATTTGAAATCACCAAAACAAACGATCACTAAGAGGGGAACCAAAAGAAAAAACATATAGGAGTATGTTATCTCACTTTTTGAAAACCCTTTGTGAGCTAATGCTTCAAACGGGTGGTGGAGGAAGTTTAGATGTTCCGGGCTTATGAAAATGATAATAATGCGAATGAACAAACACACAAGTTTATTTCACACGAGTATGACACACGAGTATATTTCTGCAAAAGACAGCATATATTAGTTCTGTGTAACAAAGCAAAAGCAACGTTACTCAGTGAAGAGACGAAATAAAGCGACCTCAGTGTCTGTTTTCGGCCTTCGCTTAAGTCTCTCCAATGCTGGAAAGCTTCATCAATGTTAAGGTGGGTCCTACCTCTTGTCTGATCGTAACCTTTCAAAGTAAGTTCCCCTGGCATTTTCCTCTTTTGAATTTTCTCTGCAATCTGTTTCTTTCTATAGTTGTTGTGCCAATGTCTGTCTTGTGCACTGAGCTCTTTCTCCTCCTCCATCATGAGTGGACACGCCCCTTACTGCTGATTGGCTACAAGTTTGTTTTGGTGCTTGGTCTGATCCACTTTTTAACAGTTTTTAAAAAATCAGTTACTACATAAGTGCATGCAGAGATAGCACTACACTGTGAATATTTAAATGAAGTCATTAACAGCCTCCTTTTTATGCAAATTAGGCTCATATGATTCATGACTTATCGCAAATTTGTAGATTTTTTTGTTATTTTATTTAAACATTGTTAATAACGACATTGAATGAAATTAAACTGCTTTACAAATAAATAAATATTAAATAATTGTACACACGTTTTATTTATTTATTTATTTCCATAAAAATGTTTATATTGTGAAATATAATATAATATGAATATGTCATCATTATCGATTAAAACTTTCAATAAGTGAATCAAATATTCAGTAACCGCTCAGGGGCGCGTTTCCCAAAAGCATCGTTAGCCAACTATGGTCGCAAGTTCTGTCATTGTCAGCATAGTCCAACGAGTCGGTGTTTCCCGAAACCATCGCTTTAACGAACATTTGCAAACAGCATCACAAAGTTGTGTGGTTGGAATGATAGCTCTCGACCTGTGGTTAGAAGCATAGTTTCTTGTTTTTATGACATGTGGACTTAATAAATCCTTGTCTTGAGCAAAATAATCAAACTGACATTCAGTACAATCTGTACTTTTATTTAGAATACATACAAATGTCATTTACGTCTTTTAGTTTGTAAAGAGATTTAAAGCACCGTTTTTGAAGAGCGTGCATGTGCGAACGTGCTCTTGTAGCTACATAAGAACGAGCCTATTATTGAATCTGGAAATTAAGCTAAATAACTCAGAATGAAAATGAGAAATAGTCCTCAGATGCCATGTTCGTAATTTATAGCATAACATCTAGCATTAATTCAATCTCAAACAGATTCATTAAAAATAGTTATTACTCCACCACCTGCGTGACATCATTAACCAACGTGTTTAAACGACCAATTTGCGACAGTACGGTTCAGGAAACAGTCGTGACTATAGTTGATTTCTTCAACAATGTATCTTTTTTTGAAGACAGTACACAAATGAACAGTCTTAATAGCTTTTCCATTACTACTAGATTACTACTAGTATCTACTACTAGATACTAGAAAAAAGTATTTTTCTAATTCTTTAAAGAATACTGAGAAAAGGGACTTTTTGTTAGAAAACTTACACTTATGGATGTGAAATTTAACTAATAAAATTAATAAAATTAACAGATTAATTACAAAAGCCTCCTTAATCACAGTGTTATCATACTTTGAATATCCAAAAACTACATTTTCAAAATGCAACACAAAATTAAAGAGTACCATTTCCTTAATAAACATAGACACCTCATAGCATAACGTTTTAACATGAATACAATGCCAGAAAATATGGGGTACTGTTTCCAAGTGCAAATAGCAACTTACATCAATGTCTTTCTTAAACTTACTAGGAAATATTTGACAGGGTAGAATTTGTGCATTATCTTGAAAGAGATGACCATGTTTGTAACAAAAAAACGTAGGTTATAACCAAACACTTTCCCGATCAAGCTCATTAACAAATTTAGTCCAATAAGCAATAGAGCAAGATTTGGTGACAACCTCCTTTAAAATTAGAGAACAAATAGATTTGTTATTGTTTTTGGACTGTAATAAACAGATTTTACCACATACTGTGTCAGTTGGGTTAATTATGTCAATGTCAACTGATGACAACACATCTCTACATAAGGAAATTATCCCAGATTTGATTGCAGAAAATATAAGAGCAAATTCCTTGGGAGTCACAGAAAGAAACTCGTCATACGTCATAAGGTATCCTTGAGTGTTAAACAAATGACAAACTAAAGCAATACCCTTTTCAAACCAGCTTTTGAAAAAAATACTTTTGTGTATACAAAATACAACGGTTATTCCAAATAAAACAATGCTGCGGAGAGAAGTTTCCAAGCCAATAAAGCTTGAGCATGAAAGGTCAATTTTATAATCACACATTAGTAAAAAAAAGAAAGAAAGAAAAGCCCCCAAGTCGGATCAAAAATAAAATTAGGAATAAAATTCCACAAAGAAGGTTTTTTTCAAACACAATTTCAACCAATTAATTTTGAAGGTATTATTTAAAGTATAAGAAAATCAAGGTCACCACTTTTAAGCGAATTTAAAACAACAGATTTACGAATGTAGTGCACACGATTCTTCCATAGAAAATTAAATCAAATCTGATCAATAGTTTTTATAGTTTATTGTCTAAATGTATAGATGAAGCAACATAGGTTGCCTTTGACAGATGGACTCTACCTCTAAGGGACAAGTCCCTTAATAACCAGAGATTCAATTTGCTTTTAATCTTTTCAAAAGCAGGATTAGAATTCAGAGACAACAACTCCCAAATAATTAACAGCTTCTTTGACAGGGATACCATCCATAGGTATAAGGGGGAAGCTTTTCAAGTCTAATATTTCACATTTTTTATATTAAGGTACAGGTCTGAGGCATTTGAAAACAACTGAATACTTTTAATTGCCTAATGAACCTGGCTTGATTTTTTTTTTTTAAATAAGGCTGTGTCATCCGCTAGTTGACTAATTAAAATACTTCTACCAGCTACTGTATATGAATTCCTTCTATCTTACTATCCTTAATAAAATGACAGAAGGCCTGGAAAAAGATATACCAAAACTGGACAGTCCTGCCGAATTCCTCTTTCTAGAAGAAATCTCTGGGTTGTACCATGCCCTAATTTCACTGAGCTATTTCCTCCTGCATACAAAGTTTTCATGGAATTACAAAAATAGGACCCGTAACCGAAAACTCTCTAAACAGAAAAAAAATAAAGGATGCTCAATAGTGTCAAAGGCCTTGAAAAAGTCCAAAAAAAAGAATTAAACTGTCATCCTCAATAAGATCAGAGTAATCAATGAGGTCGAAGACAAGCCTAATAGTATTACAAATATGGTGGCCTTTCATAAAACCCGATTGATTTTCATCAATAATGGAGTTCAAAATCGACTTGAAATGGCTTAAGAAAATAAGGGCAAACAATTTATAATCATTATTAAGGAGGCTGATGGGTCTCTAGTCTAAGAAAAGTGTATCCTTTTTAGGCTTAGGTATTAAGCAAATGACACCCTGCTTCATATTTGCTGTAAGCTCAGAGCAATTTAAGCTCTCGATATACACTTCGAAGAGAAAAGGGGATATAATCTCAGAATAAGACTTGTAAAATTCAGCCGTTATCCCGTCGTTACCAGGCGACTTGTTACATTTTAGTTGAGAAATTGCTTCCTTAACCTCATCAACAGTAATTTGTAAATCCCAAAAAACTTTTTGATCCTGATTAATAGAATTAACATAACCAAGGTGCTTACAGAAAGTAACTAAATCAGCTACATTAAATTTAGAACTATAAAAATTTGCCTAAAATGTATAACAATATTGGGAAATTTGTTTAGGATTTTCTGAGACAGACCCCTCAATATTTAATTGACAAAGTGAAAAAAGTTCCCATACTCATCACAGTACGGATGTAAAACATGACCTGAATTTTTTTTAAACAAGATACCCATGCTGAATGCTCCGAAACATGAGAGAACCATATCTCGCTACCCCACTGAGATTTCAAAAAAGTTCTATCTATCTTTAGAGTGAGACTCTTGAAAAACGACAAAGTCAGAACCAAACTGTCTGGTAAACAAAAATAAGGCTTTTCACTTAACAGCATCTCTTAAACCCCTGCCGTTTAAAGACGAAACAGAAAAAAAGTAAAAAGTACGTGTCAAAATCTGTATCACTGTCCTAAAAGTATACCTGACATATAAAAATTGGCAACGTCAGGTATTAAGATGAAAACATCTCAGGTAGAAAGAAAGATTTCACCCTGTCCTTGAATGAAAGCTCTGCCTCTGACGAAGTAGCCTATGCCGTCTTCCCCTCTGCACGTGCTTTCTGAACCTCTGGCCACAGCTTCCTCCTTCTATCACGATCTCCAGCCGAAAAGCCTAACAGTTGCGATGAGACATCAGCTCGAGCATCGTCACTTGCTCTTTTCTTTATGATCGGCGATTTACTCGGGGTGATAGGCAGTGAAGGAAACTCCTCTTAAGCTAAACTAAACATCTTCCTCGGTCGCGCAAGTGAGATAAAGAGCACGCGTTATCATCAACGACCGAAGAGTAATTCGAATGACCACGTTTAGGCCCCATGTTAACACAGAACAGAGGAAAACTTAAAGTCAGAGTCGTGACAAAATAGCACCACAGTGTACAAATAACTAAAAGTAAAATCTAAGCACAGTTGGTGCAAGACCTCGAACAAACACGTCTGATCACAACAATGTATCATACTATGGTAGCGAACCTGCGAGTTACGTCATTGTACGGGAAACGCACCACTGATTGATTTGGTTATTTTAGTATGATTTACAGTACTATTATAATATTTATCAATCTTTTGAATTAGCCTAGTTTTATTTGTATATTACGTGATTTTGTCATTTTTTATTAGTTTTTTTTATAATGTCTATTTAGCTGTAATTTATATTTAGTAATATTAGTTCTTCAAATTAAATCTATTTTTTTCAGTAAGTTACAAAGGCAACATTTCTAATTTTCATTGTTTTTTTTCATCTAATATTTTATTTTATTTCAGCTTTATTTCAATCAACGAAAAAATATTTGTTAATATTTTACAACACTGCAACGTGCAAATTGTGTTCATAACTTGTCTGTGCTGTTATTTGATTTGCATAATTTCTTTAGTAAATTAGGCACTAATACAGACTGCACGAGCAAATGAACGGTGCTATTAGTGGACACAGTTCATTTTTAGAAGTATCTGCTCAATCAAACACACACTCCACACATGCTGCGGGATATTCGATGACCTTCCGTGTCGTGTATGAGTGGCCCAAATTGTGCCATTGTTAATGACTGGCTCATTTACACGGTCTCTGTTTTAATGAAGTATTAACATGCGCTCGGAGAGTAATTACAGGTCTGTTCCCGTCGGGCTTGTCAGACTGCACCAAGGAGTGCAGATGGAGGAAGGGTCAACTGTTCACACACTCTTATATGTTAATCAATATGAGACCATTTACAATAAAAGTTTTGATTTGATGATTTGACAGCAGCATTACTCTGTTTTTTTTTTTTTAGATGTATTTATTTTTTGATGTACACCAGCAACAGATTGTAGCTTGCGGCATATAACATTAAATTTGTCTAAAAAATTGCTTGCTTATGAAATGTATTTTGTTAATAACTTTTTTTAAATTAAGTTCAAAAATTAAGCTTTTCATTGAGTGTGAGAGTTTTAAATAAAAATGTTACTGCTGGAGGGGCTAGATTTACATATTTAGCATTTTGTCGTTTTGATATTTTTCATTTGTATTGAATCACAGCCTTGCGTCTGTGTGCATGTTAGGACAGGGTTTTGAAGCATTGTGGTTGCCATCAAAGTAGAAGACGGGCTTTTATTTCAATCAAAAGCAGACATGGTCATCCTTTAATGGATCAGAGAGACTGTCCCACCTGCAAAATAAGAAAAAAAGGAGATTCTGTTATATACAGAAAGATTCAGAAGTCTTTCTCCCCTGAGTTTCCTCTGAAACAAATGTCTCCTAAAGCACTGCGGTGCATTTTTGTCTCTGCGCTCCCATGACACTGTGCTCCATCCTTTTCTTTCTGTCCTCTCGGCAAAGGCTTTAATCCCATGCAGTGTGTGCTACCCATGGCCTGGTCTGTCTTCCTCTGGCTTTGTGTTTGTAATGAGAGGGCAAGATTGTGTTGTCTTTGATCTGAGGTGCTCCGTTCTTGCTGCATGCTACCTCATGTAAGGCTGGGGATTTGCTATTGTTTGTCAGAATCATTCACTCACCTTCCCTGACCTCTCCTGCACCCACAGCTTCCTGTTCTTTTTTAATCATTCTTTCTCAGCCTCATTTCATGTTTTTTTTTTAATTCTCACTTAGTCTCGCCTCATCTCATTCTAATCTCTGTCTTCGAGTCTCAACTAATCCTGTGTCTTCTTATCGAGTCCTATTGTGTGACTGCCTTTTCACTTCTGTTTTCTTTACGTTTTAGCTCAGCATGTCTCTTCTCATCAAGTCTCGTTAAATCTCATCTGTCGTATCTTGTTATCTAGTATCTTCTCATCGCGTTCTGTCATCTGTCTTGTCTTCTAGTCTCTGCTCTTGTGTTCTCATGTGGAGTTGTGTTCTCCTGTTTTGTTCTCCATCTTTTTCTCTGTCTTCTAGGTTCGCCTTGTCCTATCTTCTTTCTCAACCAGTCTCCACTTCTCTGTTGTCTATTCCGGAATATATTCCTTTTCCTTTCATCTCATTTCATTTAATATTTTCTCTTTTCTGTCATCTACTTTCAGTTGATCTTGTCTCGTCTTTTCTAGTCTCACCTCTTTCCATGTAGTCTCACCTTTTTCTCATATAGTCTTTTTATTCGTAGTCACCTCTTTCCATGTAGTCTCATCATCATTTATCTACTAATTTCTCATTGAATCTTTTTTCCTTTGTTGTCTAGTCCCAGTTCATCCTTCCTCTTCTAATCTGATCTGATCTCATTTCATCTCATCTTTTCTCATTTAGTCATCTGTCATCTTTCAGTCCATTCTGTCATTCTGTCACTTATCTCTTCCCACATAGTGTTCTCTCTTCTTTGTTGTCTACTCTCAGTTTATCCGTTCTCTTCTCATCTATTCTCATCTTATCACATTAAGTCTTCTCATCTGTCATGTAGTGCAGTTCATGCTGTCTCGTCTGTCTCATTTCATCTAAGTGCATCTCATCTCTTCTCATGTAGTCTCCTCTCTTCTTTATTTGTTGTCTAGTCTAAGTTCATCCTTTAACTTCTCATCTAATCTCATTTCAGCTCATCTTTTCTCATTTAGTCCTCTTTTCTCGGCATCTAATCTGTTCGTTCTGTCTCATCTAGTCTTGTTTCATCTCAGGTTGTCTTTTGTTTTCTACTCTCAGTTCATCCTTTCTCCTCTCATCTAGTCACATCTCATTTAATCTCATTTATTTCCCTCCTTTGTTATCTAGGCTCACTTCATTATGCATCATCCCATCTAGTCCCATGGTATTTCCTTCGCTTCTTTGCTGTCTAGTCTCAGTTTATCCTTTCTCTTCTCATAGAGAAGTCTCATCTGGTCACTGAGTCTCTTAGAGTCTTATCTGGTCTTGTCTTATTTCATCATATTCTCTTCTCATCTTGTCTCCTCTTCTTTGTCATCTAGTTTCAGTTTATACTGTCTCTTCTTATTTAGTTCCATCTCAATTTATTTTATTATTCGTTCTCTAATCTTCTCTTCTCTGTCATCCAGTCTCAGTTCATCCTGTCTTTTCTTGTCTCATCTCTTCTCTGCTTATTTTATCTGTTTCATGGGTCCAGTACTATAACTCTTCTTTTTCTTCACATCATCAGTGTCCCTCGAGCCAATGATGGTGGCAGAGTCATAGACTGTAATACTGTCAGCAGGAACTGCAGGGACATCTCTATTAACCTTCATCTGATGTACTACATGCGCCAGGACGCAGACTGACAACACTGCGGACCTTTTTTCACCCTCTTTCGCACGATCTCCAAAGTTGCCCTCATGGGATCTGAGGCACAATAGCTGCTGGGATTTGCTCTCCTAAGCATTAACTTTTGCTGAATTGAATTACTTGTCCCAGGAATTGGCAGAATTACCTCAGTGCTTCTTAATGAGCCTGACGATATTGTTTTACTTCCTATGGGCATCATTAGGTTGTTTATATTCGACAGGGGACCTGAGCGTGGCAATTTGATAAGAAGCACTCATGTTGGTGAATTAACCTGAACATTTTCTCTACCCTTGCAGGAATTCTCTCTGCTACGATTGGACGATTTAGCTGATCAGCGAGTCAACATCATTGGGTTTTCAGTCTTCAACAGGACACATCCCTTCTTTCAGGACTTCGTCCTCAGCCTCAATCGATCATGGCAGGAGAACTGTGATCATGCTCCTTTTGCTGGAACACCAGTAAGGCAGAGGAACTCTCAGTTAAAGATGCTTTTGAATATACATGGTTAAATCAATTTAAAGGGATAGTTCACCTAAAATTTCAATCTTGTTGTCATTTTCTTAATTGCTTTCTTTCGTGAAACACAAAAGGAGATGTTAGGCAGACGTCCAAGCAGCCTATTTCCATATCATAAAAGTACAGGGGAGCAACAGATCGCAGTTGATCCGTGATCCCTATGGACCAGGCCCCCCAGTTCGGCACGCATGTGATTCGCGGATTAACTGCTAAATTTAACCATCATGTGTGATGTGAAGATTGAAAGATTGTAATTTGGACGTGATTTGCCAATTTGTCAATTTACAGATTAAAACAATTTTAAACGCGGAAGAAGAAATCGGGACTCGCGCGTTATCTGTGCCCACAGCCACACACAACCAAGCGCACGCAGAGAGAGAGAGGCGCGTTTCAGACAGTGCGCGAACACCAAATTAATGCCTCTTTCGCGTTTCCTTGTGCGTGAACGGACAAATACACACAAAATTATGTCAAAATACCCATCTCCTCAAGTATTCTCTCGGTTATGTCATAAGTGAACAGTTTTTTAGGTCTGTGCAGTCTGTCTACTGTTTTCACTGTCTAACTGACTACTGTTGTCTGTGTCATTAATGTTAATAAAACAACAAAATACAGCTTTAACAAAGATGAAACTATATTTAATTTCTACAGTGAACAAATAGTGTTATTTTACATTTAGGCTTAATTATTAATTTATGTACCTGAATACTACTGTTAAGGTCCTTGCACACTGAGTCCGAAATTTTCGCATGCGTTTTTTTCGTATTAATTTTTCGGTGGCTCTGAATTGTCAAAATACCTCTCAAAATGCTTGCTACGGATGCGAAAAACGCAGAAAAGAACCAGATTCGATTTTTTAACCAGACGAAAGTTTCGGAGGCAGTGTGTAAATGTGATTGAGACAATGTGAGGTCGAATTTATTTTTTTATTTTTTTACATTTAAAAAAATAAAGATAAATTTAACCTCACATTGTGTCAATCACGTTTACACACTGCCTCCGAAACTTTTATACTTTATAACTTTGTTATTGAGTATTCAACCTTAAATGATCCGAACTGTGAATTTTGTGATCCTTTGCACCACTATAAAAGTAGATGGTTTGTCATTATTAACTCCAATAATCATCATAAAACCTATAAAAGTAGCCATATGTTCACTTTTGGCTATATACATTTATGATACTTTTTTGTTCATTTTGGAGCTTGGCATTATAATTCCACTTTCGTTTTATGGAAAAGAGCAGCTTGGACCTCAATTTTCTCATTTCTGGTTTAATGGAGTTTTCAATTTTACAATTTTTTATCCTTTAAAAATAGCCCCTTTCCATGCTTGTTTATCTATTGCAGGGGTTTTCCAATTGTAGGTTGCAGTGTGGGAAAAGGTGGTTCGCACAAAGTCCCTTGGCAACAGCTAAATTTGCGTTTCATTGAATGAGACACACACAGTTTAGACTAGGGCTACACGATATAACACCATTAAATAGAATTCGCAATATTGCTAAGTGCGATATTCGAACTGAATAGGCCACGATTTTATTTTATACCTTTAAATATCTGCTGGGTGTTTTGATCCGCTCGTGCAATTTGTAATAACAGTGAGGGTCTCAGAGTGCCGTGGTTCATTATTAAGCGACTCGGGACGCATTATTAATTGAGAAGCTTGTTCACTCCAATTGCTGCGCTGTATTCTGCATGAGATTGCTTTAAAGCAGAGAATTCAAATGTTACGAAAGGCTATTTCTAGTCTGTTCAACGCAGCGCTGTTGGCTTTCAGAGACATATAAAGAGTACATTGTTTTCGTTCCTTTGTGTGCATTTGGTTACCAACCAACACATAAGAAAACTGTCTGTAAAAAGCATTTCACATGTACAGTACACACACGGAACGAACATGAAAGCACCACAATGAGTTTAAAAACACTGTTTCAAGCTTTTATGCAGATATTTCATATACTCTTTAACGCCTGAAAATGAAGAAATTAAAACTTCAATATTAGTATTGAAATTTTACAGATGTAGGCTACTATAAAATAAAATTATTTTTTTTAAATACTCAATTTCTGTCATATCAAACATATGATCAAGATTAAATTTACAGTAATGTCAGTTGTTTTCTAGATTATATTCCTGGAATGGAAAAGTTTGGGAACCCCTGATCTATGTTCTGGAAAAAAAAATCATTTATTTGTAACTCAAAGATGCTGTGTTAATTAATTTGGTACAGCCTTCTACCCATGTCCTCTTGCTTACCTTGAAACCGAGGCTATGGCTCTATAATTCATCACACACAGTCACACACTCCCCAGTGTATGTTCATGTCAGCCCAGTTATTTCCGTCACTTTGGAAATGAAAACATCTGTTTAATGTATTATTCCTCATCTCAGTCTCCATCAAACTTCTAGGGAAGCTTAAAAAAAGCTATCAAAGATCGGTCTGTAACACTTTTATTTATCTGATATACACAAGTAAGTTGTAATAATTCATTTTATACTTTTGTGTTCTAATTAAAGCTGCAGGTCTTTTGAAAAATAAATGCCTACTGCTTTTAGAAACTAGTTCTGGGTGTATTTCTCATTTAATTAGGTCTAATCTTTAATTAATCAGAAGATGGTTTGTAGTTTGGCAGACAGATGAGAGACAGGTCTAAACCCCACAGTGAGATTCAGCTCTGTGTTACACAATGTCCCAGAAATGCAAAGCCTCAACTAGCTTATTCTAATGTGCTTGATATGGAAGGCAATAACCAAACAGATACTGTATTTAAGCCTTGGACTTCATTAGCTAAAGACTAGACTGGCTGGTCTGTGCAGAGATGAACCAGCGAACCTGCATATCTGCCTCAGTCTCCAGCGCACACATATTGTCATTCCGCATTCGCTTAATGAGAGCAGCCAGGACATTTCCCTGAATGTGACCAGAATAGTTACTATGGGGGTTTTTTTCTACAGAAAGGAGAGAAACGTTGACACTGGCAGCAACATTTACACAGACTGCTATTTTAGTCACAAACTCATTCAACATTCCCTCACCACACACATTTCCCCACCTCCTCTAAGCTGCTGTTCCATAATGCAGCACAACATTTCTTCATTTCTGAAAGCTTTAGCAACACAGTGATGTCAGAGGAAAAGGAGTCTCCACAGCCTTTGCAGCAGTACATTAACACACCATCTGATGTAATTAAAGTGGTCAGTAATTCAGTTCCAGGGGGCTGAGGGGCAAAGTTGTGGCTGTATCACAATGAGCAACGATGAATTATCCAAATGATTTAAGGATATGCTAAATGGCCAAGCATACGCAGACACCCAAAGACCCCTATTCATATGTGCTTTAAATGCTGATGTGGAATTAAATGCTTATGTGCATTTCATTTCACAACCTCAGGCATTGATAGGAAGTTGGTTTTCCATTTGTTTCGTCTTCCACTCTTCTTGGAAATCTTTCCAATAGATTTTTAAACATGGTTGCAGGAATTTACTCGCATTCAGACAAGAGCATCTGTGAGTCACTCCAATTCATTTAACAATTATATATAATAATATAGTTTGCTAGCTGTTAATATATGTCAAATATCCACCACTGTATTATGATGTACACTACCATTCAAAAGTTTAAGGTCAATCTTTTTTTAAATACTTGTATACTTTGTGATGCCTTTTTTTAATGTATCATGGTTTTCCACAAAAATCGTAAGCAGGACAACTGTTTTAAACAATGATAATAATAATAAATTTTCTGCTTTTCCGTTACAGGAATAAAATTACATTTCAAAATGTTAAAGTAGAAATGGTTATTTTAAATAGTAATATTTTTTTACAGTACTATTGTACTGTGCATTGCTGTATTATTATTTTTTTTATCAAATAAATGCAGCCTTGATAAGCAGTTAAAAAATGTAGAAATCTTTGTGACCCCAAACATTTGAATGGCAATGCAGTATATATTATATACTTTATTTAATTAAATTCTAGTTTATGGTCTATGGGATTTGTGGTATATTATATCTACCGATCCCAAAATCATGGGTTTCATTCACATACATGTAAGTCATTTAAATAAAAGTATCTACTAAATGCATAAATGTACTGTATGTATACTCTGAAGTATTTATTTCTATGGCTGAACACTTTGATCATGAAGTGTAGGCTATATCTGTCTAGTATCCTACAGTTGGGCTGTATTGCTTTCTTTTTGCTCTGTGTTTATGCTTATGTGTGTGTGTTCCAGCTTTCGTCAGCGCTGCTGTTTGATGCAGTACACACAGTGGTGGCAGCCGTGCAGGAGCTCAACCGTAGCCAGAACGTAGGAGCCACTCAGCTCTCCTGCAAGTCCTCAAAGATCTGGGAGCACGGCACAAGTCTGATGAACTACCTGAGGATGGTAAGAGCCGCAGGGAGAGCCCACGAGCTGCCAATCATCTCACCTGCTGCTGTTGCAGGCTCATTCATCATTTAGTTTTTGCTCTCTGTACCACTGCGGCCCACAAACCCTCGTCAGAACTGCAGCCTTCAGCAGAATGCGGGAAAATGAGACACTGTGTCTTACTCAGCCATTAAAGATTAACGACCATCAGCTAGTCATTACCGCATCATCATATGCGTGACGTACAGCGATCTATATATGCTTCCTGCATTGTGCAAAGGCTTCCAGTGAGGAGCTCAGGCGTCCATGTATCTCTATAAATCGATACAGCACTGAAGGTTTGTGTGGCTGTGATCTGATGACACCCCCAGGCATTAACATCTCTCTCTGTCTTTCTCTCTCTCTTTCTGGATAGGTAGAGTTGGAAGGTCTAACAGGCCACATCGAGTTCAACAGTAAAGGCCAGCGCTCGAACTATGCCCTCCGGATCATGCAGAACAGCAGGAATGGCCTAAGGCAGGTAAAGTAACTTTCAGCCACACCATGCCATTAGCAAGAGGTAAAACTTGCCATTATCTGTGTTTACGCTTCTGTCTGC
This sequence comes from Siphateles boraxobius, assembly GCF_051911475.1. Taxonomy (NCBI): domain Eukaryota; kingdom Metazoa; phylum Chordata; class Actinopteri; order Cypriniformes; family Leuciscidae; genus Siphateles; species Siphateles boraxobius. Next base: position 26,314,886 of record NW_027509186.1, on the reverse strand, counting down.
CAGGAACACAATGAGATTTCCTGTCTGTGGTCACAACGATGTGATGTAAAGGTGAAGAAATCCTCTAAATGCACATTGTTTTTCCCCCAATCCTCAATCAGAACACTTGAGCGGAAATGTATAGGAAGGAAACTGTATTTCATTGCGCCCAGCAGGGTCGGCCGGACCAATTGTGATGAGATTATTGTTAATTAGCACTTTCGTGCTCCTGTGATTTTATTTGGCGGGTTTGAATGTAGATTGAATTGTTATTGTAGCATGAAGCGGGGGCTCTCGCAGGTGTGCCATCTGCTGTTAGGACACAGAAAATCAGTGGGAAATTCAGTGTGAAATTTGAAAAAGTACAATTCTGTCATCATTTACTCACCCTCATGTCATTCAAAACCCATAAGCCTTTCGTTCATCTTTGAAACACAAATCAAAATACATTTAATAAAACCTGAGACATTTCTGACCCTTCATTGAAAGTCCATTCCATCGAAATATTGACATTTAGAAAAAGACTATCCAAGTCATCTGAAGAGACATTATTGTTTTATATGGTGAACAGATTTAATTTAGGCTTTTTATTCATATATAAATATTGATCAACGCACATATAAACAGAAGCTCTAACATGTTTGCGTGAAACGTGAGAACAAACCTCATTAGTTCTCCTTCGTCAAACAGGCAAATTTCAAACTAACTTTTTAAAGCATAAAAGGTTGGAAGACTTTCAGTGGAGGGACAGAAATGTCTCTCAAGTTTCATAAAAAAAAAACCATGCATTTGTGTTTCAAAGATGAACAACAGTCTTATGGTTTGGAACGACATGAGGCTAAGTAATAGAATCTACAGGTAGACTATCTGACGAAGACCAAAAAAGTTGAAACGTTGTTAGTTCATTATTAAAATAGAGTTTGACAGAATAGTGGCAGTGTGCTTTTTTAAGGCCTGGGTTATGCACCTACTCTAAAGATTTTTTTTGGATGTGCATATACCATTTCACTTTGAATAACACTGTTTTTGTGTTGCACTCCACCGATGAGATTTGAGTATTAGTTTTTTTAATAAAATAAGCAACAATTTTTTTTTATTAGGACGATTATGAAAGATTTGTCTTAAAATATTCTCTTTTTGAATACTGTATGTTAAGGACCTGACGAAGACCGAAAGAGTCGAGTTTGAGAGCATTGTGATGTGGTGTATTTTGTTCTTTTTTAAGTAATAGAATTACTCATAGAATATAAATTACTCATAGTGTTGTTATAGAATAACAATTTCCATTCATTTTCACACACAGCATCCTCTGAAGTTAAGTGAGTTTTCTTGTTTTGCCCCGAGCTACGTCCAACAACACAGTTAGATCGCTTTCCAACTTTAAACAGCCATTTAGAATAAACCGAGTTGACGGCTGACTCTTGTTACCTTTGCCTGTTTCTATATACAGTATGACGGAGAGCGAGAGAGAGCAGAAGGGTAGCGCTGTCAAACTGCAGGCTGGTTTCTGAGTGACACCACATTTCTTGAGCCTTTGTGACCGTCACCTTGTGTCACTCACACACACTTTTTGTATTGCTATTTTAACCTTTTGAAACACTGCCAACTTTCTCTGTGGACTGCTCTTGTATGGAGTGCTCTGTGATTTGTGATGGACAGATGGACATTCGAAGGCCACTTTGTTCACTATTCCAGGCATAACTGCAGAGATTGGACTGGCAGCTGGTGCTCACACCCAACCTTATTAGTTTCACAAAGACATCACTGTTTTTCTAGAGAATAATATCCGGTCTCAATTTGATGTAATGCATCTGTCACTTCCTCTGCCTGGCTCTTTCAGTGTGGCAGTGCGGTCCAGCTGGACAGCAAAGTTCATGCGAATGTCACCTCACTGTCCTAACCTAGCTCCCCTCTGCCCATCATTCTTTTGAATTTTTTGTGCACTTGTTGTTGTAAAAGACTTAAAAGCATTAAGGCAGAGGTCACAATATCTGTTAATCTTAACGCACACAATTTCGCCCATCAAGCAGGTTCGGCTGAGCTTCTGTTTATGTTCACTGATCAATGTTTATGTGTGAATAAAAGCCTAAATTAAATATGTTCATCATATAAAGCGATCGATTCTCTTCAGAAAATGTGTACTAAACCGTTAATTTTTTTAAACCACAAAAGTTTTACGATCTCTTTATTAGGTTTTTGAAGCGTCAAAGTGGTAGTTGCGTAGCTGTCTATGGAGGGACAGAAAGGTCTCAGATTTCATTAAAAAGTTCTTCATTTGTGTTTCAAAGATGAACTAAACAGAGGCTGTTTTCACTAAATGAGTGTCGGTGTGCAAAATACAGCAGCTGTGTTTGAATGGAATACTAGTGTAATACTAATGCTTTCTATTGTATAATGCTACAGACATTTCACATACTGCACACTGCAAGAATAGAAAGAGTAGTATACTATTCAAAGCCAAACCAGAAACAGTAGCAAGGTACTTGGAAACATTTTGCTTTGTTAAAGGAACACAGGCGTAGCACTGCTACTTGGGCGCGCAGAGATATCACGCAAGTTAGGTAGCTGTGACACAACTGCGGGCACACTCATCTTGATCTGACACATTGAGCCTGGTCATCGATGGCAGTACCTTGTCCCACTCGCTACAGCACAGACACTCTATTCAGTCGGAATTGAGACACTCAATTCACTCATATTCCACCACACTCACACCACCAGTTCGTGTTGGCTCTCATCCTCACGTCCTCAGGCTGTTCCCGTCATCAACCAGGAAACTATAAAGCACCCCGAAATCACAACCGCGACAGCTTCTGTGCCTTCAGCAAGCGCTATATGTGAAATCATTGTCTCAAGTGTTTTTGTCTGTCCTTAGTTGTCACTAGGCAGGAGTTTTCTCACTATTTCAAAAAACTATATATATATATATATATATATTGAGAGACATGGCGAGCGAACAACCATATAGAAAGTGTGTTCCTCCCTGCTCGCGCTATCTAACGGGCAGGGATACACACAATCTATGTGTTGTTTGTTTGGGAGAGGAGCATGCACGGTCAGCGCTTGAGGGCACTGTTTTGTGCTTCCCTTGCGGACACTCCGATCCAACCTGGCGTTTTTAACGACGCCGACCAGGCTTGCGTTCCCCAAGGTGCAAGACTTCAGACATGGGGTTCGCGAATGGATCTGTCAGCGGGGTTAGAGACGGGCTCTACCTTATCTCTGACTTCACCTGACAGATCTAATGCCTCGTATCAGGGTTCGGAAGCCCGCGCTGTGGTTTCTTCCACACCGATACAGGCACTACAGCTATCCAGTTCCGAGGGACTGGATGTTGTTAGTGTTTATGCTCGTGATACTGAGGATTCGCCACCTCAAGGCAAGGCAAGGCAAGGCAAGTTTATTTATATAGCACATTTCATACACAATGGTAATTCAAAGTGCTTTACATAGAAGAAATTAAAATAATCAAAAGAAATCAGAATAATTAAAACAGTTTAGAATAAAAGATAAAATACAGAAATCAGAATAATTAAAACATAAAATAAAATACAGTGCAAACAGTCGGACGAACAGTGGCACAGTGCTCATTCAGTAAATGCACAGCTAAACAGATGTGTTTTGAGTCTGGATTTGAATGTGACTACTGTAGGAGCACATCTGATCTCTTCTGGAAGCTGGTTCCAGCTGCGGCTGGCATAGTAGCTAAAAGCAGACTCGCCATGCTTAGAGTGAACCCTTGGTATTTCTAGCCGATGTGATCCTAATGATCTGAGTGATCTGTTGGGTTTATATTCAGTGAGCATATCTGCAATGTATTGAGGTCCTAGGCCATTGAATGATTTATATACCAGTAATAATACTTTAAAATCAATCCTAAATGTAACTGGCAGCCAGTGTAAAGACCTGAGGACTGGTGTGATGTGTTCATATTTTCTGGTTCTGCTCAGAATCCTAGCAGCAGCGTTCTGTATGAGCTGCAACTGTCTTATGGTCTTTTTGGGAAGGCCAGTGAGAAGTCCATTACAATAATCCACCCTACTGGTGATGAAAGCATGCACAAGTTTTTCTAAGTCTTGACTGGAAACAAAGCATCTAATTCTTGCAATATTTTTCAGGTGATAATATGCTGATTTAGTTATTGCTTTGACATGACTACTGAAACTAAGGTCTGACTCTAGAGACACACCCAGATTCCTGACTTGATTTTTAGTTGTTTGACCCCTAGACTGAAGGTATGCGTTCACCTTGAGAACTTCATCTTTGTTTCCAAACGCAATGACTTCAGTTTTGTCTTTGTTTAACTGAAGAAAGTTTTGGCACATCCAATTGTTTACTTCATCAATGCATTGGCAAAGGGAGTCAATGGGGCTGTAATCGTTAGGCGATAGGGCTAAGTAGAGCTGTGTGTCGTCTGCATAGCTATGGTAAGCGATTTGGTTCTTTCTCATTATTTGGCTCATTGGGAGCATGTACAGGTTGAATAGGAGTGGCGCAAGAATTGAGCCTTGAGGGACTCCGCATGTCATGGATGTCCACTCAGACTTATGGTCTCCTATACTCACATAATAACCTCTGCCTCCTAAGTATGACCTGAACCATTTTAGGACTATCCCAGAAAGCCCGACCCAGTTTTCCAGCCTGTCAAGAAGTATTTTGTGATCGACAGTGTCAAATGCAGCACTGAGGTCGAGTAGTACCAGCACTGATAATTTGCCTGTATCAGTATTTAAGCGAATATCATTTATTATCTTTATGAGCGCGGTCTCTGTACTGTGGTGCGGTCGGAAACCAGATTGAAAATGGTCAAAGTATCCATTCGAGCTTAAGAATTTGTTCAGCTGATTGAAGACAACTTTTTCAATGATCTTGCCTATGAAAGGAAGATTTGAGATCGGTCTATAGTTGTTTAATATGGTCTTATCCAGATTGCTCTTTTTCAGGAGGGGCTTGACAACAGCAGTTTTCAGGGAGGTCGGAAAACTCCCAGAGAGAAGTGAGGCATTTACCACTTCTAGGAGATCTGCTTCTAAGCTGTGTAACACATTTTTGAAAAAAGATGTGGGAAGTGCATCAAGGGCGCAGGTTGATGTTTTTAGTTGCTGTACGGTTTCTTCCAAAATTTTGCCATCAATTTCTTCGAAATCAGACATAGTTGCTACTTTCTCGTGCTGTTGTTTGATCTGCCTGACCCCAGCGCAACTCAAGGATGAGCTGATCACCTTTCTAATATTATTGATTTTCTCAGAGAAGAAAGAAGCAAACTCACTGCACTTTCTCACTGAGAGCATTTCACTGGGAATCTGGCTTGGGGGGTTTGTCAGTCTCTCTACAGTAGCAAAAAGAGTGCGCGTGTTGTTTATATTGCTGTTTATAATATTCGAGAAAAAAGTCTGTCTAGCTTTGCTTAGTTCCTTATTGAAAGCATGGATGCTGTCTTTGTAGATGTTATAATGGACTACAAGTTTTGTCTTCCGCCACATGCGCTCTGCTTTTCTGCATTGTCTTTTCATATTTTGCACTGCTGTTGAGTTTCTCCAAGGTGCTTTTTGTCTGCCACTCTTCTTCCTGACTTTCACAGGAGCAATATCATCAATTACACTCTTAACTTTTGAGTTAAAAGAATCAAGGAGAAAATCAACAGAGTCAGCAGATATGCTTGGTGTTAAAGATATAGCCTTCATAAATAGTACACTAGTATTCTCATTTAAGCATCTCTTCTTGACAGACACAGATCTAGCTTCAATGGCAGGAGAGATCAATATATCAAAGAAAATACAAAAATGATCAGACAGTGCTACATCCTTAATAACAATTGATGAAATGTTTAGACCCTTACTGATAAGTAAATCTAGAGTGTGTCCACGATTATGTGTGGCTCCATGTACATGCTGAGTCAGATCAAAAGTTTTTAAAACAGTTTTGATTTCTTTTGCCATATTGTTTTCTGCATTATCTATGTGAATGTTAAAATCTCCAGCAATGGCAAAGCAGTCAAACTCTGAGGAAATAGAACTTAACAGTTCTGTTAAGTTCTCAGCAAAAGCTGGAGAGTATTTTGGAGGCCTGTAAACAATGATAAGTAAAATGCGTGGAGCACCTTTTAACACAATACCCAGATATTCGAAAGACGGGTAATTCCCAAATGATATTTGCTTACATTGATAGACATCTTTATAAAGAGCAGCTAAACTTTAGCTGAACTTCAGCTAAACTTTATAAAGATCAGTCTCATCTTTTTGAGGAGCTCGTTGAGGTTGTAACGAGAGCAGTCGAAACATTACATATCGATTGGCCGGCAGATAAGCAGGATGTTCGTTTAAAAAGCAAACTTAACGAACACTCCCTGCCTTCTCGTTCACAATATCAACGCCTGAGCCTTCCGTTTTTTCCGGATCTCCTCACTGAGGTGTTGAGATCGTGGAAGAAACCTGTGTCATATAGAATGTACAGTGCACAATCATTACACTACTCTTCTATTTCACAATATAAATAGCACGGATATGAGGAAATGCCAAAGGTGGAAGAGACGCTTGCGAGCTATCTCTCCCCTGAATCTGCATCTTCCTTTAAAGCCACAATATTACCCACCAAGCCAGTTAAGAGTAACTTCAGCTTTGGTGGGTAAGGCTTATTTAGTGGCTGGTCAGGCTGCAGCATGTCTTCACACAATGTCGCTGCTGCAGGCTTACCAGGCTGAAATGTTAGGAGACATTACTGAGGGCGGGGCTATTTGCCCAAACGCAGTTTGCGAACTCTGTCGAGCCACTGATTTGTCTCTCGGGGTCGCCAAGGAGACGGCTATTTCTATCGGCCGTTCTATGGCAGCCCTGGTGGCCACAGAGAGACATTTCTGGCTCAATTTGAGCAATATTAAACAAAATGAGAAAATATTTTTATGGATTTTCCTATCTCTTGATCTGACCTCTTCAGCGACGCAATGAACACGGTCATCGAGAGGGTTCAGGAATCAGCCATACAAGAAACGGCTGCCTTCCAAAAACTTCTCCCTCGCTGACTCATGTCTCCGGGGTTACTGAGCGGGAGCAGCCCCAAACTTTTAAAACCAGCTCCTCACACCGTGCAACACAAAACAGAGCATTGATTCCCGTGTTCCCCCCAAAAAAGTCTGGGGACACGGAAAGTGCGCTCAACAGCAGCCTTTAAGGGATAAGACGGATCTGAGGACCGTCATTATTTCCAAGAAAGCTGCAAAGAAAAGGCCTGACGTCCTTCTTCATGTGGAGAACACCAGCTGGACCCAGTTAACTGCCCAGTGGGTGCAGTGCTGGAGTTCCTGCAGGAGATTTCTCCTCAGGGCTATCCCCCTCCACACTAAAGGTGTACGTTGCGGCACTAGCTGCTTACAACGTCCCTTTCAGTGGAGTCTCTTTGGGGAGACACCCTCTTATAACACGCCTTCTTTGGAGACATTCAAGAACTCTGGGTTCCCCCTCGTGCCTGGAATTCTCGCCTGGTATGGTGAAGGCCTTCCTCCATCCTAGGACGGGCTATGTTCCTAGAGTCCCTTCTAATGTTGCTAGACCAATAGTTCTACAGGCTTTTTGTCCTCCTCCCTTTATATCATCAGACCAGGAGAAACTTAATTTACTCCGCCCAGTTAGGGGTTTAGATGCTTATGTCCACAGTGGAGGAAGTCTGAACAGTTGTTTGTTTGCTTTGGGCCACCCAGGAAGGGGTGTCCTGCATCTAAACCAAGTATGAGCAAGTGGGTGGTTGAGGCCATTTCACTTGCTTACGATTCAACTGGTCAGCCTCCAAAGCCTTATTGTCAGGAGTTTCTCTCCATGTTGTCTGTGATGCGGCAGGCTGGTCCTCACTGCACACATTTGTTAGGTTTTATGACCTTGACCTCAGCTCCACTCCAGGGGTGCAGGTGCTCTCGTCCTCTGTGCGCTCTGATTTCACATGAAGGGCACTTGCTCTTATGGCGACGTGGGTATTTGCGTTCCCACAGCGTTTGACGCAGCTCGAGTTCCCTTGAAAGGGAACGTCTCGCTTACGTATGTAACCCTAGTTCCCTGATTAGGGAACGAGGCGCTGCGTCGTTCTGCCATACTCCCTGTATGCTTCAGGCCTATCAGAAGCTGTCGCGGTTGTGATTTCGGGGTGCTTTATAGTTTCCTGGTCGATGACGTCACCCGCCTATGACATTCCGTCTCTCCATTGGACTGATTTCATACGTGCTTCAGGACGCACACACGCAAGGGCGTTCCCACAGCGTTTGACGCAGCATCTCGTTCCCTATTCAGGGAACTAGGGTTACATACGTAACCGAGACGTTCATAGAGGTACGGTTCTAGATCTTGACTGTCTGAGAAGTCACCCTCTTCATCTCTAACAAAATCTGCCATGTTCATCGCCATTCACTATGTCTACTGTAGAAAAAATAGCCAGCTAATATTCACGACGGTATGTTGACGGAAGTTGGGGGATTTCAGGTGTTGCGTGATATCTTTGCTCCCAGGTTGCAGTGCTTTGCCTGTGCTTCACCCCAATATAGTCCCAAGTCAATATCTGCCTAGGAAATCGCTTAGCTTCCATTTCAATCATAAAGATAATTCTAAATTATCAGTTAAATTGGCAGTTAAATTGTTGAACAAATGTAATGCAGCTGTGTACTGAGCGGGTCTCAGTGATGATTCTGTGAAACTTATTATTACTTGTCTTCTATTGTTTTTTTGTTGTTGTTTTTTGTTGTATTATGTGATGTGAATGGCCGGTGCTGTAGGTGAGTATGTGAAACGCAAGCAACAAAATTTCCCTAAGGGGATAATAAAGTATTCAATTCAATTCAATTCATTTCAATTAAATACAGTAAAATAGGAATTAAAAGTAACATTTCTGGTTTGGTGTCAATGAAGCGGTTTTTTAACTGTACTGTGGTAACCGTGGGAACACCTAAGATAAATTAAATAAAAATTAAAGCTCTGGAAACACCACAGCAATGTACATAATTTAATGAGAATGCTAATGTCCATGAGACAGTATTGTGTTTGTTTTTGTGTGTGATTTTTGCCTTGAATATGCTGAGATATTTAAAGCAGAATGCTCTGTGTCAGATTAGCAGCTAGTAGAGGTATACGGATGCCTTGGCAACAAGTCTTGAGTGAAGCTGCCAGGATTTAAACAAAGACATGTGCAGACATCCACAAATGCACATGCTTTCCCTTTTCCCACATCATATATTGACAGATGCTTGGGGCTCATATCAGTTTCGGAGGCTACATAAACACCCTCTCTACTGAGAATCAATGAATCTTCACAGAATCGCAGGTTAAACAGAAAAATGATGGGACATTGTGGCTAAAAGGAGAGTGGGGCAGAAAGTAGTACAGAACTGAGAGACGTCTTAAGTCTAGATTTATCTGTCATATCCTGGAGCATTTGGCAGAGCCGATCCTAACCAGTGGGCATTGGACAGATTGGCCCACATGTGTACATACGTTTTCCTTCTGGATGGAGGTATGGAGGGAGGAGAGGGAGGTGGACATATGAGGCAGATCACCAAACACTATTGGCACATCTAAATTGAATTTCTCTGGCAAGCAACTCGCATATGTGAACTATGCCGCACTCAACCAGCACTGCAATTTCACATCAGTTTCCGCTCAAAAGATGCGTATCAAACCCAGCCTGGATGACAAGATGGCTGCAGTGCTTTTCATGCAGGTGTCATTAAACCAAGCATGCTGATCCTATCTGTGTGCCAGTGCTTAAGGTAGACTGGTTAATGAGATCTTATGTAACATTTCCATACTTCGCTGATGATTTTACACACTGCCAACACTCTACGAGACGTTTTTGAGGAAGTTTTAGGCACACGGGTGGAAGGTGATATGCTTCTGGGTTTTAAAAAATACTCTAAACTAATTATTCAGTGCTTTGGGCAATAACATCGAAAAATTAATTTAACTGAGAGAGCCCCTAAAATTGCAGGCATGTTTAGTATATGTACATCCAGCCATCAGCCATCATTAACTCGTTCTATGTAATATTTGTTCAATTGTTCGATCTGTTGTTCTATCTATCTATCTATCTATCTATCTATCTATCTATCTATCTGTCTATCTATATTTGTCGTTCTATCAATCTATATATCTATCTATCTTTATCTATCTATCTGTTCATCCATCCATCCATCCATCTATTATTTTATCTTTCTGTCTATCCCTCATTCTTTTATTCTGTATTTTGTTCTCTTTCTGTATATCTTTCTTTGTATTCTTTATTCGTTCTTGCTTTCTGTATATGCTTCTTTATTTTTCTCTTTATGTCTATACTTTTTATTCCGTCTATCCTTTCTATCTTGCATGCTTTTTTGTTCTATCTATCTGTTGTTCAATTGTTTTATCTATTGTTCTATCTATCATGCTCTGGTTCTGTCTTTGTCTTGGTGTCTTGGAGTTCAAGTAGAGTTTTTTTTTTCAGTGTTTTTGCATGAATATGTTTATAGATATCAGTGGATGCATGGCCCATAGAGCCTTTTTGAAACCTTGCATCCGAGGAAATCTATGGATTATATCTAAACACTTGATTGTAATGGAGCAAAGATCAATAATCATTTGACAAAAGGTTGTAAACATTATTGAACAGTGGGCTTTCAATCAATGTATTTTTGTCCCACCTGGAAGCTTGGCTTCCCTGTATAATGATCAGGAAAACTCTCAAATGGACAGGACTTTGCAACAAATAGTCAATAATGAAATGGCGGTGTAGTGACTGTCAGAATTTCAAATGTAAAACCACTGCTGTCGAAATCAGAGCGTTCATGCGGCCTTAAATACACAAAGTTACTGAAATCTGTCATAAGAGATTTATTTTAGCTTTCATAATGCTGTTTTTGCCTGTTAGCTTTTTTTAAACATTTCGCTTCAGAGCTTGGACAATTATTTAAGGAGTTTCACTATTTAGTGCATGGTTGTTTCTTATCTTAAAAAGTAGTAAAGGGAGGTTGTGATGTCACAAAAATGGCAAAGATTAAGCTCATGAGTATTTAGTTGAGCAAAAATAATATTTTGTTTTTTACTTTTTTACTCATACATATTCTATATGTGATATTTAATGAATGTGATAGTCAGAAGTTTATTTCAGTTTTGCTTTTGTCAAAAGTGAAATTTAAACACTAACATTGGATATTAAAAATGTCCAAATAATTCCATCTGCATCTTTCAATAGCACAATGACTGCAAAACAAGTTCTAATGAACTCGTTACACAGCGATTTGAGGGAGTGATCATACTTGATAGCTAATTTAAGCGCTCAAATGAACTTAATTTGATAAGAATTTTGGAGGACAGTGAATGAAACCAAGCATGACTTGTTGTTCTGGTACTAATTTTGCTTTGAGTGTGAGAGGATATGGGTTCTAATCTATTTATTTTTATTTTATTTATTTATGTTTTATTTTATTTCATCAAAATTGCAGCTGTATTTCTGTAGATGTACAAAAGTGGGAATTCATCTATTTGCATTTTTCTTTTAGGTTTTATTAGAATGGATAGTGAAGTTTCTGGCCATTTGGAAAAGGAATAGATTGAAGCATGTTCTGGAGAGAACATTGCTTCTTGTTTTCTGCCACTAATACCAACCGCAACAACTGCTGAGCAAAACAATATAACAAATTCCTCTCATTTTTACACACACAAACAAATAAACTCCCCCTCAACAACTAGACATGTTTTCTTAACAGTAATCGAGACATCCCTATGTGAGCTATTGAATGAAATGGAAGGCCTATCTTCCACCTGTCCCCACTCCCCATTTGATGCATATGGTTTATTAGTAGCTTGTGGGAGCAGCGACTTGAACATTTGTCTTAGTGCTGTCTAAAGTAGTTAGCCCACTCAGCATATCATTGAAAGCCAAAGATGTGCGCCATTAAGAAGGTCACCTCAGTCTCGCTGTATTCCTCAGTTTCAGCAGCACGTTCCCTATGCGGCTTCTCCTGTCTGATTTGGCATGTTCTCTCCCACTGCTCTGCCATAAGCTCCACCAGTCATCTCCATAAAAAGACCCCATTAGACATGTCCACACCACACAGCGCACAGCTTAGCAGCATCCGACTGGCATTCTCACCCCCACGTTTCCTCACCACACAAACGAGTGATGAAAAGACTAGTAAATATTTTCAAGAGAATGCGCTTTAAATCAGGACACCGTACGTTTATCTTTTCATGAGACTGGGTAATGAGCAATATCAACCAAGCTAATAAGGAATCAGTGCTTTGCAATCGTAGGCAGATGGTGTCCTCCAATGGCATGGGATGTTTTCACTAAATGGACGATTTAATTCAGCCAGTTCTGGGATGAAGATGTTGTACAGAATGGAATGGACAGAATTATGATGGGACAACTTTTCAGTCTAAAATGGGCTCTGGCCAGGGACACGGTAGACAGAGTATTTGTCTATTGTGCGCTTCAGAGATGATGTGGCGTGATCTCATTGACTTTGCCGTGCTCCGTACACTAGATAGTGTAGCTGCTGTGTCCCGGGGCGCAAGCCGAGCTGAAATGCCCTTCAGGATCCATGAGAAATGCGTCTGGTTTGTTTGAGTACCCCGCCAGCCTGTGTGCCCTTAGAGCAGCGATGCAGCGAAAGCATGTTTGCACTGTTGATGCAGCTTTTTTAAAACCACCCACATAATTTTAAGCAAAAACACAAACTCACTTCTAGCCCATTTGCCCAGCAGGTCTCAGCCTTGCATCTTTCTCCCTGGGTTTGCAAGAGGTGATTGTCAATTGTCTTTATTTCCCCCATCGATAGCATCGCAGGCTATTAATTAGCTTAAGCTCTGTGGAGCCTAATAGCAGTCAGAAGCTGGCTGTCAGAGCCGCGCTGCTGTTTATTTGTTTGTCTCTCTTGCTGCGGGTGGTTGGTCTGCTCACACCAGCGCAGGCCACTCTTCACGATTTAGTAATTAAGTTTGGTAATAGAAGTAGTTAATCAAGGCCTGAGATTATACCACCTGCAGCGGAGGACGGCCAGCAGGGAGGATAAGCTCCTCTTCCCTGAAGGAGAGGCTTCAACTGTTGGATTTTTCTCCTGCCGTGTGCAGGCCGCGTCTCCCACCTCGCATTTGTCCCACTTTGATTCTCATCTCAGCGGCAGAGCTCATCTTCTGATTAGACAGCATCAGGCACTGGACTTATCTCACACTCCCTTCACATTGTACACATCAGTTTTAGGGAAGCTAATTTGAAAATGTAGCTTTGCTTTTTTTTTTTTTTGACTTAATTAGGTAATATTATTTGATGTTGGCACATCTGAACGATTGATCACTTTTTATTGTGTATTTTTTGTGTAGTATACTTTTTATTATGTATTTTTATATAATTTATGTTGCTGAATTAGAAGCCTTGAACCACTTAAATAAAATTAAATGTCCAATTAAACCCATACAATAAAATGAATGTTTTTAAGTCAGAACTATAAATTCAGTTTATTGTTGGAAAGTTCATTTTAATTAAAAGCTTCAAGGCTTTTAATTTGTATGTTTTCAAGACAGAATAATGTTAGAATGATGACACTAATAAATAGACTGACAACATCTCATCTGACAGAAGATACTGAATCAGGCAACACGTTTTTCTCAAGCGCGTTTTACCTTAACTGCGTCTGACAGACGTCAACAACTAGAGTCAACAACTTTCACGCACGTCTTTCAAAATAAAAGGCTTGCATCAGAAAAACAGTTAGAAATGTTGGTAACACTTTATTTTACAGTGTCCTTGTTACATATGTTACATGTACTTACCGTAGTAATAAGAGTAAATTATGCATAATTACATGCAACTAACCCTCAACCAAAACCTAATCCTGCCCTAACCCTAGAGTAAGTACATGTAGATAATTATTATTACTCAGTACTTCAATGTATAATTACACTGTAAAAATGACACCTTAAAGTAAAGTGTAACCGAAATGTTTTTTGTTATGGTTGTTGTTGTTCCTTGGACTACACACTCCGTGACCCACTCAAAACGGTCCTGCTACCCAGCAGTTGAGAAACACTGATTTAAATCAACAAATTAAATTTGTCTGAAAGAACTGATTCACTTTGATTATTACTTCAATTTGTTTGGCTATAAAGCTGTGTGTAGAGAACATTTTGGCAATTTTGTCGCATATTTAATGAAATATTGCACTTAATAAAGATAATGGACAAGACTTATATTCACAGGCCATCTGCATGAACTGATTGTGTCTGATTATTGTAAAACTGTATTCGCCATACAGTGAAAAACATTAACATAGCACTTTGCAGTGCTTTACTGCTTTTTGCTGGAAAGGTTAGCTTGCTACAGATTACATTTTTAAGAAACCAAGCACTGTCATGCTCTTGATGAATGTAACTGGTAGCATTGCTCATCTTAGTTTAGTTTCTCCCCAACGCTGATACACACTCACAGCAGGTTGTTTTAATACATACACAGCTATTTGACTTCGATTATGTTCGCCTGGCTCTGTTAGCTTGCTCTTCCTTTTAACTGATTTTTTTTATTTATTCTCCCAGCACGAGACCTCATTTATTAGGCCCGTCTGTGTCTTATGTGTGTCTTTATCAGAGTGGCTGAAGACAACAGTAGTCGCTAAGCTCTGTCAAGTTTGCACCCCACGTAGAACATTGGAGAGGAGTCAACACTTCCAGACACACTTCCAGCTGGGAGTTAAACTATGAATTCGCTCCTTGTCTTGAAAGATATCATGCCACACCAGCTGGTTTGGCAAGAGCCTTGTAAATCAGCTTAAGGCCCGTCGATTTAGACCATAAGGCACAAGTTCCTCACATTTTTAAGCATTTAAATAGCTTCTCAGGGTGATATTTTTATGTCCAAAGTACCCATTTCTCACATACTATACAGTTTGGTGCCAATATAAAAACATTTTTCTGACAGAATCTGGAGAAATGGAAGATGAGGAGCATTTTGAGGACTTTAGCATTATCTCAGATAGAAATCATGAATTACCCGTTTATGTCTTCATCCGAGCGGCAATAAAACTGTCACAGCAGCCATAACATTCCTTTGTAATGTACACAATTTGTGTCAGTGTGTGAGCCTGGGGAGAGCAATAACATGGATGTGATGAAATATGAAGGAGTAGGCTTGCGAAGGCTGAATGATCAAAACTCTAGTACTGTAGGAGGTAAACGAATGAGAAGTATTTGTGAGTAAAAACATGTGTGATGTCAGGTCTCTTAAAGGCCCCGATATACACTCACCTAAAGGATTATTAGGAACACCTGTTCAATTTCTCATTAATGCACTTATCTAATCAACCAATCACACGGCAGTTGCTTCAATGCATTTGGGGGTGTGGTCCTGGTCAAGACAATCTCCTGAACTCCAAACTGAATGTCAGAATGGGAAAAAGGAAAAACATCCAGTCCTGTGGGCGAAAATGCCTTGTTGATGCTAGAGGTCAGAGGAGAATGGGCCGACTGATTCAAGCTGATACCACTCATCTCCACTACAAATAGGAAAAAGAGAGCTCACCAAAATTGGACAGTTGAAGACTGGAAAAATGTTGCCTGGTCTGATGAGTCTCGATTTCTGTTGAGACATTCAGATGGTAGAGTCAGAATTTGGCGTAAACAGAATGAGAACATGGATCCATCATGCCTTGTTACCACTGTGCAGGCTGGTGGTGGTGGTGTAATGGTGTGGGGGATGTTTCCTTGGCACACTTTAGGCCCCTTAGTGCCAATTGGGCATCGTTTAAATGCCACGGCCTACCTGAGCATTGTTTCTGACCATGTTCATCCCTTTATGGCCACCATGTACCCATCCTCTGATGCTACTTCCAGAAGGATAATGCACCATGTCACAAAGCTTGAATCATTTCAAATTGGTTTCTTGAACATGAAAATGAGTTCACTGTACTAAAATGGCCCCCACAGTCACTAGATCTCAACCCAGTAGAGCATCTTTGGGATGTGGTGGAACGGGAGCGTTGTGCCCTGGATGTGCATCCCACAAATCTCCATCAACTGCAAGATGCTATCCAATCAATATGGCAAGGCAAGGCAAGGCAAGGCAAGTTTATTTATATAGCACATTTCATACACAATGGTAATTCAAAGTGCTTTACATAGAAGAAATTAAAATAATCAAAAGAAATCAGAATAATTAAAACAGTTTAGAATAAAAGATAAAATACAGAAATAATCAAATGAAATCAGAATAATTAAAACATAAAATAAAATACAGTACAAACAGTCGGACGAACAGTTGCACAGTGCTCATTCAGTAAATGCACAGCTAAACAGATGTGTTTTGAGTCTGGATTTGAATGTGACTACTGTAGGAGCACATCTGATCTCTTCTGGAAGCTGGTTCCAGCTGCGGCTGGCATAGTAGCTAAAAGCGGACTCGCCATGCTTAGAGTGAACCCTTGGTATTTCTAGCCGATGTGATCCTAATGATCTGAGTGATCTGTTGGGTTTGTATTCAGTGAGCATATCTGAAATGTATTGAGGTCCTAGGCAATGAATGATTTACATACCAGTAATAATACTTTAAAATCAATCCTAAATGTAACTGGCAGCCAGTGTAAAGACCTGAGGACTGGTGTGATGTGTTCATATTTTCTGGTTCTGCTCAGAATCCTAGCAGCAGCGTTCTGTATGAGCTGCAACTGTCTTATGGTCTTTTTGGGAAGGCCAGTGAGAAGTCCATTACAATAATCCACCCTACTGGTGATGAAAGCATGCACAAGTTTTTCTAAGTCTTGACTGGAAACAAAGCATCTAATTCTTGCAATATTTTTCAGGTGATAGTATGCTGATTTAGTTATTGCTTTGACATGACTACTGAAACTAAGGTCTGACTCCAGAGACACACCCAGATTCCTGACTTGATTTTTAGTTGTTTGACCCCTAGACTGAAGGTATGCGTTCACCTTGAGAACTTCATCTTTGTTTCCAAACGCAATGACTTCAGTTTTGTCTTTTTTTAACTGAAGAAAGTTTTGGCACATCCAATTGTTTACTTCATCAATGCATTGGCAAAGGGAGTCAATGGGGCTGTAATCGTTAGGCGATAGGGATAAGTAGAGCTTTGTGTCAACTGCATAGCTATGGTAAGCGATTTGGTTCTTTCTCATTATTTGGCTCATTGGGAGCATGTACAGGTTGAATAGGAGTGGCGCAAGAATTGAGCCTTGAGGGACTCCGTATGTCATGGATGTCCACTCAGACTTATGGTCTCCTATACTCACATAATAACCTCTGCCTCCTAAGTATGACCTGAACCATTTTAGGACTATCCCAGAAAGCCCGACCCAGTTTTCCAGCCTGTCAAGAAGTATTTTGTGATCGACAGTGTCAAATGCAGCACTGAGGTCGAGTAGTACCAGCACTGATAATTTGCCTGTATCAGTATTTAAGCGAATATCATTTATTATCTTTATGAGCGCGGTCTCTGTACTGTGGTGCGGTCGGAAACCAGATTGAAAATGGTCAAAGTATCCATTCGAGCTTAAGAATTTGTTCAGCTGATTGAAGACAACTTTTTCAATGATCTTGCCTATGAAAGGAAGATTTGAGATCGGTCTATAGTTGTTTAATATGGTCTTATCCAGATTGCTTTTTTTCAGGAGGGGCTTGACAACAGCAGTTTTCAGGGAGGTCGGAAAACTCCCAGAGAGAAGTGAGGCATTTACCACTTCTAGGAGATCTGCTTCTAAGCTGTGTAACACATTTTTGAAAAAAGATGTGGGAAGTGCGTCAAGGGCGCAGGTTGATGTTTTTAGGTGCTGTACGGTTTCTTCCAAAATTTTGCCATCAATTTCTTCGAAATCAGACATAGTGGCTACTTTCTCGTGCTGTTGTCTGATCTGCCTGACCCCAGCGCAACTCAAGGATGAGCTGATCACCTTTCTGATATTATTGATTTTCTCAGAGAAGAAGGAAGCAAACTCACTGCACTTTCTCACTGAGAGCATTTCACTGGGAATCTGGCTTGGGGGGTTTGTCAGTCTCTCTACAGTAGCAAAAAGAGTGCGTGTGTTGTTTATATTGCTGTTTATAATATTCGAGAAGAAAGTCTGTCTAGCTTTGCTTAGTTCCTTATTGAAAGCATGGATGCTGTCTTTGTAGATGTTATAATGGACTACAAGTTTTGTCTTCCGCCACAAGCGCTCTGCTTTTCTGCATTGTCTTTTCATATTTTGCACTGCTGTTGAGTTTCTCCAAGGTGCTTTTTGTCTGCCACTCTTCTTCCTGACTTTCACAGGAGCAATATGGGCCAACATTTCTAAAGAATGCTTTCAGCACCTTGTTGAATAAATGCCACGTAGAATTAAGGCAGTTATGAAGGCGAAGGGGGGTGAAACACAGTATTAGTATGGTGTTCCTAATAATCCTTTAGGTGAGTGTATACTTCAAGCGAAATTGAAGAACGAACTAGTGTGACTTAATTTCAAACAAAATTAAAAAGTTTGTCTGAAATTGGTTTCTGGAGTTCAAAACTTCTTGCTAAAGTGACATTTCCAGAAAAATACAATTGGTCCATGGTGATTATGTAATAGGTAGGTGTGATCTGAGACTTTTCCAGTTAATATCTTCTGTTCAGTCCGTTGAGGTCAGACTCAAGTAAAAACATGAACACGCTGTGTGTTTATAGTAGAAATTGAAGTTGTACTTCTAATTAAAACCTACATTGACACAGTTTTTCATATTTAACTCTTTCCCCGCCATTGACGGGGAAAGAGTTATTCCGGCTTTCAGTGTTTTCACTGTTATACGGTAGGGGCGCTATGACACATCTTCTGAAAAAGTACCGAATCTCCTGATCAAAACACATTCAAAGAAGATGCAAAAACAAGCAATATCAAATGTCATATCATAGCTATAGAACTGTGCAAGCTTTGGGGTTGCTGATGGACTCAATCTACTCCATCTCTGTTTTAATCATCGATCTGGATGTAGCCTTTGAGAAAAAAATGTTTTGCTCAAAATGTGTTTTTTTATGAAGCCTGCCCACATTCAAGTGTTGATAAAAAACAATGCATGAAGCTAGAATAAAACTGATTTTTTTTAAAGCAGATATATTGATATATTGCATGTCCAAGAAGTTTATCCTGTAAAGTTGCTTGCTTTAAAGCAATCTGTTGTACAAAGTGGTATATAAATTAACGTGATGTGACCTGACTGTAGTGCTGAATTGCAGAGCTTGTGCAAATAAATGCACATCGTTATGCTCTGATGCTTTCTTAGCTACTGTTGCCTCTCTATTGTTGTGCACATATTTACATATTCCTCTAAACGCTACACCCAGCAGTGTGGGCGGTGTCGGGATGTTCACTAACAGTATATCGCTGAAAGGGTATTTCAAACTTCTTTTTACCCCTAAGCAAAGAACATAAATGAACTTCACCTTGCGTATATAAGAGTATATAAGGGCCTTAAGAGTGTGTTTTTTCCCTTTGAGCTTTTACCTGGTCCATCATCTGGCCTACGAATCATCCTCTGACCTTGTTTTTATGGCTAATTGCTCAACACCAGCTCAATTTTTAACAGATGCTGTGTTCTGCTCCTGAGAAAATGAAGCGTGAGAGAAAAATAGATAAAAAGGGATGAGAGTCTGAAAAAGTCCAGAGGTCATGAGAGCCAGTAACTACTGTACGCTGACTTGAAAAGAAGCCGGAGAGGCACACAAGACTTGTCTGCTTTTAGCAATGGAGATTAAAGCCAATATGTGTGTATTCAGTGAGTGTATTCAGTGAGTGTTTTGGGTAATTAAAGTGAAGGGGGTTGTGTGAACGTGGTCTTTCAGAGGACAGATAAGGACTGTTTGATTGTAGACCACAGGGGAGTCCTTTATGTGCCTTTGCTTCTCTGTGTGGACTTAGTCTTGGCTGTATAAATTGGAGGGATAAATCAAAAGTAGTACGAGAAGCT
This sequence comes from Siphateles boraxobius, assembly GCF_051911475.1. NCBI lineage: Eukaryota > Metazoa > Chordata > Actinopteri > Cypriniformes > Leuciscidae > Siphateles > Siphateles boraxobius. The sequence continues at coordinate 26,294,982 of NW_027509186.1, read as the reverse complement.
ACTTTGTCCAATTAAGTACAGTTCTCTTATAACGTTAAAAATGTTGGGACATTTTCCATTGATTTACATTCATTCATTTAGTAGTCACTTTGATCCTAAGCAACTTTTGAGGAATGCAAACAAGCGATTCATCTAAGGAGTAAATAATTATGATAAATGCTATTAATACAAAGTTCCAGAATACCATCCTTCAGGATAGTAAAAGGTAGAATAGGGAGGGATTAAGGAATAGTGAGAGCATTGGTGAAGGAATAGTAAAATATATTTTTTTAATTTAGCAGGCTCATGCAGTTAAGTGCTCATGAAGAGAGGATTTGAGCTGTTTCTTGAAAATTGTCAGGGACTGTCCAGAGAGGGTTGGGAGGACATTCCACCAGCAAGGAACAATGAACGAAAATGTTCTTGAGAGTGATTTTATGCCTTTCGGGGGGGTCCTTGAGGGCACATAAACTTGTAAGAGAAGGTAGGTAGGAGGGTGTGGAGCCCGTGGTCAGCCTGTAGACCATTTTCTACTTTTTTTTGTCCTAACCAGCTGCAAAGGCAACAAACGACAGGGGATTTTATTCTATTCTTATCTTATACTTATCTTATTCCATTGTGCGTAAGAGAGGGAGTCTGCCCACACACTCTTCTGATTGGCTGTGATTTGTCTATGATTTTGTCACATCTTGTAGCCCTGTCATGTCTGGTGTGGATAGACAATTTGCTTGTCACTGGAATCTTATCACATCACATCTGGTTATGACACAATGTTAGATTTAAACAGGTTGTTTTTGCTTCTGCATTTTTAATATGTCTTGAAAAATTCAGCATGTTATGATTGGCTAATCGTTTTGTATGTAAAATGCCATCCATTATTAAGTGCTGATGTTTGTGAATTTGATACCATGACACATTTGTGGGTTTGTATAGATGCAGGATTGGTTTCCAGGACATATTTTAATTTTCACTTTTTCTTTCTTCCTTACTAACTTCCTTCTTTTAACTTCATCTCTTTTCTCAGCTTTAGTCTTAAAATGACTGTAAATGTACTTTTCTGTTTTTACTACCCCATACAAATCATCCAAAACCGATATAAATCCAATTTAACATTACATATAAATTATCCCAAAGGCATCACATAGTCTTTCACCCTCTCTTTTCATGGGTAAAAATCTAATATGCATTAAAGAACTCTATGAAATTCTAGTTCAATAACTCTTAAATGAACTGTATTTTAATCAAGGCCATGACACCTACATGCAGCGTCTTTACAGTATAAGGAGTACTCTGAGTGACAAAAACGCATTAATCTGTTGTAGCTCTGAAAAGTTGTAAAGCAAATCTTTTTTATCTTCTGGGCTGTCTTCTCATTGACTAACGTCAGCTTGAGCCACTTGGAGAACCTGATGTACAAGTTAAAGGCTAGACATGAGCGAAAATTCAAAGGTTTTTTCAAGGACTGTTTTGTAGTTATTTTTCAAAGCAATCTTAAGGTAAAATAGATTGTAAAATGCATAGTCTGTAAAAAAAATTGGGAAAATTACTGACATGGCCAATTCAGACGGGATTAAAAATGACAGAAAGCGCTGGTAATTATTACATCACCCCACCTCTGGGGTGGGCTTACGTTTCCATAAATGGGCAACGTGGTGTGAAGAGGGAGCTTTGCTTTATGAATGTCAGAGTATCTCTATATTGTGCAGTGAAAAGAGCAAGGAAAATCCTGTTTTCCCCTATGCCCTTCAAAGATATATTGAGACATAAGTCTAGTCTGTTTTTTTATTTTCTGGATCCTTCTCTAGAGCAGCTAAGTATCACATGTGCTGGGTACATTTCTTTTTTTTTTTTATGATTATATATATATATATATATATATACATTTATTAATTATTTATTTAAAAAAATATTAATTATTTATTTAATTATTTAATGAATTGATTTATATATTTTATTTTGTAAATTATTATTATTCATTACCATTATTGACACCTTATTTTATTTTTTTATTAAAATAAAATGATAATTTAATTATCTTTTTTTACTGTTTATTTCTTTAATTGTAGTCGGTTTTATATAACAAACAAATATTTAAATTTATATATATTGTTGTTATTATTATATTTGTAAACCTTTTTGTTATTATTAATACTTTTTTCTTTTCTTTACTTGTCACTGCTTTTGTTGTGTGTATTGATACCTTGCCAATATTGTTCATATAACATTCATGCTGATAGTGCTTTGAAATTGATTTCTCCATTCGCCATTACCCATGCACAGCCAGTCAGGACCTTCATAGAGTTGGAGGAGGAAAGAGCTAAAGCAGAGATAGAGGATGAATGAGGAATGATAAAAAGGGGACTATAGGCAGTATGCAGGATTTGGTCTCAGCATATCTTCCCTCCTCTCCTTTCAGTGTTAGCATCCGGACAGTATGAGCTTCGGCTGAGCATTGTTAAGTATGTGTGTGTGGGGGGGTCTGTAGAAAGCTTTGATGTGAGCTGTGGTTTGGTTGGAGCTTGACGGGCTCTGATCCCCAGTGTCTCCTCATTATGGCAATGGCCCTGCAGCAAGCGGATAATGTCAAATAATGAATGTTGAAATGGCCTCAGCTATTTGGGAATAACAAGAAATGTTTTTCTTTTGGCGGTTATGTGCTGCAAATTGAAATTTTGATTGTAGTAAAAGGTCAGATTTTAAAAGGGAGTATACCCGCCTGACCTTTCCAAGCAGCTTTTAACTCTTTATCTGTCGGCGTATGTTTCCCGCTAATGACTGCAGGTGTGACATTCTCCTCGTTCCACATGAGAGGAGGGAATTCTGGCCTCTGAGTAAACGGCAATGGGGAGCCATCAAACGAGACGATGTGGACCTGTTTTTTGAGTTGCGGGTCACAGGGTCACCCGGTTTGTGGAGAACACTCACAGATTGGTGCGATGACACTTTGTAGTGTGGCAGCTTGGCAGAGCTCCACACAAAGATAGTGTCATTCAACTACTGTATACTCCCACTTCACGTTCAAACACACTCCTGAGACCCTGGACTCATACACTGATAGTTTGATAGCGGGTTGACAAGTCGCACACAGATACAGTTGCCTTTCTGTCCTTTTTCTCCATTCGAGAACTGACTGAATGGTTTTGGCAGCTCACAATAGGCATTCATGTTATCTTTGGAGCTGCAGTGCTTTCTAAGGTTTATCCATTGCCCCTTCTTCCTCTCCTCCATCTTTCCCACACTACTGTATTGATCTGTGTCGACTTCTTCATGCCTCCATTCACAGAATATACAGTACTAGACTCTGCCTGCCTGTTTCAGCCACCCCACTGGTTTCCATTATTGGGCAGATTTATAGCGAAGCAGAATGGGAAAAGTAAAAAAGAGAGAGAGAGATGAGATGAGAGACAGATAAAGCGTGAAGGAGTGCGTCGGCACAGCTGAGGGGATAATTGCATATGTAGAAGCCAGGTATAGAGCTCTATGATTATTGCTGACAATCACTAACCTGACATTATCAGAAAGCTAAAACGCATGCAGGTTTGTACATTTGTACATCTTCTTTACTTTTATCCTTTGCAACCTTCCACACAACTTTCTTTTTAGCATTACAGTGGAAAAAACCTACAACACCTCTGCAGACTGACTGATGTTGAACTTGAGAAGTCTGTCCCTGAGTACATTACGGGCTTTGATCAGGCATACAAGATGCTGTAAGTACTGTTTGTACAAGCAGTGGAGCTCAAATTTGACTTTGATATTGTGCACCTGTCAGCGGTAATTAATGACAAGCACTCAAAGCTCTTGATTAATCACGACTCGTTTAAATTAACAGGATATGGGTCCTGCTCAGCCAGTTACTCCCATTTACCTTGGCTTGTTGCTCTCATTTTACACACTTAATTACCACAACTGCTCCCTTATAGCCTCTTAGGGGCCCAGTGTAGAAAATGAGTCACTTGCTGGGCTTTTGTTGTGATTATTTATACCAAAAGGCATAAAGCAGACTAAAGACCTTTAAGGGTATAAAACCGTGAAATCAATTCACCTTTAAATCAGAGGGAATCACGCTCAAATGGTGCCACTAAACTTTAGGCCGTTTTCATTAGATTCTCTTGGGAAAAGCTTGCATTTTTTTGTATTTTTCACAAGTACTATTGCTCATAAAGTTTACTACTTTAAAGGCCCGTTTACACCAAGAACAACTATATTGATAATAATAATTTTTATATATATATATATATATATATATATATATTCATTTATTTGTATTTTCTTTGTTCGTATCTACCACCCGTAATATTCTATAATATTTCTTGTAATATTGTCTGACATCATTCTCTACTTCTAGTTTGGCACTCTGGGCATGTTTTTTTTCTTCGTGTTTGTCAGAGCTGTTTGTGTTGAGTAGATGGCTACTCTCAGAGCAGTTCCTCCCTATTGGACGATATCCAGACTCTCTTCTGCCCACAGCTTTACTGCACAGTCCCTCACTGTCCCTGACTGCACTCACTGCCTACACATCCTCCTCCTCGCTTTTCTTAATGTCTCTCCTAATAAATCCTAATTGTTGTTGAAATCGCACCCTCTCTCAGTTGAAATTGTTTGGAGCTGTGGTTTCTTTTCAGCTCTGCTCCTCATCTCAGCCATGTGTTTCTCATTCCACAGAGCCATCAAGGCTGTTTGGCTGCCGCTGGATTTCATTTGTGAGAGTAAGGTAGTATCTCTACCACAGAGGCGAGGAAGGAACGAAATAGAAAGCAGGATCTTTTGATCATATTCTCAGAGGAAATCTTTGATTCCAGGTGTTCTTGCATTCCTACTTTCTCCTTTCTTCGTCTCTTACTATGTTTACTGCAAAACTTTATATTCCTAAATCTATACACAAGATTAATTTACTTCAGATTCAAAACTGTTTATAATTATTATTATAATTAAGACATTAAGACTTAATGTATTCATTTTATTTTATTATCTCATTGGCAAATTGCTATTTTTTTTATTTATATTTTAATTGTTTTTACTAATTATTATATTTATTTGTTTCATTTTAAAGTTGACATATCCTGAAAATCTGACTTTTTCCGTGTTTTAAGTGCTATAATTGGGTCCCCGGTGCATCTACCAACCCAGAAAACGTAAAAAATAAACAAATCAGGAAACTTTGTTTTGGTAAGCCTTTCTCTGCAGGCATGTCAAAAAAATAAGCCGATCAAATTTTGCTCCCCTTGTGACGTTAGAAGGGGATCTTATTATAATATTACTGCCCCTTAATCTGCACGTTTCCACCCACGGCGCTGCAATTTGGTTTTCGCAAGCGACAACAGTGTAACCAGTTCTATACAACGACAGAAGTTTGAGCAAAGCATGTAAACTGTTCTGTCGTTGGCTGCACAGACGAGCACAGAACACTATTTAGACTCCCAGCCTCAGATGAGACAAGAGAGCAGTGGATTAATTTTATTTTCAACGGAAATTCCCCAGAAACAGATGAATCAATGTAACGTTAACTCCACAACAAACATAAATGTATCCACTAACCATTCAGAAACGTCCAGGTGCGTCTAAAAGTTGCAACCTCTTCCTGAAGCTCTCCGTAAGGCTGCACTCCGTTACTGCTTAGTTCTGAGATTTTGGATGAGTGAGATTATTTGCGTGTTTTGTTATTGTTTGTATCCGAACAAAGCTTGTGTAAAGGATCGGCTGTCATTTGAACTGGGCGGGGCGCAGCAGCTCATTTGCATTTAAAGGGACGCACACAAAAACGGAGCATTTTTGCTCCCACCCAAAAAAAGGGAAAATTTGACAAGCCATAACAAATGATCTGGGGGGTATTTGAAGCAAACATTTCACAGACACATTATGGGGACACCACTGATTTATATTACATCTTGTGAAAAGGGGCATACTATGTCACCTTTTAATGTTACAGAATTTTTGGTATAATTTTATTTTGTACATAATTTTGGTAATGTTACAGAATCATTACATATTCGGGTCTTTAGAGACCTATAGAGATCTATATCTAACATGGATGGATCTCTACCTGCCGTGATAATATAAAACTCTCCTGATATTAGAGTAACGATTACAGAAGAATAAAATAAAGCATATTTTGTTACTGTACCTTTTGGAGCTTAGAAGGGTTCAGTTTGAGCAGATGTTTTATACCATCATCATTGTCCTTGTCAGAGCTCATCCATTACATTCAGCATCTGGCTCATATTCGCCATCTCAAACATATTCTCAAACCTATCAATTTCAACATCTTCAAAATCAATGTTTTGATCGCTGACAGCTTCTTCACCAGATCTATAACATTTTTACAAAAAAAAAATAATGGAATTGTTACATTGTTTATAATTAATTGATTGAGGAATACTAAGAAGGTTTATGTTTAACTTTAAAAAATGAATGAGGAGGAGAGTAGTGAATGACGTCCCGGGTCACTAAAGACCAGAAGTATGCATTTAATGGTTAAAAAAAATAAGAGAGAGAATATATTTTGAATTAAGTTTCTTTTTGTTATTCCATTGCCAAATTGCCAATGAGGCAACAAAAACTTGAATATATCATATAGCCATATATATTCTCTCTGAAAGCATAAAAGTTTTATATCTTCCATCTGTTTTGCTTCTCAAGTAAATATATCTTGTATTCAGGATAATTGGAAAACAAGACAAAAGTAATGATTAAGATTTTTTTCACAATGTGCTTTGAGAAACATGTTTACTGTTGAATGAATGTTGAGCTTTTTACAAAAGGATTATCCTCAGCATTTTGCGATTTCATGAGGATCTTGAGCAGCTTCTCTCCTTTGCAACATAAAAGTCAAGCTAGAGCAGATGTATTTTGCCCTTGTTTTTAGGAATATTTCATACAAGGTGACCCATGCATGCAGGATCTGGGAAAATTTCCTGGTTCTCTGGCTGTTGTTTTTTGCTTCTATACATTCACTTAAAACTTTCTCCCCTGTTTGTGGCCCTTGACACCTTGGTATCTCAGAGAGCAGGTAATTTTAGATCCAGTGCAGTACTGCAGCATCCTCCCCTGTGTCGTTTGGGTCTACATAAACGCTGAGGATCAGGTAGCGAAGGGAAGATAAATAGAGCGGCACCTCTGCAGAACACTTTAAGCAGGAGACCCAATGAACCATGCAGTTTTGTAATTATAATAAAAAATAAAAATGATGGGTGATTTAGGACTGCCATGTGTGCTGGGTGGAGACTCAGCCTCCCATTAAAGGTAGTGGGGCCCCCATATAGGCGGTCTAGCTGAGGGGTGCCAGCCAAAACAGGAATGATAATGAGGACATTGGCTCGCTTCAGAGAATTGGGGTGTAATTGAGTTAATGAATGCATTCTGTTGCATCTCTGATTGAGCGCATGTCCCTTCACCACTTCCTTTAAAGTGTTCTGTTCTGTGTGTGTGTGTGTGTGTGTGTGTGTGTGTGTGTGTGTGTGTGTGTGTGTGTGTGTGTGTGTGTGTGTGTGTGTGTGTGTGTGTGTGTGTGTGTGTGTGTGTGTGTGTGTGTGTGTGTGTGTGTGTGTGTGTGTGTTTCGAAAGCTCTCTTCTGCATTCTCCTCTACCTGACATTGTGCCTTAAAGGAATAGTTCTTGCAGGAATTAAAATAGTAATTTTTCCTCCATTGTGTCTTTGGTTTCTTACCTGTATGACTGTATTTCTTCTGAGGACCTGTTTACACGAAGGGAAAACGCAGATATTTCCCTGCGGTTTGGCCTCTCATTTAAGAAAACCCTGTTTTTATCACAGAAAACGATTATTTCTAGAAACTCCGGCCAAAGTGGAGATTTCTGAAAACGCCAGTTAGTGTTGCCGTGTCAACAGGGAGAAACGGGGTTTAAGGTTCTCTGGTCGATTCTGAGGATTCTGATTGGCTTGCATGGCTTTATCCTTCTCCCTACACTGCCACCCATAGGTTTGGCATAGTTATGATGGCGCTCGCTGCGTATTTATGCGGGTTGCGTGCACAATGTTATTATTGAAAACGGAGGGTGTGGAAATATTCGTTTCTCTAAATACCCGGCTATGTGTAAACGTAGCCTGAGAAACACAAACAAGTAATTTTTTTACCATATCCGTCAGAGGCAAAAGTTTCGAACCCCGTTGGCGGCCATCTTTTTACAAGATGTCTGTGGTTGATGGGTCATTTATCGAGAGAGTCACCGCTCTGTATTTTCTCTGGAGAGTAGATATGGAATAAATAGCATACAAAATGAATGTCTCCTATATTTAAATCAAGTTTTTATGTGGTAAAATATTTACTTCACCACGTGACAGCAGCAAGCTGGCTCCTGTTTGGTTAACGTGGCGCGAATTTGACGCAGAAGTTCAGATTTTTCAACTCGGGCGGCAGACGCGAATTTGCGTCAAACGCGTGAATGCACAAAAAGCACTAAATAAATCATTCATGCGCAAACGTGCCAGACGCTCAATTCGCGCTATTCGCGCCATTCGCCTGAACTTGACGCACGAAAGAGGCGGATTCGCGTCTACCGCGCCGCACTCTACGCCTCATTCGCGCCTTTGCATTTACTTAACATTGAAATCACTCGCGCTAGACGCTCTATTCGCGTCCGGTGTGAACGCACCATTAATGATAAAATTAAATTCTGACCCTGCTTTTATTTCTTAACTATTATTCCAAGTCTTTTGTAGCCATATAAAAGCAATTTTGCAAGGGACAAGCGATATTTAACATATTAATAGGAAAGACAGGATTGACAGGATTTATTTGACAGGATCACATCTGCATATTCCAACTGTTGCAGTAATGTGATATGCAAGAACCAGTGCTGTTCGACATCATTGTCAAAACTAGCATGACACGCTTTGAAGTGCATATTTGAATGTGTGCAAACGCAATAGAAATGTGAGAGTTATTGATGTAGGGGACAAGTTTCAGTGAATAATTAATTAAAAGTTGGTCTGTGCCTCACACAAAGTGTGAATCTATGCTTTCAGAAGACATGAAATATAATGCATGGGTCATATGGACTTAATTTGTGATACTTTCATGGGGCTTTTTGGTTATTTTGGGAGCTTGGCAGTCTAACTTCTCTTTCTGAAACAACTTGACAGTGAGTCAATTATGACAGAACTCTCACTTTGGGTTGACTATCCCTTTAAGGCTAAATGGTTGCTCTCTTTATGTTATTGGATCTTCTACTTCACACAGTTGGCTTGAAGGCTTAGTATAACTCTCAGTGTGTTTCTCCTACAGATCGGTCAGTGGCATTCAGAGCAGGGACTGTCTATGGAGAGGAAGCTTCCATCACCTAACGTGACAGACACGCTATTCAACATCACTCTCACCATAACTACCATCCTGGTAAGTCCTGTTTTCCACTCGGGTTCACGTTCCTCAGTAGAGGACACACCCTAATGATTTAGCCAAGAGATTTACACACACCTTCTGGGAATGACATACAGTCTCTCTTTAGCTTCAAGAAAATTTCTGTCTATTCTCTAATCACCTCAGGGTTCAGCACTGATCTAAATAAAGACGCTTCTCCTCTGAGATGAGTGGAAACTAACAAGTATGTGTGTGATACCATGTCCTGGAGCAGCAACCCCCAATTGAAGATGTAATCCGCTAGGCTGTTATCTGGGGGCAATTTTCTCATCTTCTCATACACTGTCTAGTGATGAGAAAAAAGAGGCTCTCCGCAGCCTTAGGCTGGGTGTCGCATATCTGGCTGCTGGGTCATCCCTGACTAGAAAAGAGAGAGAAATAAAGCAACTGAGAATGAGAAGAGAATAAAGCACTTGAAAAACCAACAAATAGGTGGTGTAAAGTGGCCATGTTTAGGATAGATGGAGAAATCTTCCTAAGTCACAATTTATACCTTAGCGTATGAATGATACGCTAAGAACTGCTGAAAAGACGAGCATAATATGCTATCCACCAGCAAAACTTCGCTAGTGGGATTGGTCACAGTATATGCACCAATATGCATCTTGACTATGAATTAAGAATCATTATGTGTAACTAGCTTATTTATATTTATTGGCTATTGGTGCATATTGTGTGGAGAACACTAGATGTTTGTAGTGGTGTCACTCCTATTTTTCACTTGGAGATCTCTCATTTGGTCTTGTGTTTGTATGGTTTAACCTCTGGCATTAGACATTACCTGAACTATTGCCTCTAGTGGCCAATAAATCGTGTTGCAAGTGCCAGAGTGGCACACCTGAAATCAGTGCAACTATAAGTATGACATGATTCTGTCTGTTTGTTACCAACACCCTGATGAAGGCCAGTGGGCCGATACACGTTGGTGTTTTAATGTTTTAGCCCTTAAATAATAAAGGCTTTTTAACTTTTGCATCCTACTGAGTGCCTGGACTTGGATTTTTTCCAATTCCTTAGTTATAGTTTGTTTAAAAGTCTGGTGGGAACATCAGCACACGAGCATCCTATACAGCATATGCTGGTGTTTTCAGCAGGTTTTTGAAAACAAACTGCCGTGCAGTGAGTGAAATAGAGATGATTATGTCGGTGTGTCTCACTAAAGGAACAAGTGGAATACAGGTGGAACGATTAGTTTCAGATTAGTCTCAGATCTTTTATTGTTAATGTGCTTGATGTAGCAGCTAGGAGAACTGGGGAGAAGTTTGCACCATGTGTTTATTCCTCTTTAAAGATATACAAAGACTTTGGCCGCATTAAAGAGCCACCGAAGAGCAATTTCAGCTCTATCACGGCCCATTCATCATCGGCTGATTGCAAAGTCTGTTTTATCTCAGTAAACGCAGCACAGTTGAAAACATGCTGCAGAACTCAGCACCTGTGGACCATTCCACCAGCGTTTTCATTACTGCTCTGAGCTTTCTGTCATTGCTGGAGTTACAGCACACACACAAACACACAGATTGAATTTTACCCTTGTGATATGGGCTAGATCTAACATTTTTGTAAGGATAGACAGTATATTAGAGCTGGTTCGCTTGCAGTGGAAAAGCTGTCTAAACTGAACAAACAGTTCTGTGGCTTTTTGTAGTTGCTCTTGATGTCTCTGGCATTATATCATGTGCAGAGGGAGCCAGAGCTTCAGTGCTTTGATTGAGAACACAAAAAACTCATGTTTGTTTGTAACATTTTTACATTGCTTTCATAACTCACACACTACCACAAATCTTTCTTTTGATTGAGTAATTACTCTTCCATTGATAGACTGGTCAATGGCCATTGGTAGACTTGGTAAAGACGTAATATTAAATTTAATATGATATAAAATGAACTCACTTTACCTTGCATATACTAGAGAACTCCTCAGAATAATATTACTCATTTAAAACCTATTAATAATGCTAAATAATTTCTGACCTTTATATAGCAATAATTCTTTTAGCTGTGAGAAATAATGTGTTTAAATGGGTCATGAATTATTTTATAATGTTGAAGTCCACTTTTAATGTTAGTAGGATTATTACATTAAAAACTCCTTTAATTTATAAAAAATAAAAAGCCATTTTGTAGACTGACTTTAGCCCTCTGTTTATATATATTATACTTTGTGTGTGTGTGTGTGTGTGTGTGTGTGTGTGCGTGCGTGCGTGCGTGCGTGCGTGCGTGCGTGCGTGCGTGCGCGCGTGTGTGTGTGTGTGTGTGTGTGTGTGTGTGTGTGTGTGTGTGTGTGTGTGTGTGTGTGCGTGTCTGTGCTGTCTCGATTAGTCACGACCTGTATATACAGTTGTGGTTCATTGAAGTAAAAGAATTGAAAGTGGGGGTGAAATCACATTATGAAATAAATATTTTTTTTCTCCAAAAAAAGAACGTTGGCCACAGTTATTGGCACCCCTAGAATTTTTTATGAGGAAAATATCTCTTAAGTATAATCCCATTAAAATGTACCTTTTTTTGGCACACCAGGGTGACTAGGAAGTAGGAACATGAAATTGTCTAGCTATGACTTCTTGTTTCACAGGAAACACAAAGGCCAAATTCCCTTAATCATCCATCACAATGAGTAAAACCAAAGAATAGAGTTCTGATGTGCATCAAAGATTGTTGAGCATCACAAAATAGAAAGTGGCTGTAAGAAAATAGCTAAAGAATTGAAAATCCCCATTTTGACCATCAGGTCAATAATTAAGAACTTCCAATCAACTAAAGATGTTAAGAATCTGCCAGGAAGAGGACGTGTGTCTATATTGTCTTAATGCACGGTGAGGAGGAAATACTTAGTGGCCAAAGACTATTCAAGGATCACAGATGGAGAATTAGTTGAGTTTGGGGGTCAGAAGCCTATCAAAAAAAAAAAAAAATCAAACAACCCCTACTATGTTGTGGGGATATTTTTCTGCTGGAGGTCCTGGACTTCTTGTTCCGATACATGGCATCATCGATTCTATAAAATATCAACAGATAAAAAAAAAAATACCTGGCGCCTTTTTCTAGCAATCTTATAATGGGCCGTGGTTGGATCTTCCATCAGGACAACGATCCAAAACAAACATCAAAATTAACACAAAAATGTGTTACGGAGCACAAAATGAAGCTTCTGCCATGACCGTCCCAGTTTCCTGACCTGATGAGTGGGCTGAACTGAAGAGAAGAAGCACCAACATGGATCTGGGAATCTAAGGATCTGGAGAGATTCTGTACGGAGAAATGAGTGTCAGTTGTTCTCCAAACTCATCAGGCATTATAGGAGAAGCTCTTATAGCTCTTTCACAGCAGCGTAACAGCACTTTTTATATCATATTGAAAGTATCATTATAATTTTAAAATAAATATAAATGTATTTATAATTTTTCTCACAAAGTGAAACAATCACACTCCTTTTCTCTAGCAGAGAGAACTCTACTAAGCACATGCTGAGCGCTAGCTTGTTTGGGATTGAATACATTTAGTGTGTTACAATTGGCCACAGTTTCCCCTGTAGTTGTAATTGGTTCGAAAACGTTGGTGTGTTGCCAACCAGTGGGTACTGGGGCCAGAGGTGAATTCACAGTTGCACCACTTTGGCATGTGGTAATTCAGCTGCTTTTTTTCACATAACTCCCGCCGCGCATCTCAACCATTTACTATATTAGCTGGTATATAGGGTTTGCTCTGTGTACCTGACACAGTTAATGCCTGATTTGCATAATTCCCTTAGTGATTCAAATATTAAAACAACACAGACGGTGTGTGCACATACAGGAGGCTGTTATTGTTTTATTTGTGTTTAATATTTTTTCAACCTTTGTTTGCTGTCATTTGATGTGGATTTGATATGCTTTCCCTGCAGAAACCCTTTTTCTTTCTCAGAAAAAGCTGTTGCTGGGACCTTTTTTCTTTTCTAAGCTCAAATACATATTCTTTTGCCTCTGAAACTGGGTTCACTTTCCGTTCACTCTATTTAATCGTCTTTCTGTGATGCTATCTGCAGTGTTTCTCAAAAGCCACATTTGGCTTGAATTGAATCCTCGAGAAAAGTTATGTGAGCCTTTACCGACCCATATTGTCTCTAAGAGCCCATCTTAGAAAAAAGGAAGAGCAAAGTATTATTAATCTATATGGGTGCAATATCAGTATGATATGGAGTGGATACTGTATCACTGCATCTTCTTAAAGAAAAGAGAGTCCACATTCAGCAGCTGAATTTATGCTCACTGTAATCAATGATGGCGGTAAAGTGCTCTTTCAGAAAACATGGAGAAATAAGATTGCAGAAACTGTTTCATGTTGAAACCTCAGGCACGCCATATTCTGCGGACAGACCACTTTTATTGTGTTCAAGAAGAAGCAAATAGCCTTTATTCGTACAGCAATTGGAATTGTTCATAAATATAAAATGTGAGGCGCTATCCTCATGTAATGTGCAGCCTCTGTGAACAATTTCTATTTCTGTGACCGCTATCAGGCAGAGCTGGTTCTGTCTGGACTATCTTCAGTCTCATTTATGCCATATAAAGAGAGACATAAGAGGGAGTAGTGGACCAGTCAGTTACCAAACTCACTTTTTGGTATTGTCTGATAAATGCTAACCAACAATTCCAATTTTTCTTCACTTTCTGAACAAAAAGCTTTGAGATTTGATTTGAAGTAAGATTGACTTTAATGTGTTTGCTTTCCAAACGCACCAAACCAGACTGCCGCCATGCTATATTTGTAAAATGGATTTCATCAGCTGACAGCCTTCCAAGAAAACAAATAGAATCAAATCTGCCGCTGATCCCAGACTGGTGAGGAATGTTGTATTTGGCAGGCTTGACACTCAAAGTGCCCTTAATCTCACTGTCTGCGCTATTAAACGGAAAGTTTCTTTCTCTGATGTGACCCGCAGATTTTATGGAATCATTCAAGCTCGGAAGAGAGGATTGCTTGGCCTGATAACAGCACTCACTCAGTTGATTGATGCCCGAGCTCCATTTCTGAGATTGATGGCGATACGCCAGGACTGGTCCTGTGTGTTCACATTAACCTCGCTCCTCTTCCTCAATCGCTTTCTCCCTCTTTCCAGAAGTTTTGCTAATAATGAATTATTAAATGTAAATATGTAGTCGCTCCGTTTTTTGTCACTCAATCATCTATCAGACTAGAGGCTAGCTGAAAAGGAATTGTTTAAATCACAATTTTATTTATTGCTCATTTGCAATTACATTATGTGATACGTGATCAAATGATTTTTTATTAGCAAAGTTCTGGAGGAGCATATTCAGATAATTAACCTTATTAACATGGGAGGAACACATTCATTTAATCAACTCAATTAGCATCAGGAGGTATATATACAGCAGACTTACCTCTATTCTATGACAGTTTTCCAGCATCCCTCCACCACCCCTTCTCCACACTTCTAACTATTCCTATCCCAACCTGGGATGGGGGAAGTACTCTGGGTTCGGGCCAAGGTCGGGGCCCTCTCCTCGGACAAGCACGCCAAATATGCATAACCTTTACTCTATTAAATTTGTGTAAGTGTGAACTCATATAAAAAAGATTGTTACCTTGATAACTAAAGGTTAACTGAAAACAAAGAAAGTAGAGATGTTTTATTTGCCCATTTTAACTTTGGTAATGTTAAGTTATATGTAAATTAAAAGGCTTTGCGATGTTAACTGAAAACAATCTGTTTCAATTTGACCATTTTGTAGCTTCTGTAATATTACATGATATGTAATTTAAAATATGTTAGCTTACTTAATGAGGTTAACTGAAAACAAATTAAAGTGAAAATGTTTTATACAACCCTTTTAAGCTTTGGTATTGTAAGCTGGCATAAGTAATTTAAAAGGTTAAGCTATATCTTGCTAACTGAAAACACAAAAGAAAAATGTTTCATTTTACCATTTTGTAGCTTTTGTAATATGTGATAATTAATTTAAAAGTCTAAGCTGTTAGCTTGCTAACCAAATACTAGCTGAAAATGTTTATTTTGACCATGTTTAACTATAATGTGACGTAATTTAAACAGCTAAATTAAAAACATAAAGAATGGGAAATGTTTAACTTGACCATTATAGCTTCAGTATAATATCGTGATTTATGCCAGAGCTCCTTTTCTTAGATGGCGATGCCTGGTCCTGTGTGTGCACAGTTAACTTCCTTTTCCTCCATCTTTTCATAGATTCTGCTAATAATGGATTATCAAGCATCAATGTGTAATCACTCCTTTTTCATGGAGTCAACCATCAATCAGACCAAAGGCTAGTTATGGGCGACTCGTAATGACCCGAAACCATGTACTTCTCTTGCCCAGTGCGTAGACCTATTAATTGAATCCAGAAGGTTTGTTTATTAGCTTGCTTCCATTCTTTGAAACTGTCTGTCTAATATGCAACTGGCCCATGAAATGCTGCTCTTTAATAAGCCTAGTTTGGGAGAAAGTGTCCGGCTGCAATACTTGAGTGCCTCCAGCAGGCTGTAAGCGATGGAAATTTGCATTTATATTATGCCTTTCTGCATAACCACCGCAGCGGTGTCAGTGCGGGCCATGACGGTAACATGCGTGGATGATTCAACCAGTTAATGAACAAAATGGAAGGATTTGCATTTATAGAGTGTCAGAATCTGGGCCAAAGCGGTTGCTCTTTGTGCCATGGCTTCGTCAGGTCCAAGGTGCGAACATCCATCAGCAAATTCAGCGTGTGGCTTTTATGGACATACAAATGAGGTGAAAGGACGCTTATCGTGTTATTTGGATGCATATGAGTGGCTCCCATTAATATGGTTCAGGTTTATTTGAAGTGTCGGAACATGGCCATTGACGTTCCCCCTGGTCTGACAGGCTGCAAGACCCAGCTGTTGCTGTACTCTGGCCAGCTGGAGCGTGGCCACTGGGCACATCAAAAATCAGGGATGCAGGACCAGACAGGCAGGTAAAAAAAAAGAGAAGAAAGTGTTTCCATGGCAATGCGAAAGACTGAAAAGTATCGTCAGCTCTTCAGATTGCCACTAAAAGCATCGGAGTGGAGCGAGTCATATTTACTGGTGAAAATGAAACACTCTCTCCAGTCGACCAGTCAGCGCTAAACAAATCTTAAGTACAACGGTACCACTTTAGTGTCTGTCTTGCCGCAACACGTTTTTTTTTTTTTTTTTCAGTTATAACAAAAAGTGATTTTGAAAAGCTTTTTTATGGCTGGTTTCATTCTATAGTGACTGTTTTTGTCGGAGGTGACATTGTTCTGTTAAATTTATGCAAAGTGTTTGAAAATGGCAGCAACATACTCGACCCACATGCCCAATAGGAAAACATCTGTATCTCTGTGGATAATAGTGAGCAACAGCGATTGTTTATTGAATTAAGGTGGGATGAAATGTTTACGAAGCCTTTATTTTGACCACAGATTGCCTCTTAAATCTGTTCAATCTTTGGCTAGCATGAGAAAACAAACCGATAAATTTGGAACCTTTTGGAGGGCTCACATTAGTCACAGAGCTCCATGTGTCCAAACTGTGTTCCAATTTTGGGATATCGCATTAAAAGATGCTGGATGATAACGGCAAGATGCGTATAAAATCTTAAAACGTGCATATAAGCCATCGGCCATTCAATAAGAATGCACATAAACTACAGTTTTCCAGATAAATTCCTCATGTTGCAACAAAAAACACATCAAAAAATCATATGATTGGATAACTGGACTATCCAGCGGACTGATCTCATTGCACTCCTTCTCAAATGTAGTTTTAGTCATTCTGAAAGGCCTAAGCTAAAGTGAGTCCTCAAATTGATTTGGTATTACCTTCCAATCTCATACGATAGCATTCCCAAGCATCAGGCATCCACCTCCAAACGCAAAGATAACATGACAGCGTTTGTTATTGCATTTCATCTGCATTCTCTGAGGCACAATACATTTTATGTGTAGGAAAAAGTTTGCAGCAACTTCCATTTTAATTATTAACACTTCCTTAATTATTATTAAGTAACAGTTTCCCAAGACGTGATGATTTCAATTAAGTTAATTTCACACATTTGGATGGAAACATAGCTCAGGTGACTTGCCAACTCAAACCATCTTTTATCACACAAAATTGTGTGTCGATTGATACTGAAGTGCTCTGTGAGCGTGTTTAGATGCAAGTGCTGATGGTGATGCTAATGATGTCTTCACAGGAGAATCCGTATGTAATGCTGAGAGCCAATCACCAGGAACTAGAAGGGAATGAGCGCTACGAGGGCTTCTGCGTGGACATGCTGAAGGAGTTGGCAGATATCCTGAAGTTCAAGTATCGTATCCGGCTAGTTGGGGATGGCGTTTACGGGGTGCCGGGCGCCAATGGCTCCTGGACGGGCATGGTCGGAGAGCTCATCAGCAGGGTGAGTGACAAAATCACCTTATACAATTCATAGACTACATAGTTGAGTGCTCAAGTACATAGTGTATAAGTGCATGATGTATAGTGTGTCATTTAGGACATAACTAAAGTAAGAAAAATGTTTAATTTTACCATTTTAACCATATGATTTGTGATGGTAACATACACAAATTAACATTTCATGAAACAGGCATTTCCATTGAATTACATTCAAAGTTTTGCTGTTTAGAATACATACGACGAAACAATCTGCTTCCTCTTGTTTTATCCTGGATTTATTCATTCTCAAATGCTCATTTCAATAATTCAAGGAAGCCTGAAAGCCAGACTAAAAATTGTTTTACTCGCATCCAAACAGATGATGCAGATTAACCAACAATAATCATGTTTATGCCTCCAACCCAGTTACAGTTCTCTCGTCCTAATGAATATCAATTAGCCCATCTGATCCCATAACAGACACACATGCACACACATGTTTAAAAAGATTTGGTGAAGCGGGAAAGTATAAGTCCTATTCTGACAGCTACTAACATCCCATTGATGAGATGGAAATCTTGCATGCTACAAATTCTGTTACTAGCTACGAACGCTTGCCCTTTTCGGCAGAAATGTTATTTATTTAAAAATAGTTGCAGCTTTACGGCGTGCTGCTGATTTATTTGTCAGTTTTTTGGCAGGCACCGCAGGGAGCAAAGTAAATTTTCGGAAATGAACAAAAAGGCCACGGTGATATTCATATATTTCCAGGGGAAAGGGTCATAAACAAGAGCACTTGTCTGCAGCCTATGTTCTCGCTACAAAATTGAGAATGCTTTGAGAAGTTATCTGTCTTAATTCCACAAGCTAATGGAGGGCAAAGCCATTAGGGAAATAAAGAAAGAAGTGCCTAATCTTATTATTGTCTCAATTTGTTCTCTCAAAGTATGCTCTATACAGCTGACCTTGAGAGTGGCCAATGAGTCTAATTGTATGCTATAGTGTCTGTAGAGGGTGATGGGGGGGGCAACCGAAGGAGATGAAGAGCTACCCCGTTCTGACAGCACGCTCTTTACCTCTTTGGTTCTCATGAGGGACTTTTTGTAATGCTTTATCCTGTTATTTCTTACATTAAAACATGGGTGTAAATTTCAGTAAGTATTTTTACTTGTACTTATTTTGGTAAACTTTTACTTTTTCTTCACTACATTCCAAAGCATAATATCGTACATTTTACTCCACTTACTACATTCCATAAAAATATATTGTTCCTTGTTATTTCCAACTGAAGAAATCTCCACCCCCTTTGAGACACAAAAGCGATGATTTGTGAACCTGAACCTGATTAATTGGTTCACAAAACACACTGAAAGATTCATTCGTGAATCGGACTGATCCGATTGCAGCTGTTTTGAGTCAACAACTCACTGATTCAATGATCCTGTCAAAATGAGCAAATAAACTAAATATCTTCAGAGCTTGAATGTACGCATGACACTAATGTGTAATTTTAGGAGAGTGTTTAGGAGAGAAAATCATATTTAGGTCACAACTGTCAGTTATTTGTGAAGTAAATCTGCGGTAAATAATGGTAAATAATCTGAATTAATATCCATCAATCTTACCATCTGCTGTAGAAGTTTCAAATGATATAAAATGATATGTTTGCATAGCGTTGATCTAAAAATGTTAACACATTCTTGCCCCAATGTGAAGTCTGTACATTGTATTGTATTTGTAGCCACATATTTAGCTAGAAAATGTATTCTCTCATTTTTAAAATACTATATATTACTATAATAATAATATACTATATATTATTTCACGTTCATAATAAACTTAAATATACTAAAATAAGTATAAGCATTTGATATAATACCATGTTTTAGTAATAATATATATAAAGTTTGCTTATTTGCAAATCAATACATATTAAATGTCTCCACTTATCTTATTAGTTCTGAGTAATGACTAGTCTGACTAGTGCTGGCTGTAATAAATAATAAACATGGTTCATCGATATATTTACAATTCTTAAGAACATTAAAAATTGAGTACTTTTGAACTCAAGTAAAATTGAAAAGGACTGGAGTACTTTAACTGGAGAAATATTTTATTAGGGAATCTGTACTTTTACTCAAGTACTTGATTTGTGTACTTCATCCACCACTGTTAAATTTGCATACTAAAATGCATCAATGACTGAATGTAACATAAACGTTGAATGTAGTACAAGTATCATGCATTTCATTTGTAATATGAACATTTTATTTCCCTTATGAAATTAAATGAACTGTATACAAGTGACTTTCACATTTAAAATAATTCATGATCATTTCAAATAATTCATTTTTTAAAAGGTTTAAAAAACAAGTCCTATATAAGAACCTGGATTAAAAAAATAAATAATTAATTAAGTAGAATAATCAAACTCCAGTGTTTTTTGGGACTTTTTTAATTCCGTGTACAATATAAATACTTGTCTATAAACACATGCCTATATAAATACAGTAATTTCACGGTGTAAGCAAAAATACAGTGAATCTTTAGTTTTATTTTAAATGGTAACAAATGTAAATGGTATGGAAACCCAACCTACACAAAGTACATCTGTGAATAAATATAATATATTTGACATCTACAGTTATGTTGGATTTAATGTAGGATAATTATTACCATATTCCTTTTTACATCTGAGCATCATTATAGGATTCAAAGAGTCCTATGTAAATATGATAATAATGTGAATATTGTAAAAAAAAAAAAAAAATCTAACATATAATTCTTCAATTATATTTAGTAACATTTATTTGGTATGCTAATTTAGCCAGCTTACAGCTAACTGAGTTAAAACAAATTGACTTGACTATGTGCATCTTAAGATATACAGTGTTCATTTATACAGTGTTCAGATATACAGTGTTCATTATATCATTTAAACAAAAATTGATTTATGTATTCTGCAGGTTATTTCTTTCTAAACAGCACAACTAATTGAATAACTCCGCTAATATATATTCCCGCTAATCAATTGTTGGTCCTTCCACATTGTTCAAATTTTAATGAAGGATGGGATTTTGCACAAAAGCAGCTCACTTTCTGCCTGAAATATGGAATCTTAATCCCAAAGGGGCCATGGTGGTCTTGCTTTATAATGTGCTGGAAACTCTTGTAAAACTAAAAGCAGTGCAGTAGTACACAAGGTGGCAAAGGAGCCGAGCTGTCAGGCTTTTCTAGCGCGTCAGATGAAGAATACGCCTCAGAGGGAATTTGAAATGCCACACTGGGAACTTAAGTCAATGTTTTATTCAGTAGTGATAGAGTTGACATTGCCTTCTTCTCTCATTTTTTGGGGGCATCACTTTTTGATTGAGTCAAAGCTGAAGGGGAGGATGGAGCGCAGGAAGAATATCACACTGCATTATTTATTATTTAGAGTCTCTGTCTCATAATTTTCCTCTCTGTGCAGTCCAGTCATCAATATTAATACGTAACGAGATGTCAAATATTTGAGCGGCAGTTATTGTCCTTGTTTCTGTTACGAACAACATCTGTTTGAGGGATCTCTGTTCAGCAGGGACCGCGTAATTTCCTTGTTTGTGTGTCAGCGTGATGTTTTGTTGTGTGAAGTGAACTGTGCGGAAGTTTGTGAAGAGCTGTGGGCCACAGCTGAACTATGGAGAGCACTTGAAGATTAGTGCATCTGCAAGCTGTTATTGTAGAAAGAATCTACAGGGAATGTGCAAAAGTTTATCTTCCTGAGCCATAATCACTTTTGCTACAGTGAATGTGAAGTACATGACGAGATAACTGGCTTTATAATCAGGTGAGAGGAAGTAGAACGTTGGAGTGTTATTGTAGTGAACTAAAGCTAAAACCATAAAATACTTGTTACTTGAAATAAATTGCTCAATGATCTCAATGATACTAAAATAACACTGTTGTCAGTTTTTTTTTTTCAGCTTTCCTCCTCTTCTTATCCGCTCTCTCATTAGCTGTGTGCTGAAAGATCTGCGCAAGCAACAGATCCGATCGCCATCGCGCCAATGGCTGATAAATCTCACACTTCTCGGATCTTGAATCACGTGTCTGACATTCCTAATTCGGCTTTCGGGAGTTAACAAGCCTCTCCTGCCACTTTCAAGGTTTCAGGCTTGAGGCTAAAATATCACATTATAACCTGGTATCTGTTCTCCGGAGATTCTCTCTCATTTAAAGCAGAGCTCCAATATCCCATTATTCCTCCTCCTGTAGAGGACAAAGAGCAGTGGAGGGTAAGAGTGTGTCCCGCAGGACCGAAAAATTCCTTGCAGATGCACTTTTCAGTGTTGTTTGATTAGTGGGATCTGGCCACAGCATCATGCCCGGCAGCACTGGATGCTCTGTCAAGTGATTTGTCATGACAGTCTACCCGGTCTCTGTGTTCATGTTCCATCACACACAACTCGGCTTTGTCCTTCAGTATCCCCCAAAATACAGGTATTTGGACTGCAAGCAGTTGTTACCAGCTGTATAAAGACAGGTCATGGCAGCTTAAAGAACAATTCCGGCCAAAAATGAACCTTGGGCTAAATAACACATGGGTACCGAGTCGACCGTTCTCATGGATGCGTTTTCATGATAATCGAACGTACCCAGTTCTAACGTTAGTTTTAGTTTAACCACAGATTGGCTTATAACGCTAGTGTATGGGGCATAGAATAAGTAAAAAATAAAAATCGCTAATTAATACCACTAACAAGGCTCAAAATAGCCCCACACTAACACGGTAGCATTGAGAGCATTGAGAACTTTGTAAGTGTACAGACTAGAGATGCGCGGTTGGCAGTTATAGCCGGGGACTCCGCGTATAAACCGCGGATCGGGCGGATGACGTGACGGAAATTTTTTTTAAATTAAATTCGGGTGGGTGGCGGGCGGTTTCTAGTCTCGCTGCTGTCATCAGCAGCACCTTGTATCAGCGGATGGCGGGCGGGTGCGGTTTTGAAAATTGGTCAAAAACATTGGTGCGGATGATGGCGGACGGATGTTCGTGGTTCTACTGGTCGAGACTGTTTTCAAAAGATGGCTCCTGCCAGATGCCCCCTTACTTAAACCAGCAAGAATCCATGAATGTAATCTGAATTTTATTATTATTTTATTTTTTTGTCCTAGAAACGCACTGACGTCTGCAATTATTTTGCATGTGTTTCAGAAGGCTGACTTGGCTGTGGCCGCCCTAACCATCACGGCTGAGAGGGAGAAGGTCATTGATTTCTCCAAACCCTTCATGACTCTGGGAATCAGCATCATGTACCGAGTACACATAGTAAGTTCCTACACCATCCACTACTTCCCTGACCTCACAGCATTAAAGATCAACAATCGACATCCTCTAATGGCCTGCGAGGGAGCGCGTGGGAAATAAATAGAGAAATACTTTGGGGCAGAGAGCTCTGAGCGTTAGCCTTGCTGTAGCAGATGGTGTGCTGTTGTGTGAAAAGCTGATAAATGTAGTGCTTTCCTTCCCAATTTCAGATTCTCCTTATTGTGACTTGTATCTAATTCACACCAATAACACCCCGAGCTCTTGCACACAGCAAAGCTGAAAATCCAATAGCTCTTTAATTTTTAAAGGCCTGTGCGCCATTAATCAAAGCCCCTCCCCAAACCCAAGGTGACATGCTGATCTCTCTGTTGGCTAAGTGCCGGATGAAGCCGCTCTGTGCGGCGTGTGCAAACATTAATGTGGTTTCCCAATAGGGCATTTATATACACACACACACACACCATCACACCCCTCCCCACGGTTCTGCTCGTGCTGCTAATAGTTGCTCCTGTGTGTGTCTTCATTGGTTGAGAAAAGTTTTAGGAATCAATAACACCAGTTGTTGTGCTAACTTAGAAAGAGCACCTCTGTAGCATAATTTTTTTCTTTGCCAATTTATAAAACTCCGTTAAAGACCTAAAAAAAATTTTTACCATTTACCATAAAACTCCGTTAAAGACCTAGGACACGCTGAAGGGATTATGTCTCCCGGCTGGCCTGGGAACGCCTCGGTGTCCCCCCAGAAGAGCTGGAGGAAGTGTCTGGGGAGAGGGAAGTCTGGGCATCTCTGCTTAGACTGCTGCCCCCGCGACTCTGCCCCGGATAAGCGGGAGAAGGTGGATGGATGGAAAGTTAATATGTGAAAATATGACTAATTTAATTACACTTTTAAATGTGATCTTTAGAAAATCTCAAAATAAATATCCATTTTACTCTTACATTAATTTTTTTCATGCAAAGCTCACTTATTAGGAGCTTCATAACAAGCACTTTTTTAGCACTTAATTATATTTTCAGATGTAACAAGTTGGTTTTTAGACACAAGATGAACTGCAGTTCAAACTTGAGTACCAAGCTTCAGAGGACAAACCATATGATTCCGATGTTATTTCCAGGAACTATTTCAATTCTACTGGGTGTAGGCAGTAAATTCTAGATAGGAAGGTTGTTCCAGAACCAACAAAGGATGTTGATCCAGGAACATCTCCTATTTGAGCAAATTACATTGTGCTCTACATTAAGCTCAGATCCTTAAAGGTAACGTATGTTTTTCAGTGTTAAAATTCTTTAACGTCCAGCAATAAATTATTAATGCATAGGTTTATATTCCCTGAAAACCTGTAAACACTGTGGGGCTTTCAAAGCATTGCTGAAATTACACACTTCACCTTTAAATGCTAAGCTACAACTAACCTAGCGAGATGGCTGAGAAAGTCAAAAAGGGAGAGTTGATTGAGAAAGGCACCGAAAGTCTCAGAGACTATCAGACAGAGAGAACAGTGACAGAAGACGTAAGAGGAGTGTTAAATGAGTTCACACAGGTAAAGAGGATAAAAGGCTGTTATACTGTGTAGAGCTGTTCTCAGGCTGGAAAGCCTTCAGCACTCTGTGTTCTGTCTGTCTGTCTCTCCCTGGCCCTTTCTGCTCTTGTCCAGTGTTGGGAGTAACGCGTTACAAAAGTAATGCATTACAGTAACATATTACGTTTTGCTGTAACGCAGTAGTGTAAGGCATTACTAATCAATTTTCAGTAATATTTTACTCGGTACATGTTCGGTAAGGCTTGCGTTACAACAGACTTTTAGTTTTAATTGTAAAACAAACAAACAAAACAAAAAATACAGCAAGACCGCCAGACATTAACGAATGAAAGATGCAAGTAGGCTAAATTACCTGTTCGTGGTCAGTCAATAGCCGCGTGTGATGTCCAAGCCTGTAATTAAAGACTAAATGGCAGCGTCTGATATATTTGTATAGCGATTTATTTTTTACAGGAGTGCCGTGAGGTATGATTTCGGCCTCTGTGCTCACGCTGGCCAGTGGAAAAGCGCCTAATGGTGAAGATGGCATGAAGACTACATTCGCGAGATGGACGTATGCGCATCAGGCTATTCGTTCTTTCTTTTCTTTCTAAACAGTTAGGCTATGTTTATG
Organism: Siphateles boraxobius; assembly: GCF_051911475.1. Taxonomy (NCBI): domain Eukaryota; kingdom Metazoa; phylum Chordata; class Actinopteri; order Cypriniformes; family Leuciscidae; genus Siphateles; species Siphateles boraxobius. The sequence goes on along the minus strand of NW_027509186.1, from coordinate 26,269,785 downwards.
TGGTATTTTTCATGTTTTCATCACGCAATCATGTTTTTGATGCCGTGGTGACGCGTTCATGTAAGGGCGGCGGCGCTGCCGATAAAGCACCTAAAAGCTGTCACAAAGAACCGGCAAAAGATTTTGAAAATGTCAAATATAGCAAGGAGACATGTTGATTGTTTATTAATAAAGTCGAGATGAAGTTGACGATGCTGACTCGCGATCTTCGCAGTATTGAATGCACCAGAGAGAAATGCACATTTCATTTCATAAGCAGAGAGCAGTCTGTTATCTTTCGTTTTGAATTGTTCTGTTTACAAGTAGACATTTCAATATAGATATATTTTTCAGGTCTGTACAATTAATACAAAACGAAATTCACTTTAAAGAAAGGCTTCGTGTCTTCTGTGTAAGGTGTCTGTGAAAGTTTTAAAGCAGTCTTTTAGTGCCGCTTCAGAGCGGTCGCGTCCGTAACGGAGAACTGTCACGTCTGTAACATTGTTTTTTCCTCATAAATGCGAACACGAAAAATAAAATAAAATGAATATTTTATGTTCTGTGGAGAGCCAACCCTTCTTCATTAGATTTGCGCAGTGTAATTCACAGAATTACAACAAAAAAATCGTTGCCTCCTAAAAGTTAAAGATTTTTTTTTTGTCACACATGACTGTCGATTTCCCCAATATTAAATATAAAACGCATGTGTAGACTGATATTTTTCTAATGTCTGGACTCCTTTCTGGGAGGAGCCTATGGATAAACAGACGTTTCAATATTTTGGTATTACAGTAATGCACTTTCTGAGAATTTATATAATTATATAAGTTTTGACTACAAGTCTGCAAATGTCATGTCCATAATGCTGGAATTTCCAAATTTTAAATAATTTATCCTCAACTAGTTTTGTGGTGTAGGTCTACATATTTTATAATGTTAAGTTAACTTCAAATAATACTAATAGTAATTTAAAGATGTGGTAGCATTGGATCTGGACGGTATGGATAACGCTGGGAGTTGGAAGGGGTGTGGCGCCATTCTGCAGGTTCGTGGATCTGAGTGTCGCGATTTCGGTTTCATATCGCATATCGTTACAGCCCTAGTCATTTTAGAATGTTAAGTTCTACTTCTGTATAGTTATTTTTGTGAAAGTAACTCAAAAGTAATACAGGAGTAATGTAACGCATTACAATTCTGAGACAGTAATATTGTAAGGTAATGAATTACTTTTAAATAACAGTAACAAGTAATATATAATGTATTACAGTTTGGAAGTAACTTGCACAACACTGCTCTTGTCTGACTCAGAAGGAGGCCCCCTATAAGTTTTACAGTGGGGGAGTGGCTGAAAAGGTGAATTGTGATCTCACTACATGGAAGAAGGCTGGGCTCATGAACATACAGCTTAGGCAGCTATAGAAGGCTGGGCTTGCAGATATCAATAGGCAATTGTTGTTGTTGTTTTTTTGTTGTTGTTGTGGGTTTTTTTTTTTTGGGGGGGTGGGGTATATTTAGTGAATAGATATGTGAAGCAGAGTGTGTCTGCTTCTTGGACAATGTTAGGAAGACTGTTCCAGAGTTTAGGTGCTAAATAGGAAAAGGATCTACCACCAGCAGTCAATTTTGATATTCTAGGTATCTTTTATCAACTGGCCAGAGTTTTGAGATCGCAATAGACGTGAAGGACTATAATGTGTTAAGAGCTCGCTCAAGTACTGGGTAGCTAAACCATTTAGTACTTTATAAGTAATCAGCAATATTTTAAAATTTATACGATGTTCAATAGGGAGCCATTGCAGTATTGACAGAACCGAGCTAATATGGTCATACTTCCTGGTTCTGGTAAGAACTCTAGCTGCTGCGTTTTGGACCATCTGTAGTTTGTTTATTATGCATGCAGGGCAACCACCTATAAGAGCATTACAATAATCTAGCCTTGAGGTCATGAACGCATGAACTAACTGTTCCGGATTTTTCATTGAAAGCATATTTCGTAATTTAGATATATTTTTAAGATGGAAGAATGCGTTTTACAGATGCTAGAAACATGGCTTTCAAATGAAAGATTGTTATCAAAGACCACACCCAGGTTCCTAACCGACGACGAAGACTTGACAGAGCAGCCATCAATTGTTAGACAGTATTCTAGGTTTGTATGTGTGGAGGTTTTTGGTCCAAGCATTAGAAAATCTGTATTTCAGAATTAAGTGATAGGAAATTACTAGTCATCCAAATTTTTATATCAGCTATGCATTCCGTTTATTTCTTGAATTGGCAAGTTTCGTCAGGGCAAGAAGAGATATAGAGCTGAGTACCATCAGCATAACAGTGAAAACTATTCCCATGCTTCCTAATGATATCTCCCAAGGGTAGCATATACAGAGTGAACAGCAGCGGTCCTAGTACTGAGCCTTGTGGTACTCCATACTGAACTTGTGATCGATAAGACATTTCTTCATTTACTGCTACAAACTGATAACGGTCAGATAAGTATGATTTAAACCATGCTAATGCAATTCTACTAATGCAAACATAATTTTGTAGTCTATTTAAAAGAATGTTGTGGTTAATTGTGTCAAATGCAGCACTAAGATCAAGTAACACTAATAGAGAGATACAACCACGATCGGATGATAAAAGCATATCATTTGTAACTCTAATGAGAGCAGTCTCAGTACTATGGTATGGTCTAAATACTGACTGGAAATCTTTGCTGATATCATTTCTTTCTAAAAAGGAATATAGTTGTGAGGATACGGCTTTTTCTAGTATCTTTGACAAAAAGGGTAGATTTGAGATCGGCCTGTAATTCACTAATTAGGATCAAGTTGCGTTTTTTTAATAAGAGGTTTAATAATAGCCAGCTTAAAGTTTTCGGTACATATCCTAGTGACAAAGATGAATTAATGATATTAAGAAGAGAATCTATGACGTCTGGAAGCATTTCCTTCAGTAGCTTAGTCGGTATAGGGTCTAACATACATGTTGTTGATTTAGAACATTTAACGAGTTTAGACAATTCTTCCTCTCCTATTGCAACGAATGAATGGAATTTTTCCTAAGGGACACTACAATGCACTCCCTGATGCAATACTATAATAGATGGTTGCATAGTTATAATTTTCTCTCTAATATTATCAATCTTGTAAGTAAAGAAGTTTATAAAGTCATTATTGCTATGCTCTTTGGAAACTTCAGAAGTAGAAGCTTTATTTGTTGGTAATTTAGCCACTGTGTCAAATAAATACCTAGAATAAATGCTTTTCTCTACGCAATCGTGCTTTTTTTGTCTAGTTTTGTTTTCTTCCAGTTGCGCTCCATTTTTCTGGCTGCTCTCTTAATGGCCCGAGTGTGCTCATTGTAACACGGCATTGGACTATTTTCTTTAATCTTCTTTTAAGCGCAAAGGAGCAACTGTATCTAAAGTGCTGGAAAAGCCCTCGCAATATCGAGTTCTTCTAAGCTATCTGGCATGCTGAAGAGATGAAACTGATCAGGAATATTATTAATAAAGCAATCTTTAGTGGCAGAAGTGATAGTTCTAACATATTTTTTTAACACGGAGTCAGCTTTGCAACCTTGGCTAAATGGAGTATACACGAGACTAGATAATGATCTGAGATGTCATCGCTCAGCTGCAGAATTTCAATGACATTAACATTGATTCCATGTGACAATATTAGATCTAAAGTATGATTATGACAATGAGTGGGTCCTGACACGTGTTGCCTAACTCCAATAGACTTCAGAATGTCTATAAATGCCAATCCCAATGTGTCTTTTTCGTTATCTACATGTATATTAAAATCACCAACAATTATGACTTTATCTGCAGCTTGTACTAACTCTGATAAAAAAGTAGCAAATTCTTTGATAAAGTCTGTATGGTGCCTTGGTGGCCTGTATACAGTAGCTAGCACAAATGTCAAGCGCAATTTATCATTTACCCTAGATAGTGTTACATTAAGCACCAACACTTCAAAAGAATTATATTTGAAACCAGACTTCTCAGTAATTCTGAAGGTATTACTGTAGATCACAGCAACACCACCCCCTTTTCCTTTCAGACGTGGCTCGTTTTTATAACAGTAATCTTGGGGGTTGGACTCATTTAAAGAAATGTAATTGTCTGGTTTTAGCCAGGTTTCTGTCAGACACAACATGTCTAGGTTATAGTCTTCAACCATATAATTAACAATAAGTGCTTTTGAAGTAAGGGATCGAATATTCAGCAACCCGAGGTTTATCATTTGTTCATCTGTATTATATCTATTTTTTATTGTTGAACATCGATTCAATTTTTACCCTTAAATGGGTTTGGGAGTTTTTTGTATTTCCTATTTCGGGGAACAGACACAGTCTCTGATATCTGGGTGAAAAAGTCTCTATGTGATAGGATTTATCTGACCTCAGTGACGTGAGACAGCTAGCAGACGGTCGGTTTAGCCAGTCTGTCTGCTTCCTGACCTGAGACCCAATTCATGTATGAGCTCTAAGACTATGTGCCATATTACTAGAGAGAAGAGAGGAACCATCCCAGGAGGGATGAATACCATCTCTTTTCAACAGGTCAGGTCTGCCCCAAAAACTTTTCCAATTGTCTATGAACCCTATATTATTTTGCGGATACCACTTAGACAGCCAGCCATTGAGTGAGGACAATCTACTAAGTATCTCATCACTGCAACGAACAGCAAGGGGGCCAGAGCCAATTACAGTGCCTGGGATCGTACTTCCGAGTTCACACACCTCTTTAACATCAATTTTAGTGATCTCCGACTGGTGAAGTCGAACATCTTTAGTGCCGACGTGAATAATAAACTTAGAGAATTTACGATTAGCATTAGCCAGCACTTTTAAATTTGCTTTGATGTCAGGCATTATGGCTCCCGCCAAATCGTGTATCAGAATCACCAATAACTAGGGCACACTCAGCAGGATTCTCAGTGGGTGTTTCACTGAGTGGGGAGAACCTGTTTAATGTAATCGGAACGGAAGAGCGGCTACAGAGACTACAGCGTCTCACGGTCACCCAGTTGTCTTGCTGCACAGGCTCTACAGCCGGAAAAGAACAATTTACAGAGTTCACTAAGCTAGTCGTATTGCATTCTTACTATCCTCAATTAAAGTTTGGATAACCTCTCTAGTTCTGAAATGTTCTCCGTCAGCCTGACTATCTCCCTGCATTTATCACATGTGTAGTCCTCACCGCTGACAGAGAAGGCTATACTATACATGTGACTTGAAGTGCAAGTGACAATAACAGGAGAAGACATTATTCACCGTGTTTGTTGACTGATCCTGCTCACCACAGTTATTTTATGGACTCGTAAAAGGCGTGTCTCGCACAAGACGGCAAGCACGGATGGCAGGTTAACAGGCTAGCGAGATACTAGTGTGTTGTGCTAGCGATAACGATTTAGATAAAAGCTAGCGATGTCAGATTAATGTGATAGGCAATATTAGACAATATCTAATATATGTTGATGAGTAAGTTATATTTGTTATACACTGCTGTGTCAGCCCACAACTGACACCGCAGTGATGGTGGACTCATCAGAGAACAATACACATTTCACATGGTTTACAGCCCAAGATTTGCACTGTTGGTACCCAAAGTTTTGGCATGAGTGACCAAAGGTCTGTCTGTTTGATGTCTGGTGCGTCGCAAAGTTCGACTGAAGTGTTGCACTTCTAGACCGACTGTTTTTGAGCTGTTCTGAAGACAAGTCAAAGCTGCTTATCCGCCTATCTTGGTGTCTGACGATGACCCGCGATACTCTCTAGCTGCCTTCATACCTGCAAACTTGGTCAGTACCTCTGCGCCGCCATTACACACTACTACACACACACCCACTCGCATACCTTTCACATTTGCGCATTCTGTGTGCTTAGTGTTTTTTCGTAATTGTTGCTGCCCGATAAAACTGTTGTCTGATGTTGTTGATTTACAACGAAATTAATTAAATGTTTATCAAATGTTTACTTTTTTCTCTTTTCTTTTTTATGGACAATTTGTGAATGAATGTGGACATGAATCTGCAAACGTGGATTAGTGTGATGCGTTTTCTGCACGGATTTCAAAGACCGAGTTCATCTAGTGTTGAACTTTATTTTTTTTGTTTTTTTTCCTTCCATTTCTTTTCTCCTGTTTTAAAGGAGTTTGTGTTATTATTATTATTATTATCATTATTATCATTAACATTATATAATTGAAGAATAAATATCCCTTGTGAACTGAACATTTCTGGGATTATTACTGTGATTTATTGTGTAACAGGTGGTTACTTTTTGCTATCCTGTGTTAATTAAAATTGACAGGTTTAATCCTGTCTGGCGCCCGAAGTTTTTCTTTAAAATAATTGATTTATGTTAGGACGACCACCACCTTTACATAATTTGTCCTTCGTGGTTGTATGCCGACATTACCCTGGATAACGTGGCTCTCACCACAAAGACTTGCTGTCCTGGTCACAGATGAGCCAGCGAGACACGCACTAAAAATTTGTCCTCTTCAGAACTCTGAAATGTCTCCCATTATGTTGTGTGGATTGCAATATCTTATGCACAGGTGTGCTATTGCTCTGCTAATTCAACCTTCACACTGCTCTTACTGATGAAATTTAAGCGGACTGCAAATATATGCGTGAAACATCCAACATTATAATGGCCAGTGTTTCAGTTTTATTGTCCAACCTGAGCTGACTAAAGTTCTGGTGCTCCTGCCCAGAATAATCTCTTCTCACTCATCTATACCTCACAGCCATGGCGCTCTCAATATTTGGATGCTTGTGCGTGCACTTGTCTAGGTTTAATCCACTTACTATTGATCCAGAAGGCTTTGATTTCTAAAAGGATCCCCATAGCTTATTTCAAACTTTAAATGAAATCCTCAGCTTGATCAATAGAAATGGCAAATGGAATAAAATGTGGCCTTCGGCCCTGTTTTAATTACATGTTTGGAGGTACAGTGGGTTCTCCATTGCAGCGTGTAATTGGACGCAGTGGTAGACATGAATGTACGGAATGTGCCATTTTGTATGTGTATAAAAATGTGAGTGCAGCGAAGAGTTTGAATAAACACAAATGCATTCAAATCTTTCTCTCCTCGTCTTGTGTGATGGATGTGTGGAGAGACTAGGTGTGGTTGAGGATGAAATAACTAGATGGTACAGTTAGCACTGGCAAGATCATCCGTTGCCCCAAAGGAGCAGCACTCCGTTGTGTGCATTATAAGATTAACGATATCCATGTGTGTATATGGAGAAAAAAAAGAGCCACTGAGAGTATATGGAGAAAAAAAAGAGCCACTGAGAAGCGTCATAACATATAACGTAAATGCACTTTTTTTTAAGTGCATTCCAGCTGTGACAAGACCACGTTCCCACTGGCCACATGTTTTTCAAGTTGTGAGCGGCTGTGTAGAACCTCTGTGGCTCCACGGCATTGAGCCCTCTTGACTCACGACTGAGCGTTTGTCTTGCCGCAGTTCACTTGGTTTCATGACGTACTTTAGATTTGAAATAATGCATCTTGCTGTTTCCAGCTATGTGTGTTTACAATCCTCCACGGTTGCATAGTTCTGCTTAAAATGAGTCTACAGCAGGACAATTTTTAAATCTGGACATTTTCAGACAGATGACAGATGATGAAATATTGTGAATGTTACAGAGCAGAGCGTCTTTCAGCGGAATTCAATGGAACATTAAGTTTTCAAATCTTTTCAGCCCAAGTCAATCTGTTTGTGGCTTGTAAACATGTACTGACAGTATATCACTGTTTCTCTTCCTGTAGCAGATGCTTCACTAAAGCAAACAGCAAATCACAGGAGAGACTATTTAAGAGTTTATGATCAGGACACCGCACTCAGGTGTGTAGGACAGAAAAGGAGACCTGATGAACCCATGTATAACCATTTACATGTTTGTTTAATCACCATTTTATGGAAGTCCATTTCTGTCTCAGAGTAGATCCTTGTTTCTCACAATGTAACTTTCTTATTTCTTACAGTGTAACTTTTGACTTTATATCTTTGAGTTTGTCTTAATTTGTGACTTTATTAAATTTGTGACTTTATTATAGTTGTAACATCTTACAATGTAACACATTTTCTGACTTTGTATCTTTATATTTCATTGTAATTGTATATTTATATTTCATAATGTGACTTTGTCTTTTTCATAATTTGATTTTATATCTTACAGTTGCAACTTTATTTCTTTGTATGACTTATTTTAAGCTTTATCTCACAATGACCTGTTTTATTTTTACTTTGAGGCAGAAACAAACTTCCATACTATGTTGTGTCATTGTTTCTTGGAAATTTATTTTGTTTAGTATTTGATATTGGCTTTCACACCATATACTTGAGCTGATCATGTTCTCCAGCATGGTTTGAAAATTGTCCAAAGAGCATTTTGTGCTTCAGTGGAAGCAAGAACATCTTACCATCACATGGTCAAGGTCTTGACATTTCTTCTTATTATCAATGTTAAACAGTTGTGCTGCTTAATATTTTTGTGGATACCTTGATTTGTTTCAGGATTCTTCAATGAATACAAACTTCAAAAGAACATTTATTTAAAAGAGAAATGTTTGTCCTCATCAAGTATTTACAGTCATGTTTGAGTAATCCAAAGCATCTTTGCTGAAAGAAATTTATTTATTTTAATGATCTTGAAGTTCAGAATCTTAAAGGGATACTCCACCAGTTTTTCTTATTAAACTATGTTATTCCCTTAACTAAGACGAGTTGATACATACCTCTCTCGTCTCATTTCGTGCACTATATCACTCTGTATTGCCGCAAAACTATGTTAGCACTTAGCTTAGCCCATGCATTAAATATGGGCCAAGCAGAGAAGCGACCAAACACTTCCACGTTTTCCCTATGTAAACACAGTTACTCGAGTAGTGTAACTTGACCTGGGCTGGTGACACAAAATAAACCGTTGCGCTTTTCTAAGCGTTTAAAATTGATGACTATATTGTATGGCGGAATACCATAACAAGTGCTTTTGAGCACTTCGACTTGGCGCAATAATATCTTCACTCGTGAAAAGTCCTCTTACCGGCTCCCGCTTCCTCTCCCTCTGACATTTCCGTCAATACAACGACAGGAAGCGGGAGCCGGTAAGAGGACTTTTCACGAGTGAAGATATTATTGCGCCAAGTCGAAGTGCTCAAAAGCACTTGTTATGGTATTCCGCCATACAATATAGTCATCAATTTTAAACGCTTAGAAAAGCGCAACGGTTTATTTTGTGTCACCAGCCCAGGTCAAGTTACACTACTCGAGTAACTGTGTTTACATAGGGAAAACGTGGAAGTGTTTGGTCGCTTCTCTGCTTGGCCCATATTAAGTACATGCGCTAAGCTAAGAGCTAACATAGTTTTGCGGCAATACAGAGCGATATAGTGCACGCACTGAGACGAGATAGGTATGTATCAACTCGTCTTAGTTAAGGGAATAACATAGTTTAATAAGAAAAACTGGTGGAGTATCCCTTTAAATAGCGTTTCTTTGTTTTACACCCTTTAAAAATCCTAAAATGGCAAAATTACAAAACCAAACCCGGATGAGGTGTTAAACAAAAGTAAAATCAATTTGCAGTCATTGAATGGTGAAATGTAATTATCATTAAAGTATGAAACATCACCGATGAATGAAACGCCGCTAATGAGAAAGCCAGCAGTGGTTTTATTTATTATTCAAGAAGTGAATGCCCTACATTGGAAAATGGAAGAAAAAAAAAATCTGAACATTCAAACTCAAGATCAATCACATTACCACCAAAATGACATGTTTAATTGTTTTAATTAACTGACAGCTTTACAAAGTAGAGAGAAGTAATCTCTCTTCCCATGAACAAATCTCTGTGCTGAACATTGTTACCAGAAGCCGTGATAAGTACAAATGCTGAATATCTTAGGAGCAACATGGTAAGACCACACATGTAACAGCTCTGCAGTCTCCTCTGTAATTTAATATGTTATGTAGTACAAAATGTTAATAAGGACCTGGTTAACTAGATATAAAGGAACCTTGGTGAGAGAGTCTGGTTGAGGTGGCGTGATTGCAGGTTTCTGCGGCTTCTTCTGCATGGTTTTCTTTTGACAGCCGGAGCAGCAGCACTTCTCAAAGACAAAACTTTTGGTACAGCAGTGAGAGAACTTCACCTTAAATTCAACAAGCCAAAAGTAAGAAATTACATAACACCACAGAGACACACCAGAGCCTGGCCACTGCTGTTCAGTCAAACAGGGGGAGGATTTATCTGTGCTCATTTGTTAAATGATCAAGGGAAGATTCGCTCTAGAGGGTTCGAAAGGCTGTAAAACTGCATAACCTGTGTAGCTCACCTCTGAGTCAGATGTGCACTAGTAACGTATTTTCTCACTTGTTTTCCAGCAGGTTTCTGCATTCCACAATGTATATTGTGCTTTTGTTAAACCTTAAAATTTAATTTAGAGACTGTAAACAAAGCAAGTTGCAGATTGCAGAAACCCCAACATCACCCCAACATCCCCCCCCCCTCCACCACCCTCCCCCCACCCTCCTCCACCCTCCCCCCACCCTCCTCCACCCTCCACCCTCCCACCTCCTCCACCCTCCACCCTCCCACCTCCTCCACCCTCCACCCTCCTCCACCCTCCACCCTCCTCCACCCTCCACCCTCCCACCTCCTCCACCCTCCACCCTCCCACCTCCTCGTGAGCTCTATCCACAAGTCCCCTTCGCTGTAAGTCACGATACAATTATCCCCTCAGATCTAACACAAGCTCAGTCTGGCACATACAGGCTCCAGGCACGGCCCAGTTTTGCCACCCCTCGATGCCGGTTTCCGTAAGGGATTTTAAAGCAACCTGACTAAGAATAAAACGCCTGAACCAGCTTTTTCATGGAGAGCCCATCAGTTTTCTTGTATATCTACCATAGACAGGCATGGCTCTATTTATTGCTGTATAATTACAGCTTTTAGTGTCCAGCACAACAGCAATGCCATTCAATTACATTAATATGGAGATGATTGCGGACACATTAATTAATTTTCAGCCTGGTGTGGGACAGATAGTGGAATAATTACTCATTTCAGCACTAGTAAACCTGGCTTTTGTAGTCTCAGACAAAAAAAACAACAAAAAAACAGCACAAATGATTTGTTTGCAAGTGTATCCATCGCTGGCAAAATATTTAGATTCGCCATCTGTAAGACACCTGTGCCGTGTAGATAGATTAGCCTTGGTGCTTTCACACTTTCTTTCTGATAAGAGACTGTTAAGTTGTAGCTGACCACCGATTGTCAAAGTACCTCTTGGAGAGATAATTGGATTTGACTATTGTGTACAAAATCGGCTCCCGAGTTCTGTTCCAGCGGTTATTGGATCTTCCGAGTGTGCCAAAATGGTTAGGAGACAGAAAATCAAGCACTTTGTTTGGATCAAGCCAATCAACCGTAAAAGCCTTTAAATGTCTTTAACCTGAAATCTCCTGAATGTTTACTCAATGGAATTGAATGATATAGGATCTTTGTGATGTTAGTTTTAGAAGTCTTGATGTTGCCTGTGTGTTTTTATAGGGAAGAAGACCGGGGTATTTCTCCTTTTTGGATCCGTTCTCTCCTGGGGTTTGGCTTTTCATGTTGCTGGCGTACCTGGCAGTCAGCTGCGTGCTCTTTTTGGTGGCGAGGTAAATAATCAGCTCCACACTGACACCTGCAGGATTTTAATAGCACCGACACTGTTCTTAAAGGGGTAGCACAGCTAAAAATGGAAAAGAGGTCATCATTATTTACTTATCCTCATGTCGCTCCTAACCTGCATGACAAGATTTTGAAGAACTTTTAGTCTGTTGTCTTCCATACAATGAATGTGGATGAAGACTTGGGCTGTCAAGCCCCATAAAAGCAACATAAAAGTGGTCCGTATGAATCGTGCACAAGTCTTCTTAAGTCATACGGTTTATGTCAGAAACAGACTGAAATTGAATTCATCATTCACTAAAAGCTTGACTTCTCTGGTCACGTCACCTTCATTTATATAGTGCTTTTAACAATATAGATTGTTTCAAAGCAGCTTTACAGTGATAATAGGAAATTAAGTAACAGATTGTTTGGCTTTACAGCAGCTCTAGAATAAACCATTATAAGACTTTTATTCACTAAAAGTCTTCCTTGAATACACCATTCACTTTCATTGTATGGAAACAAGTAGCTTGGACATTTTGTGTGTGTGTGTGTGTGTGTGTGTGTGTGTCTGTGTCTGTGTCTGTGTCTGTGTGTGTGTGTGTGTGTGTGTGTGTGTGTGTGTGTGTGTGTGTGTGTGTGTGTGTGTGTGTGTGTGTGTGTGTGTGTGTGTGTGTGTGTGTGTGTGTGTGTGTGTGTGTGTGTGTGTGTGTGTGTATGCTTGCTTTAACACCAAACCATACATTATCCATACACTAAAACCAGAGGGCAAAGATTAGTTGTTAGGAATTCTGAAATATTCCTACTATAAGAACTAATCTTTGCGCTCTGATTTTGGGAAGAGATTAGGATTGTTGGTTAATAGGAATGTTGTTGTTCCAGGATCAATATCCTTTGTTGGTCCAATAAAACAGTCTTAAACTTAACCCTGAAATCTGATGGTTTGGTCAGAATGCCAACAAGGGTGTATTTGTAGATATTTCATATTAAACTCACATTTTATTCCAGCTTTGCATTGGATCAAAAAAGAAATGACATGTTTTATACTCTTTCACAATAGCCTGCTGATTTTCCCAGCATTCTGCTGGATGACGGGGGTGTTTTGTGTTTTTATTCACTAAACATTACCTGTCAGGACATTTTATATAAATTCATCATTGGAGATTTTGTGCATGTGTGTTTTTCTTTTTTTGCATCTCTATAATGTGTATATTTTTAGACATTTTTATTGAATTATGACCTGTGTTAGCTTTTCTGCATTGCTTGTGTTCGGCATTTCAACAGAGCTGTAATGTGAGGTTGTCGCACAAAGTCCTGCAGTGCAGTGCATTTTTATTAGTGTCCTGTCAGTCACGGCTAAAGCTTGCACAGTACCTTCAGGGAACAAAAAACAGGTTACATGGCCAACAGGGAGCTCTGGTGACTTCATGCTTTGCCAACTGTTAAAATTGTTCTTGGCTCATTTATGTTTACTAATTTTTATCCTTTCTTTTTTGTCGCTCCTTGTGGCACACAGGCTAACACCCTACGAATGGTACAACCCGCACCCCTGCCTGAAGGGGCGCTGTAACCTGCTAATTAACCAGTATTCTCTGGGCAACAGTTTCTGGTTTCCTGTGGGGGGTTTCATGCAGCAAGGCTCCACCATCGCCCCCAGAGCCCTGTCCACTCGCTGCGTCAGTGGCGTATGGTAAGAGCGCACTATAAACAAGTTCTCTCTTCTGGAAAGACCTGCATTGATGGTCAACAGCATATGTTGTGTTTGGATCCAGAGGCCCGTTTCAGAAGGTGGTTAAGTGAAAACTCTGAGTATGTTAACCCTGAAGTGAGGGAAACTCTGGGTTTTTTCGTTTTAGAATGGGGAGGTACAGTATGTCAAACCCAAAGAAAGCAGGGTACGTCAAGCCAAAGGAGAGGTAACTTATACTCAGAGCCAGTAACTTACTCTGTGAAGCTAACCTGGTCGGAAGCATTATGTTATTTACCCCATTGGTAGATAATTTGCAAAATGTGACCCTGGTTCACAAAACCAGTCTTAAAGGAGTAGTTCACTTTTTAAAAAACTTTTGCTGATAATTTACTCACCCCCATGTCATCCAAGATGTCCATGTCTTTCTTTCTTCAGTCGAAAAGAAATGTTTTTGATGAAAACATTCTAGGATTTTTCTCCATATAATGGACTTCATTGGGTACCAAACGGTCCAAGGTCCAAATGACAGTTTCAGTGCAGCTTCAAATGGCTTTAAACGACACCAGACGATGCATAAGGGTCTTATCTTGCGAAACGATCGGTCATTTCAAAAATAAATAAAAAAGTTTAAGTTTTATAAGCACAAATGCTCGCCTTGCTCTGTTCTGTGATGCACGTTCCTGTTGTATTTTAATATTCTTCTACCATCTCTTCATCTGTCATTGGTGTTGGTGCAGGTCTGGGGAGCTTCTGCCTTCTTGCTGTTGGCTGAGTAGAAGTCAAATGTTAATTTCATTACCCTTATTAAGAAATGTAACAGGTTGGATTTGAGAACATTTAATAATGTGAAAAGAACACTGTGGAAAAAGCTTCTGGACATTGAAATAGACACTGAATGATATTTATTTAATATGTCAAATGTTTGTAAAGTCATGTTACCTACAACCAATAACCTTTTATGCTTTAAGCTTTAGCCTATCTGATTAAATGATATTTTTATACTTCATTTTTAGCTGCTGCCATGTTTTTTTTTTTTTTTTGACCGTGGGATACCATGAAAATGAATATTAGTTCAATAACTTACCATTCTACCAGTTTTCACCTCTGATATTTTAACAGTGATTAAGAATTAAACTTGCGTATTGACTCGGAAGTTTGCGGATGTCTTTTTTGTTATGGTTGCCTAACAGTTAGTTCATGACATCAAGGCTAGATTATTCTAATGTTATAATGGGTGGTTGCCCTGCACGCATAATAAACAAACTGGTCCAAACAGCTGGTCCAAAATGCAGCAGCTAGAGTTCTTACCAGAACCAGGAAGTATGACCATATTACCCAGGTTCTGTCAACACCTCCCTATTAAACATCGTATAAATTTTAAAATATTGCTGATTACTTACAAAGCACTAAATGGTTTACCTCCCCAGTACTTGAATGAGCTCTTAACGCATTATAGTCCGTCACGTCTATTGCGATCTAAAAATTCCGGCCAGTTGATAATACCCAAAATAGCAAAATTGACTGCTGGCGGTAGATCCTTTTCCTATTTAGCACCAAAACTTTGGAACAGTCTTCCTAACATTGTCCGGGAAGCAGACACACTCTGTCAGTTCAAATCTAGACTAAAAACACATCTCTTTAACCTAGCATACACAACACATTAAAGATTTCTATAATTCAATGTTAGGCTGCATAGATTAGGTCACCCGGAACCAGGAACACTTCCCATAAATCCTGATGTACTTATTACATCATAAGAAGGATGGCTAATATTAGTCTCTCTGTTTATCCCGAGGTTTACCGTAGTCCGCCGGACTGCTAGTCTCTAGTCTCTGTCAACTAGTCTCTCCCCTGTGAAGGCCTCCTTCCCTTTACCTCTGTGCAGATAAAACGTTGTTGGGATAATTCCGGTTCACGTGGCTACTGTCACGGTTGTGGTGCGGGTTGACTGAGTCAAAAGTCTCCAATACAAACGTTTACTAATAATTACTTCCAAACAGGCAGACGGGTTGACGGGCAGAAGGTTAACACGCACATAAATCACAGTAACATAAACAAGAACCGACAAGGACTGGCTGAACGGAAGCAAACTAAATACAAGCACAAATCAAACATTACAAAGTGATCACAGGTGACGCGGATGAAGAAGATGAGGAACAGGTGGGTAATTGAGGGAGTGAGTTCAAGTGAGGAGAAAAGGAGGACTCTAGGAAGTGTAGTGCAGACAAAGACAGACTGGTGCAGACGATGACTGTGACATAACGCCCCCCTTCAAAAAGGCGTGAGCTTGCGCCGTAGAACATCAACAGGCGCGCTGAAGGCTGATTATGCCGTGGCCAAACAGGGGCAGGTGGCAGGTGGCCATAGGTCCAAGGCCCACGGCCACCAGAAAAATCATCTCCACCATGGCCGCCCAAAGGGCCTTCACCGCCATGGCCGCCTATGAGCTGGCAGTGCAGGCGACCAGGGCGGAGCAGGATGAGCAGGTGGCCAGGGCGGAGCAGGCTGCCAGGGTGGAGCTGGCAGTGCAAGTGACCAGGGCAGAGCAGGCGGCCAAGGCAGAGCAGGCTGTGCTGTCGGCCAGGGCGGAGCAGACCCTTCGGGCGGCCAAGGCGGAGCAGACCCTTCGGGCAGCCAAGCCGGAGCAGACCCTTCGGGCGGCCAAGGCGGAGCAGACCCTTCGGGCGGCCAAGGCGGTGAAGACCCTTCGGGCGGCCAAGGCGGGGAAGACCCTTCGGGCGGCCATGGCGGTGAAGGCCCTTCGGGCGGCCATGGCGGTGAAGGCCCTTCGGGCGGCCATGGCGGTGAAGGCCCTTCGGGCGGCCACAGTCTCTGGCTGGGCAGACGTGATGTGAACAGTCTCTGGCTTGGCAGACGGGACGTGGAGCGGTGAAGGCTCTGGGCTGGACGGGACAAAACCCCTTGACGAACGAGAGGAAGTGTTGGCTTTTCTCAGCCAGGTCGATGATTTTTACCCCATCGTCCATAGGGTGGTCGGTTCATCTGTCACGATTGTGGTGCGGGTTGAAGAAGTGACTGAGTCAAAAGGCTCCAATACAAATGTTTACTAATAATTACTTCCAAACAGGCAGACGGGTTTTCGGGGAGAAGGTTAACGCGCATAAATCACAGTAACATAAGCAAGAACCAACAAGGACAGACTGAACTGAAGCAAACTAAATACAAGCACAAATCAAACATAACAAGGTGATCACAGGTGACGCGGATGATGAAGACGAGGAACAGGTGGGTAGTTGAGGGAGTGAGTTCAGGTGTGGAGACAAGGAGGATTCTGGGAAGTGTAGTGCAGACGAAGACAGACTGGTGCAGACGATGACTGTGACAGCTACGTGGAAGCGATAAAAATTCTGTATTAAAACATTTTCAAGGCTTGTACCTTGGAACCTATTTCATGATTTGCGTTCTCGAGCCACCAGGCAATGTTTTGTGCAAATTAGTGGCCGGATCGCAACTTTATTCGAAACTTTATTCTAGAGCTGCTGTAAAGCAAAAACAATATCTGTTTCTTTAATTACCTATTATCACTGTAAAGCTGCTTTGAAACGATCTATATTGTTAAAAGCGCTATATAAATGAAGGTGACATGACATGACATGCTGTTGCCATGGTGAATCATAATTTCGGAGCTCCATTGATCATGGCTTTTCGTAATCATGGTGCGCACATGCTTAACTCAGAGTCAGTCTACTCAGAGTTGATTGAACTAACTCAGTTCAGCTGTTCTGAAACCGAAAACTCAGAGTTTCTCATTTCAGAGTAGATCAACTCGAGTTCAAGTTTTAACTCAGAGCTGGTTAAACCTCCTTATTGAAACGGGCCCCTGGTCTCCAGAGTGTCAGGAAGTTTATTGATATTTAAATTTACATATATTTATTTATTTAGTTTGTCATAGTTATTTATGATGTCTTAATAAAGGATGTCAAAAATGTACCTTATGCATATACTATGGAATTGTTAAAATGTTTTTTGTCATAATGTTACATCAGATTTTGTCATTTGTTTTATTTCAATAGATATGTTTCCATCCACTTGTTTTTAATGCGCTTTTTGGGGTATTGCATAAAAAAACAGCTGGATGGAATCATCAAGATGCACATAAATGAAAGATGTGCATAAAAAACTTATGCATTCAGTTGAAGTGGATACATTTTTTTATCCAAATAGCATATGTGTAATCATATGCATAAATTATGATGGAAACAAATTTACCGAATAAATCATTCAATGTGCAACAAAAAACTCAGGTGGCTTTGCCTCAACAGTGGATGTGATTGGATAACTGGACTAACCTGCAGACCAATTTCATTGCACAGCATCTAAAATGTTGTTTCAGTTATTCTGAAATGCCTGAGCCAAAGTCATCAGAATGATGTGGTCTGTGTCTGAAAGCTTAAAAATTCCAAGGTTGCAAGGCATCAAAGCACGTCCGAATCCAATGTTAGTGTCACTTCCTGTCTCCTGAGATCCCTTCATCTGATCGATTTTTGAAGCCAGCATAGATGTATCCTTCGCTGCCTTTGATATCCCACAATCCTGTGCTTTACATTCTCTGACAGTCTGTGACGAAATCAGTTTCGTGAGGTACCTTCTTGCACAAACACTGCCTACAAAGTCATTGCCGGATAAGGCAGTGAGGCAACAGGTCAGCTGCCTACATTTTCGGACACAACCTTGATATAATGACCTCCTAGAAATGTGTAACACGATTGCATTCCTTTCTAACATCAGGCATCCAAACACAAGATAACATGACAGCATTTTTTGAGTTTCGTCTTCGTGCTCTGAGATGCAAGTAATTTTTGATGGAGGAAAAAAGAGCCACAGTGGCTTCCCAGATTGCAGCAAATTCTCTTTTTATTACAGGTATTTTGCATCAATTTCCCAAGAAGTGACGATTTTGTTCTCTTGAACACATGGGATGGAAATGCTACTTTATTCGCAAATGTTGTATGTCTTATTCCAATTTTGTGCCAGATAAATTCGCAACTCTGGATGGAAACATAGCTAATAATATTATTTAATTCGTTGACATTGGATTACTAAAACATTTTGTACAATCAGGGTTTGATTGTCAATTTTCATATTTTGTGACAAAAAGGTGCACACTCTTGAGAAGTATTTGCCATATCTGCAAGGGTCATGGCTAAATAATCTGCAAAAATTGCCAGCCAATTTCTAAAACAAGTTAGTTATATACGTTTATCCAAAGTGACGTTACATTGCAACAAGCTATAGACATTTCTATTAGTTCTTGCATTTCATGTGAATCAAACTGATGAATTTGGTTTTGCTAGCAACAATATTTTCTGATTGATCAAAAAAAATTCAATAAGCATTATTTTGAATTAAAAAAAAATTATTGGACTTGTAAAGATAACAAATGATTGAGACATTTATACATTTGTGTATGATCAAATTCTTTTAAAAAATCATTTGAAAAAAACAAACATTGAATCCAGTACAGGTAATTTTTCCCCTCATTATGCATTTATGTTGGTTTTTTGAGTCTTTAAGCTCAGCTAGCTTAACCAGCTAAAAAACAGGTTTTGCATGCCTACACTGAATTACCAGCTCAACCAGCACCGAACCAGCATTAACCAGCAGTTAGAATATGTTTTTTTCAGCGTATTCTTCAGAGTATTGCATTCTTCTATACCCTGATCTCATTGTCAGCTGCTGGATATAGCAGATAAAAGTGCTACTCTCACTTGGCCTCTGTTTTTCTGCTGCGTTATTATACTGTCATTTTTCGAGGCCTTGCCGACTGCAGCACACTGAGGTCAGTGGAGAATAAAAGCAAGCTATTTTTGAGTATTCAGAACAGGCATACAGTATTCAGAGATGCCTTTCAACTTCTCATTCGGATGCCAAGCTCACAGTAGCTCCAAGCTCTTTTGATGTTGGGTCAGAGCTGCTTCTGTGTTGTGTTCCTTGTGCCTAAAACTGGTTTGTCATTCCAGGTGGGCCTTCACCTTGATCATCATCTCTTCCTACACAGCCAACCTGGCGGCCTTTCTCACTGTGCAGAGGATGGAGGTGCCCATCGAGTCGGTGGACGATCTGGCTGACCAGACGGCCATCGAATATGGCACCATGCACGGCGGATCCACCATGACCTTCTTCCAGGTGAGATCTTCAAGGACAGAATGGAAGAGAACTCCACCCACAAATCAATGGCCTGTCGGCAGGTTTATTGACCATGTCGCTAGCGCTCTTCCCTACTCTGGGATTTATCTGTTTGCTGTCTTAATATCAATCCCCCCTCGATATCTTTCCCTCTCCAGGGGGCTGCCCAGACTAATTCACACATTTTTATGCTTCCGAGGGGCCGTTTCTTGACCCGTCTCTTAGCAAGCACAGGCTGTTTCACATATTCAGTTGTCACATCAACATGTCAGACTGTCAGCTTATCAACCACCAAGTCCTTGGTTAACACAGTCAGTCTCGCTTTCTCAAAGCTCTAGTGACTGGCTGTCAGGACTCCAGATGAAGGTTGAGGAGCAAGCAGGAATGCGCATAATGATCCTACTATTTCCTTTTCTTCGGTTAGAATTCCCGCTACCAGACGTACCAGCGCATGTGGAACTTCATGTACTCAAAGCAACCAAGTGTGTTCGTCAAGAGCACAGAGGAGGGCATCGCCCGAGTGCTCAACTCCAATTACGCCTACCTGCTGGAGAGCACCATGAACGAGTACTACCGCCAGCGCAACTGCAACCTCACCCTGATCGGAGGCCTGCTGGACACCAAAGGCTATGGCATTGGCATGCCTCTGGGTGAGAAAAAGTTTATGTGGAATTAGCAGATCTAATTCAAATCTGCATAAAAATATACCAGTGAGTCTTGCACACTACAATTTTTTTTGTTTTTTATGGTGGTTGCTAGTCAGATTGTATGATATGATCTCAGTGAGATCTTTGGTAAAAGCCGAGGCAGAATGTGCAACTTCATCTTTATTTTTGTCACCGTACGATTGACAGCGTTGACTGGCCAATTTGTCTTGACAAAATCTGACATTCTCATTAACATAGGAAATTGAAATGGTAATACACACACCATGTTTATGTTTTAAATTTACCTGAAAGAAAAAGAAAAAGTCTTTTGAGGCTTCAGAAAAAGAAAAATGGATTCAGCATCTTTTTCCAGAGCAAACTCAATGTAGTATGATCATAACATGAAGGGAATGCTAATAAAAGGTTTGGAGTCGGTAAGATTAAATGTTAATGTAATATAATATATATATTACTATATAAATTGACACTGTCCATTGGTTTGAAGTGAGCATGTTACAATAAGCGATGCAAGACTGCCAAATTTGCCCTTTAATAAAATAAATCCTTTTATATTTAGCCAAAATTGCACAGTGCACACCAGGCTTTAATCGGATCGCTGAAGTTAAACTAATCCATTGACTGAATATAAATTGCACTAAATTGATTTTAACCAATGTTAACCAAGGATTTATGTCCAACAGATGTTTAATCAACATGATTAATGAAAGGGCTTAGGATACGATAAGCTAAAAGAACAGAGTCAGCAGAGCAGAAATGATACATCCAGCTCTGACTTTTGACTTCTCTAAGATGGATATTTATGACTGTTTGTTTCAGGCTCTGTCTACAGAGATGAGTTTGACCTGGCCATACTCAAACTACAGGAGGAAAACCGCTTAGAGATACTGAAGAGGAAATGGTGGGATGGTGGCAAGTGTCCGAAAGAGGAGGATCATCGAGCGAAAGGTAAACCACCTGTCACTCAACTGCTGGTCCAAACGGAATCTGTTATAAGACGTTTATCATGTTGTGTATTTCTGTGTAGGTCTGGGCATGGAGAACATTGGTGGGATCTTCGTGGTGCTTGTATGTGGTCTGCTGGTGGCCATCTTCATGGCAGTGTTGGAGTTTGTGTGGATGCTGCGTCATACGCCAGGAACAGAGGTGAGAGAGGGCTATTTTACCTGCCTCTGCTTTCTGTCCTTCTCCCCGCCCTCGCGCCTCCCTCCCTGAACCCCCCACACCCCATCCCGCACCTCACAAAGAGTATACCTCAAACTCATCTGCACGGGTCTTCACTGTCACAACCAACACGGCCTAAAGATTTTTAACGTTTGAATGAAACGAGGTTCCTTCTGTTTTGTCTTTTATTTTCCTCCATGAAGCAGATTGATGGCTGTGTGTGTCAGACTGCATTGTTTCAAATGAAACACTGTGATTTTCACTAAATAAACACTTCTGCATGTTTCAGTAGAACCCCAAGACGTGACTTTTTTTTTTGGAGGGTACAAATGCATGAGTGTTTGTTTATGTCTTCATGACTTACTGTATTATGGACCCTTTTCACATTTTCGGGATTCTCATAACCAGAAGTTGTCATAGTTGGATGAACTTCTGTAGTGGTGAAGGGCAGACGGGAGACGACAGCAAATATAACTTTTGTATTTCTCCAATAGCAAAAGAAAAAATACATGATAGCGTTCTATGACTTTTCCAAAAGAGGGAAAAATGTCGAGAGATTGATTACAGCGGTACCAGGGTAATAGAAGCTTTTAGTAATAGAAGATTTTTTTTTAATTAAAATATGAAAAACTACACTAGATTTGCAATTTTGATAACGGTGAACACAGTCTGTGAAAAGGATCCATTGATTGCCCATATTTATAGACTGAGCATTGTGGGTAAATATTCACAGAAAAATAATGTGTTTGTCTAGAAGTATGTGGGTGAGTGTAAAGCGAGACTAAACTGAAAGCTAATTGAAAACTGTGTGTTTGTTTGTGCACTTATGTTTTATGTGTCAACATCAAGTGACTAGTTGAGCCAGTGCAGTTGAGCCCACTTTTTGATAAATAAGCTAAATGCTTGCATTACCCTTTGGGTAGCTTTGTGTATTTATGCATGTAAGTGTATAATTAGGGGCCTGCACTGGCATGCCTCATAGTCCAAAGGGTAACAAGTTCTACCTGTCCTGTATATCTCTTCATCCACAACACATCACATTAATCCAACACCAAGATGACCCCTCCAACCAAAGGCCCAATAACATTACAGCTCCCAGAATCGCATCATTGTTTGTGTGCGGTGCCTTCTCAACCCCATGACAATCCTTTTTTTAATTTGCATCGAGTATGTTGATATTTTTCAGAAAACTTGTTGAGCTTCAGCAGCTGTGTTCTGGATTTTATCAGCTAACATGAAATGAATGCTAATGGGATGTGGCATAATTGGGTGGAAATGACATCAAATTTCTGTATAAATTCATCACAAGCAGCTTTTTTGTTTTGTTCTTGTCAAATTAAAATAAGTGCAACTTTTATTTATAGTTCATACCAAAATGAAAGTTATGTCATCATTTCCTCACCCTCATGTCATTCCAAACCTGTTTGGCTTTCTTTGCTTTGCGGAAAATAGAAGATAATTTGAAAATTGTTGGTAACCTAACAGTTTTGACCAATTGTCCATTTTGCCCATTGATTTACAAGAAACATTGAGACATTTCTCATAATATCTTATTTTATGTTCCAGAAAAAAACGACATGAGGGTCAGTAAATTATGACAGAACTTAAAATTTTGGGTAAACTTTCACTTTAAAAACGTGTCGAGACTTTGCCTTCCTTTCCATTAATCAGCGATGAGGCTCTGCATTTGGGTAATGTTGTCCAGCATCTCCCGTTTTTAAAGGCAAAAATGTGTTCTGTATGAACGGCCCCTAATAGTGTTTTTTTCCCTCTGTTAGACATATTCTCCCCTGTTGTTTTAAAGGTGCGGACAAATGCACTGTTGTTCTGTGAATTTTCATGGGCAAAATTCAGCCATTTCAATAATAATCCATGTGAATTTACCTTGAGGGCAAAAGATTTCCCTGTGCAGTTTTGCAACAGGTTCAAGTTGATGGCTCAAATTCGTTGTGTTGACCAACAGAAAGCTGCTTGGTTTGAGAGTGACTTGTGCATGACCTATACTTCACACAACACTATTGAAAATAGATAATGGATTTCTATTGTGACAACACTTTAACTGAACAGGATGGAAACATTACGGTTAGATCATCAATGATATTGAGCTGGAGGCATTGGCTGATACCTATTACTTTCTCACAAATTTAAAAAAACGTGTCTAGGAAGGAGTGGTTTAGTTTAAGTGGATATGAATAGTATTTCCCTTAAAGTTTTATTGTCACCCCAGGAAATTAAGGTCTACTGAAACTTCTTAAAATACTACTGTAAAACAAGCATTAAGATAAATGAACAATTCAAGTAAAAGATTTATTCATTTAACAGTCTTTAATCAAGACGTTCTTTTTGTAATGTTGTGCAATAATATTTAATTCATGACAGAATTTCATTAAGAATGACATAGGAAAAAAACTACACCTCTGTTATAAAGTGATGTAAATTCTTTTAAAATATATGTGTTCAAAGGTTCAGATAATTTTGTGTAAATAACCATCGAAACATAAAATCATAATCCTCTTGGGAGCAATTTCAGCCCAATTTGTAAGCATTAAAGGCACCGTATACAAAGAATGACCCAAACACAACAGCTCCACTCACTTATGTCTTTTTGAAATGCAAATCTAACAATATACATTTAAAAGGGAACTTGTTGAGAATGTAATTAGCACACGCAGAGATCCTCAAACGCTTTGGGATGTTTTCTCTGATCTCTCTGCGGTGCATCAGTCCAGATAAACAGCCAGCGCCCCCTGTATAGTCCAGTGTTATTTTGATCAATGCTCTGGCTGTGCTGCCTTCCACCCCCTGTGTGCAGTGTGTCAGTGAGACCCCCTGGCCTCTCTCTCTCTCTCTCTCTCTCTCTCTCTCTATCTCTCTCTTCCTCTCCCTCTGTCTCCGTGTTTGTGCCTCACAGCTGTCCATGTGCGAGGAGATGCTACGAGAGCTGCAGGGCATCGTGCTGTGTCAGGACAGCCTACAGGTACGGCGCAGGCGCGGAGCCAGTGTTCTGCGACCGCAGTCTCTGCCCCTGGACGACCTGCGGGCGCGGGCCACGGCAGCGAGCCTCAGCAACGGCAAGCTGTGCACAGGCACCGGTCTGCCCGAACCCCTCTCCCACAGACTGGCGCAGGAGGCCGCCCTGGTGGCGCGAGGGTGCAGTCACATTCGCATCTGCCCAGAGTGCCGGCGCTTCCAGGGGATTCGAGTGCGCCCCGCTGGGCCCCCAGGAGCTTCACCCACCCACAGCGAGGAGAGTATAGAGTGGGAGAAAGGCACCAACAGTGAACACGAATAACCTCTCTTACCTGTGACGGATAGACGTTAAACGACGGCTTTGCTGGACCCAGGGATTATGTGAACACAGGCTCCGGAGAAGGAGCTAAAGGAGATGCTGTCCGTGCTGCTCAATTCGGCCCAGGAGCTGCGTCTGGTTTCTGTACACTGTCCTTACAGCCCTCTGCTTTTGGGGGACACAGCAGAGGGGCTTTGTACTATGCAGTATATTTGTCTTACTGTGCTGTTGATTTATTTTTAAATTATTCCTCTTTTGTTGTGAAACCACTATATTGCTATTATCTCCTTCTGACCACACCCGTTTAGTTTCGTTTTTCACACAGCGGACGACTGCAGACTCGATCCACTATCGCTCAACCTTTTTAGAGTGCCAAAATACTTTGTATTAATTTTGTGCTGTCGCCTTCTCATACCGGCCCCTGGCGGAGTAAAAATTAAGAGAACTGAACACAAAAACAACTGCGATCTGTTTTTATGATTAGTCATATTCTATTAAAAAGGTTTTTGGGATGTTTCTGAATGTTTGATGTGCATGTGCGAGGGTTTTAGATGCTATTGAATGGAGAAAAGCAAGATTTTTTTTCTGGTTAAAGACACTTTTTACACTTTGCTTTTCATTCTTTTGAGTTAGATTCATATTGTTGTACTCTTTGGATATGAAAATTGCACATAGTTGTGGAAAAGAGTTCCCATTTAAGAAATTTGCTTTAGGAATTGATAGATTTCCATTTACCCTAATTTTTGTCATTCTAGCAGGGTTCTAGGAGGTATCAAGTGTGTTCGCTTTCAAAAAACATGTCAGGGAAGTGAGTTGATTGACTTTTGTTCCTGGCAAGGTCTTAAATTCATCTGTACCACATGATGAAATCAACAGGGTCACTCCATCTAGACATATCTGTGTGATGAGACATTGGGATTGTCGGCCTATGTACATCAGGTATTTCTTTATATCACATAACAGCTCATAAAGTTAATGGGTATTTTTTCTAGTTTGATACCAGAAACATCCATTTGTTCATGGTATGTCTTTGGTTCATCCTTCTTGTTTTCAAAGAGAGAAATCTGGTGAACAACCTTTTAAAAATGGATTCCACCCATCAGTTTTTATCAACGCACCGCAGCTGATGCAGAATTTAGATACCAAAATGAAATTATTTTACTAGGCATGATGGTATCCTCAACTTGCAGAGCCAAATTGTAATAAATTGCCTTCACGTTTTGGACAGTCATTAGAGGTTACTTATACCCATGTTGATTTTTCTGTGCATTTCTATTGAACTGAATCCATTTCTAAATGATATTTCAATACGGTGTTAGTGCCTGACAAAAATAAATGGCATTGTGTTCAGTTCTGTGAACGTTTTTGTCTCTTGGATCTTTTGGCTCACTCTGTAAACATTTGCTTTTCTAGGTGCACAAATACAGCTCCATTCATTTACGGGTTGGAATGGCTGTGCATGTGTGTTTCAGGCATCTGATGAACAATGGCAAAGCTGTATGTGCAGGTGGGTTTTCACTGGATACACAGACTTGCAGTCAACTCTATGGGGACAACCTCTCAGGATGTGAGACATTTACTATGTGGGGCATGAGCACACCTGCTTTAGACTCAGAGACATTTGAGCTGGTTGAAAGAGTGTTGAACACACAAGCAAAATGACTGACTGCTCTTATAGGACGGTTACATCAAGCAGTTTAGGTTTACAAAAACAACAAATATATTTTTGCAAAAAATGCACATGCAGCAATTAATCAAATATGTAGCATCATGCAAGAATTATGGGCTTTCAATGCCACTGAAATGCTCTATTTACACTCAAAAACACCTAATTTATTCCATGAGCAAAAGTCACCAATAATAGGGGGTTAACAAGACAAACTGAATAGTATTCGGCTAGTCATGTGACCTCAAAATGGCTGCCCCCATGAGGTGACCCGCTCCATGTAAAGCAAAACAGGTTTTGTTAGGTTATTAATATGACTGGGGTCTTCATCTCATGTTAATGTACATTGCTTTTATCAAGTAAAAAAATGCTATGTATCCTCATACGAATTAGCCACAATTTCAGCAAAACATAAAATAGCTACAAACTGCCATGTGAGTGTGTCAGAGCTTCTGTATTTCCTTCAGTCCTGAGTATTTTCAAACCAAAGAAATATCTACCGATGTCTAAATGATTGAAATCCTATTAAATTCCAGGGTTCTAACACTAAGTTGTCCAATGCTATGATGATTTGATAGTAATGAGTGTGAATTGTTCAGAGACCAAAATGTCATGGCTGAAGACAGGGCTTATTAGTGAGACTTGCAAAGCTCACAGCCCAATCAGTCCAGATGCATTCCCGAGGGCCAGGCCCCTATCTCTGTCAGCATACTGCCCTTCTCCAAGCCATTTGTTTCTTCATTCAGCTCTGACCTGTTTCCACAGGATGAAATTGCATCTCTAGCTTTAATTCCTTCTGGTGTTGTTACTGGTTTGGGTCAGACAGCAAGAAATATGACTTTCTGTTGATTGACACTGAATGACATCGGCAAACTTGGTTTCACGTGTTGTTGCGTTTTGTTGCCACATGGGGCGCTATATATTTAAATTAGTTAAAAGTAGTTCAAGTTTTTTAAGAATGCAGCGCTCCAGCTAAAAGTAGTTCAACATTTAAAAAAACAAACAAAACAAAAACGATTCTCTAAATTCATGATATTCCACTGACCTGCATCTTGCATTTTAATTGTATGCTCTCTGTGTGAATGGGCCTTTTGGGAGCTTTTCCATTGTTTTTACTATGTGCTGGATGTGTTTGACACTGATTAGTTTACAGCGTCTTGCACATAAAAGGGCATTATTAAAAAATTGTGATGTTCATGGTAAAAAAAAAGTTAAATCTCTAGGCCTTTTTTGTTTTTACCCTGCGTCTCACATTTTTAAAAGCATTGAATGGCTCCTATAGTTGAAGTCAATATATTTATAGCAACATACCTTAATAATAGCTCATCCAATTTCATGTCAGATGCATTTGAATGCAACTGTTTTAGCATAGTGTTATCTTGCTGTTTTTCACAGTTTCACAAATGATTTATGATCACAATGAAAGTGTTGTTAACATCCCTGTGAGTGCAGGTATAATGTCAAGTTCATTTTGCTGCCTTTTGTTCCCCGGCAGTTCTTGAATACGCAGGACAACCATCTCACCATTACAGATATAATGAAATAAAACTCTTTCTTTGCTTTCGTTTCCTTTCCATTTATTCATGTTGTGATGGACTGATCTCGGATTAGGAGACATTGATCATCTGCCTGCCAGATCAGACGTAATGTTGGCACATAGAAAATGATCATTGCAGTGCCACGTCTTTCCATGAATGTTAAATTGTTGACATAACAAGATCAGTTATTTAATATGTAACTGCATTCACTCAAGATGTTTATATTGAGATGATGTTTGTGGAGTTTATTCCAGACAGCCAGTTCTCCTGGGGAATATCACATCTGTAAATCAACAGCTGGCGTCTGTCAGGGGCATTAGAGCATTACGCTTGGAATCATATTAAGAAGAAAACAACAGGTAAACACATCTTATACATTCTATAGGGAGAAAATTAAATCAGAAAAGGGTTATTTTATTATTTTATTAAAATCAATTTAAATTTAAATGTAAACAATGAAGGACATTGCCATAGGAAGAGCGACAGAAAATTAGGCCAACAGAGACACCAGCTGGTGACAGAATGAACTGCACTGTCTGTTGAATACTATTGAAACGATTTTTGGATCAAATATGCATACATTTTACATCAAACCATTTTTCTGCATAAATTGTCCCATCCAATTCAGTGGGACAATATACATGCAAATAGATGGATGAATTGCTTGCATAGAAACTAATTCTGCTTGTTCCATGAAGAAGGCCCAAACACAAGTCTAAACTCAATGTACAAACTGCTTTCTCAAATTACACTAATAACTGGTATATGTTAAAATTGATAATTATATTTCATAATTTAAAATGTGAACAGTATTGAAAACTATATAATAATGTTATTGAAAGAAGGCTCTTATGCTCACAAGGCTGCATTTAATTGATTTAACACATTATGAATCAGTAATATTATATTTATTACATGGCTTGGTTGAATTCTAATGTAGAATGCATGTAGAATTGTTATTTCTTGATAACAGACCGCTGCTAAGTATAACACACCGTTGCCAGGAAAAACAGAGCGTTGCCATGGACACAGCTCTGTTCAATCTGGAGCAATACAATCGTTTTTAAATCAATAAACTCCTTTTTAAATCAATATTTTGTGTCAAATTCTTGATTTATTTGGTAGGTAGCCATGTAATAAGCGGGATAATGTATATATATAAACATAATTTATTCCTGTGACAGCAAAGCTGAATTTTCATCATCAGTCTTCAGTGTCGCATGATCCTTTAGACAGCCTGTTATGATGATTTTCCTGCTCGAGAAACATTGTAAATAGCTGTGATGCTTTTCTTGAAACCATAATACATTTTTCAGGAATATTTTATAAGGTATATTCCAGGTATATATATATATATATATATATAAATACCTGGATCCCAGTATGAAAAGCCCTGGCTTATGCATTATACATGTAATTTCTTCGATGTCAGAAGTCTTGATCTTGTTCTGTTCACAGTGCTCAACTAAAGATGTCCTCATATGTGAAGCGGGTTTATCCCAAAGTCAATGAGCATGTCCTTGACTTCCTGATGAAGGACTGTGCTCTGTTCTTCCCACTGCAACCGCGTCTCAGCCAGGTGAGAGAGCAAACTGTCCATACAGCCCTGTACCAAGCCAATAGACACCAATAATAAAAACCAACTCAATTTAAAATGAAAAGTAGCTTATTAAATGGGGCATGTCTCGCCATCTGGCACAAGCATTTAGAGGTGCAGATGGTCTCTACTATTCTAAAATACTAAATGATGAAATGGATAACCTTTTGGATGGCAATCAGATTTGGTAACACTTTAATTAACCATCCGTTCAATTTGTTTTACTATAGCATTAATTATACCTCATTTAGTCAAGTAGATTATTCAGTCACACTTTGAAATGCCACCAAGCAATTTTAAGCTTTGTGTAGAGCTAATAGAAAATGTCATCCTTTCAAGCGCTGATATTTCACTTAATCACTTATAGAGGAGTGCCTCTGACTTACGTGCAGTATCTTCTCACACTCACTCTCCATGCGGTCCAGTTTGCTCTGGAGGTCAGAAATGATGGCGTCTTTTTCTGCTTCTGTCTTCTCTCGCCGCTCTCTTTCCGATTTTAATTTCACCTGACACTCGGCTAATCAAACAGAGGCCTGTCATCAGCCAGTGTTTGGTTAAAGCACACTGCCTTTGATAAGCACAAGAATTTGAATTTGTTAACGGCTGAACTCACCGAGCTGCGTCTCAAGCAAGTCCACACTCACTTCAAGCCTGTTCACTTTAGTCTGCAGGTCTGTTTCCATAGACCTGTATTGACGGTTGAGATCTGTTCTCAAAGACAATGACAATGTGACTTCTTACAGAAACATACTGTAAATCACACAAGTTATTCAAACTACCATTCGGAAAGGTTTCTTTGTTGTTGTATAATGACATTTTTTATTTCACAAAAATGTATATTACAAATAAATGCTGTAGTTTATATTCAACGAAGACTCTTGAAAAACAAATCTATCACTGTTTCCAGAAAAATATTAAGCAGCACAACTGTTTTCAAGAAATGTTTATTGAGCACCAGCATATTACAATGATTTCTAAAGGATCATGTGACACTAATGACTCAAGTGTTTCCAAAGCAGAACAACATTAAACATTATCGGCCGTTTCCCAGACAGAGATTAAGCCTAGTCTCGGCCTTGCTAACATTAATCTGAAGTTAAACCTGCCTCCTGGTAGGTTTAATTTAATCCTCAATCAATTCCTGAAAGTAGCTCTAGTCTATTCTATTCTATAAGGTATATAAGGTAAGGTTCTCCTGTCTTAATTGAAGACCTGCCCGGGAAACCGCCCTTATATTATAAAGTATAAAGGTGTACTATATCAATAAACCTGCTATAAAGCAATATCATTTTATACAGACCTGCAGTGATGTCCTTCATGTCTGATCTTTCCTGACTGAGCACCTGCTCCTGATCTCTGATTTGACATCTCAAGTCATCTCTCACAGCTGTAGCCTGACGCGCTACACTGCTCCTCAGTGCTGACAAGGGTTGTAGAGACGTTACTTTCTTAATGTTTTATTTTAATTGAACATACAGAGAAAAAAATCTGAGAACAGTCCATTAAAAAAATTATAGCTATTTGCCTTACCCAGATGTTCTTTTAAAACAGCTACGTCTAAGGCACTCCTCCGGTATTTCTCTGAAAGCCCATCCTCTGAGAAAAAAGGAAATATATCATGCTAATCAAATACCACTTAAGTCTTTTTTGTAAGAATTATATTATTTTGTGTTTATAAAAGAAAAGAAAAAAAACCTTTTTCTGACGTGCTCTTTTTGGACTTTTCCTTTTTGCTGTTTCCTTTCCCTTTCTTCTTGGGTGGCATAGTGTACAGATATTCTGGGTCCGCATCTATCGAGCAGAAGGAAAAGTTTCATTGTGTCTTTATTGTGTATACAGAGCCGCTTGGTAGCGTGGGCGTGGCCAGAGAGAGACGTAAGCCAATCATCTCTCCAGAATGCCAATTACAGTTGTTCTACGTAACTGCATTGCACTGCGTCGCCGGCTGGTTGCCTGGAGCTGTGTAGGCTATAAAGTTGCCTAGCGCGTCGTGTTGTTTTATGGACAATACATTAATTTTAGGTATCTCTGAATTGTTTAGATCATTTAAAGAGAATCTCATTAATTCGTTTGAAACAGCCTAAAGGACGTGGAGCTCTATTAAGTGTGTTTGCTTTTCATTCAATTCAGGAAAGTGAATGACATTTGTAAAGTGAATGTGAACTGAAATGATGAGAGAAGTTCAACCAACCAAGCATCATATAGCGGTTAATACAAAAACAAAGTAGTTTACCTCAAAAAATATCTGAATAATTCATCTCTTTAACCCGGAGGGCGGCGAAAGTACAGTAGGCTACAAGCACTTCTACAATGCTTAACGTAACTCATGAATATTAACTACGTCACATTTGCGTTGCTTGGTAACCTTCCTACAGTTCCTAGTGCTAAAGTTACGTGCCTTAATTAATATGTATAAGTCATGTTTTTCGCCATAGTAGGATTCGTACATTAACATGGAGAGCAAGAAAGGAGGCGGGGAAATTTTGAGACATGAAAGAGGGCGAGGTCTTACGAGGCGGAACAGGAAGAGCAATCATACAAGTACGGGAGGGGAGGTAGAAGGCGGTGTTTTATTTCTGTTTGTTTTTCAATAGGATATTTTTTCGTAATCCAGTATTGCATTTTCATAAGAAAGAAAGACGATATGTGCTGAATTTATAATAAATGTGCGCCTCCCCTTTATAGGTTTTGCTCGCAAGGGCTCTTGTCTTGCTTAGCCTGAACTTCCCGTTGCAAAATTAGTGATAGGAACTAGGATTCATTCCAGCGAGTCGGTTCTTTCGAACACGTCCCTTCAAAGAACCGATTCCACTATTTGTACGTCACTTCTCTGACTGTCACGTCATTGGAATGTTTTTTTCTTTTTTTATTACCAGTCAAATTATAATCAATTAACTTAACACGAATTACTTTTTTTAAACACGTTTTAACAGATATACATAAAGCAGGGAAAGTTTTTTTCTTTACCTTTTCAAGCAAGTAATATTCATAGAGGTAATGTTCACCATTAGTTGTTAATCTTTAAATATGTTCTAACGTGTTTTAATATGTAAGTAATTATTGTTAAGTTTATTGATTATAATTTGACTGGCAATAAAAAATAACAAAGCATTCCATTAGTCGTGTTTAATGCATTTACATTCTGACGGTTTTTATTAGGCCGAACCGACTTAACTGATTGAAAAGATCCGACTCTAAAGAACGGTTCGATCACATTCACGAATCGGACATCGCTCTGCAGAAGCGCACAGATACAGATAGAGAAAGAGAGAGAGACCTGCAGGAAAAGGAACATCACGCTCGCACGGGGTGTCGTTGTGAAAGCAGTTGTTCCTCAACGTCCAGACATCCATCAAAACTTATTTTCACGCGTAATATTTGACGGGATTCGCCGCACTACCCGAGCGTATTAAATACAGCGTGAAACGGTGGTTTCCTGCAAGGGGGATTTAATGGGAGTCTTTCATCGATAAAGCGCTTCATCTCCCCCCCCCCCCCCTTGACGGACCTTCGCTCGAACCGAACCGGACTCGGGCGCTGTCCTCACCGGGGGGTAACCGGACCAAGTTATATTTTGACTGCGAAACCAACACTCCGAAGTCCGAATATGGCAGGAAATCTGAAGAAAGGTGGGGGGCTTATTGGCATGATGAAGGACGCTTTTCAGCCTCACCATCACCTCCACCACTCCCATCACCAGCCCGGGGCCGTGGACAAAAAGACGGTGGAGAAATGCTGGAAATTCATGGATAAGGTGGGTGACTATCAAGCAAAAACACAAAAGATAGATACCAGAGAGAGACGTTGTAGCTAGCAGCCTCTGTCTCTTGTTAGCTTAGCCGGATGGCCTGCACCGAGGAGTCCCAATGCAATATGGCAGGGCTGCTCTGCTAAGGCAATTAGCTGAATGGTTTGCTGGCTAATAAACTATATTCAGCATGTCAAATACTTTGGGAATATCCAGCTTTAAAGAGTAGGTCATTTTTAAGTAGCCGTCCACCCCAGCTTGCCTAGCAGGACTTCTGACTACGGTACAGGGTTCTGTGCTAAGTTAGTTGTCCTAGCTTAATAGCTTGTGATATTACTTAATTGGTCAATATTGTTTATATTGTGAGAAGAGTAGGAATTGTTTTGACCTATCTGGACAAATGTGACGACTCCTGGATGTGAACGGTGTGAAAATCACAAAGTTGGTTTTAGCAACCAATATCTTACGTTCCTAGTCCTGTTGCTGGTCATTTATCGTTAACGTTAGTTGGTTAAATTGTCTTAACTTTTAGTGTAGACGTGGATAATGGATAGTTGATCTGTCCTCTCTAACACTACTTGCTTCTCTTGTTCCTGTTTCTATGTAATGTTTTGGATAAACAGGAAGCGTCACATCAAGTTTTTCCTTATTTCTTAAGTACTTGCAATTGGTTTTAAGTGAAATGTAGACTATTATTTTATATTCTGTAGCATTCTACCTTAATTCAAAAAATTCAAAAAGTCATACATAAGATTGTATGTAAAGTTGGTTGTTTTTGTGTTTAATGGAGATCTATTCATGGTTTGTCTTATGATCAGGTTTTATCAGATGTTAGGCACACTTGGCCTTATCTAATACCTGATTAACCCTTTAAAACCTACTGCATCATATCTGATACATGAATTTCTAAGGCCTCTAAATTATCAAAACTTTGTAAACAATCTACTGCATAACCTCGGGTTGATAGTTTACACGTGTGTGTTTTTTTCGTGTGTGTTTTTTGCAAGACCTTTTAGTATAATTAAATATATAAATTAAATATAATTTTTAGAAAAATCGTGTTAAAAGAGCCTGGTGTATCAAATATGATCCAAAGCAAAACGTATTTTGTTTAAAGGTTCAGTAAACTGTTCAATTTCATATGTCAGGCTTTTACAGGGTACTAAGAATTTAAGCAACTGACAAGAAATTGTCTAGTAAAAAAACACATTTTTAAAACGGTTAGATGAACATCTGCCTACCAGAGTGGTTTCTTTTGCTGAATTTGCTTCCTCACAATAGAAAAGTTAAAGCTGCAGTTCATGGAAAAAAGTTGTGGTTACTGGCCTCACACTTCCTGTAATGTTCACACTGATACATGAGTGAAACGGTGCATCTTTCACAGGGGACTCGCTTTTAACTTATCCTGTTAAAATGGGAAACCACTTAAATTAAAAAAAAATTGAAATGTATGTTACAAAGGAAAACTATTTAATTGTCACTGAGAAGAGAAACAGTTACTGCTTTCTTACTGAGAACTTTGCAACTTCCTATTTGCTCAGTTTCACGCTTTGGTTAGTGCACATGTGACATCACATTTTCTTCATAAGCAAATCTTCTAATTTTTGCAATTTTAACATTGTAAATTTCCATTTTATGTTAACTTGTGCCAAGTCTTAGACTATGAAACCCTTAATGAATGTTTTGTATGAATATCAGGATCAGTGATTCAGGATACTTTGTCAGGAGAAGTTCTTGCAAAACAAACCCTTCTGAAAGAAATGTTTCTTCATAGGACTTAAACATTTATTAAGTCTATCCTGACATGGCTATTTATTATCCAAATTAAAAATCTTCACGTTATATGTCTAGTTATATTCTCTCAATCCCCTGTAAATATTCAACCTCTTACAAACTCCACAAGAACCCAATGGTTGTTCTTCCCAGTTTTGACCTTTAATATGAAGAAACTTTGCATAGTCAAATAAGAATTAACACAAATTAAGTTCTGTATTTCCCCTGGATAAGCATTGCATATTCACCTTGTTAACAAACAAATTATCTACACTTTGATTTCCTCATAGGGTTTAGTAATTATGAAACCACAGGCCAATTAAGAGCATTTTATTTGTAGTTGTTAATGGTAGGATTTGCATAGTATGATGTGGTTAATCATGATACTATGAATACAGATTTAAATAGAACTTGGATTTTTGATTGCATAAATATATTGGTGCATATTTAATGATTTCTATTTTAATTGACTTCCTGGTGACGTGTTTCATGCTTAAGACTTAGCAGATGTTTCGCCCTTTTGGACTATTTTTCTTAATTCAGATTATCACTGGAACCCATAATGAACGCACGTCTGCACGTGAACACGTAGACGTATGTATGTTTGCTGATAATTCTCAGGACGTCCTGTCGCCACAGTCTTATCTCTTGGCTGTCAGGACTGGGGGTGCATGAGAGCATGGAGAACAAGTCTGGATGGTGAACCCCCCACCCCCCACCCCCGTGATGTCATCAGCTCTACCCACCCCCCAATCACAGCTGGTCCTGTGCTGGAGACAAAATAGATAAGAGAGGCTGCAAGAGCAGCTGCACGCAGCGCCAGCCTCTTGTTGCCGAAACGTGCGCTTGCGGCACAGCGCTTCTCCAACTGCTGGGGTGGTGACATTTGAGCAGTTTCCCGTTTCCTCAAATTTCCCACCCACGTCTTAATCAATAGTTCAGAAGGTGATGATGTGTGGCTTTAGTCCAGACAGAGGAGGGCCACTATGTCTTGTTTAAAGCAAAGGCTATTGGACCATCAGTATAGCCATTAAGTTGTTTGGCTAATGAAGTGGTTTGAGGGCATGCACTTAATCATGATGATTTATTGTCTAGAAAGGATGTTTTTTGTTTTTCTTGGAAGATTTCAACAACTTTGTGGCCACCAGTAGGATTGGTTTGGTTGGAATGACCATATATATATATATATATATATATATATATATATATATATATATATATATATATATATATATATATATATGGATGTATGTGTGTGTGTGTATCGATTTGTATGTTATAACTATATATATATTTGACAAGTTGAGATATTGCTATACAGTTGATGGATATAACATGAAATACACCACTGTACTAACTCTGGGGTCAGTACAAGAAATTGAGTTTTATTCAGCAAGGATGCATTTAAATCAATCAAAACTTTGTCGCATTAATAGTATGATCACTGGTGAGCTTATATATTCTATTTTATGACTGCGAACACGTCTCATCTAATCAGAATTTGGAGTTGGAATTACTAGTATGTGTTTTTAATGTTAGTTTTTACTGTCTTTTATTTAGTGTTAAATAATTTAAAGCTTGCCCTGATGTCAGGCATATTCATTTGTTATGAATCTTTTATATAAATCAGAAATTGATTGAAAATAGATAATAATAAAAAACGTCTTCGTTTTAGAAGTTATGAAACTTATTTTTAAATTGACACATTAGCTATATTTGTAAAGTATTTAATTCACTCAATTATGCAAAAAATAGGCTTTACAACATAGCCTAGTTAATTAATATACTCATTTCCCATTTTGACTGAAAACTAAAATTAAATGCAATACCATGATAAAAAGCTGTGATGGATGATTTTGGTCATTCCGCCCAACACTAATCTCATGCATTAGACTTCTGTAGCTGCAAAGTGAATAACACTGTCATTCCCAGTCAACAGCTATAAATGTTTTAGAAATTGAGATGGCAGCGTAGTGCTGTACATTGCAGAACTTTTTCTTTTGTGCAAACACGGTTGTCCTCGTATGTAGTTCACAAAAATTCTTCTCTCTGGAATGTTCTTGTTGTGTGACCTGACAAGTTTTGTGTGTTTATTTTCAGTTCAGTTAACAGTCTTAAAGCCCTTGTCAGTGTAGTTTTTATTTTTATTTTACACATTATCATGCTGCAATAGAAAACTTTGGCCCACAGAGGATATGAGGTTTGTTTGCAGTTCTGTTTTCTTGATCGATAGTCGACTTAAAGTTCCTTTAGAGATTTGTACCGAATATTAGTTTAAAAATATTTTTACAGAGCTTGTTGGCTGCTTTGTTAACAGACAAATATACACAAACATATCCATAGCCATACATGTATATGTTTTTTGTAAAGCTGCTTTGAAACCATTTGTAAGTGAAAAGCGCTATACATATAAAAGTGTATTGAATTGAACATGGATGTGAGTTTATATGTGTGTGTGTAATATTATTGTATAAAATTTTTTTGGAGTTTGAGGAAATAATATTGATTCTGTCTCAATCTTTGTACACTACTGTTCAAAAGTTTGGAAAGAAATGAATACTTTGGTGGCCACACTTTATTTTAAGGTGACGTAGTTGTACTTCCTCAATTAAGTACAGAGTAATATTAATTTACTACATGTACTTACTATGGATTTACGTTAGGGTTTGGTTTAGGGTTAGTTGCTTGTAATTATGCACAGTTTACTGTTATTACTGTAGTAAGTACACATATTGTAACATGTAACTATGTCACCTTAAAATAAAGCCTTACCAATACTTTTGAATGCATTAACAAAAATTATAAAATAATAAAGCTTTCTTGGGCACCAAATCAGCATATTAGAATGATCTTCATTGTCACAGGATCATGTGACACTGGGATAAATTATAGGAATAAATAGCATTTTAAAATATACTAAAATTGAAAAAGGTTATTTTAAATTGTAATAATATTTCACAATGTTTTTTAGTTTTTACTTTATATTTTACTATCAAATAAGTGCCACCTTGGTGAACATGCAACAAAGAGACTTCTTTTAGCATGCAAAATATTACTCAGTATTATTAAAAAAACACAAAAATATTAAACAGTAGCCTATAGATTGTCTTTCTTTTAAGCCTCTTTCCTTGTATTTAGAGTAGCTCTTATGTATTTTAAATTAATTTCCGTGGACTGATGTAATAAAAAACCTGCAGTCAATACAGGGTGATGCCATATTTAACATCGTCTGATTTTTCTCTGCTCTGCAGGTGGTACGGTTATGCCAGAACCCCAAGCTGGCCTTGAAGAACAGTCCTCCGTACATCCTGGACCTGTTGCCAGACACTTACCAGCATCTCCGCACTATCCTGTCCCGCTATGAAGGCAAGATGGAAACGCTGGGCGACAACGAGTACTTTCGCGTTTTCATGGAGAACTTGACTAAGAAGACCAAACAGACCATAAGCCTGTTCAAAGATGGCAAAGAGCGAATGTTTGAGGAGAACTCTCAGCCCAGGTGAGGACAGATGAGTTTCTATAGACACCATCTTTAATTACAGCTTTTCAGGTCACCAAATTTCTGCTCTTAGTGGCTTCATAGGCTGAAAATGTTCAAAAAGATGTTCGTTACGGTCTGTAGTGACCAAATAAAGGTTTACACTTTTTGCATTTGGTGAAAGCGTTGGGTTAGGTGTGAAAGCAGACATCAGAGATGTTAGGCCACCTCTGTGCAGACGTTTCCTGAGCTAGTTCATGTTTTTTGGAGTGCTCTGCAACTTAGTTTAGTGTGGGAGGCAAAAGCAGAAGCAGTGAAACATGGTTTGTCAGTCCTTGAATCATGTGAAACCGGTTTCTTGAAAAATTTCAGTAGAGGTTACGTTGAGTTAAGCTAAAGCACAAGTCATATATCAAAGATGCAAATAAAGTGTGTGTGTGTGTGTGTGTGTGTGTGTGTGTGTGTGTGTGTGTGTGTGTGTGTGTGTGTGTGTGTGTGTGTGTGTGTGTGTGTGTGTGTACGTACGTACGTACAGATGAGGAATGTGTAATGCAAATAGGGCCAGTCGGAAGAGGAAGAGCTTAACTGAGGCCCAGACCTTACAACTAACAGTTCGGTTTTAGAGCATATACAAAAATAAATGCAGTAAGATTTTCATAAATAAAAATGATGCCTAACAGCCCAGCTAAAACATTGATCCCAATGTGATGTCATATATTTGGCTTATAGTTTGATCTAAAATGACCCTACAGTATGATTTGAAAGTTCTATACGTTCTCGTAAGTCCCAGACATTTTCCCTCAGGAACCGCAACTTGTTTAGTTGATTGTAAACATCTTATTTATGTCCATACTTAATTTCCATTATTCTTATAATCACACTTCCTGTTGTACAGCGGCTTCTCATATCAAAGGCCAGTCATTGAGCCAACTGTCATTTAATTTTTCATACTATTTTACTTCTCTGAAACTAGAAAAGAATTGTCAATCTAAACATTTAGAGGTTTGGGACCTTAAGAGCTTTCATACAAAAGCTTTTTGTATGATGAGAGCCTCTTTTTGAGCCGCTTTAGTGGCAAATTCTCGAATCTTAGCTAAAGCTTTTTTGTGTTATTAGACGCTGAAGCTTTATTTAGTGTGGCTGAGGGGGCGAAGTGTTCGTATTGAGTGAGAAGAGTTTAATGATTAACTCTGACACATCAGTCATGCTCTGCACCATGCAGACACTGCTCTTCCTGTTAATGCATTCACTTCCCCTTCCTGTTTCTCCTAAGCCCCCATCAACAATGCACTGCTGAGGCTAGCTAAAACCTGCTACTTCTTACACTGACTGTCAGTGACAATTCAAGCTTTATAGGAGCATATTGGTAGTTAGTAGTACTGAAGACTGCCATAGATATCCTACATTCAAATTGATGCATGGACTGCACTAGAGGTAGAGCAAAATTTTGGCTTCAGCCCCTAGAACCTTGATTGGTCCTGAATTGATACCTTGAAGTTAATCGACAGTGGGCAGACTGGTGAAAATGTGCAGGGGGTTTTCACATCATAAAACCAAAACATGGAAGAAGAAAAAAATGGACAAATGCTTGAAATCTTGTACATGCAGATAAGACCTTTTAATTCAATCAGGGTCATACAATTACCAAGTAGGCTATCTATTAGTTCTGTATAAAACTTTCACAAATGTTCTTCACAATAAACGTCTTTGGCATTTTTCCAATTTTGTTTCCATATAAATTTTTCAAATATTCCTGAAAGTAAACACATCATAGTTAGTTAAGGATGAAATTGCTGAATATGAATAATGACACAAAGTGATTTTCTTGATGGCATGTATATAATCTAGGACAAGTCTCTACAACATATTGGATATGATTGTAATTGCTATGATCAATAGGGCTGTCTTTTTACGTTCGAAAATCGATTGCACAATCGATCGGACCAACCAACAAGTTGGTTGAAAACGAAAATAGGGAATCGATTTTAACCAAATATGTACACTATTCATTTTTAAAGAATTAAAGCTGCAGTAGGGAGTTTTGAGAAAATTTTGACTTAGTCTGAAAATTTGAACAAGCACAACTTAAAGGTCCAACCCCCTTGCTCTCTGCTGCACTACAGCCCTCCCTCCACAGCTCCTCCCCCACAGCGGAGCCTGCCGTGAACGCGCAGGCTAGTAAGCAGGACCACCGATGACGGCGGATTATAAACAGTTATGGAACATTCACTAATAGGGACGAAACATCAACAATATGCTTTACATTGACTATGGCGTGCCCAAACTTTGACTAAAAACTTGGTCCTCAAATCATTATGTATTTTGCAATACATGTAACTTTATAATGTTGCACTCTCTCTATAAGTTATAAATAGCTTGTAAGATAACGTTAAAGGATTAGTTCACTTTAAAAAAAACTTTTGCTGATAATTTTCTCACCCCCATGTCATCCAAGATGTCCATGTCTTTCTTTCTTCAGTCGAAAAGAAATTAAGGTTTTTGATGTAAACATTCCAGTCTTTTTCTCCATATAATGGACTTCAATAGGACACAAACGTTTCAAGGACCAAATGACAGTTTAAGTGCAGCTTCATGGGCTTTAAACGATACCAGATGATGAATAAGGGTCTTATCTAGCGAAACGATCGGTCATTTCAAAAATAAATAAAAAACTTTAAGCACAAATGCTCGCCTTGCTCTGTTCTGTGATGCACGTTCGTGATCCTGTTCGAACACGTTCATCAAAATGAACAAATCTTTTTTCGAGTCATTTCGTTAATTCAACGAACCAAATGATACGGAAAAAGATTTGTTCATTTTGAACGAGTCTTTTTCGGAGTCATTTCGTTCATTCTGTTTGTTGTTTTTCGAGAATGCTGCACTCCCGTTTGTCAAAGTGCATTAACGTTTACACCAATAAATCATCAGAAATATTGCTGACTTGTGCATCTCAAGCGCCCTCTATACGTTCGTCCTAATGCCTGTTAGTTGCCAGTGGATTGACCTATATTTGGCGTTGAAAATGGAAACGTCTTTAGACATTGAAAATCGATTTTAATCGCCTCAAAAAAAAATCACAAAAGTGACAGCCGTAATAATCAATTATTAAAATAAATGATTGATTCATTAAATTGTGCATTGATGCATTTTTGAACCCTTCATTATTTTATTTTGCTTTCATGCGTCACTTTACTCCCGCTTGCCTACCAAACCGAACAGCAGGACAATTTGATCAATCCTGAAATTGATATTGCACACTTTTCCAGTATTCCTTGCAGCCCTAGTGTTGCCTTAAGGTTTGGTCACATTAGCAATATTTCAGCAAAATTCCACTGGCAGAAAAAGGTCTGTTCAGGACTTGACAATAAGGACTGCCCCGATGGCCAGCATGAAGGACACTCGGGTCTGTTGATGGAATTGTAACTTGCCTGATTGGGTCAGTACTGCGTCGTCACAAAGGTTTATCATTTGCACGTTTTAAAGTCTTTCCAATTTAAACATTCAAGCGATTTTCAACCATTCAGATTCAAGCACAAGATGATGCGAAAGAGAACCAATTCAGTACTCGCACGCTGTTTTCTGTACAGACACACAAACGGAAGATGTTTCGCAATACCAAGTACGTAAAGATCAGACTTGCATCCTTGGTTGTTCGGACTTAGCAAGTTCAACTCAGGAGTACAAACTCCGGAGGACGGGAATTCTGCAAATGGAATAGCAGTGTACTTGACTTCATTCATCTCGTCTTCACTGTCAATTATATGATGTATATAATCTAAGCCTCTTTTTGTTTTTATTTTAAAAATCTCAAACATGTGTTTCAGGCAACACATGCATACTTTATCTTCACTGCATGTATATTTATAACAAAATTAAATATAAAACGCAACACTGCATAATTAATTTTAATAGTATGAAACATTTTAATATGTGCATATACTCCTATTATCTTCGCTATATTTATAATGAAATGACATAAAACACAACCCCTCAGACAGCTCTGTGTGCGTGCGAAAACAGCTTGTGATTACTGAATTGAGTTCTCTTTTGCATAGTCTTATGCTTGAACGTAATATACTCATAATATTTACACAAACAATCACTTATGTCTTAACTAAATGTAAACGAATGACAAAGAAAAAGCATGTGTAAGTGTAACAGTATATTGGATCCGTGCATTAGGTCTTAAAGTGACAGCAGGCTTAAATACCTGTTGCCGTCTGTGACAGTTAATCAAACAACAAAAGATGAAGAGAAAATCACTTACTCTTGACTGAGCAATAGGGCTGGGTACCGAGTTCGGTACTTTTTAGGTACCGACCGAATTGCCTCGATACTACCGAGTATCGAAACATGTCTTGTTTTTCGGTACCAAGTTTCGGTACCTAAGTGGTTAATCTCATCAACGTCAGTGAAACAATAAACATGCAGCATGATTGGCTGTGGTGGAAAAACACTAGTTTACGCTGCTGCCCAGAGGTGTGTGTGTGTGTGTGTGTGTGTGTGTGTGTGTGTGTGTGTGTGTGTGTGTGTGTGTGTGTGTGTGTGTGTGTGTGTGTGTGTGTGTGTGTGTGTGTGTGTGTGTGTGTGTGTGTGTGTGTGTGTGTGTGTGTGTGTGTGTGTGTGAGAGAGAAAGCGTCCAACCCAGATAGATAGAAAATATGTGGAAATCATCAAACGTGTACCTATGTACCCGACTCGATGCCATAAGCACACGATGCAATATTTTCGACAAGATTATTGCTGCCAAGACCGGTAACACGGTAAATCTGACAAGGCATTAAAAGCGCACAGAATACACTCGAGAGTAGAAAGTTTATCAGCCTTCGACTACAAGAACTGGAGCGCGTCACATATAAACCAAAACTCAGCGTATAGGATACTTGCCTCACAGACACAGGCGCGCGTTCACTACTGCAGGGATGACGAGTCAGCATCGCATATTCGCAATAATCATCTTTGCAAGTAAAGAATACATGTTGTTAAATGATTAGGAAACATAGAAAACTTTAGCATTGGTGCTTTTTTACAGACTCAAAATATGAGTGTAAAAAAGTCAACAAACTGATAAAATTTTTTAAAAAAGTTTTTTTTTTAGGTAATGTTATATTGATAAAATTGGTATCGAAAAAAGTATCATTCAGGAACCGGTATCGAAGTCAAGGTATCGGAATTGGTATCAACCGGTGTCAACCGGTTGAGATTTGACTATAGTCTCAGTGCTGCTAGACACTCACAGTGCTGAATGTCTGTCCCAGCGCTGGCAGCATTGTTTCCAGAGTTCCCAGTCTAACTGTTTTATGCGGATGCTATGGTGTACTGGAGCTGTCTGTGAGATATTAACAGTGAATAATATGTGGCTCAATGTATTTTCACACAGTTGACTGTTTCAGCATGCTGTTGAATCTTCTACCACATCATTTATTATCTTGGGTTTCCTTATGAAGAAATACATATTGCATACTGCCCATATATCCATCTCTGAAATTGCGTGCTCTCAATGAAGGTAGCCTGGGATTAGTGTGTGTCATGCAGCTGTTGTCAATTAAGTCAACTAATTCTGAATAGACTTTCTGACAGATGTTGCATCCTGAATTATCGTAATGTATTATCTAATTGTGATTTATGCGTCCATACATAATTTTTCAGATCGCTTAATTTGGACCATGCTTGACTTTTTCGTACTCATGTTACCCTCTCTGGTTTATTTGGTTATCTTTTCATCTTATCTGCATGTTGTAGGTCTGCATGAAAGGACCAATTTTAGCAACAGGGAAATAAACAGCAGATAGGTGAAGTCAGATGCATGTGCATCTGCCAGGTTTATTACGGTAAGGCATTATAC
Source organism: Siphateles boraxobius (assembly GCF_051911475.1). Lineage (NCBI taxonomy): Eukaryota > Metazoa > Chordata > Actinopteri > Cypriniformes > Leuciscidae > Siphateles > Siphateles boraxobius. The sequence continues at coordinate 26,225,522 of NW_027509186.1, read as the reverse complement.
AGTTGTGTGGTGTAACAGAAATGTGTCAGCTTGGTGGAGTTTTACTGTGTCCAATTTCCATTTTGTTGTAGTCCCAGCTCTGTCATAAGATGATTTAAGTCTTAACATCCTTTTACATGTATATTCATTCTTTGTGTGAGTTGTTATGAACTTGGAGGGTGTAAATTAGATGTTTCCTCTGTACTGGTTCACATTTCAAACTACATAATGTAGTCCGTAGAGAGAAGACAGCCCATCCATGGAAGAAAATTAACGTTTACTACAGTTAACTAGTTTTTTTTTTGTTTATGCCATGTTTTGTTGTTGTGAACCATGTTTTTGTATGCCATGATGTTGTATGCCATGTTTTATTGTTTTTGAAAATTTTTCCTGTTTATAAATGCTGAAAGTAGACTTCAGTGTATTCAAGAAATTCATCAAGATTGTAAACACTTGAAACACATGCATGTCTGCAGCAGACTTTATTGCAAATTTGATTATAGGTAAAATAAGATAGTAAACAATCCTTTTCTCAGTTTTTCATATTGTGCATGCCACAAAATAACGTTTTGACTAAAATATGGCAAAATCCCAGCTGATAGCCATCAATTCAGTCTTATAGAGAGTTGTCACGTGTATATATAAACTGCACATTCAGATGTGCGATTTAACTGGTATCTCTTATCTCCTATTTTGTCACTTGCATTCAATGTAATCAATTTCGACGCTTGGTTTTTCACAAGCCTAAAATGTAAAAAAATTCACTACACAACTTTTAGCCAATGATCTGTTAACCCATGTTTTGTGGTTTAGCACTATTAATTTTAAACACTTTCTACTCTTATCAAAGAAAAGTGCCATCAAACAACACTATCAAATGATGGTCCAACAAACAATTTTGTTAGAAGCAGATATGTTTGATAGTAAAAGTCCTTGGTCGAAGTCTTATTTAAAGTCTATATATTTCATGAAGAAAGTGCAGTGCCTGGCTCACATCTGTGGGGTGTTAATTGAGCTTTATTTGTATTACAGTTTTTCTCAATAACTAACACACATTCACGATTTTCTCAAAACTATAAACATAGTCTCGTAACTACACACCTCATACTTGCACGTCAAACTCAAATATTTCAGTCAAAAACTTATTTGCTTCTGTCAAAATCAAACTTTGGCCTCAGATGACACACAAACCCAGTACTTCACTGCCCAGAGAACACCAGTGCAATTAGTTTAAAACACTTACAACCCTTGGCAATAGTGTATAAATGAAAATATATGAGTGCATATTTGTCAATTTAACAAAACTTAGAGCTGGTGGTGCTTAAAGTACCACATAGTTCACTCAAAAATGTACTCACCCTCAAGTTGTTCCAAACCTGTATGAGTGTATTCTTCTACTGAACATAAAAGACGATATTTTGAAGAATCTTGGTAACCAAACAGTTGATGGGCCCCAAATGATGTCACAATTTTCATTTTTGGGTTATCTATTACTTTAAGACATTGGTCATTCAGTGTTTCTGTAGTAAAAAAATAAAAATAAAAATAATTTATAACAATAATACTACTACTAATAACAATATAAAACATATTATGTTAACATGCATACATTTTTAAACCTTTTTGTCATACTAACAACATACAGACACTGAGACTGATACACAGATACTGTAAAGTGATCTTACAGTAGAAAGTTCAAATTCCAAAGAAGTGATTATGAACTAGGTAGGCAATACAATATACTGTCAGTTACAACAGTAATAAATAAATCCTTGGTACCCTTAGCCGAAATGCATTGCATTATTGACTGACTATATTTACAGTACTATAACGGTTCCTTGGTTACCTGACAAAAGACAACCCCCTTAGGCAATCCCCTTAGGTTCCCTCACGGTTCTGCAAAAACATGGTTACATGTAAGTAGTACTTGGCTACAAATCAGTTTGACTAGGGCTGGGCGATAAATCGATTTTATCGATTAACTCGAATGTGTAGTTTACGCCGATTTTTTTGAATGAAAATCGGTTTTCTCTTTAACAACCGCCGACGCTCCCCTCTGGGTTCCCGTAGTTCTGACCGGGCTCAGCGCTTGCCATGATAGAGATACACAAACAACATGGCAAGAGGCACACCCGCAGAGGCACACCCGCCGAAAACATTTACAAGCTGAATCTGCAGGGCCGCCAACTCTCACGAGTTCACTGTGAGACGCAATTTTGTCATTTTTTACACGCTCGCACGCCACACATCAATTTTCTCGCGCAGAGAAAAATCGCGAAGCCAAGAGGACACTGACACCGACAGACAAGACAGAGCAGGTTACTATCGATATGAAACAGATTCTCAGCTCTCAGATTCTGTCAATTTTATTACGAAATTCAAACAATAAACACCGTTTTGGCGCTTGTAAATGTGACGTGAGAGAACGCTGGCAGATCTCAGTTCAAGCGGCACGTGAACCGAACATCTGTTAATCTTTACTGCCAACTTACCGAGATGTAATAAAATCGATCGATCAGTGTTTTTCAACCGCGGAAAGATGTCCATAAAACAGCTGGAGAACAACATATGTCACGTAACGTTACATTTACCTCAGGAATCCCTTTTAATGACCCATAGCACGCATGTGGACTTAAAATAATTGCTATAGAGAGGAGTATTTTGCTAAATATGATAACTATATTACACATTCATTGTATTTTTACCTATATCATTAAAATAGTATAACGTTGTTATTATAAAAAACGCATTATATTTAATTTGAGTTAGTTTTAACCTTTAATAATACCAGCTGACAGGGCTCTCTGTTTACAGCATTAGGTGAATTTTTTTTTGAGAACAATTAACAACACATTAACGTATCTACCATACCTAATATTTATCCAAACGAATTTATATTGAATCAAGATCAGAATCAATTCACAAGAATTGAATTTAAATTGTGAAATTTGTGTTAAGCAATAATAAAAACACTAGCATACCAGTCATTGTGCCAATTAACTTAATAAAATTGTTTAGTTACCAAATAATTTGACAATCACAACACACTTATTGTGATGCAAGTTTTTTTTTTTTTACACATCCCCAATTCCAATCCACCCATTTTATTTTGTTACATTTTCAATGTTTTCAAAGACAGGGCCTGTCCTCTTGTCTTTTTGGCTTGTTGTTTCTGATTGTAATTAAATCCAGATCAAATCCCATAAGGGAATATTAAAACAAAATAAAGTTAAAACTTGTTTTGAACAATTTCTTTGTCATCTGCAGATTGATTTTAAGTAGGGAGAGAAAAAAAATCGATTTAAATCGTAAATCGGATTCTTTGTGAAAAAATCGGGGATTTTTTTTTTAGGCCATATCGCCCAGCCCTAAGTTTGACAGTTATGTGTTTGAGAAGAACATGTGCTACAGTGAAAGTTATCTTATCTTAAGTAGTGTACTATGTACTGTAATTATACTCTGTGCACGGTGGAAAATAAAATAATTTAGATCAGTGGCATTCATGGACCGCAATCTAGTTCTGGACCCCAGCTTGGTTTTATCTGGACCACTGGACACAATTGTGCCATTTGGCTGTTTCTACAGTTTAAAGTGAGCAGCTCGTCAAAACAACAGAACGGTTCACACCACAAGTGCTCAGGGTCATTTATGGTAACGATCTTATGGTGCTACATCCTCTATTTTTATCTGGAGCTAAATGCGCTTCATTCAAGCTCTTTCTGCTTCGTGCTCGTTGCTTCTCTCTCTCAAGACGTAAAGCGCAACATTGAGGCTGCAGATGATGCGGTTGTTTTAACAACATTGCAGAAACACTGTGTGATGGAAAAAAAATTTTTTTTTTCTGAAACACTGCAGAAAACGAGAAAACAGCAAATACAATTATTTTGATCTGACTTTTAACTAAACCAGGTTTGTGGCAAGTTAACCCTTGGTGCCTTTAGCATTATTATTAGCCATATTATAAGGCATTTCATAATAAACAATGTTATAATTTGGAAAATTATTTAGAGATGGCGAAAGAAGACAAAACATTTTTGAAATTACTAGTTAGCCCATAATGAGAGATTTGATTATAGATTATGTACTTTGTTTGTTTTTAGTAGTTTATTACTTAGAGCAAAATATAAAAAATGGTTCATTCTTTTCTTAAGAGGGAAACCCTGCACCTCCAGTATGTGTTTTGTTTTTTTCTGTGTGCCATACATGTCTAAATGTAAACAACATTTTAAAAAAGAGCTCACATTATGGTGGTTTGAGTTAATTAAATTCTACACTTGTGTCTATGAATGAGAACATGGTTAAACTTTGGGTACAAAAATTAGTATTTTTGTGTAAAGTTTTTCAGAGGACACAGAGAAAATTGGAATGTGCGTAAAAACGAATTAAATAGTTTTAAGAAGTGTGTTATAGTATTGAGATCTGAATGAATGGTTTGGGAAATTGGGCCAAATAAATCTGTTGCAGTGTGTTGGCAATCAATAAAAACTGTTATCGTTCATTGTGTGGCGAGTTTCATTATTCTCAAGAGATTGCAGGGACCAAGTAACCCTGAAATTAATGGAGCTGAGCACTGAGCAGCCAATGATTAGGTTTTGTTTATAAATCGGTAAACGCGTTTGAACTTCCGTAAAAAATATTGTTTTGTCAGTTTTTCATGACTTTGTTCACACAGGGAGCACTTCGGATGGAAACACTGTTAACACGTCCGAGGATTGTATTGCAGCTCGAGTTACTACGTCCTGCATCTCGCTCCACACAGAGCCAAGCACGGTCGAGAGACGCGGTCGAGAGACGCACTCAAGCAGTGGGACGTTGTATTTATTTATGGCCTACTGAACACTGACGGATAATACAGCTCTCACACTCTTGCTATATTACTCTCCACTTACATTATACACTCCAGACGTAGCACACAACAGACATGCTTTCTCATCTCTTTCGCTTTCAAAGTCACAGTTCTCCTGTTTCATAGTCAAGGGTTTATGTTGAGCTGGCATTCAGGCTGTTCTTTAGGTCTTCCTCTGAATCACTGCTCTTTAAAGTGATAGATCAGCTGAAAATGACAGTTCTTCTATTATTTCTCACCTTCATATCATTCCAAACCTGTTTGACCCCCAACAGAGACATTCTTCAAAATATATCATGAAAATATGTATCGCACGTTTTTACAAAAGTATTAAGCAGCACAACTATTAAAGGGGGGGTGAAACACTCAGTTTCAGTCAATCTCATGTTAATCTTGTACCTATAGAGTAGTATTGCATCCTTTATATCTCCAAAAAGTCTTTAGTTTTATTATATTTATAAAAGAAAGATAGGCTGTACGGAGTCTTTCCGGAAAAAAACAAGCAGGTGTGGGCGGAGCTAAATCACGAGTGCGCGAAGCTTTTGCGTTGAGAGCGTCTGGAAGCTGTGACATCCCAAAACAAACCATGGCTAACAATCAGATTCAGCTATACATTTTTGATCCGAATCAGATCCCATGAGATGGGCAGTGAAATGGGGGGAAAACACATGGTCTCGAGAGTTTTTTTAAAGTAGAAATGATTTGAACTTGAGCGCAGTGTTTTAATAACACCATGTCATGCGCGAGTTTACAACATTTGTGTGTGTTTACTTGTGGTTTATGAGGACATGATTTGGTTTTACAATAAACAAACAGACACCTACAGTGGCCAGCTAAACAAATGTATTTAAACACACACACAATACATCGCATGCTCCATAGATACATTAACTATACGTGATCATGTTGTTTACTTGCTGTGCTTACACGCCGATAGTTAACAACACACAGACATTTGAAGCAGTTTTACCGCCTGCGGTTCCAACGCACGACCGTGAACCTTTATCGTTGGGAATGCTCCATCCTTAAGCATTAGACGATCTGCAAAAGCCGAGCACAGAGCTTTGATGGGCATACTGCTCTCGCTCTAGGCTACAGGTGTGCGCATGCCCTTCCGGGAGAAGTGCCCTTAGGACCCGTATAAGGAAATTCCGGCGCATCTGACGTCACACACGCCCATACTCGAAAAAAAACGTACCGAAACTTGTGACAAACCGGAATGAGTATTTGTGGCACAGAAATACTCCAAACGTACAACTTAATTTTTGAAACTTTGTCCATGTTTAGCATGGGAATCCAACTCTTTAACAGTGTAAAAAACTCACTATGCATGAAATAGCATTTCACCCCCCCCTTTAATATGAAATGATTCTTGAGCATCAAATCAGCATATTAGAATGATTTCTGAGTAATGTAATGGAGTAATGTTGCTGAAAATTCTGCTTTGCTGTGACAGGAATAAATTAACTTTTAAAATATATTCAAGTAGAAAAGTAATTTTAAAGCAGCAGTCCGTAACTTTTTGTATGTTCAAAATGTACAAAATTTATATAATGAGCGAGTACTTCCATTTACCAAACTGTGTTTTTGTCTTATCTTCAATCACTACGGTACACCTACAGTATTATAAGTGTTTATATTCTGACTATTTCAGACTGGTTCGGGTCAGCACCGCTGTGGATAGCCTGGTACCTGCGTGACTCGGCATAGACATAAACAGAGAAGAATCTCTGGCCACAATGTTCTTCCGCAAGACACATGCAGTTCTGTTTATCAACTGCTAGAGCAACAAAAGTTACGGACTACAGCTTTAAATTATAATAATATTTCACAAAATTACTGTTTACAGATCCCAAACTTTACATATTTACTCTGGTTTTGATTTTTGGGGAAGATGACATGTCACACAACCTGTCCGTGTTGGCTTCTGCTTCATTTGACTAGCTTCTACCAAGTGACAGATGAGGCCTTTTTAAGCCCATTTATTTTGCTATCACAGCTATGCATGATTATATGGTTACTGGTTAGTTAGTTTATTTGCCTTTTCAGAACAGACCTCACCTGACACACTGGATAAGAATAGATGTTGTCAGATCATTAAACAAAATTTTTTGTGCGAGGGTGTTGAATCTCAGGGCACCGTGTGTGTGGGTGGGTGTGTGCTTGCGTGTATGACTGCTGTCACCACCACTTCCTGACAGAGATCCGGTGTGAAGCCAGTTCTGGACAGTTAAATTTGTCTAGGGGTGGTTGCGTTGACAAGAAAACACAGAATCCATGATCTGTTCGAGTATTCTCATAAACACGGTGTTTAGACCTAAATAGTGTCCAGTTGCAGAGAACGTCTCTTCTTTAGACACCCTCAAGTCTGATATTTGAGGAAATCTTAAATGTTTTAGGGAAGTTGGCTGTTGAAATGTGCATTAGTTGAGCAATTGAAATCGTGTCATTTCGTGCAAACTAGCTCTGGTGTTTTTGTGTGTGTGGACAAATGAAGGCAGGCGCTAAAGAGAGACTGTAGGTGTGACTCCTCTGAACTGTAGACTCTTTGATAATCAGTCGTGGGCATGAGCGGACCGCTCTCACTTTCTCCAGTTGGCTTGGCTGTTTTATCATGGAAAACAGGAAACAGGAAGGGAGCAGCCAGCTGCAGGTCAAAGGTCAGGCCAAAAGAGGAGGAAAGCTGACAAAAGCATAGTATCTAGGCAGGGCTTGGCCTACAGCAACAGCAAGGAGAGGCCGGCCAACCGAGAGATTGGGGGGAGGAGCAGGCAGTCAATAAACGGCAATAATGAAGCACTATGCCTGTGCCTAAATTGAGAATTACGTTTTTTTTTTTTTTTGAGAGAGAGATCACGATTCTCCCACGATTCTGAACAGACGGCTAAGCAAAATAACATGTAATTTAACTGCAGATTCTGACAAAATGTTAATTGTTCCAGTTAGGGCGGCAACAACTAATCGATAAAATCGATTATAATCGATTATGAAAATCGTTGTCAACGAATGTCATTATCGATTAGTTGGTCTGCTTACGTCACGGGGAGCGTTTACTGGTACGCACACACACGCAAGGTCTCTCTCCCTCAGGCGCTCTGCCGAGCGCGCGCTACACGGTTTGGAACAGTCTCTTATGTCTCGCATGCGCGCTCTTGCTTGCGCGCTCTAGATTTCGGGAGTTTGAACTAATTCGCGGGCATCAGGGAGCCGCAATCAATATGCGGGAGACTCCCGGGACTTCCGGGATCTTGGGATGTCTGTATTTTGTCTCGAGCATCAGGTTGCGCAATCAGTTCGCTCGCAACGTAAGTGATGGATTAAAATAGCGCTACCGCAGAAATAGGTTAAATTAAAACGGTCTTTACAAAGCGAAGCACTAAATATAAAGGCAGTTAATAACAGCAGCAGTAAAATATTGTTTTTTAGTCACTGTACTCAGCGGTTTTCAGCGAATGCTTGTGCACTAATGCATAATTTCTCCTGTCCTTTACTCAAGCCTGTTAGCTTGCTGGGTAACGTTACCTCCATTCCGTTCTCTTTTTATAGCATTTGTCTACTAAGTTTTAATTGTTTTTCAAACGCGATCTACTGCGGCTCTACGTTCACACAATTGTTTTCAGTCTTTCTATATTTATTTAATCAATTTATCCTTATATTATTCTTTTATATATTATATATAATATATATTATATTCTTTATCCTTATATTCCTTATATATAATTAATTTTAAATAATAATTAAATGAATTATATATTTTAGATGTTTTTAGTTTGTTTTTAGTTCAGATATTCACATCTGAACAACATGTCTGTGTAAATTTGTTTTAACAAAAATTGTGTTAAAACATAATATGTTGGATATCATTTTTTTAACAATAATCATGTTTGTCAACTTGCCATCAGCAATTATCATTAAAAACAATGCAAATATTGATATTAGTAAAACTCAATGTGTGGCTTTTGCACTTTTTAAAGTACACTTTTACACATAAATACCCTGATTTACGGTTTTATTTAGTTATATTAAAAAAAAAATTTATTTAATTTCTATCCGATTAATCGAAAAAATAATCATCCGATTAATCGATTATCAAAATAATCGTTAGTTGCAGCCCTAGTTCCAGTCTATTTAAACATTTAATGAATTAAAACAAAACGTTTTAATCTATTTGAATGAATGATTCGATGACTCGCTCATAAAGACTTCACTCGTTCCATTACTGGATGAATCAGCGTTTTTGAACGAATCTCGAATGAATGATTTAATGATGCGTACATTTAAGTCACTGTTGTCGCCACCTGCTGGTGTAATGATGTAATTGATAGTCGTTAATCGAAGCGTCAAGTTGCGTGCAAAAGATCGCTACCGTAGGCATCATTGTTTATATCCGAAATGTAAACTTTTATTAATTTGAATTATTGTAACAAAAATCATACTGCATGGTTGAAAGCCTTTTTGTGAAGCTGATTCATACCTAAACATGTCAACCGCTCTCTCTGGCTCAGCGGCAGCATGAACACAGATCTGAATGCTCGCTGTGATCGTATTTGTCAAAGGTTTACTAGACATCGCCGAGATCGTGTGGGTGTTTGAATCGAGATTGCTATCTTTTAACAATTAATCATTAGAAATTTCATTCATTGTGATTGTTTGGGAGCATTTTATTTATTGTTCTGAAGAATGACGCCTCTGACTGAGTGCTGCTAACAAACACAGTGCTCCTCAGCACGACAGCTTCAGTGAGTGATTGAGTGGGTCCTGCTGCATGAGCTTTGTCTTTCTGTGCCCTAGTTAGTTTGAATCTCCTAACGAAAGCCTCTCCTCTCCCTCATGGTTTCAAAGATGCACATTCGCAAACACTTTAAAGTGCCGGTCTTTATAACACCAAAGGCCTGCAGCTTTACAGCACAAATACCATTGCTAAACTTCTCTTACTGTATATGTCCTCGTGGAGTGAGTAAGCATGGCACAGCTGGCTTAACCAGAAGGAACATTGGCACCCTTTTGCCACAAACAACAACTGTTCCCAGAGCCATAGATAAAGGAGTATGTAAGCCCAGGCTGTGAGGACAGTGGGATTTCAAAATGTTGGATGGCATGTACTTCTTTGGTAACACTTTATTTTAAGATGACATGTATTATACTATGTATAATACAAGTAAATAACCATAAACCTAACCGTGACTCTATAATAAGTACATGTAGTTAATTAATAATACTCAGTTTTAGGGTTGTCACCATACCATAAAAATGTCTTGTGATACTATACCAGCTGAAATATCATGATACCATGCAGTATTGTGTTAATCTATGATTGAAATCTACAAAATGAACCAAACATGAAAAATGAACTTGAACAAAATTAACTTTCATGAATACATGGATGTAAATGAAAAGGGACCAGATTTTCCTCAGAATACTTCACTAATTAGAATGAACAACTGGCTATTGTTACCAATCAAATTAAATCAGTGTAAACAAAATTCATCACAATATGATTAATAAGAACCGAATGTTGATGAATGGAATTACATTCTTCTAAATCGTCTTCGCAAAGATTTTTCTAGATACAAACTATTATAAATGTTCCAGAAGTGCTCAAATGAGCAACAGAAAAAATGTGAGAATACATTCTTATGTAACTATTATGATGTCGATTAAGTAACGCCTGAACTGCTATTTTTAATTATGTATCATAATTTCAGACCCTTTCTCCCAATAAACTGCTTTGTGAACAACGACGTGCAATTGCAACTTATCTCATTCTAGCATCGGGTAACACTCAATAAGGCACTAATTATACACAGCATTTACTACCCAGGGCACAGCAGCAAGGCAACGGCACTCAAATAAACCTCTTTTGTAATGTTTTTGCAGGCATGCGTGTTCAAATTAACGTTTTAAATAGAAACGTTACTACCGGTAGTACCTGCTCCACCTACAACATTCCTTAAGGTACTACTGTATTGATGATACTACCGTTTAAAAAAAATACAATGGCATCACCAGTATTTTGAAGTTTTAGTATCGCGATACTACCGTAGCAGCGGTATACCGTGCAACCCTTTTCAGTAGTAAGTGAATGTATGTCACCTTAAAATAAAGTGTAACCACTTCTTTTAGTTTAACGTGTAGCAAAAATGTATGCATTTTAATGCATAATTGATTTATTTGTTTTATTTTTATTAATAATAATGGTTATCTTGCACACACCTATTTTTCTCTTTTGCTTACAGTCATTTCTTGTAGTTTACACTCCATTTTTGCAGTTTTGTAACACCCCTTTTTTCTCACTCGGTCTCACTCTCTTTTTTCTCATAGTCCAAGTAAAGATTGAGTTTTTGGAGGCAGCTGTGGCACTGCCACACTCAGACTCTCTCTTGTGCATGTCAATTCCCTAGGCTGGAGAGCTTGTACAATCCCCCACTGTGCTGCCCTGTAAATCATGGCTTTCTTTCCACTTCCTCCCCCTGCCGTGTAGCGCGACCCTCCATGCTCTCGCCTGCCTGCCTTGGGCTTATGTGCCCAGAGTCGGTGGAATCAGAAAAATGCAGCAGGCATTCAGAGCGTCCACCTCAGTCCCTGATACTCCCTCACTATGCCTGCTGGCCACAGAAATGCCAGACTCCAGAATCTGCTGATGTTTACATGTTTCTGTGCTGATTTGGGGAAAATGACCTCTATTATTGCTTTTGATAAGATCCAGATATTTCCTGTTAAGATTTGCCACGGTTGATCAAATATCGTGACCCCTTAATCATTATTGAATTACTAAGGCTGTTTTTTATTTTAGTTTTATTATTATTTTTTTTTTTAGATGATCAATTATTAAACCTCTCAATGAAATTAACTGTTCTCTTTCCTCTTTTTCAGACGGAACCTGACGAAATTGTCGCTGATATTCAGTCACATGCTCGCGGAGCTCAAAGCCATCTTTCCCAACGGCCTGTTTCAAGGGGATAACTTCAGAATCACCAAAGCGGACGCTGCAGAGTTCTGGAGAAGATCCTTCGGGGACAAGTGAGAAGCTTAATGTGCTCTTTGTTCTCGTAAAATATTAACACGCCATGTTCCATGAAAACACAAAGGAATATGGACTTTGACAGTCTTTAGGAAAGCAAAAAAGTCTGATTCTGGTAACATAACCTACATTTCTTTGAATTTCAGGACCATCGTGCCTTGGAAAGTGTTCCGGCAGGCCCTGCATGAGTTTCACCCCATCAGCTCGGGACTGGAGGCCATGGCGCTTAAATCTACCATTGACCTCACCTGCAACGATTACATCTCCGTCTTTGAGTTTGACATCTTCACCAGGCTTTTCCAGGTGCGCCGTTCAATCACTTCATCACTTCCTCCAAGCACAAACTTGCTCCATTGTCCCTGAGCTCTATGTAGAGGAAGGTCTGACAATGACTATTGTTGTGGCCATGTGCTGTGGGTGTGGAGGCGCTGTTTGAGTGTGCGTGTCAGTGCTGAAGCTTCAGTTCTCATGGCTGAAAGCCAGCCTGAATGGAGGCCTCTTATCGCCTTTTGTAGCTCAAACAGGCTTGTCTGCACTCATCCGAGCACACAATTTCCTGAGAGTAGGGGCGAAAGACAATTTGAAAGTGCCTCATCTTTAGAAGAGAGATCTGTTTGACCTATTTTAATGACAACTTCTGCTAACCTCTGGGGTTTTTTGCTCTAATTATATACCCAATGAGAGCAACAATGCAGAACAGAGATGTTTGAGGTTTTTCTGTTTTTTTACTTGATTTAATACTTTTTATACTGGCACCACATAATTAGTGGTGCTTGCTTGGACAAAATCGCGATTACTATTTCTCATACTTTGGGTTGGGGTTTGTTCAAATGTTTAAATAAATGGATTGATAGATGATACGCTAGATTGACATCTATGTATGAACTACCATTCAAAAGTCCGGGGTCTGTAAGATTTTTAACATTTTTCTATTTTAAAATTTGCATCGCATTTGTTTGAGTGAAATACAGTAAAAACAGCAATATTGTTGTTTTCTATTTAAATATGTATTTAAAATGTAATCTATTCCTGCGATGGAGAAACTGAATTTTCAGCAGCCATTAGTCTTCAGTGTTACATGATCCTTCAGAAATCATTCTAATATGCTGATTTGAAAAAAAAAGTCTTATTATTATCAATGTTAAAAACAGGGTTTTTCAGCATTCTCAGAAAATCCTTTATTTGAAATCTTATATAACATTAATTTACAAATTTCACTTTTGATCAATTTTATGCAGCCTTGCTAAATAAAAAGATTTAATTTCTTTAAAAAAAAATCTTACTGACCCCAAACTTTGAATGTTAGTGTCCCGAAACAAATGCATTGCAATGCCCTGCCACCATCCGCAACATCCTGATGACAAATTTTGCCTTTGTCTTCAGAAAATGTAAAAATCTAGTCATGTTGATTTTTCCATGGAACCGTGGACTATTATGATTTATAATAGGAATCTATAATATAGCAGCTGTTGAATGCTTCATCTGACGGCTGCTTGGCAGCACAGTGCTGTCTGTGTAATGAGCTCATTATTCAGAGTGCTCCAGCACAGACATCACAGCGGTTCAGGGCTTTCTCATCCTCTCTCTCTTCAACAGGCAATAATCACATCTATCCTTTAATTACCCTCCCTTACTTCACTTCAGAGCTAATTTGAGGAAAAGGGGGGGTCAAGATCATTTTTATGGCTGATGCAGCCATAATCAGATATGGCCTTTTTGAAACATTCAATAACCGAGCTAACATTGACAGCACATCATAATTCAAGTCGGTATTTTGGTCTGTTAGAGAGTTTAAACCGGCTGTGGCATGGCTGGTCCTGTGCCCGTTTCAGTTGCAGCGTACAGCGCTTGTGCTGCATCGTACCTCTGCTTCATGCAACCAGCCCATAAGCCAGAAATAGACTGGCTGTTTACAGAGAGCCCTCAAAGCTCTTTGACGAAGCTCCACGTTGCAAGGTCGCGCTTCTCATCAGCATCTGAATGAACCCACCCTGCTGGACAGCCAGTCACAGGCTTTTTTATTCCTTCAGTTCAACAGCCTTTTGGCTCTGAGTTCCTGTTTCGACTACTTTCAGAGGTAGTTGAAAACTCATTCGACTGGATTGCTTTCGCAGTGTAAATGAAGACCCAAGTTTGTTTTGAAGACGAAAAACGTACCAAGCATTTGCTTAATTACATAATTAATTAGCATCTGTCAGAGCAGAAACGAAAGCTGATGCTCTCCGTATGTTTTTCCTTCGTCTCCGGGCACGTTCATACGTAAATTGTGCAAGCTTAATTTGTCCATTAGATTGAAAGAAAAACCTTACATTTACTGGCCCATAGACCCTCCCCTCAAAGAAATCAGGACAGAATTGGTTGTAAGTGGACAAAAGAGACGTTTTGAAACACCAGATGTAAACGGGTATGCGTCTAACCTTTTCTACTTGTGATCCGATCGACCAAAACCCATCTTAATACCAGGTGTAAACAGGGCCTGAGTGGACAGATACCTCAGAATGAAAACCGGTTTTGTTTGGTGTTTGCTCAGCGTACACAAGCATGATTAGGCATCTCAGGTTATGGTAGTAAATACTGAAGATCTTTAATAATGATAATATGTAATCTGAGAAGCGGAAAGTTGTCCACATAATTAGTGGATTAGTAACTATGTGGATTGGTTGACCCATATTTGCTCTGCAACTACTTAATGTAAGTGTCTGGGGGTGTTTCAGGTGATGCATAAGGTATTTTGAAAATGTGTGAATGCAGTCGCTCTGAGGTGTCTGAGACCACTTTTCCACAGAAACCGTGATGAGACATAAGCCACTACATAACATGGTGGATCATGGTCTTTTAGTCTTACTGTTCAGTTTTAGCTTAAGTCATTGAATTCAACATATTTACAGCATATTTTAAATCCATCGTAGTCATTATGATATTTGTAGATAGTTTTATTCCAAACAATCAGTAAAAATAAAGTGGCTTGACTAGCCCTGCAGCTCAACCGAAACCAAAGTGGGGTATCCGTCGACAGAATGCATACTGCATCACACACTTCAAATGTAGACGACAGTCCGTCTGTGTCCCAAACTTTCAGTTGGAGCTCTGAAAAATACTTTCAAAGCTCATAAAATTACTTTCAAAGAGAAAATGAACACGGGTCCCATTTTTATAGATCGGAAAGTGAGTTTTTGCTCTGATATCTTTAGACAGAGAAATTTGCATGCGTAAGCCGTGGGCAAGCTGTCGATCGGTTTCAGCGCACTCAATTTAAAAAAAAAAAGGACCTTGTCTGTATTCTCAGAAGGGTTTGTCAGTCAGAGGAAGTACCAGTTTTGTTGCCATGAACACGAATGAAGTTCCTTTAAAATATTTAAAATACTGTCTCACTGAACTAAAATATTATCACCTGCTCTCTTGATGGAATATATGTAGACCATTCGTCTCTATTGATAAACTGTGACTGATTGTAATTTGCAACAGTCCTGTGGTTTTGGATGAACTTACGCAAAGGAAGGAAGACTGATGTGCGTTTTAAATTTGTCAGTATGTGTCACTGCACATTTTTATCTCAGTTGTGAAATGTGACTTCACATCGGCATCTAAAGTGACTGACATTAAGTGATGTTTATATACAGCGATCTTAGTCAATTTAGTTTTCTGGTGTCAGTGGCATACATAGTGACTCACTACACCATCCCCAAAATGCTCTATCTCTCTATGACTCTGGTCATCCTTTAAATGGATATTAGAGGTCATCTCAAAAAAGACTAGACTTTAAGAAGTATAAAAAATATAAGCGTATATATGCTGTCCGTTATTTACATGCCATTAAATTCACAGTGTGAAAAAAAAACTAAAAGTGTCAAGAAAAAAAAACTAACTGTATCTTCTCTCTTTTTTTTTTTTTGTAATGTAGCCATGGTCGTCACTGTTAAGAAACTGGAACAGCCTGGCAGTGACTCATCCAGGGTACATGGCCTTTCTTACCTATGATGAAGTTAAAGCTCGTCTGCAAAAATTCATCCACAAGCCTGGCAGGTAATGCACACACCGTCCGCACCCCTCTTCCATGCACACGTCACTGTTAAAGGGGTAGTTCACACACACACAAAAAATCTTTCTAGTCATTTAGATAATGATTCCTGTCATTCCAAACCAGTATTACCTTTTTCTTCAAAACTACACAAAAAGATGATTATTTTCTTATCCTTTTTTTTACATTGCTTTATCTTTGTTATTATTTTATTTTAACTTCTTATTTTTTATATATATTTCCCCACAGTGTTAACATCAGCAGTATCACATGGCAAAACATATATATTTAAAATATATTTTTTATTAATCAAGTCAAATGGGTGCAGTTGTGGCCTGAATGAACAGAGCTCTCTTCCAATCTCATTACTCACAACTCTCCGGTGTGTTCACGGCGTGTGTGTGCACTTGGATGGGTGAAATGCAGAGCACAAATTCCTAGTATTGGAAATCATGGGTTTGGAACAACAAGATGGGAATGATGGCAGAATAAAACATTTTGGGTGAACTATCCATTTTTGGGCTCCAGCCATTAAGTGTTTTTCATTCAAACGTGCTCGTGGCGTCGGTAGTGTCACAACAGCATTATCTGTAACTCTTACACAAACAGTGACAGGAGTTGCATCCACCGTTAGTCGCTTGAATCCCCCCTCTCAGTGGACCGAAGGACAGCGTGGTACCTCCCATCAATAGATGTATTGTAAAAGTACCATGATGTCACAAGCACTCTCGTTGCAAAGAAAAGCAATCATATGACCAACACTAATGCACTGTCCTGTTTCTTTTAACTCATGTCGTAAGTTTCTGTTAAAACGGTTACGTTTTACCCTTGGTTACAGCTATATCTTCAGGCTGAGCTGTACGCGGCTCGGCCAGTGGGCTATCGGTTACGTCACAGCTGATGGAAACATCTTGCAGACCATTCCTCATAACAAACCCCTCTTCCAGGCCCTCATCGATGGCTTTAGGGAAGGATTGTAAGTCAAAACACCGGCTCAGTCTAAAACTCAGCACTGAGATCATCCATTCACACATTTAGATGCGTAATGAAGCTTTAAATGTTACACTTAATCTCTCAGATCTTACAGACTGTTTATTCCTATTTAGCTACCTTTTCCCAGATGGCCGCACTCAGAACCCAGACCTCACAGGGCTTTGTGAGCCCTCGCCTCAAGACCATATCAAAGTCACACAGGTCTGTTTTTGTTTTCATTCCATCAGTCAGCCACCTAAATCTTGAATCTTGATTAATTTGGATAATACCCATCATTCATCTCCTACAGGAGCAATATGAACTCTACTGTGAGATGGGCTCCACCTTCCAGCTGTGTAAGATCTGTGCTGAGAATGACAAGGATGTGAAGATCGAGCCCTGTGGCCACCTCATGTGCACTTCCTGTCTCACAGCCTGGCAGGTAAAGCTGAAGACCCTACAGCCACCCATCTGTTTAGACACATTCATGTTTTCTTAATTCTCGGTTCTTTTCTCTCATAGGAATCAGAAGGACAGGGTTGCCCGTTCTGTCGCTGTGAAATTAAGGGCACAGAGCCCATCGTTGTTGACCCCTTTGATCCCAAGGACCCCAATAGCGGAGGCTCCTACGGGGGCTGCAGGGGCATGTTTGGAGCCGAGGGAGCCCCTTCGCCCAGCTACGACGATGACGATGATGATCGTTTGGAGGATTCTCCTTTCATGATTAGCAAGCTGGTTGGTTCTAAAGTGAGAATAACTTTCTCTTAATGATATTATGGACCATTCAGCTATGCTAAACCTGTAAAAAGATGTCACCTTCTACACCTTAACCTGTTGTTCAGTGAACAGAACTGAATTAGCTGCACCTGCTTCAGTAAATATATATATATATATATTTGAATGTGTTTAATGCTCCTATTTTGAAGTTTAGTATAGGAATTCCCACAAATCCAAACCAAATAACTTTTCCTGCAGACACTTCACTATTCCTCAGCCACAGATTGCTGTAACTGCTCTTAAATGATGGCTGGAGAATTTAGCATCAGTAGTCCGTATAGATGTATGTTGAATGCTTTGGCTTGTTTCAGGTGGAGAGGCCGCCCTCACCGCTGTCAGTCGCCCCTCAGGCCGTCGTTCCCCCAGTTCCTCCTCGGCTGGATCTGTTTCCTCTCAGACCCACCAACCCTCCTGGGGCCTCTAGTCCAGGGGCCACATCCAAGGTAAATGCACTGCATGGAATGTTTCACCAAGTTTTTTTACCCTCAGTACCTTATTTTGGAGTGTATTAAGCATTTTTTTAAAACACTTCAGAAGGATCTTTTAGAGTTAGGAGTGGCAGAACACTGCCGGATGTTCAGGTGGTATTGCAGCTTTGATATCTAGTTAATCATTCACAATCCAGGCCCCATCCCATCACAAGGACAAGCCATTACCACTGCCCCCGGCTCTAAGGGACCTGCCGCCACCTCCTCCCCCAGACCGACCCCACCCTACCGGCTCTGACAACCGACTCCCTAGACGCCCTCTCCCCAGTACACCCGGAGAACCTCCTCGCGACAAACTGCCTCCTGCCCCTCCTAACCGCAACATGCCGGACTGGAACTCCCGGCCCGTACCCAAAGCCCCATCACAGCCACCAGCAAGCGGAGAGTCTCGCGGATCTCGAGAACTCTCTAACAGACACTCTCTGCCTCTCCAACTTCCTTCCACGCTCGACGCAAGAACAGAAGGCTCACGAAACAATGGTCCCCCCAGTCTTGACCACCAACTGGTGAGGACACACAACCCATATTTACACCATGACATAAGCCCGATTTTTTTATTTATATATATATAACCTTTATGTGCTCAATGTGCAGAGTTTTGTATCATCCATTTCTGGGTCGGAGTACGACAACCCGAAAGTAAAGCCATCTGCTTCAGCTAATGCCATCTATTCCTTGGCAATCAGGTAGGTGCCACAAACCCAACATAAAATCTAGGGCTGCATCAAATATATTGAAATAAAACCGAAATCATAATATGGTTAATGCGAATTAAGTTAAGTCAATCTCTTAGTGCAATTTAGTTCAATAAAAAATAAACCGCTGCTGGTATTGTTATTTTCGCATTAAATGCCCAATTTTATTTTACTGTTGTATAATTGCTATGTATTATTCTGTTAATGTTTTTTAATCACAATAAAAACATTATTTTATAGTTGTATTGAATGGGTCAAAAGCTGTAGGGATGTCTGCACTATAAACCTGTTAGAAAAAGCGAGCAGTCACATGTATGTGTTGACTCTTCGTCCTGTGCTGACAGGCCTCTTCCAGCAGTTAAGTCGCAGACAGGGGAGGAGAACGATGAGAACGATGAGGAGTCGGAGTACATGACTCCATCTTCTCGACCAGTGCTGCTCTCTGCTGCAGGGGAGGCTGTGCCCAGACCACCTCCTCCACTTTCTCTCAGTCCCAGGTAAAGTTCATTCACCAGCCATGGAGGTGCAGAGCACCAAAAGAGACACTCTGAATAGACTCACAAGCACATTTACAATCTCTGTCAGTGTACTAAAACTTAGCGTTTACTCTAGAAGTTTGCTCAATGATTTGGAGTCAGAAAGCCCACAGATGTATGAAGCCATGTACAATATCCAAGCCCAGGCCCTCACCACCTCTGGACCACAACAGGCCAGAGACTCAGGTATCTTGATCTGTGCAGATCTTCATCTTCATACTGACAGTCTGCCAGTATATTCTGCCATGTGATATACTGTGTCTGTCCTTGTTCAGATTACTCTGAATTGCCTCCTTTGACCTGCTCTAATGGCCTGAGGGATCATGTTGGTGCATGTGGTGAGGAGGAGGAGGAGGAGGAGAACAGTTATGACTACCCCAAACCCCATCTACCTGCCAACCTAGCCCGACGCACGCTTTCAGATGTTAACCCCACATCCTCAGCCTTCAGCCGCCTTTCCATAGACAGCGAGCTTGGTGCAACCGCTAGTAAGTTGCGTGTGTGTGTGTGATTTATGAGGACACGTCCTATGTCCTCGTGAACCAAATGGCTTAAAAAACAAACAGTGATACTAAACGATGATTTATTTGAAATTCAAAAAATGTCAAAAGTTTTCTGTGATGGGTAGGTTTAGGGTTAGGTGACAGAATATACAGTTTGTACAGTATAAAATCCAAATCACCCATGGAGAGTCCCCATAAACCACATGTATGTGTGTGTGTGTTATTTTAAATAATATTATGAACGTATTAATGTTTTGAATAATATTTTTATATCTTAATTTAATTTTAGATCTTAGTTTAATTTTCGGGGGGGTTTTTGTGTGCGTGTTACTAAATTTTTAATAGTTTTTGGTTTAAAAAATATCTCTAAGTGGTTATCTTTTTGTTCCCTTTTTTTTCTTTTCTTCAATTAATTATTTTAGTAGTACTTATTTAATTTGTGTCTTTATATTTTCAAGTTATTTATATTCCTCTAATATTATTTTTATTTTATCCAACTCATCCATTTCCATTTTCTTTTATATGTTGGCATAATTTGTTTTTGTCTACAAAACCGCTTCATGCATTTAAGCATGAAAAGGTTTTTTAGATCATGAAAAAAGTCATCAGTCAACTGTCCAATCTTTTGGATTATTGTGTTATATTGTAAAGTTTAAATATATTTACAGAGTAAATATACTACTGTATAATTTCCATTTTACACCAATATTTATTTTAGATTTCAGCCCCATGAGAGTGTCATGGTTTGCTTATTTTAGAACAACAACTGCAATGTGACCATTATCTCAGACTTCAGTGTGTAAATATAGAGTCAATGTTTGTTGTGAATTGTCTTTGGCAGTCATGGACCCCTCTGAAGCCCCCGAGCGGCCTCCCAAGCCTCTCCCCCGCCGCATCAACTCGGATCGCAGACCCAGCCCGGTTCCCCCCGGAGCGAGTCCAGTGCCCAGCCAGCAGATCAGCAGTGAGATCGAGCACCTCTTGAGCCAGGGCTACTCCCATCAGGACATCCAAAAAGCCCTTATGATTGCACAGAACAATATCGAGATGGCCAAGAACATCCTGAGGGAGTTTGTGTCCATCCCTTCTACTGCACATATCTTAACATAGCGAAACTTCTCTGAGCACCCAGTCTCGGCCCGGCCACACTCATCTCGCATTCATCTCGGACTCCAGAAGAGACGAGCGCGTACTGGCGCTCTAGCTCTTGTGACCACGAGAGCCCCTTTCTCCGTAACACTTCTCGGATTCTCTGTCCTGCTTTGTGCGTGCGGAAGAGCGAGGAGTTCTTTGCAACAGCTTCTTCAGCCTGACGGCAACGCATGTCCTCTGAGGACAAAAACAAACAAAAAAGACAAAAACATGTATGTGTTTATGTATGATTTAATATATAAATCAGAATATTGAGTATAGTTAATATATACACATGTATGTTGGAGAGGGTCAGGGTTAGCTGCAGAGATCAGGGCGTGTGAAGTATTAGGCCTCGGAGTTCGGATAGCTCAAGGGAGTTCAGTTAAACAGTGGACTGGTGTGGAAAAATGGCCTTTACTTGTGTTGCTTCGGTACATTCTGTTTTTGAGTGTGTAATTTTCATTTTCCGTCTGTCTAGTAGCATGCCGTACGTGTCGGTCTCCACAGCGCAGCCGCCCGTTTCAGAGATACCGGTCAGCCCAAAGCAACCCGTTCTCCGCCTGACCTTGACCTCCAGGGTACTGTGTGAACAATTTTTTTATTTCATTTTTTTAAGCGCGTGGTGGCGGCTGGCATCGGAAATGGGCTCTCCGTCAGCCTTGATACATCTGTGTAGCATTACTGTAACTGTACTGTACCATGAATTACACTTCCCAAATGTTTAAGGACAGCCAGTCCTTCAGATTCCCAGTAGGAACATGCTGATGAAGGGTACACGCATCGGATGTCAGGGGACATGTAACCAAATTGCTCTAATCTGAATGTGTCATTAATATGGTGGTCTCCAACAGACTTTTGTGAAGTAGTGTGTTTACTAAAGATAGTGTTCTCTAACAGATTAAGGCGCGACAGGTTGGACACAAAGTGAAACTGCTTAGTAATAAAAAATATATATATAAGTATTTGTTTATAAAGGTCCAAGGCCTGGCCAAGTTTCTGTATTCGGTGGGGACTAAAATCACTCTTGGGGAGGTTCGGACTTGTGTATGAAGCTGTTCATCTTAGAAACCATTTCATTTGATCACCTTAATATATTGTTATTATTAATGTTGTTATTATTAATATTATTATTATTTGATTTATTGTTATTAATACAGAAGTGCTTTACTGCTGCTATTATTGTTAGTGCTAAACAATTAAGCCTTAAATGTACATTTGTGAATACTGTGTTTAACCCATTTTAAAGTGACAGTATCGGTCCTGTGTAATTTGGTAATGTAGCATACTTGAAATCAGAAGCAAGGTGTGAGCCCTGCTGTTTAGTTTTTTCCGGTCTGTGTGTGTGTTTGTGTGCATATGGGACGTCTGTTTTCATCCAGGTACGTTGTGTTTAGCTTGAAATACATGTATTTTTGTTTATCGAAGTGATGATGTGTGGCACAGGGCTAATCGCAGAAGGCCTTATTTATGTTCTTTCCTTGTCCTACGAGGCTGTGGTGTTTACCCTGTCGGCGATCTTACAGTGGTAGCCCTGTTCAAGCCATGATCGCAGTTCCCATAGTCCGCCTGCTGTTCGGGAGAAGGTTCTTCCCAATCTCCCTTTGTACTCAGGAATATAGTATATTTCAACGAAATCTACATTAGTGACTCCGTACTTTAAACCAGTGCAAGTCTGTCTCGTAATCAGGGTCAAAACAATTGTAGACTACTTTAAAGTCACTCTCAATGACATCAGCAGCATTTTCTCACCCTCATGTTTTTCAAACCTGTTGTTTTTCCTCTGTGGCTGGTTTTTGTCCATACAATAAAAGTCAATGGGGTCTAAAACAAAATTGGTCCCCATTGTTTTTCATTGTATGGACGAAAAAACACTGAGACATTCTTAAAAATTTCTTATGTTCCATAGAAGAAAGTCATACAGGTTTGGAATGACATGAGGCTGAGTAAATGATGCAGTTTTAATTTTTGGGTGAATCATCCCTTTCATTTGTCAAGTTATTACACCAGCACATTTGAATGCATTAGTAATCCGTTAAAGTGAGTCTGAGTCTCTCATGTGGGACTCAATTTCATGATTGATGTCACCGACATCAAAACTGGCCCAGTTTATTCCCTACTAGCCCCTAGTGTTCTTAAGTGTTGCACTGGGATTGCAGGTACTTCCACGTCTCAGTCTTGTAGGTACACACACAACCTTGAGAGCTTATGGTCAGGCGAGCTGTTTATTTTACGTTGTAGGATGATAACTCTTGGTATGTAGTTTCTGTTGCCTTGAAGCATATGATGGTTTAATACTGAATTCTTTTATTTTTATTTTTTTTACTGCAACATATGAAGTCTAGAGATGAGATACACTTTTTTTTTATATAAATCATTTCATTTTACTGTACTACTATTTCTTGATATTGATGTGTGATGGACGTGTGTGAGTTTGTGTGTACAATATTTGGCACAGTGTACCAATTTGTGCTATGATACTGTCACTTTAAAAGCAAGCGTGTAAAGTTACTTATACATAGAATACGTGGAAATGGCAATGTTTTATTTCGTTTTGCATTCCTGTACATGTCAGAATTTTATTTTTGTTTACTGATGTGAATATTACTGTGAGCAGTGCCATATGTTTAGATATGTCTGTAATTTTGTTCTGCTACCCAGAAAAAGGCCTTGTTAAAGTGTAAAGAGTGAATGAAATCCCTCGTGAATTTTTGGAAAACGTTTCCATTGTCACTTCTTTGGCTTGGTCAGTGACATCATAGTGAATATCTGTCTGTTTACTAGAATGTCTCTAATCAGACCACAAGAGGGAGCTCTCTCCTCATTTTGCCATAACTTGCCTGAGTATTTCAGGGTTTCTTTCTTTTGTGCTAATTCTCATATCACTTTGGAAGTATGCACAGCGCTATACTGTTAATTAAAACAATAGAACAAATGTTATGTTCACCTGTTTGTTTTTTCAGTAAAACATGGCACAGATCTCTCACTATCTTATTTGCCTTGCAAAAATTTGTGAACCACATTATGATTGAAGATCAAATATTAAAGGGATAGTTAACCCAAAAATGAAAATGTTTTCATCATTTACTCACCCTCATGTTGTTCCAAACCTGTATGAGTTTCTTCTGTTGAACACAAAATAAAATAATTTGAAGAATGTTGATAAACCAGACAGTTGACGGTAGCCATTGGCTTCTATAGTATTTTTTTTTTCCTACAATGGAAGTCAATGGCTACCGTTAACTGTCTGGTTACTGACATTCTTTGAAATATCATCTTTTGTGTTCAACAGAAGAAAGAAACTCATACAGGTTTGGAACAACATGAGGCTGAGTAAATTATGACAAAATTTTCAGTTTTGGCTGCACTATTACTTTAATAAGAATTGTTTTTTGGACCAAATATTAAACGTTTTGATCAATGTTTTGTCACCGTTAAGTGAATATAGAGAGGGGTGGATGTATAAAAAATAATTTCAGCACTTAGGTTTGGTACTAACTTTTGATGTGAATAACTGGCAGTATTAAGTATTCCTGACATTTAATTTTGTTTCAATATTTTTTTAATAATTGATATTATTGATTTTCCCTGTGTCTCCCAATTGCAATTTCCATATGGTTGGTCTATATCACTTTAAGAATTTGGCAATTTTTCGTTAATGACATGCTCCAGTCCTGTGTATATTGTTTTACTATGGATACACTGAGCTGTAAATATTTAACATAAACGGGTATAAAGAGCTTAACTTATGGTTTTCATCATACTTTTAAAGTGAACATTTTCAAGGCATATAGAACAGCTCCCAGACTGCAACATAGTGTTGTGAAATCCACACGTACCGGCTCTGGGCAACACTATGTTGCAGTCTGGGCTGATTTGGATTAACAAAAATAAATAGGCCAAACGGTGACAAAATTAAGGCTTGAGTAAACCAGACATTTTAATAGAAATTTAAGGACAATTCAAAAACAAGCATTAACAAAACTACTACTGCTAACAAAAACGGTGTAGCATACCAGAGGAAATGAAACGTATGATTAGAAGTGTTGTACAGAGCCTGTGGGTCTGCTTTGGTCACAGTACAGGGTACATACTGCCAAGATTAAGATACCTGTCTTGGTACAACTTCAAAACATGGATCAGAAAAAAATCTAATAATATAATACTGATTTGTGACCAAAAAAAGTATAAAAATATTTTTTTCTACTGTTCCTCCATGTGTTAAATGAATGAAGACTTCCACGTGCATTTTAATATTCCCTCTAAAATTAAAAAATGGGAAAGTTGGTTATGTAATTATTTTAATATTTACATTCAGTGCAAGATGAGGACAGCAGGGCACTGCGGTAATAAAAAAAATGACAAAATACAGCTGAACTCTACAGGGAACTTCCATTTCTCTCAGGACATTGGGACATTTTTAGCTCAAACTTTGGCATGAACTCACTCGGCTCTCACAGTGAACGTAAGGAACTTAATTTGATATAGCTAATAATAATAAAAAAAAACAGGCATGACATAAACCCAACATTTTGCTTACATATTTGAAAAAAGGTCAAACATGTCAGAGACTTTCCCTGACAAATGTATCTGGCCACAAATTGCCCTCAAGCTTCATCATTGGGCATTTTTTTCAGCGCTGATCCAGAAGAACGTTTACAGTAGTGAAGACGGCTATTAGTGTTTCAGTGCATGGACTATGATGTGGCAGAGGTGAGAGCAGGTTTAAAACACATTGACAGCACATAGCAAAAAACTATTCTTCGGCACTTGTCAAATGCCCCTCAACAATGGGACTTGCATTATCAAAAAGATATTCAGGCACAATCTTTCAAATGTTATTTCAGGCGTTTTAAATAGCTAAATATATACAGTATTTCATATATATATGTACACTTTGTAAATACTGGAGCGGGGTCGTTCATGATGAACTTGGTGCTCTTTTGGATCGGCTTGCTGTATATTGAATCAATTACAAAACATGGGCAGAAAAAAAGTAGAATTGAATAGGAATTCAAGTAGAGGGGAAAATGTGGACATGTTGTGAGGTCTTTGAGCACTCGTGTTGGGATTGACCCTGAGACGGAGCGCTGTAGGACAGAGGCCGCTAGCGTCTCTCCGCTTGTCCATGTAGTTTTCAGTCTTTGACTTTAATTGAAAGGAAAGATCATCAGGTTTTCGTGGCACGTTGTGTCAGCCTTGCAAATCTTGGGTCTTGTTTATGATTGGATTTGAGTTCAGTGGGCTGTAAAAGAGCTAGTAATGTGAATCTGCTCAGAAGCAATGACCTATTCAGTAGGTGACTTTTTGTCTCCGTTGACTCCCTGTAGAAGTACCGCCTCTTCAGATTTACCGCTCTTCATCTCCATCACAATATCATCCTTGCTGGCCTTTTCCTTTGTGCTGGGGAAAGAAAAGCAACAGATGAGGCATTCATGGTTTCTGTCATGATGGTATTGCCAAGTACGTAAATGTACATCTCTCCAGACACATTTAATGTGGACTAAACATTGGAAACTAGTACATTAAGGCGACTACTTTTAGACTATTTAGCTTTTGTAAGTTACATTTTTTTATTGCATATTTATATTTTATTCAGCTTAAAACAATTTTAATAATAGTTTAAGTCAATAAAAACAATGATTTTAAAGGTACAGTATGCAATTTCTGCAGCATCAAACGAACCTACAAATTCAAACATATTTCTTATAAATTGCTTTTAATAAAAGCACATACAAATCCTGCTTTCCCGAGCGTCCGCAGGGCAGCCTTCCTTTCTTGTAGAGGAAGTAGAGCACACTGCCCAGTATGGCTATGAGGAGCAGGCAGATGATGATGACCGCGATGGCTACTCCACTGCCACCTGAGGGTCAAAGGGGAATCCAAGTCAGTATCTTGACAGAGAAGAGGAAAAGCTCACACCTAAAGTAAAGCCTGAAAGACATTCTTTGGGTGAACATTTCCTACATGTCTAACTGATATAAACAAAGTCTTTGCTGTGACACTTCATTTCCAAACAGGTTGTGAGTAAAGTGATCTGAATGTGCTGGGTAAAAAAAAAAGCAGTGATGATGTGTGTCGTTGTACAAGCGATACTACGAGCAAAGCATTCTGGAATCATTCATTCTAGAAGGGCAAGTGCCACCATCCTACCTAAAACACGCATCGACGGCCATTGCTGATTATTTAGACCAAGATTAGCATAATAAATGATTGCTTTCACACAGCGTGGAAGGGTGTTTGTGTGAGCGAGGCTGGTGGTGAGCGGTTAGGCTGGCGTTGGTCACATGCCTGGACACATGACAAAGCTGCAGTACAAACCTTTCTCCGGCTGTTTTGGTATAATGGTAAATCCTATTGCTTCTACCACATAGAGTAATACATAGTTACCACATAGACAGTATATTAATACATCAGTTTTATTATAATTAGACCATGGGTGCTGTCCTGGACCCTTAGATGAAGTTACTGGTATAACGTACATTTTATTGTCTTGTCTCTGCTCTCCTTGTTAAGGGTAGACCAGTGGGGTTTAAACTGTGGTCTAGGGAACTATATACACTGTATGTATAGGCTATGTGTGTGTGTGTATATATATATATATATACACACACACATTATATCTAAAACTGTTACATGTTTTATGTTTTACATGTGGTATAACTGCTCCTCATAGCCATACTGGGCAGTGTGCTCTACTTCCTCTACAAGAAAGGAAGGCTGCCCTGCGGACGCTCGGGAAAGCAGGATTTGTATGTTTTTTTATTAAAAGCAATTTATAAGAAATATGTTTGAATTTGTAGGTTCTTTTGATGCTGCAGAAATTACAGACTGTACCTTTTTAAAATCAATGTTATTAACTTAAACTATTATTAAAATTGTTTTAAGCT
This sequence comes from Siphateles boraxobius, assembly GCF_051911475.1. Lineage (NCBI taxonomy): Eukaryota > Metazoa > Chordata > Actinopteri > Cypriniformes > Leuciscidae > Siphateles > Siphateles boraxobius. Next base: position 26,197,666 of record NW_027509186.1, on the reverse strand, counting down.
GAAATAAAATATAAATATGCAATAAAAAAATTTAAACGTAATAAAAAAACAAACTTCTAAAGCTAAATAGTCGCCTTAATGTCCTAGTATCCAATATAAATATAGATCTAAAAATATATCATATCATTTAATTAACAATTTATATATAATATCATTTTCCAAATATTTCATTTAATTTCTTTAGATTTATTACAATTAAAAATGTAATAGACATTGGAGCTTAAGTTTATTATTTAATGGTCCACATACATCAAAATATACAGCTACTTCTATATTTTGACAGACACATTATTGCTATTAACTTCTTGTGTTGCATCTGGTTAGAACATGATGCTTGAAGCATCCGCTGACACTGAGACAGGCTCATTTTGCTCTTATAACTGTTTATTCTCCTACAGGCATAAACAGTCTCAGAGATAAGGGCTCTGAGGACCGCCAAGGAAAGCAGATGTCGGCTGATATCCCAAAGTGAGAGTAGCTGCTTCGCCTCATTTGCCCTGATGCCAAACGCTCTGGTCCCATGAGGTCACAGGCAGTCAGCCAGGCCTGATGCGAAACCTGCCTTTGTCCACATGACATCATTTTCACCATCAACCACCTTCTTCTGTTACAGTAAAACTGCTCTGTGTTCAAACACGCACTGCTTTTGACTGCACCTCCAGAATAAATACCCCTCTCAGATGACTGTTTATACGGCACAGATACTGCTTTTTGTCATCAATTCTCAAGTGTGTGTGTTCTGTTACAGTCTAAATACGGTGACTCGGTGCATTCATGGAAGTAGACGTAGAATTTACAAGTATTTCAATTTTTTTTCGAGTGAAAGCTTCAGAAACATACCTTTAGGGCTGATGACTTGGGTTGTAGTTGTCACACGTGCAACTACAAAAAAAGATTGTATGAATAAGGTTGTATTTGTTAGTTTAATTTAATTCTTAACCTAAAATGTACAATACTTTTGAATAAATTTTATTTTTTCTGTGCACTATATGTTTTTTTTTGTCTTGATTTGTTCATTTATAAACTAATACATTTTATATACTAATACATTCTTAACATTAAAACCAATATGAACTAACATTGAACAAACAATTTTAATAGCAAATGCAAGTTAAAAATCACATGAATTAAATTATAAATTATATAATGATCAAGAGTGCAAAATACTTCATAATTAAGGTTGTATAGTTAATGCAATAGCTAACATGAACTAACAATGAACAAAATTCTTTTTTTTTTTAAGAAATTAATAATTTTATTCAGTGAGGACACATTCAATTGTTCAAGTCACATTAAAGACATGACGATGTTACAAAAGTTTTCTACTTCAAATAAATTTCATCAAAGATTATTCATCAAAGAATCCTGGGGGGAAAATGTATCATGGTTTCAAAACAAAAAAATTTTTAGCAGCATGACTGTTTGCAACATTGATAATAAATGTTTCTTGAGCAGCAAATCAGTATATTAGAATGGTTTCTGAAGGATCATGTGACACTGAAAATGCAGCTTTGATCACAGGAATTAATTACATTCTAAAAAATTTATTTTAAAATAGAAACATTTTATTTTAAGTATACCGACACTTAAGGGTGTTTCCAGTTTGGAAATAGTTGAAACGAAAATAAACAAGTGTATGTTGTGGACTAATAATTTGTAGAGATCGGCTGTTCATCATGACTTCTGGCAGATTTGTACGGAGGCATCTGATGACCAAACTACATTGGGATTCGTGATCGAAAAAATAAAGCGAGCCCAAAGCCCAGTTTGTGTTCAGATTGCGTGTTTTTAGCGAACCGTACCATACGATGAAATAGAACTGTACTCAGATCACCTCCCGAGATGCTCTCGGTTCGGTTCACTGTAAAGGGGTCTGAGATCGTTTGGAGTGTTCACATATGGGCCAAAAATCACTGTGCTCAGACCCCTGAAAAGGACCAAGTGTGAAAACACCAATAATTTTAGTTTATAGACATGTTTTTTTTTACATTTCAATTTTGTACAAAGAATATTGTTTGTCCATGATACCGACTGCATGAACTAGAGTCGAATATGTGACAAAGATGAATCTAGTTTTTTCAAATGTGGAAACAGTATTCATAAACAGATTATACATTTTAAGTAGAGGAAATCATATAGTCCGAAAACAAATACTCACTTGCATCAATGCTGAGAGAATCATCGTCTGTCCCAATGTCATTGTGGGCTCTGCAGTTGGCTGTGAGTGCAGACGTGGCCTTCACAGAGATCATGCTGAAAACATCAGTGTCTGTACTCTGGCTCTGCATATCCAGCACAGGGACAGGCTTGCCAGTCTATATATATATATATATAGTCAAGGAAACATCCATTTAAAAGAACCTATAAAACTGATTAAGCATGTTTTCACTCACAACTGCACAATAAAGTTACAACGAAGCTTACAATGAAACTACCCTTAAATTCTGATGGGTTACTAGCAAAAGATGTTTGGAATTGTCCCTCATTGGTCAGAAACAGAGTGATGTAAGGATACCCATCGGTCAGAGAGGGTCCAGGTGATATTGGGGATTGGGTAGCCTTGTGCATAGCAGGTCACATTAACAGGACGGTCCGCATTATTGGTCGAACTCACTGCTATCACAGGCTTTCCTAGCAGGAAGCAGGTTTTAGACATTTTTAGTCATGAAAGCGAAATATTTGGCTTTTGTTTGTTTTTCTGTAACATTGATGATGTTTTTATACTGAGCTAATGAAAATTTCTATCCCCAACCCCTGAAAGAAATTTTGTAGACTTTCATTAAGACATAGTATGTTTATTAATCCAAAGTGGATTTCAGGTTTTACTATCCTTGTATGTGCATATGGTTAGAGTTTGTAAGCAAAACCTGAGCCACACACAAACCCACCTTGCACTCTGATTTGCACAGACTTCTGTTCTTGTAGCTCAGGCAGGGAAGGGACCTTCACTTCACACGTATACATGCCAGCGGTGTCATAGGAGGCATTGTATAACTCCAAAACATGCCTCTCTACCACTTCTGACCAGCCATCCTGCATTGAAATACACCGTCAAATAGATCTGTTTACAAACTTGAGCATTTCAAGAGCAATGTTTATCAAAAAGATTTATTGTATTCATGCTGGATATTATTTATGTTGTAGTTTTGATCTTGTGTCTTGGTCTTGAGATCTTTGGGAAAGACATAAACGTGGTCTTGGTTTATATTTGAGTCTTATTATTAAAAGTCTGGGTTTTAAAACTCTTGATTTGGGTCTCGTGTAATGATCTTAGTCTACACTTTTAAAAGTTTGGGGTCAGTAAAAAAAATTCATTATTCAAGGATGCATTAAATTGATCAAAAGTGACAGTAAAGTGTTTTATATTGTTACAAAATAATTATATTTTAAATAAATGCTGTTCTTTTGAGCTTTTCTTATTTATTCATCAAAGAATCATGAAAAAACATTAAGCAGCACAACTGTTTTTAACATTGATAAAGAAATGTTTCTTGAGCACAAAATCAGCATATTAGAATGATTTCTGAAAGAGCATGTTAACATACGAAGACTGGGGAAACGTCTTTGCCGTAAATTACATTTAAGAACATTAAAATAGAAAAAAAAAAAATTAATAATATTTCACAATATTACTATTTTTGAGCAAATAAATGTAGCCTTGGAGAGTATTAGAGACTTCTTTAAACAAAAAAATAAACAAAACAAATCGTACTGACTGCAAACGTTTGGACGGTAGTGTAATTCCAGCATCCTAAAATAGATAAATTAGATCATTTATGTGATTATTTTTGAGTCCATCGTATTGTTGTACCTTATGCCATACTGTGTATGTGGGTAATGAAGACAAGGCGTTGCAGGTTAAGGTGAGATCTTGCATCTGGTCCAGAACTGCCTCCTCTGGTGTCACCACAATATGATCCAGATCTAAAAAAAAAGAAATGGAGAGAAAAGCCGACATAATCTCACCAAAATCTGCCATAGCGTAGGAACTGCCTGGGAACGTGCTCTTACAGTGTACTGTGATATTGATGGAGTCCTCAACTTCAATGCCTGTGTCAGGGTCAAATGACCGGCACTCATACGTCCCGCTGTCTGATCGCGTGACGCTTTCCAGAATCCATATTCCATTCGCTTCATCCAAAATCTAAAATTGACAAGTGAAAGGAATATTTTCACATGGTTGAGAGATTTCAGAACAGCTGACATTTAAGTTAATTTGTATGGCGCTTTTCAATATAGATTTAGTTTCAAAGCAGCTTCACAGAAATGCATGTTTCAACATTTCAATCAGGAAGTATTCTGTTATCAGCCCGAGATTGTCAAAGTAATGTCCATATCCAAGCTAAAAAAAATATGTTCTGGAAACGTTTTCCTAACGTTCCCATTAAGTTATGAAAACATTTCTGAATGTTCTCTGAACATTTATAAAATCCTTTTTTGAACAAGTAGTAACATTTAAAACCGTTAGACGAACGTCCAACTAAAACATTTTAGAAAACATTCCAACAAACAATGCATAAATAAAGTTTTGAGAACACAACTTTGAACGATCATTCTATTAACATCATTGGAAAAATATTTGTTCATAACCCTAAGAGAGCCTTGCTAGAATGTTAGCCGAAGTTCGTACACTTCATGTATTCATTTAGGCAGACATAACATGTATGATTACATCTTGATTATATATTACCTCTTTATCTTTGAAAGTTAAAGTAAAAATGGGCTGAGGTTTTCCATTTCCCTTACAATGGATCTCCACGATGTCGCCTTCTTTTATAAGCCTGTCGGGTGGATTCATGTACAGTGTTACCTTTGTTGTAGGGTCTGAAATTATTAAATGAAATAGTAAGACACTGTGCATTGTGCTTGGTAGATTCAATAGATGGCAGCACAGAGCACTGTCCACAAATAAATGATAATTCTTTGGTAAATCCACAGGAGAAAGAAAGTAACACCGGTTTGGAATGACATGAGAATGAGTAAATGATGACTATTTAATTTTTTGTGAGAACTAGCTCTTTAAAGTTATTATAGGCTGAAAAGATGTTGACTTACAAAAAACTGTGATTTGGAATTTATTGGACTCTGCCATTTTTGATGCACCAGGGACAAAGTATTGGACCTCACAGTAGAAAATGGCATCTTCATCTTCCCTTCTGACCTTCATAAAAAGTTGACTCTCAACTTTGACCAGGCCACTGGTTTTGACCGTCACTGACTCCTTGATCTCTATCTCTAAAGGGGATGCAGATGGGTTTTGTCATTGCCAAATAAAATCACATTTTGTTTTGTAAAATGATGACCGAATGACCCTGTATTTACCACCTTCTGAGGGTTGGAGAGGGAATCTGTCCTTGTACCATGTGATGTTGGGTCTAGGATACCCGTTGTCAACTTTACAATTTGCAACCTGAGCAAGAATACCATAATTATGTAAAGTTCATGAAAAAGTTAAAAAACATGTGGTTGTGTTGAGCTCTACCTTTGATGGCTCCTCTTTAGTAACAGAAATCCCTGTGTGTTCAAGTTCAATCACAGGCAGAGATGGCGAGCCTAAAAGAGAGAGCGGTTTAGTGTTAGGATAAAAGTGAAAATAGGTCAAGCAGCATATGATGGTGACCCCTTAGCCTGGCCAGGCTCTTATGCAACAGACGAGCCTGTTTTGTCTTACTGAATACTTGGAGACGAGTGCGTCCTTCACCATTGTCTTTCAACACATTGTGCACCATGCAGGTGAACTCCCTCTGGTCACTCAGTTCCACCGTGTCAATGGTCAGAACGGCAGTTCCGACAGCATTCTGAGCGTCATAAGAGTGACTGACTTGGATCCTCCCGGCATAATCACTGCCCTCTTCGACGAACTCAGTATGATTATCATAGTAGTAGATTCTTATCCTGCTTTGGTCCTTGCCTGGCAATTTCTGTACAAAGTCAAAAATAGTGATGTTCAGATTTCCAAATGTATTGTATGTCTATGGATTTGTTTGTATATTCTATTGAGGTTATTTGGGTGAATCTTGTGTGAAAATTTATAATTTTTACAAATTGCAAAAAATAAAAAAAATTTTTTGCAATTTGTACAATAGCCTATATCATTTTTCTACCCTAAAATGAAAAGATACGCAGAAATATAATATCTCATTCTCCATGAAAAAGATCATTCTCAATTTACATTTTTGGAAATATTCTTCATTGATTTTGTATTTATTTATTGTAAATATTTCATACAATTATAAAAAAAATGTAAACAACAATATAAGTATACATTTCATGAGTAACTGTAATGAGTTACTGCATCACACTAACAAGAATAAGATACTTCAGCAAAGATCAGTATTATTTTCAGATTTTTGGGGTGATAATTGTAAAACAAAAGTTATTGTAAAATGTGAATATGCCTGTTTCTCACCATAAACCAGACTATCATCATTGCTGGTTCCTTCAGATTGTACATACAGGGGATCTTGGCCTGGTCTTTTAGATATACATCCACCCTGTCTTCTGTGCTCACATCCACTGCGGCCCATGCTAATAAAAACACATCAAAACACACCAATTTGTCAATAGGCCTAAACTTTGTACTGTCAAAGAGAAGTTAAATCCAAAAAGTAATGAGGATCAAAGTCGATTTGTTGGACATTTTTGTGATCCCTATTCCCTAAGCCCCTTCAGAATATAATTTCAATGAATGTAGTGACTCCGTAACAGGAAATGGGGCATGGGGAAGACCACTTCTGATTGGACCACGCCACCCATGTCCCCATGTCAAATATCTAGTGGGAGCAAAGCAGTTGAGGGAGAAGATATTATGAGTGGAATTTACTGAGCCCACCCATGTCCATGTCACGCCTCAGGAGAAAGAAAGACTCGATTTATTTAGAGAATAAGTGACCTTCTGTTTGCCAGAAATGAGCTGTTCTCTCCCTTAAAGGATCTTAAAGCTTTCTGAATCATGAGGAGGCTGAAACTATTCATCCTCAAAAACATGATCACAACAAGACAAAAAAAACATCTAGTTATTCTGGCATGCTGGTTGTTTGTTCTGTGAGGAAAATGGTTTGCTAACTCACTTCACAGTGAAGGTGCGTAATCTAGACTTGCATTTCCAATAGATTTTTGGGAATGTTCTTCGGTAACCTTTCAAATATATCGTAAATGGCCTTTCTGGGCTCTATGTGGACCTGTGGGCACTACAAGGGGATAATTGAGTATGAAGAATGCTTTCACATTACAGAAATCTGATTAGTTACTCCCAACAAAGGCATTTCCTGTGCATTAGCGACATTAGCCCAAGGCCGACGATCTCTGTTGTGGATATCAAACATTCACCTTGTTCATGGAGTACAAAAGGGAGGACCAAGGTACCTATAATGCCATGTTTCTGAAGTTTCTGAAGACTAATGTGGTGATGAAACAAATGCTCTTATTTTTCAAACAAACTGAATTAAATCCTTGATATTTTGATATTTATATTGGTGGTGCTGGTGGTTTTAGCATGCTAATGTTGTGCTGTCTTTTGAGTGTCTCACACCAGCATGCATGCTGTTTTGCACATTGCAATATTAATGTATGTATTTACATTACCATAAACGTTTGAGGTCAGTAAGATTTATAAAGTATGACAGTAGACATTTATAAAGTTACAAAAAATATCCATTTCAAATAAATGCTGTTCTTTTGAACTTTCTATTCATCATCCTGAAAAAAAGACAGATTCCACAAAAATATGAAGCAGTTTTCAAAATTCTATTCAGCACTGATAATAATATGAAATGTTTCTTGAGCACCAAATCTGCATATTATAATCATTTCTGAAGGATCATGTGACACTGAAGACTGTAGTAATGATGCTGAAAATTCAGCTTTGCTGTCTCATGTATTTTAAATTAAAAACATTGAAATAGAAAAAATATTTTCACTATATTAGTTTTTAAAATTAAAGGAATGCATAGCTGATATAAAATATTGGATGACTAGTAATTTCCTACTACTAAATTCTGAAAAAACAGAGATTCTAATTATTGGACAAAAAACGTCCACACCCAAAAACCTAGAATACTGTTTAACACTTGATGGCTGCTCTGTCAAGTCTTCGTCGTCAGTTAGGAACCTGGGTGTGCTCTTTGATACCAATCTCTCATTTGAAAGTCACGTGTCTAGTATCTGTAAAAGCGCATTTTTCTATCTTAAAAATATATGTAAATTACGTCATATGTTCTCATTGACAAATGCGGAACAATTAGTTCATGCGTTCATGACCTCAAGGCTAGATTATTGTAATGCTATTATGGGTGGTTGCCCTGCACGCTTAATAAACAAACTACAGCTGGTCCAAAACGCAGCAGCTAGAGTTCTTACCAGAACCAGGAAGTATATTAGCCCGGTTCTGTCAACACTGCATTGGCTCCCTATTAAACATCGTATACATTTTTAAATATTGCTGATTACTTACAAAGCACTAAATGATTTAGCTCCGAAGTACTTGAGCGAGCTCTTAACCCATTATAGTCCTTCACGTCTATTGCGATCTCAAAATTCTGGCCAGTTGATAATACCAAGAATTAGAATATCAAAATCAACTGCTGGCGGTAGATCCTTTTCCTACTTGGCACCAAAACTTTGGAACAATCTTCCTAACATTGTCCGGGAAGCAGACACACTCTGTCAGTTCAAATTCAGACTAAAAACACATCTCTTTGGCTTAGCATACACATAACACAATATAGATTGCTATAATTCAATGTTAGGCTGCATAGTTTAGATCAGCCGGAACCGGGAACACTTCCCATAAATCCTGATGTACTTTGTACATCATAAGAAGGATGGCGTCTATGCTAATATTAGTCTCTCTGTTTATCCCGAGGTTTACCGCAAACCGCCGGATCCAGGACATATCCAGATCTGATGAAGGACCATCACATGGACACGACGACAACGCATCCCTGAAGTGCCAGCCTCATCAACACTGTGAAGGCCTCATGGACACCTCAACAAACTCATCTCCATACCGGCATGATGACTCCGACCCCTAACCAGATGAACTGGATAAATATTTTGAAAGTTCTGATCCAATCTGACTTCTGACCTATTATGCCCCCTAAATCATAATCATACACTGTTCGTTTGTTGGCCAAAGGAGGACTGGCCCCCTGACTGAGCCTGGGTTCTCCCAAGGTTTTTTTCTCCATTCTGTCACCTGATGGAGTTTTGGTTCCTTGCCACTGTCGCCTTTTTTTTCTTTTTTCGCCTTCATTCGCCATTGGCTTTTGGCTTGCTTAGTTGGGGACAGTTAACATTTAATTTTGAATTTAACAATACTATTACAACTTTACTTTCCTGTTATCTCTGTAAAGCTGCTTTGAAACAATTTGTATTGTAAAACCGCTATATAAATAAAGGTGACTTGACTTGACTTTTACTGTATTTTTCATCAATTAAATGTAGCCTTGGTGAGTAAGAGACTTCTTTCAAAAACAAATTATTTCAGAGCCCTAACTTTTAAATGGTATTGTATATATAAAAATATATATATTTCAAGATCTGCCTTTCTTAAGCTAAGAATCATTACAATGTAAATCTGTAATCATCTATAAGCATAAACACCCAGAACTGGGCGTCATAATGACTAGCATTTCCCTTGATATAACCGTACAGATTACAGAGATAAAATGAAAAATAAGAAAGAATAACAGTGTACTCCAATATCTTGCCCAGCTTAAAACGATCTGCAGACAAATGAGTCTGCCAAGATGCCACGGCAGCAACCATGCAGAACAGAACATAACAAGCTTCAATTATAGTTAAGAGATTTAGACACACTTTGACTGATTAAACATGCCACTCTTTTTAGGCATAGAAAAGCTCTCAGACAAAAAAGAATGACCAAAAAAGGAAGTAAAATGTTGACACTGTTGACAGCCTGGTGTCTCCACAGATAACCGTTACTGATATGTGGTTTTGTGTCATCAGTCGAGTCAATATTAAAATAAGTTCTCCTTTCAGAGCACCAGTACTGGGCAAACAGTATGACAAAAGAACAATGAAGCAGAAGTTTTTGCCTGGGCTTCAACAAAAGACTTTGAGCAGGAAGACACAACTAAAGGTTTCCCAGCAAAGCTGTGAGACATGTAGTCCCAGATGAGCCCGATATTAAGCAGCTGTTCTGCCTCTTTACCTTTACACACGTTGACAGCAAAAATAGCACATCCTGTGACTGTTGGAAGAGAAATAGAGGCAGTCTCAGAGTAAAAAATGAATTTTTCCTCAAACAATGGAATCCTGAATGCACAGCTGTCACAGAATGAGAAGATGAAAGGTGCGAGGACTCACCAACAGTGAGAGAACAAATACAGACAAGAAGTCACAGATACAAGAGCGTATTAGCATAATAACATGCATGTACATTTACATGTAAATACACTAATACACAAAAAGTCTCTATTTTTAATAGGGATCCACAATATTTTGGTACTATACGAGTTAATGTTAAGTTTTTTTTTTAATTAGTCAATATTATATATTTAATTGTGCATACATTTCCTTTATTTTTCCATTCGGCCTTTGCCATCATCTAATGCTAACATAAGGTAAACAATTAAAAACCCTAATAATTTAATTACACCGATAAAATTAATCTTTAGCAAATTTGCCTAAATTCACTTTCTAAGTTCACAAAAATAATGTAAAATTTAAATATCGGACATTTAAAAAAAAAAAAAATCAGTTTCCTTATCGTTATCGGCCAGAATTGCATTATCAGTGCATCCCTAATTATTTAAAGGTACACTGTTTAACTTTTTTCATAATTAACTCTTTCCCCGCCATTGATGGAATTTTCTGTCATTTATGAGACAAAGCTTCCACCGCTATTTATGGAATTTTCCGGGTTACCATGTTACCACTGTTAAAATGTAGGGGGCGCTATTACGCATATTACCTTCTGAAAAGGGCAAAAAAGGAGCAGAAAAAACAAGCGATAAAAACATTGCTTATCCACGATGTAGAAAAAAAACACGATTTTCTCAGCTCTTTGTTCCCCCTCAGTTGGCAATCTGTTCAGCAAAATACCTCAATGACCTGCTGAAAAAAGCCGGGAGGGCCTGAGATTCTTCACCATCTTTCTCTCCTCTAACGGGTTGGTTTTCGTGGGAAATTGTGTACATAAGTCACTCGCCCGTGCTTGTCTTGTCATATCCGTAAATAGAGAAAAGCTGCTCCGGCTACTTTGACGCGTCTATGGTGTGGGAGTGACATAGGTTAGTATGAGCGAGAAAGGTTGACATGAAGCACACTAAATATCCAACCTCACCCATCAATCACCCATTTAAAAAAACACAGAACAGAGAGTGCTGGCAAAAAAGAGAAGGCAACATAACTCGTAATAAAACAAGAATCGACACTGAAGAAATGGTGAAAACTGAAGGTTGTAAAAGCAACACAGAGATGACTTTATTATTACTCATCAGGTGAGTAAGGTATTTTATTTTAACAGATAAATTGCAATATGTAGCTCTCTAACAGAGTTCACTGTAAAGCATTATCTATTGTGAAGTGGGTCATTTCATGTTTGCTGTACTGTGCTGAAATTTATTTTCAAGTACCATGTCTATTAAATCATGTCTGATGTCCTTTCCATCTAAACCGGATATATCTCTAGTAGTAAATGTTTTATGAGCATTAGATATAACCATATTCATCGGCACAGTCATGGTCGCAGAGCCAAAGCACAAACAAAACCACAAAATACATGCAGTTATGTTTTTAATCGCTATAGGGCCCAAAGTAACACATGTGTATCTGGTCATGTAACAAGAATATCAGAAAAAATCCATACAATATTGATATATGAATGTCTTTGTGCATGATACTCCAGTGCTATATGGGATCTTTGAACCCATCTGACCTTTGTGACAATTCAACAGTCAAGCATGTATGAGAAGCACACTATACACTGAATCATGCCATATTCTAGTCTGCTCATAATGAGCTTATAGAAATCCCTGACAGCCTTTGAGGCCAGCCAAGCACAACTGGGCCTCGAAAAGGGTAAAAAAGAGGTGATTTCTTTCCAAACATTCAATTATTAACACAGAAAATCCCCCATGGATGGGAGTTTGACTCCTTTCTCTAGATTCCATTATTCGGGATTGATCAACGCAACCCTCTGCTTCAGCCTTATACAGTAGGATCCTATAAATAGACATTGTTAATGGATAAAGCACCTGTTTTTAAATTGTCTTTAAACTGGGGATTTCAGATGTATGTTGTGCTTTTATTCTTGAGCATATAAAAACTCCTACAGCTGCACAGTGAAGCGAAGTGCTGGAGCCACTATATCAATCACCGCATGCTTTATTTATAGGACGTTCCACAGACTTACAGCATAAACAAACACAGACGGCCTACAGCAGCTCTGCAGTATAAGCTACCACTTCCTCTGATGAATTTCGTTTCTTCACAAATTATGCAGATATTTGTTTAATTCCTAATGCTGCACAAGTTGTTTTATTAGGGTTGTTTATTTGGCCCTGTAGATTATCTTGTGCTGGTTGAGAACCTACTGCCAATGGAGATGACTTGTGTTATGGAACAACAGACAGGAGAATGACTGCGCTTGGCGACAGCAAACCTGCTTAATAGAGGATATTTGCTTGTGCATTACTTCACCAGGCAAATGCAAGGGTTAGTTGACATGTCCTATCACATCTAAGTATATCAGGTGTGTTTGGCACAATGAAAAGGTCTCCTATGCCAGCGAGGTTGCATGCAATGGACCAAAGACAGTCATTCTTTACTAAAATTACAGCACTTCAAAGTAGGCTGATGCAATTATACACAAAAAAGCCAATTTTTCAAGATTTACACATTTAAAATAACAGTAAAATTTCATCAAATTGAAATTGAATAATTATTACATATTGTTCATATTATGAATTAAGAATTTTAAATGAGTAAAAAAAACTAGAGCTTAAAAAAACATTTTGTGTAAATCTTAATGGAACAAGGGAATAGATCATTTAGTTATGTGATTTTTTTAAGTTTTAGGTTAAAATTTGTAAAAAAAAAATTCAGTAAGCTCTACTTTCTTTTACTCATTTAAAATTGTTAATTCAAAATACGTAGGGATTAAGGGATTGATCAATTTAATTTGTTGGAATTTTACTATTAATTGAAATTTGTAAATCTTGAAAAAAGGCTTGACATTTTTTTTGTTGAAAATAGCAATATATTACACTGATTAGCAACCACAATTAAAAAAACAATATTTATGTTGATGATTTATTAAACATTTCACATTTATTACGTTTTTATTATTATTATTTATTAATTATGTTTTTTGTTTAAATTATTATTAATGTTTAATATAACCAAAAAAAGCTGTGCAACATATATTTTTACTTTCATATATTTTATTAATTAAAATGTTATTATTATTATCTAGTTAAATATATTACCTTAAACTTTTCGATTTATTAACAACACAGTGGCAACGTTTCAGAAAAATCTGGTGATATAAGCCAAAAAAGCATACAGATTTAAAAAAAAATAAACCATCCACTTTTAGCATACCATTTTCAATGTCAAATAATTTGAGATACACAAATTCCATATTTCTGTATTATTCTGAATGGGACGCAGTCATTGTCAATGTAAATTCATATGGTTCCATCATTCGGCTAACCTAACAAAGGTGAGCTTTTCTTTAGGACAAGCCATAAAAAGCAAACTTGTATTAAACTGAAAGTCAGGTTGTTGGTGTATATATAGACCTCTGCATGCTGTCAGTCAAACATCAGAGTAAAGAGACAGGTGTGCTCTGAAGAAGAGTACTTCCTATTAAAGTACAAACGACAGGCACTTCTATGCTTCCCAGCTAATTATTAGCTTGACCTGAGGTTCAGAGTTTCTTTTTAAAAGGCTTTAATGGGTTTAGAGTGAAGTTCCTGTACTTCAGCCTGGGCTGCTGAATGACATGGACAGAGTGTTGGAAAGCCTTAAGAAGACCAGCCTGAGCCAAATGCGATACAAAGCTTTTTATGTTATCACAAGATCTTTAAAGCAGTTTTATGGTGAGATTAAAGTAATGAGAACATAATCAATATTTATAAGCCCAAAATCTTACAGTGACTAAGATGGAGCTGATGTGACCTTGGAAAAGCATACCGTACTATAACTGTTGTCTGAGTGTTTTATTATTACTCTCTAGTGGAGAGATAACACACAAAAGCAGCTGTTAAACTCCGTCTCACGCTCCCAGAGTGTCACACACACACACCAGCAACCCACAACATGGAACGTCAGCCTGTCGCCCCCCACGACAACCTTCAAGATTTATAAGAATAAACGGTGCAATTAAAAATGTTAGTCTTGATTGGTTTACAAAAAGCATCTGTCTGAGCTCACAAACACACACACACGCACACAAAAACTCAACAATCATCACAAATGGACTTCGTCTCTGGAGTGCATTAGCAATGATCTCTGTGGACTTTTCCCCAAGCATCCTCCCATGAACCTCCACTTCCCCTCCGTCCTTTTTTCCCACGTCTCGGACGAATCATGCTCACTGCATGCTTGGGGAAAGCAAAAATAGCTGCTGATTTCTGGGGTATGGGAACAAGCAGCAGGACATTATTTATGCTGCATTGATTGTGATGACTTGCCCTGAGAAGAATGGGATATGCAATGGAGATCTCTCATTGGTTTAGCAGATCTAAGCGCTAAAGATAGCCGGTATCCCGACGTGATGGAGCGCAGGAGAGCGGCCCATTCCTTTTTTGGTGTACTGGAAACTGGCATGATGTTGGGTTCTGCTTCACAAGCCTCCCAGCATGCCAAAAGACCGGCATTTACCTTGTGACACAAGTATGCGGGATAGAAAACAAAATAGATAAAAAAAGAAATGTTTGTTAGTTTAAACATCTTTTAATCTCCAGAAATGGAATGTTGTGATGACAGAAAAAGTGGAAGTCTCATATTCTGAAGGCCAGAATAATCTAAACAGAAGATCACAGGACTGCACTGTCCGGGAGAAAACTTACAAAACTTAGATCCTAGTGAGGTGCTTTGAAACAGAAGTAGACAATAAATGTACTCTTCTACATATTCCATGTCCCAGGGTTTGATTTTTATCAAAACTATAAAAAAAGAAAGTGTGACAATATTAATTAGGTGTATTTAGAATAGATGCTTTGATGTTGTACATCGTACAGAAAATTGTTTCAGTCGCCATCATTTCCACCACATAATGATGACATAATTTGAGATGTGGTGGGAATTTTGATTACTTTTAGAAAAAAATTACTTCCTGCTAATGGACACATTAAATAAACTAGTGAGTCTGAAAAGCGTTTTAAGAAAGTTTATTTTATAAAAGTCTACAGGGCCAAAAGTGCCCATAGTTGAAGAAATGGCCAAATGCTTTCAAAAATATTTTTGTATGTCCCAAGTGTGATCTATTGGACCTACATTTGTTTAAACACAGAAAATTCAGTTTACTATTGGAGACTGGAGAGTCAAGTATTGGTGACCTACTGTAATGCAGCAATGCAATATTATAAGAATAACTATGAGCTCTTGCCAAGCCATTCTCAATAGAAAAGCATAGCTCTAGCTCTCAAATTGGAGGGGATCATGACATCATTCTTTGAATCATACAATGATTACATTTAATGTTTTTCACATTTACATTTGAGTCTTCATGCCAAGCGATTCATTGATTCAAACAGCACATTCCTTTTGGCTCAAGACTGTGAGCTGTTGTGTCTGCCTGAGGAGGAGACGGTCATACAGGCCGCAAAAAGCTTCTTAGATGTTTGTGATCAGCAGAGATTGGTGTTTCAGGAAACACCATAAATTATTAAGTTGCATTAATGAAGGATGAGAAGAATCAGCTTTTCCATGTCAACATCAGCTCCCCAAGGAACATCTATCCCTGTTCACTAGCTAATAGCTGAAGGCCTTCAAAGCCTGAGTCAGTAGCTGTTTACAACCTGCTTTACTGCATGGATGCAAATGGATCCCCTAGAAAGGTCCCTGTAAAAGCTCCCGGGGGCTACAAGAAGATGGAAGGAAGTCCATAATCACAAACAGACTTGTATGTAGTGTTTGAACTGAAAATCAAGACATTTCTATCTTAAAAAGTGCACATTGTATTGACAGCACATTTGCAGCGTATTTAATATTATGATGGTAAGAAAAGCTACAGTATCAATTAAAACAATGGCCATAAGCTACTGACACCATAAAGCCAAATGTACAGCACCGCCACAAAAAGACTGTAAGACATTTCATCTGCTTTGATCTAACAAATGGGGTAACATGAGCAGGGGTGAGACCACACAATGGCCAGAGTGGCATTTGCCCAATCAGAAAGATGGCTGCCGTATAATGTTGCGTTGCTGGATAAAAGTATTAATTTCTTTTAGAACTTTTTTACGGTATATAAAACTTGCAGTTTTATATACCGTTACAATGAATTGAACAATTAATTGAACAATGAGGTTACAATGAATTGAAATAGGTTGCAGGACCATCTAAGCCAGCTGTGAATTTCAGAAAACACGTTAATGGTTTTGGTTTACAGCAAAAAGGTGGGAAGGTGCCAGTGGATAAGGATTTTATGGCCACGTGTCCACCACAGCCTGTTTTAGTCAGCTGAAAACGCTGGATGCTTTGCCTGAAACACCTAGCTGTGGGCGCTTGAGTGCATTTTGGCAGCGCAGTGTTTTTTCAGTTAATGCGCTTCGTTGCTATGATACAGAATATCAGCAACACAGTTTACTTGTGACTGATTTCTCAGATAATTAGTTTCAAACAAAAAATAAAATTTTCATCCATTTTGTTCGGTTAGCTCTGCTGGTTGACGTCGTTGTAAAGAATGTTGTGACAGTTGGTCGGTGTGATATTTGTCCCGCCCCTCCTCCACTGTGATTGGACGGTTGGGTAAAAAGTGACAGTGATGAGCGCTGCGTTTTACCCAAAGTTGAACATTCTTCAACTCTCGGCGACCAGTAAAAAACGCCGAGCACTCAGCGCTTCAGCGTGAAAAAAAAGCTCAGCGTCTCGTTACGCTCATGGCGTTCTAAAAACGCGGCGCTCCCATTGAAAACAATTGAAAAAATATGCCAGCCACGTGAAAAAACGCTTTGGTGGACACATGGCCTAAATGTTGTGTCAAGAACCATCTAGAGGGATTTGTTGTGGTATGTATCGCTGGGGAAAACTTTCACTTATGGCAAAGGTCCAGAACGAAGAACCGGGGACACAAGACTCTATAAGGGGGAGCAGTGAAATGGTGAGGGAAGTCTCTGAAGAATCTCTGGCATCTCTGGCCATATGATGGCTGGGATAAGATGACTATTATGGAGCACCCCCTGTCCCGCAAGCCAGACGCTCCACAATTCACGCTCTGTCATCAGCCACTAACCCCACAAGTGTCCGTTTCACTTGCAAGTGGGAAAGGAGGCACCATTCTACAGAAATTAGGCACGCCTACACCAAATCAGGATATATGCAGGATCCACAATGACAAAACTATTTCTCAGGTCATGAATCCTGAGCTGAGAACACGGAGGGGTCTGTATGACAGAGGTTACAAGGTTGGGTGCCTCATAAATTACTCTACTGTGCCTGTAAAGAGCCCATGAAATGACTTGATGAATGCAGTTTTCTATCCTGTGTGTTGGCGTATTTACAATGAAACAGAACATTTCAGGATATATCAAAGAGCGCATCCCTTAAAAAGGATTATAGGCGTTTGGTTAAAATGATTTGCTATGTGTTAATGCTAGTCAGTGGCAGATATTGGGGGAGGGACATTATTCTAAAGAGCATTTCATTTGTCAAAAATCTATGTAGTACAGGATGAGTCATTCATATTTTTGGTCCATTTTCCTGGAAGAGAAAGACTCACAATTTTAAATGCATACCAGCAAAAAAAAAAAAAAAAAATTCAATCAACTTACAGGTTAATGGATATAGACTGACAGATCTGACTCTGGGTGACTATATCAGACTGAAAAATCTTGCTGTTTTTCTGCCAAATACTGATATGATCAGATTTCTCATCATAACATCAAACCACAGCATATCAAGCAACACTTTCAACATATATTTTGCCTGCTTTCAGGGGCCTGTTTTCTTGAAATCAGATCACATGGCCAAGCTCTTTAACTTAGCTTTCCATGTCAGCATTATTCAGGTGTTTGAGCCTGAAATCCTCCTCAGCTGTCCTCCTCCACATCTCACTAATGTGTCTAAAAGACGTCAAAAATTTATCTAAAAGACTTCTGTATAATCAAATAAAAACTTATTTCAAAAGAATAGCTGTCTTAAGGTGATGTCAGAGCTGCTCTGGCCAATCAAGCTAAACTGTGTTAAACACTTTCTCCTACCCCAGTTTAAGGTGAAAAATAAACTATAAGTAAGCCATTCTTTGGCTGATATCCCAGAAGATTGCTTTGTTTGTTAGAGCAATCTGACAGCGGTGAACGTAAGGCTCAACCAATGATGAGTGTTGGTTCTTAGATTAAGAAGCGTTAGTAATGTGCGCATATAGGCGAGTCCACAACACGCGTACACTCTGCACACACAGGGACACACAGGGACGCGCAGCAGCACACGAACATGCCAAATATTTTAAAATAAAAAGGATTACAAACTAAAAGATTAATATTGTGTATATAAAGATATGGTGGAGTGACTGGCTTGTCCTGTAGATGGTCTGCTTGCATGCTTTAACCTCGCGCACGAGCATATCCGTTTGCTTTCTGGAGACGCGTTCAGTCTTTCCGCTTGCAAATTCCGTCATGTAAATAGCAATCCGCCATGGTGCGAGTGCAACTGGCTTTTAAAAGGAATGGGAGATGAGACTTTGATTGGTTTATTGCACGTTACGCCAACAACACACCCATTACCCATTAAGAGAATAGGGACAACCCTTTTAGACCATGCGCTGGGCGCGCCAACCATTTTTCACGTCATTAAACTACCAAAAGTGGATTCGGATACGCCCTAAGTGCACTTGCGCCCTGCGTTTTAGACCATGCGCTCAGATCGTTAAAATAGGGCCCCAAACGTCAAACATCACGTGACAGGAAAAGCTTGCTGCATGCTTTACCTCTTTTCTCCAGGCCTTTAGAGCAGAAAAAAGAAGATGTGTTACATGGCATTATCAGACTCTTTATTTACTGCATGTTATGGAATTTATTGCATTTTACTTGCTTAATTTGCAGCCCTAAAAGGGGCAGGAAAAAGGTGTGAGGTTATATAATTTTTTTTCTAAATGAAAAAAATGCTAAATGTATAAAAAAACTAAAAAAAACAAATTGCTACACATATTGAATCGGCAGCTAGACTAAAAATACAGCCCAAAAAAAGTGAATTCAACAGAAAGAAATTTGCATGACAAGAAAAAAAAAAGGAAGGAATTTGAAGGCACCATAGATGCGTTTCAGACACAAAAGTTGTTCCACCTATAGGTTTCTTATACTGCCACCTCAGAGATCACATTTTAGCATGTTACACATATCTTTTGTTATGAGAAGAAGCCAATCCCAAAATACACTGTGTGGAGGATTTTTTTAATTAATCATAACTAACATTTCTTTTCCTTGCAGGATTAACATTTATATGCTTTGAAAACTAAATGTCCCCAAAGAATTAAAAGAGGAAGCAAAACTAGACTGTCCTAATATATAACCTCATGACCGAACAACAAGCTAAAGTATCAAGGAATCCAAATTTGCTTATAGGCCTACTTACAGTTTTTTACAATTGCTAACACACAATTTTGCAAACTATGCTGGTTTTATCAAAATACTTAACTCAATTCACAAAACCACACACCCAAACTGCAAAATACCTCATATCTCCTGCAAAATGAACCAAAACTCACTGAAACCAAAACTACATATAGCATTATCAAAATCAAACTTTTGCACGAAATGGTACACACTTCATTTTTATTACCAGATTTTCGTCTAACCAACTACACACTGTTGGGCATAACGAAAAGCACTCTCATCTTTAGTATGCTTTGCCATAATACTAAAATAGTTCAAATTGTAGAAAATTCTTCAGATTGTTCACATGACAGAAATATTTGCAGATACATACACATTCTGTTGAAACATTTGTTTATTTTATTTTTCACCAAACAAGTCAGTGCAACATATGCACAGCAGATATATTTACATTGGCCTGAACATGAATATGCTCACAAAAAACAGTAAACTGAAAAACAAATTTGCAGAAAAAATAAATATATAAAAAAGAGGCAAGAAAAATAATTAGGCAGCATCTTGCCGCACAGCTGGGTCAGGCCACATCACAGGCCACATCACAGGCAATATCTTCCCTTGCCAGACATCGAGGGAAGAAGTGCCTTGAGTGCCTTATCCATCCCTGAATCACACCCACATCAATCTCCTCATGCCTCTTCCATAGCCTGCAGAAGAGGCATGCACACAAAGGGCTGCCGGTCGTATACCTTCCACCGCCATGCTGAAAATAACTCTTCTAGGGGCTCCTACTCTTCCTCTTCTTCCTTTTCCTTTTCCTCCTCCTCTTCTTCCTCTTTCTCTTCCTCTTCCTCCTCCTCTTCCTCCTTCTCATCCTCTTCCTCGTCTTCCATTGTTGTTGTAAAAAAAAAATCTGCTCACCTGTGGTCTTTTCATAGTACTTACATTCTGATTGAAGTGTTAACCATTAACCATTGAGGTGTTTGGCCAGCTGGCACATGTATTAACCGATTAGCTCATGTAGTGTCATTTTAAATGGCAGTGTTTTGAAATGGCAAACTTGTGACTTTATGTCAGATTGTTGTGTCTTATGCAGAGAACCGTGTTCAGTGCATTTAAAAAGTGCCATTTTGAATTGCAAAATGTGTAAAGCAGAAAATGTGTTTAGACGTTTGGAGACTTGAGAAGAGGTTTTGCTCTCTGTGTGTCAGTTTAAATAATTGAGCTGTGCATGTCAGTTTAGTGTGTTAGCAATTGGAAAAAACTGTAGTAACAGATTTTTACTTAGCAACAGATAATCTTAAACCCTATTCGAATTGGATTAGTTTAACATGGAGAGGTGGGCTAATTATTACCAGAGCTTCTCAGTGATTTTAGTCCCGTCCGAATGTGCCATGTCAGTAATCGTTACAGACTATGTCAGTAAAGAAAGATTACAGCAACTTTTCCCATCTGTTAATAGGTCTGGAAAAATTAAAAAGTGTTTTTTTCAAGTATGGAGGCACTCTGTGGTCTGTGGCAGAAAAAGCACTTGTCAGAGGCACAAAACTTCTTTTAGCTTTAGATAGGCCAAGTGCCTATTACCAGCAGAATCCAATCAGAATTTAATTAATAAATCGATCAATCGGACCAAACTGCTCACACAGACGTTTGTGTGTGTGTGTGTGTGTGTGTGTGTGTGTGTGTGTGTGTGTGTGTGTGTGTGTGTGTGTGTGTGTGTGTGTGTGTGTGTGTGTGTGTGTGTGTGTGTGTGTGTTTTTTTAATGCACTTCAAGTCAATGTAGTCAGAACTGGTGTGTGTGAGTGTGTTTACGCACATGATATCAGGAAGCAACGTAATACACACATGAGATAGGGAGGTGACAGCAGTGTAAATCGAGTTACCTTTCCCACTTCTGCTAGTTTGACTGAGATTTCTTATCCCGTTCGAATTGGCCTTTAATATTACAGAGTATGTCCTGTGGTAAAATGACATCACTACATGTACCCTTGTAAAACAAATCCAATAGGAAAAGGGCTTTACTGTTAGCTTAGCAACATTCTTCAGTCATTTGCAAATCCATTGCAAGTATAGTCTCTAACGCGGTGCGCTAGTTGTGTGGTGCACAGTAGAGCATTCCAGTTTATTCACTTATTAGGTTTCTAAAGACAGCTCTCTAGGTGTTTAAAGGGAGCTTTAATTACAGATGCATTGCCATGTGATTATTAGTAATTAAATATACAGTTGTGTGTGTTGAAAGGGAGCTTTAATTACAGATTTATTGCCATGTGATTATTAGTAATTAAGTATACAGTTGTGTGCGTTTCACATTTTAAGAGCTATTGAAACACAATACCTCCATTCAGAGGACAATCACCCTCTGGCCATCCACATCCACAACTCATAATTTCCATCCCAATCTCCAGCACAAGATGATCCAGAGCTCTATTTTAAGAACACATAATTGCTAAAAAGTTTCAGAAGACCACAAAAATGAGGCCAATCACAATGCCAGTTTACTTAACTGCTGCCATGCAGCCTTTATATTGAGCATTAAACCAAGGCTGCTACAATCTGTCTCTAAGCTCACAGTGATTCTCAGTTGCACATGAGACAGCAAATTCAACAGAACATGATTTACAAACATAAAAATAGTTTGGGCTCGGGATTTGTATGCTGACAAACTGATGTTCTCCAAAACTGTACTGCGGTTCTGTTTAAAATCATTCGGCCGTGCCATGAAAATATTTTGATTTCTTAAGTATACATTTTAAAATATTACTTGCCAACAAAATATTCTGAATGAACTCCAAACAAACTCAAGACTGATGTACAACTACAATGACGTATCATGCCCTGAAGCCTCTACGCCACCGGAAATGTCAAACCACCATTTGGCATAAATGGCATGAAATTTTTTACTTCATCCCACATCTGCAAACATTACTGATGTAAAGGGATCAATTAATACAACTTAGATCCATTTGAAATGACAAACCATTGCAGACACATGAACTGTGACCTATTCATTGTCAAGTCTAGCAAACAGAACAGCTGTAAACTCATTTTTCCCATATCATATAAGCATTCAGATCCTTTTATAAATCTAGAAAAATATAGTCCAACATGATTTTTTCTTATAGAGTTAAAGTAGGCAGGAGATGCAGAATGTTAGAAGCAGTTAGACTGTGGCACATGGCCAGAGCTGAGCAGAGTGCAGTTCCTCTGAGGCCTCGACGCAGCCTCCAGACCTACAGAACAAGAGCCGTATTCAGGCCTACTGCGTTCCCAGCGGGCAGGACTGTGAGCCCAACCGACTTCTGCAAATTGAAGAGTTCTGTCTTCAGACCACAATACTGTTTCCTCTAACCATTATGCATCTCATGTCCCCAAAGTACAGAAAAAATTTCTGGAGAATGAATTAAACTGGGCATCATTTTTGGATCATTTCAATCCCTTGAATCTTTAAAATTGACTTAAACTTTCCTATGATTTAAAAAAAAACTCAAAATTCATTCTTTGTTTTTAAGTAGACAGTTAGTGTGGTCAGGTTTAGAAACGGAAGTGACAGAAATCTTCCATCTGTCTTCAGTTATCAATAATGCAAAGTTAGAGTGTGTTGAACAAAGACTGAGAGAGTTTATTGTCTATACATTCATTATTCGTTCATCATGCACTGAAATTTTCGCAGAAGTTCAAATTATGAAAAGGAATACAACATTTACAAAAGAAAAACATAAAATAATGCATTTATATAAACTACTGTATACACTACCGCTTTCAACTCTTTTCAACAATGATAATAATAATAAATGTTACTTTAGCAAATCAGTATATCAGAGTGATTATTGAAGGATCATGTGACACTGAAGACTTCAATAATGGCTGCTGAAAATTACACTTAAAGATGCTCTAAGCAATGTCAGGTGACATCACTTCTTGTTGACGTTTAAAGTATTGTCAAACAAAACGGAGGCTAGCTAGACCCTCCCTCCTCCTCATCCGCGCACTAACCCCCCAAACCCCACCCCCAAATCCTTCTTGTCGGTTATTGGCTGGAACAGTTTGTTATGTTTCGTGGTGCGGGTTAGCCCAGTTTGTTTTTGTTGCCTGGGGTGTCTGCAGAGACCGCGTATTTTTACAGTGTGTTCAGGGGACAGGCAGCTAGCGGATAGTGAGGAGATGTTTGCTGTATGTGGCAAAAAATGTTTTGGCCTAAAAAACGTGTGACATAGCTTAGAGCACCTTTAAATTACATTTTTAAATATATTAAAATAGAAAACAATTATGTTAAATAGCAAAAATATTTCACAATATTAATGTTTTTACTGCATTTTGATCAAATAAATGCAGTTTTGGTGCATGAGCATAAGAGACTTCTGTCAAATTTTAAAAGTCTAAAAGTTCAAAACAAAATCGTACAACCACAAACTTTCAAACGCTAATGTAAATTCATTTTCACAGATTTTTACTGTTAAATTAACCTTGCAAAAAATTGCTAAATTTCACAGATTTGTTGAAAAAATAATTATGTCTCAAAATGCAGCACCTTCATGTCAAAATCCAGGGTTAAAACTAGGTTCTAGCTTGTTCTACAGATCTCAAATGCAAACATGTAGAGGTTTACCTTTAGACAACTGGCCAGCAGGGCTCTTTTTCCAGCCCACATGTGGCCTGTTCCATCTGGTAATATTTCAGTGCTGCCACAAAGTTACCACTTGTCAGAAATGAATGCTATATATTTCTACATCTTTCTTTGTTTTATTACGATGCTGCTGTGAAGATGTGAGAAATAATAGTCCACTGAGGAGATCTTTTTATTTTCTAATCATCCATAATGAAAACTATTGTCTATGAGTAGACAGTGATTGACACTCTCTATTATGGGACTAACCTCTGAAGTTATGTGATCCACCAGACCATATGAATATGACGTTATGCACTGCATGACAATGTATAATGAGCTTGACCATTCATAGTTATTATCAACCACATTCCCAAACAATCAGATAAGTTTGCCATGAGTATGTGCTGGTCATAAAAGGAAATCAGTCTGAAAGTAATGCAGACTCTGTGTTTGAGCAATCGGGGTGAATCATATAGCTGTAACACAGCGAGAGAGGTGGTGTTGTGGGGGTGGGGTGGACTCTTTCTGAAACCTGAACTTGAGCAAGTTCTGTGATTGTTTGAATGCCAGGTGTGAGCAGCTGTTAGCTGGGACCCACATACAGAACAGTGAAAGCAGTTTGGGAATGTGTCGACAGATCTAGTCAGTGCTGGTGAAATTAAACAGCTTTAGCTACAATGCAAACAAATCTCTTAATCAGTATTTGTGTCTTGTTTTTGAGTCAAGATATCTAAACATCCTTAATATGATAAAATTTGCAAGATAAAACTGCATAGATATTAAATAAATAATATTAACAGAGACTACTTTTAAGTATTTTTCGTTGTTAACAAATGTTGTTAACTGTTAACAAATGGAACCTTATTGTAAAAGTGTAATTTTTGTCTAACCCTATTTGGAAAAAAAAATCTTGTTTTAAGGTTTGTGAGGTTTATATGCTGTGCTTCTCAAGTGAATCTCAAGTTTATATTTTAAATTATACTCATTTGGGAAAAAAAAATACTGAATTTCTTTTTCATTATATAAAATATCACTATACATGTGACCATAAACAGTGAATGGGAAGTAAATATAATAAAAGAGCACATTTTAACCAGACAGTTGACAATTCTTACCAAACAGACCATCTATGTGTTTAAAACTGTAGAGGTAAATCTGCGGCACAACTAAGACTACTTATTCCAAAGCAGATTTTCATTTGACATCCTGAATAACTGCTAATAATAATATTTAATTCTGGAAAGCCCTCCACACACAGCTCATATGATGATATCCAGCAACACATACCACACTTTCCAACATTGTCTGATTCCCTTGAGCACCATGTCATTAACATTTGCTTGAAAATGTTAAAGTGCACACTACAGTTTTTATATAATTTTTCACATAGCCCTAATTAAAAGTAAAAACTTTTGCAATGCTTGAAATATTATAAATTGTGCAGTATCTAATGGAGGCAGAAAAATTAAATATGCTTATTTGGAAATGACTAAGCTCCAAGGAATCAAACATTAATAAATCCAGCTGCAAAGGAATTGTGGAGCCTCTGATCTCACTGTTCACTTACAGAGTTCAATACCATCGACCATCCTTAGGAAAGAGTTTAAAGTCACAATTATCTTGATCTGTTCTTTCTCTCTGTCTCTCTCTATCTCTCTCTCTCTCTCTCTCTCTCTCTCTCTCTCTCTCTCTCTCTCTCTCTCTCTCTCACACACACACTAACTCCCTCACTCACTCACACTCACTTGCTCTGTAGCTGTTTTATGCTCTTCCTGGAATTGGAAGTTATGTTGGTGGTCAAGACTTTTGCAAGCTGATAAACAGCATGCATTTACAAAAACTTTTCGATTGGAAAGCTATGGCAGAGTTTATGAAGTCTGCTCACTTATAGATAAAACATGCTCTTGACGGTAACAGCAGCAAGTCACCCTTGCTTGAAACATTATGTATGTTGTAGCATATGTCATGCAGGACTCTTTCTTTAACATGTTTAAACTGTAAAGACATAGCTCATTGCTTTTAAATGAAAGCAAATAAATATAATATTAAAAAATCATGTTTAATTTCTATTCCAATAATGTCACTCAAAAAAATACTGTTTTCAAACAGGTTTCCAGAACACTTCGCCTGTCTGCCACTGGTTGGCCAAAAAATATATAGTTGTCGCATACCCTCACCACAGGTTGAGCATTTCTATGTTGGGCTGGTCGGGATGATCAAACAAACAGAATAATGTTTGGATAAGGCCACAGTGTTTACATTTTTTGGTGGAAAATTTGCTTGTTTTGTTAAAATTCCAAATATTTCAACTAACATAAAAACAATGAAAAATGATAAAAAATATATTAATTTTATTTAATGCGTCTCCTCATAAAACTACAAAAAATGGGAAACAAGCTTGTAAAATGCAATAATGACTTTTCCTGAAAACAAGCCAAGCCTTCAAACTTCCGTTTATATAGCAATAGTTTAACAAGAGTGCAGGGATTTTTATGCTAGCAGAGATCTGGATTGTGTCAGTTTAATCTCAACAATACTGCATTACCCAGACACATATTTATACAACACAGATAGACACAGAATTTCATAAGTAGGTTTCTTCTTCTGTTATAAGGACCAATATTTAGAGCATAGATATGGATAGAACGGAAAAGTAATGCATATTCATGCATAATAAGCATACAGAATATTCCTGAAACCTGAGTGGCAATTGGCCACACTAGAGAACATCTAGGTCTGAGCAGAAACAGAGAGCAGTATGAAGTGGAAATGACTCTCAGTTGAGCACAGTGATTGAACATTAATGGATGGTCAGCTGCTATCCATCACTCAAATAAACTAGGGCTCAGACCCATAATGCCTCTCATCAACAACAAATACTGTTGCACACACTGAATGCAAGGCATCCAGTAATCATCACTAATGACATGTGATGAACACAAAAAACTCAGACAGATGATACGGTCATATCTGAAGTGGTCATTCCTATTAGCACAGTGTACTTTTTTAACCTCACAGACTGGAATAAATGAAATAAAACTTCCCTGAACAACCTTCTGTTGGGAATAAACATATTATGCTTTATGACGTAGTTATGTGAAGGACCTTGGGAGTTGTAATTCTCTGCACCAATAACAGTGACGCAAGATGACGCCAGTTTGTATAAAACAAAGGAGTGTGAGTCTGCAGAGTGATACGAGAGATATTAAAGTAGCGGCAGTTTCTTTTACATAGATGAGTGGAATGATATTCAGCTTTGCCATGGATGACAACGAAGACTCAATAATAACAAACAAGTATTTCAGAGCACCATGTCATAAAAAGAAAAAACATGTGCCTTTTACTTTTTACATTTTGTTTAGAATATACATGCTATTTAATGGTTTAGGATTAGTAAAAAAATATATACTTTTGTTCAGCAAGGATGCTTTAAATTGATCAAAATGATAGACTTTTACATTGATACAAAAATTGTATTTCAAACAAATACTGTTCTTTTGAACTTTCTATTCATCAAAGAATCGAATAATGTATTACAGTTTCCACAAAAATATTAAGCAGCACAAGCAAATAGCATATTAGAATTTTAAAGAATGCTTTCTGAAGGATCATGTGACACTGAAGACCGGAGTAATGATGCTGAAAAATCACAGGAATAAATTACATTTTAAAATGTATTACAATCATTTTTAAATTGTAATATTATTATCAATATTACTGTTTTTACAGTATTTTTCATCAAGTAAATGAGCACTAGTGATTTATTTCAAAAACATTTACAAAATCTTACTGACTCCAAACTTTTGAACAGTAGTATCATGTAGTAGTAGGCCTACCATTTGACATTTTACATAGAAAGAAAAATACTACGCTAATCTTGTGTTTCTTCAAGTCGCTTTAATGTTTTAACTAGTATTATTATTAACACTACCCATGAATAAGTGCATCAGTTTCAATCTCAATTCTGACTAAATATAAATATATTATATATAACTGACTCTAATGTCATGGCTGTTTTACATAAATGAGTGTTGGAGCTTATACTTTAAAGACAATTTTAGCACCACTAGCATGCTTAAAGGAGAACTCCGGCCCAAAATGAACCTGGGGTGTAATAACACATTGGTATCGAGTCGACTGTTCTCTGGGATTTGTTTTCATGATAATCGAGTGTAAAGAGTTTAATCTCTAAAAACCCTTTAGCTTATAACGCAAGTATATGTGGCATATAATAAGTAAAAAGAGATCTCTAGTTAATACCACTAACAAGGCTCAAAATAGCCCCACACTAACACGGTAGCTAAATGAGAGTCTCTACATACAAACTGAAGCACTGAGAACTTTGTAAGTGTACAGACAGTTTAGTAATGATATACTTTATAAAGACAGTACCATCGCGGAGCCATCTTTGGGAAACAGTCTCGACCAGTCGAACCACTAACGCCGTGCTAAGTGAGATGAACTGTGAGATTCCAAGTCACTGTTCAGCTCGTAGCACGCCGTTCGTGGTTCGACTGGTCGAGACTGTTTCCCAAAGATGGCTCCGTGATACTGTCTTTATAAAGTATATTATTATTAAACTGTCTGTACACTTACAAAGTTCTCAGTGCTTCGGTTTGTATGTAGAGACCCTCATTTAGCTACCGTGTTAGTGTGGGGCTATTTTGAGCCTTGTTAGTGGTATTAACTAGCGATCTCTTTTTACTTATTATATGCCACATATAATAGCGTTATAAGCTAAACAGTTTTTAGAGATACAACTCTTTACACTCGATTATCATGAAAACAAATCCCAGAGAACAGTCGACTCGGTACCAATGTGTTATTACACCCCAGGTTCATTTTGCGCCGGAGTTCTCCTTTAAGACATCCTTACTTCCTTGAATACGATATGTACAATTAAATACAAAGACCTTGACTGTTTTACTACATGTCTTTGTAAGAGCAAATGCACATTATCTTTGACATAGCCCTGAGATAGAAAATGGCCTTTAACCCTTAATTGGATGGTGTCAAGAATGACAATTTGTTTCTTTATGAGATAAAATGTTGAGATCCAAGTGCTCTAAGTCTTTCAATGAATCAGAGAGGGAGGCATCTCTTCAAAGCATCACTAAAGCTTTGTTCACTCTATATGCACTTCATACAAACCATGTTCAACCCCTCCGGAATCTGACACAGAACAAGACAGCTGCAAAACACCGGCGAACACAATTGGAATTTCTGCACCACATACAATAGGACATTTTAACACAAAGTAGTCAACCATTTATTTTCATCTGGCTAAAAAACAGGTTAATTTATTGTTGTCTAATAAACATCTCTGAATATATGGGCTATTTTACCTCATGCATTCTCTTTCATAATGTGCTAATGATGAATTCAAACAACTTGGAATAGTAACTCTAAAATGGTCCAAACTAGAAATCCTGAATAATAATCAATAGCTGGTTTTGATTATCTAATTATTTAGAGAGATATAATGCTGCAGAAGAAATAAGTGCTGCACATTTACAATCACTGGGAACAGATATGGATAATATTACACAGATAAAAATCAAATGCACCAAAACAGACCTACCGGTAATCTGTTTTTAGACTACTGATCTTATTGTATATTTGCCCTTGTTTCTATTGGAAAAGCAGATAAGGTAAAGCAGCAATGTCCTGAAAGAGTGTTTAAGTCTATTTTCTTTAAAAAAAAAAATTCTCTGTCAAAAATAAATATTTTTTGCTCTTTTTTTAGGTTTATTTTTTTACATTACAGGGAAAAAACACCTTTTGGGGGAAATATTGAAATTAGTACATTAAAGCACAGTCAGATTTGACCACATCAGTTTGTGACCTACTCTATTATCAGTGTCCGTTTCTAAATCAGCAACAGCAGTTAAAAGGATGAAGGATGTGACACTACAGATTAGGTCAGAACTCTGAGGGTGTGCAGGAAAGGAAGTCGAGGAGGAGGAAAGCAGGAGGCTGAAACAGTAGGTCAGCACAACAAGGAAAAGCATGAATAGTGGTCAACGGGAGGATAATTACGCAAAAGAATAAGTAGAAAATAAGAAAAGTGAGAAAATTCAGCACAGATGGGGAGATAAAAGGGTGAGGGAAACAATGTATGACTAAAAACTTAAACGTCGGTTAACAGATGAACAAAGAAAATGCCATTGATGGGGATGCAGTTCCTTCCTTTCCTTGTCGATCCTCACATCTAATTATACAAAAATGTAGTAGAAGGCCACTCCATCGTTCAACACAACTCCAAAACACATCTGCAAGCTATGATCCAGTGATTCACTACAAATTAAATAATCTCGTGGTAAACAGTCTTACAGTCTTAAAAAAAACTGAATGTTATCTAACCACAGACCGCGTGAAGGCAATGACATAGACCTGCTACTGTGTCTGCCACAAAACTCCTTTCACTGCTCGGACCGAAGTTCCTCCAGTTAAGAACATCGCCTCACATCCTTCGCTTATCCATAATGCTACAATAACGTTGTTTTACCCATAAGTCATAACACTGTGTTACAATGTAAAAAATGTCAACCTTCAAAAAACAGTTTAATAATTAAATAATACATTACATTTAAAAATCTATAAATAAATTAAATGAAAGAGGCTTTTAAAGATCATTAAAGTTAATTTCACATTTTTGGCCAAAGAACATCAAGGTGAAAAACTCAATGCTCAAGTTGAAATTAGCAAAATGATTTCACATTCTTTTAATTCAAACCTGCATGTGGGGTGTTGGTAATGATGTTAACATTTTGTTGAATCATTTCTTGCAACGTTTGCAAACTTTAAATTTATATAAAATAATAATAATCACGGAATTATTCTGTAACCATGTTTATGATCTGAAGCATACATTAATTTGCTTTTGAAAATCATTAGTTTAAATTACAATCATCCTAATTTGAATAGGCTAGTTAAGATTTTATCTAACCCAAATGCAGCATGAATTCTGAATGCATTGCGTGTAGCCTACAATGATCTCATTAAATTCTCATGAACGATGAAAGCATCTCATCATTTATGTTGTAAACTTTCCCGCACAATTGTAACTTTGACTTACTTTTGCACGTGAGGACGATCAGTCCCACGACCAAGGGCGCGATATAACGGAGGGTCATGTCTTGCTGATCCGACCGAGGTTTGATGTAAGGAGATTGTGTGCGCTGGAGAGCTGAAGTGTCCAGTAGATCATCAGAGAGGGCAGATGTTTGCACAGAGAGCGCGTGAAGTGCGGAGAGATGAGTGGGAGGAACCTAGTGGGCTGCGCCCCATGCCACACTGCAACACTAACGCAGATGAAACACGGACATTAGCAATAGTCACGATTTAAATCGTTAATATGCTTCTCGTTTCAGCTTATACTGGAAACTATATGTATAAAGTGTGTGAACCCTTCAGAATTTTCCATATTTCTGCATACATTTCACGTCAGCTTGAAGGAATTTGACCCAGTCATTTTCAAACACTTAAAACAATTCAGTGATGTTGTCAGTCTCCCTGCATAAACTGCTTTCTTCAAGTTCTTCCACAACATTTCTGTTGGGTTAAGGTCAGTACTTAATTTTGCTATTCCGAAACTTCTGCTTTAACCATTCAAGACTTATGTTTTCAGGGTTGTTTTCTGTTGAATCCTTGTGCTACAGTTCCAAGACTGACACCCATGACTTTGTGATGCAGCTTCTCATTTAGCTTGAACAATATTGGTATGTCACTTACATACCAAATGGCAATATTAGAGATTTTTTTTTATTATTAATCCATATTGGCCGAAATTGGATTTTGCTTATTTTAGGTATAGGCTTATTTCACCTATATTTACATATTTAAAAACACATATAATTTTCAAAATTAATATACTAGTATACAGTATAATTTTGTGATTTCTAAATATGATTAAATTAAATTAAATGCTTAATTTATTTAGACTAAATATAGGATATTCATATTGATATATTTAATATTCATATGAATATATTACATTTTATTATATTCATGCTTAATTAATTTCATATGAATATTAATCTATTATCGGCTATAACATGGAAATGATCATCGGCTTGTATCAACCCAAAATTCTAATTTAAACCAAAAATAATTAATCGGTCCACAAAACGTTCTTCCAAAACTCTCCTGGCTCATCCTCATGGTCTTTGGACAAACTTTGGACTGGGAGTCATGTTCTTGGCTTTCTCCATGCTATTCTGCCATGCACACCATTTTTGATTAACTGACTCTTAGTGCTTAACACTTTGACTAAGCAGAAGCAAAGATCTCCTGGAATATTCTTGCATTTTGTATCCTTTGCATTCTTGCAAGTTATATTTATATTTATTCAGAAGGGCATGACTTCTAAACTCACATGATTTTTATCACAACAAAGATATTCCCTCATGGATCATTTTGTCCAATAAATTGCTGAAAATTAAAAGAAAAAAAAGATTTTAATTGGATTTTAATTATCTAGTAAAATTAGTTAAAGATCTGATGACAGTGCAGGTCAAATTAATGCAAAAATATGGGTTTTCTTACGATAACTCATTGCTGTTTGGGTGAGAGATGTGGGGCTTTGTATGTCTCCTGAAGTTTCTGTCCAATATTTTTTGACATGCAATCTAAATGCGTGAGCAATAAACATGATATTTATTCAGTCGATATAGCCTGAAGTCTTAATCAGTGCTTTCTATATATATCAACAGTCATTATAAATGCTATTGTTCATGAAAATGAGCCTTTTAGTTGGCTTTTTAAATAGTTTCTAAATTTAATTAATTTGAACTGTCTACCATTAGTGGATGAAAAACAGATTCAGAGAGCCTGTAATCTGATCATCCATCCAATGATCTACTGCTGAGAACTAATTACGAGATAAACCAATGAATATGTATTTGAAAATAGGCTAGAGATTTCCTGTGGGACTACAGTCAAGAATCAATTTGACATGGTTTATCCCCTCACATGACCAACCCAGCCAAATCTCTTTTAAGATAATTTTTTTTCGGTTGAAAGCTGTATGAAAGAATATAGTGAAGGCAGCATTCGTCAAAGTAATATAGGTGTCACGATTTGGTTATGTTTCATGTTCCTGTTTCATGTCTGTTATGTGATCCCCTGTTCAAGTCATGTGATCCTGCCATGTGTTCCCTTGTCTGATGTGTCATGTCGTCATTGGTTCACTGTTTCATTGTTTACATGTGTCCCTTGTCTTGTCATTAGTATTGTGATTATTTTAGCCCTCATGTTTGTCATGTGTCAAAGTTTTGGGTCAAGTTTTGTTCCACTGTACCACCGTTTGGTAAGCTCCATGTCCATGTCCTGCTTTATGTTCATGCCACACCATGCTTTTGTTTTATGTTTGTTCACGGTATCCTAGTAAACTGCACTTGGGTTCTCATCTACACTTGCCTCCAGTGGACTCCCTTACAGAAAACTTGACCTACAATGAATCTACACCAGGGGAATGGTCCCCTGGAAACCTATGTGGAGAAATTTTGAGAAATTAATTTCTCCCTCGAGCAATGCATTGACTATGCCTTGTTGTTCAGTGGCTCAACTTTTACTATGGGTTTTGCGGACGAGGAGCCCCGCAAAACCACAGTACCCTCCAAGCCAGAGCCTCTTCACGTCATGCCTGCCAAGCCTGAGCCTCTTCACGTCATGCCTGCCGAGCCAGAGACTATTCACGTCATGCCTGCCGAGCCAGAGACTGTTCATGTCATGCCTGCCGAGCCAGAGACTGTTCATGTCATGCCTGCCGAGCAAGAGACTGTTCACGTCATGACTGCCGAGCCAGAGACTGTTCATGTCATGCCTGCCGAGCAAGAGACTGTTCACGTCATGACTGCCGAGCCAGAGACTGTTCACATCCTGCCTGCCGAGCCAAGACATTTTTTTGGGCCGGGGGGGGGGGGGGTGGGGGGGGGGGTGGTGTGGGGGGGGTATGGGGCAGTAGTTACCTGATTAAGGCCATGGAGACCATTCCTTTTCTGATGTGTCATTGGTTCATTGTTTCATTGTTCACAGGTGTCCCTTGTCTTGTCATTAGTATTGTGTGTATTTTAACCCTCATGTTTGTCATGTGTCTGGGTCAAGTTTTGTTCCACTGTACCAATGTTTGGTAAGCTTTATGTCCATGTTGTTTTGCTCTTAGTTCATGCCACACCATGCTTTTGTTTTATGTTTGTTCACTTTATCCTAAATAAACTCCACTTGGCTTCTCATCTACACTTGCCTCCAGTGGACTCCTTTACAATAGGTAAGTTGGTGGCTGTAATTTGTGAGTATGATGTTGACAGCTGTTCTGGCAACCTCTGGTAATGTTTGTTTGCACACCTGGAGGAGAGTGTGGCGGTGCTTTGCTGACTAAAAACAAGAGATGCACATTCAGTTGGTCACATTTTATATCACTTCATAAATTAAAGTGAAATTTTGTACAAGATCTGTGACAAATTGTCAAATTCAAATTACTTGTTTGTTTTAAGTCTAATCTCATAGAACAGAATAGAATCACTTAAAATGAATGAAACTGCAGATAACACAATATCAAACCAATGGCATTATTTTGAGAAAGAACAAATGCATTTTTAAAACAAAACATTTCAGTTTGTTTAATTAAGGTTTAAACTATAGATATACTGTTCAAAAGATAACATGTTGGCATTAAATAAATGATTTGCACACTTCCTGGTTTTCAAACATTAGTGGAACAGGTTTCCACTTCTGATGTCACTTCTAGTGAGAAATTACTATTGTAGTAATTTAATATTTGCTTAGTTATCACCAAAGCTTGCTCTATTTTGCTGTATGTCCTTAAACCATTACTCTGCCTCAGAAGTCTGTCCGAAATCAGTTTTGTGATACCTTGCTGTGATATCACATGGTTTGTGATACCAAAAATGCTGCCAAGGTATTGCCTGATAAGGCAGCGAGGCAACAAGTCAGGTGCCTATTTTTTTATACAACGATCTAGACCAATAGTTCTAAAAAAAAAAATTCCACTATCCATGCAAAGAAATTCATGCATTTTAAGTGAGGCTAAAGTACCATTCTGGATTTGGAGTGTATATAAGTCACACTCTGAATGTAATATCAACTGGTTTTAACATGTAGAAAAAGAAATATATAACTGTGGTATTCACTAAATGAAAGAATTTTTTTAGTACTATAGTTATGTGAATGATCGTTATGTTGTAACATGCCTCTGTATAAACATGTTTAAAGACAAAATAAATACAAAATTTAGACAAGCTTATGGGGCATGTCTCTCTTCTCAGTCTATTAAAGGTGGATCATGTTTGACATGCTCTGCTTAACACAATGTGTTCTGCAATTAGAACCATTCACATGACTGAATGAAGAACTCAAATCCTGTTGTAACTTACAATAGAAAATGGGTTTTGATTTGACTGATGATAACGCACCAGAATTATTAACATCTATACATTGTCTTGCTTTCTTGAAGTGGTGGAAATAACCCTGCTTTTCCTTCAACGACAGGAAGAAAGTAGGAAATATGTCATTCTTTCCATTCTGGATGCTAGGGAATGTTTTTCTGGAGTTATCTTCTTTTATGAGAGGGGCTATTGTCTGTTAAACACAAGGGTGGTGGCTGTGAACGTCTGGAGAGTGAAGGGGCTCAAGGACAGGAAACAGAAGACATTTAGGGTCCTATCTGTGCAATAGAGTCTTCACAAAACAGGGTTTGTTTAAAAAAAACTGACATCAGTGGTCTTCATCACGGCAAAAATGCTGTTTCTGTGGTGATAGGAAGAATTTATATATTCTGACTATATATTTAGACTTACTTGTATATTCAGAGTTATAACTATATATTCAGATTTACATTTATATATATTCAGATTTGTAACTGTATATTCAGATTGACATATTCAGAGTTATAACTATATATTCAGGATTTACATTTATATATTCAGATTTATAACTATATATTCAATATTTACACTTATATACTCAGATTTCTAACTATATATTCAGATTTACATTTATATATTCAGAGTTATAACTATATATTCAGATTTACAGTTATATATTCAGAGTTATAACTATATATTCAGGCTTATAAATATATATTCAGATTTGTATCTATATATTCAGATTTACATTTATATATTCACAAATTACATTATATAATTATTTCCTGTTTGGCCCCCCATGATATATATTTGTATATTTATGTATGTATGTATGTGTGTATATATATATATATATATATATATATATTCTCTAACATGGTGCCCTGAAATAAATACAGGTCCTTCTCAAAAAATTAGCATATTCTGATAAAGTTCATTATTTTCTATAATGTAATGATAAAAATTAAACTTTCATATATTTTAGATTCATTGCACACCAACTGAAATATTTCAGGTCTTTTATTGTTTTAATACTGATGATTTTGGCATACAGCTCATGAAAACCCAAAATTTCATCCGACCAATAAAATAAGTGTTTTTAATACAAAAAAGTCAACCTTCAAATAATTATGTTCAGTTATGCACTCAATACTTGGTCGGGAATCCTTTTGCAGAAATGACTGCTTCAATGCGGCGTGGCATGGAGGCAATCAGCCTGTGGCACTGCTGAGGTGTTATGGAGGCCCAGGATGCTTCGATAGCGGCCTTAAGCTCATCCAGAGTGTTGGGTCTTGCGTCTCTCAACTTTCTCTTCACAATATCCCACAGATTCTCTAAGGCAGGCCAATTGAGCACAGTAATACCATGGTCAGTAAACCATTTACCAGTGGTTTTGGCACTGTGAGCAGGTGCCAGGTCGTGCTGAAAAATGAAATCTTCATCTCCATAAAGCTTTTCAGCAGATTGAAGCATGAAGTGCTCCAAAATCTCCTGATAGCTAGCTGCATTGACCCTGCCCTTGATAAAACACAGTGGACCAACACCAGCAGCTGACATGGCACCCCAGACCATCACTAACTGTGGGTACTTGACACTGGACTTCAGGAATTTTGGCATTTCCTTCTCCCCAGTCTTCCTCCAGACTCTGGCACCTTGATTTCCGAATGACATGCAAAATTTGCTTTCATCCGAAAAAAGTACTTTGGACCACTGAGCAACAGTCCAGTGCTGCTTCTCTGTAGCCCAGGTCAGGCACTTCTGCCGCTGTTTCTGGTTCAAAAGTGGCTTGACCTGGGGAATGCGGCACCTGTGGCCCATTTCCTGCACACGCCTGTGCACGGTGGCTCTGGATGTTTCTATTCCAGACTCAGTCCACTAATTCCGCAGGTCCCCCAAGGTCTGGAATCGGGCCTTCTCCACAATCTTCCTCAGGGTCCGGTCACCTCTTCTCGTTGTGCAGCGTTTTTTGCCACACTTTTTCCTTCCCACAGACTTCCCACTGAGGTGCCTTGATACAGCACTCTGGGAAAAGCCTATTTGTTCAGAAATTTCTTTGTGTCTTACCCTCTTGCTTGAGGGTGTCAATGATGGCCTTCTGGACAGCAGTCAGGTCGGCAGTCTTACCCATGATTGCGGTTTTGAGTAATGAAACAGGCTGGGAGTTTTTATAAGCCTCTGGAATCTTTTGCAGGTGTTTAGAGTTAATTAGTTGATTCAGATGATTAGGTTAATAGCTCGTTTAGAGACTCTTTTCATGATATGCTAATTTTTTGGGATAGGAATTTTGGGTTTTCATGAGCTGTATGCCAAAATCATCAGTATTAAAACAATAAAAGACCTGAAATATTTCAGTTGGTGTGCAATGAATCTAAAATATATGAAAGTTTAATTTTCTATCATTACATTATGGAAAATAATGAACTTTATTACAATATGCTAATTTTTTAGAAGGACCTGTATGTTAGCCTTTGTGGGCTTGCATATGCATATCTCAGAATCTTTTGCAGCACTAAGCAGTCTGATGGGAAAGGATCACGCCCTGGTAAAAATTACATCACTGGGAAGGCAGATTTTCACAGACCCCTTTCATGCTCCCTTCCTATGCTTCTTTTTAAACTCACTCAAGTGTTGAACTTGGCTGGAGCCTGTGGGCTGCTGTGGTATGTGAGGTCGTAGCCTAGGTTGTGACCTGACTGCACACCAGTGGTTTCTTCTGTTGAGAGTTTGTGTTTTCCCATAGAAGCTTCTGGATAACTGCACCATCAGTCTGTCTCTAACTGAGTGACTATTAATAGTTCTCCTCATATTGCTTTTTATAAACTTCCTGACTCCTGACAGCACCAGCTGCAAGTTATCAGTCTTATTAAGTTCGAAATCTGGGTACGTTCATTAAAATGTCACCTTAATTGAATTCAGTAAAATTCACCAAAAATCACAAACATAAAAAAAACACAACAATTTTTTTAAAGCAAACCTTTAACAAATAACAAACAAATAAACATGAGACATTTTTTCATAGACTGTGAATATTAATAGGCTATAATTGTATAAACAATAAACAATATAACAGCCGTCACAGTTGTGTTTCTGTCTGTCAGCTGTGCCTCATTTCCCTGATCTGTTCCCTTATGTATTCAAGCCCTGTGTGTTGCCTTGTTCATTGCCCGATCTCCGTTGTATTTAGTGTGTGTGTGTGTGTGTGTGTGTGTGTGTGTGTGTGTGTGTGTGTGTGTGTGTGTGTGTGTGTGTGTGTGTGTGTGTGTGTGTGTGTGTGTGTGTGTGTGTGTGTGTGTGTGTGCGTGCGTGCGTGTGTGTGTGTGTGTGTGTGTGCGTGTGTCCGTGCGTGTGTGCGTGCGTGTGTGTGTGCGTGTGTGTGTGTGTGTTGCTACCTGTTCTTCCGTCCTGTTCAATTTCTAATAAACCTTCGTTTTGTCCTCATCTCCATCTGCGTTCCTACAACCCACCCGTGACAACAGCATTGTATTTATTAAACAGTGAGAATTAGTCCTACAGAGAATTAGTAGACATGGCATGTCCGTAATTTACAGCAATTGAAAAATGCTGTAAAGTGAGGATACTTTCAAAAATAATGTCATAAATAGATTTGATTTATCAATTAACTTCTATTAACTAAATCAAATCAATATTTTTGATGTGACCAAAACACAGGAGAAGAAGAAGCTGAAACAAGTGATAGAAGATTGCTCATTCAAATGTAAAATAACGTGATCATCAAACATTGAAAAGCGTGTGAATCAAAACTGCTTGATGTTTCCAAATGAAATGAAGCGTAACCCATGAAGAGAAAACGACTGTGTGAATCTTTGGGGTTGTTGGACTCGATCTACTCCATCTGTGTTTTGATCATCGTTCTGAATCTGATCAAGGCGTAACGTTAGTCTTTGACTAAAATGAGATTTTTTTCAACTTTTTTGTTTAAAATGTTGCCTTTCTTTATGTAACGTACCAACATTCAACTGTTGATAAAAAAGAATGCATGAAGCTAATAAAATGTTTTTAAAATTAAAGTAAAGGTATTTTTCAAGTATAACAAATAACATTTTAACATAGGCCTACTGCAAGTGCAGAAATAATATATAAATAGTAAACTATAAGTATAATGTTGTTCACTTAAAGAAAACTTGTAGTATAAAACTACTAAACTAGTAGTTTACTGAGAGTATACTTCAAAGAGTACTTTCATAAACTAAACATTTGCTACAAGTATTAAAATAGTAAACTACTAGTAGGCTATATCCATAAGTTCACTTGCAGTACAAACGAGAAACGTAATTATGAACTAGTTGTCCACTCAAAGTGTACTAATGTTACACTTATAGGACACTTAAACATATACTTATATACCCACATCTTTTCAAAACTACTTTTTCATGTTGTTGGTCTGAACAGAATCCAACAGCTACCGTCACATATGACAGGAAATACATGTTTTCTTAAGGCATGGGTCAGTGAACAGTGGCGGAACTAGAGTTTTATACAGGGGGTGGCCACTGCTATTTTCGGGGGTACACACACACACACACAGTGGAAGGAATTGAATTGGGTCACTCTGTTTTTAACTATAACTGTTGAACATCCAAAATATTTGCAGAAAACAAAGCTGGAGCACCAAGGAGATAAGATACAGTAGCATGTGTCTGTTTTGAACTGCTATGTTTATTTATTTATTTTTTAAATCACATTTACAAACATTTTTTTTAATTAGAAATAGCAGGCATCAAGCAGACATGTACTTGGAAAATTTACAAAATCCTGACTGGGAAGTGAAGGCAGATTCAGGTGTATTGGGCAGAGAAAAATGCCTACAGGCAAAACAATAAGCTGAATCTTGATTTAAGAATATTCAAGCCATGAATTGTCCTTATACCAGGAGCTGTTGAAAGCCCTTTTTCTAGTACCACGCTACATTTCATTTTCTGTGAAATGTTTTCAAACATGGCTGTAGTGGACCCTCTTCTAAGGATCTAGAGATGTCTAAAATGCAAAATAAATAATATTATAATAATATAATGTTAAATAATGTGCCAAATCTCTATGGAAATGTATAATTAAGGGATCCACAAGATTAGATACTAACAGCTGCTAACTAAACTGTGTAGTTTAAAATAAAACTACTGGGTCGTTTTGGAACAGCAAATCTGGTGCTAGATGCAGTTGGGAGGGGCTCCATGACATCTCCTGGCAGCTCTGGTTCACTGTCTTGCTCAGAACCTGAGGTGTCTGTGTCCTCCCTTGATGCATCTATTTATAACACAAGAACCATTAGTGTATAATAAATAAATAAATGCCACCGCCATCAACAACACGAACACACATGAACCAACATTTTAAAGGTCCACATCTGTATGACCTTCTTCTGCAGAACACAAAAGAAGATATTTTAAAGCATGTTGGTAACCACACTATCGGTTCCCATTAACATCCATCGTAGAAAGAAAAAAAACAACAATGAAAGTTAACATTCCTTGGTTATTTTATTTATAAAATTATTTGGTTACCAACATGCTTTCAAATATCTTTTTTTTTTTTTTTCATTTTTGGGTGAACTATTCTTTTAATCTGACAAAATCATCTCAACTTAAATTTCTGAATTCGGTATGTGATTGACTGCCTAGATGCTCTGACCTGTTGCTGGTCCTGAAGTCTGACCACACTGACTCTGACTAGCCTCAGGTAGGGAGCTGCTCTGGGTTCCAGTGGTGATGCAAGGCTTGGGTCTGTTTGCACCGGATCTGTCTGTTTGTGCTTCTTTAAAAAGAACTCTGATATCCCTCCCTTTCTTTTCATGTTTAATTGACCCTGTTCAAAATATGACAAATTGAAAATTTGATTCCAATCATATTCATATTCTATTCATCATCCAATTACCAACATTTTTATCTTAACTCTCTCGCCAGCATAAAAAATAAAAATCAGCCACCAGCGTTTTTGGTAATTTACACAATATCTGAACATTTCAAAAGAAAGATCAGACCATGTGCTTTAAAACAAAAACTGTTTTATTATAGCTTTATGCTTCCTTTTTTATCAACACTTGAATGTTGGTAAGTTTCATAAAAAGCAACATGAGCAAAAAGCTGAGAAATCGCATTTTTATCAAAGACTACATCTAGATCAGATTCAGAATGATGATCAAAACACAGTAACTTTAGATCTTAGCCTCACAGTGTATAGTGATTGCATTATGATATCGCTTGTTTCTGCTCTTCTCTTCTTTGCCTGCGTTTATACTGTAACGAACACACACGGCATGGTGGCCTACTGTATATGCGTACTGTATTCGGAGCAAACAACCCTGATGCTAAAACTTAAAAACTTACCTCAAATATGATTTTTTTTTTAAAATCAGCATCAGCACCTAACAGTAGCAAATACAATTTTGGGGTGGCACCCGGGGTGGCCAATCGCATGTCAGGGGTGTCTAGTGCCACCCCGGACCCCCCTCTGGCTCCGCCACTGTCAGTGAAACAATAGAACAGCCATCAACAAAATGACCTATTGTCGCAATCAATTCACCGGTATTTTGTTTCCCTCATAGAAGGTTTCTTTTAATGCTCAAGGTAGCAAGTAGCAGACAGGAGCACTTAAGGACTTTCATCGAGTTCAATGGTGTGGATGTGACCTGTAGGAATGGGAAATACAGCAGTTATGTATTGCTTTATGCACTAGAAGGAGGAAATCTGTCAAAGGTAGGGGTGTCACGATTCTCCAAATCCTCAATTCGATTACATTTTCGATTCTAAGGTCACAGGTTGCGATCTCACACATCTTTGTTATTATCAATGAGCTGACTGCACAATGAATCTTTCATAATATATAGCCTACACTTTGTTTGTTATAATTAGAGGATTTGCCAGCTTGCAGAATTCAGCACTGAACAAAAAGTCTGTTTTGAGCGGTGAGGAGTCTAGCTAAATCGCTCAACGCTGCAAACATGTTCTCTTATGAGAGTATCTCTCGTACTGCGTAATATCTTACGCTACGGGGAAAACCTCTTTTCCACGAGATATTGAAGCTAAAAATTATCCTTAATTTTGAATTAATGTAAAACGCTGTGCAGCAGTATGCAGATATAGGCAGGACGGCTCGCGTGCCTATTGGCTGCCCTGCGGCAACAGCAGCAGCCTATCGAGAGAGGCACTGCGTGACACCATCCTATGGGGGCATTTCGCGCCCATTTCGTCACGTCCCACCAGAAAAGGCGCAATCTCGCCCTATAAATATAGCTCGATAAGGCTGGTACACTGATTTTCATCTCTTCAGCGAAGCATCACGCATCGCTGGATCCGGAGTGAGAAGCAACGCCGTCTGAGGACAAGCACACAGCGGGACGAGCCTTTGTGTCTGAAGTCGCTGGCACCGCCGCCTTTAGCCGCCGTACCTGCTACGCTTTCCGGCGCTAGTTCCGCAGCAGGTCGCTCTAAACAGCCGCCTGCCCGGAGCTCCCAGCCTCAACCCACATAACCCGCCGCCGCTGCTTCTCAACACCGCCAGGCCCGAGAACAGAGACCGCGCTCTCGCTCTGCTGGACGCCGCCCCCCACAGCGCGGGCCCCGGCCGAGGATTGAAATCAAGCCCGACGCTAGACCCAGACCAGGAGGCGTTCCGTTAGCCTGTAAAGGTTTCGGGACTTGATGCCGCCCTGGCGATTTATGTATGCCACCACTAACATGTTGTCCGACCGGACCAAGACGTGGTGGCCCTTTATCTGGGGACAGAAGCGCCGCTATGCCGCGGCCAGAGCCCAGATTTCATTCTACCTCTAGCTATTCGCGCAGATGCGTGGGCAAAGCTTCCCGGGGTATCAAAATGGGTGCTGAACACTATAAAAAGAGGCTATTCGCTGCATTTCACTCGACGCCCCCGCCTTTGCGCGGCGCGAGTCGAAACGACGGTAAAAAACGAAGTATCTCATCTACTTCGAGCCGAGATAGCGAAACTACTGAGCAAAGGGGCTATAGAACCTTTATCTCAGGCTCAGAGCGACGGGGGTCTTTACAGCAGGTATTTTCTGGTACCGAAAAAAGACGGGGGTCTCAGACCCATTCTAGATATGCGACGGCTGAACAAAACGCTCATGAAGCGCCAGTTCAGAATGATTACAACCAGGAAAATCCTCGCGCAAGTTCGCCAGGAGGACTGGTTCATGTCAATAGATCTGAAAGACGCCTATTTTCAAATACAAATAGCGTCACGTCACAGGCAATTCTTGAGATTCGCCTTCGAGGGCCAGGCATACCAATACAAAGTCCTGCCGTTCGGCCTGTCCCTGGCACCCCGTACATTTACGAAGTGCTTGGACGCGGCTCTCGCACCCCTGAGACTTCAGGGCATGCGAATTTTAAACTACTTGGACGATTGGCTGATTCTAGCTCGATCACGATCAGAGCTCATAGAACACAGGGCCACATTACTCGAACATCTCGAGAATCTGGGTCTCTCAGTCAATTGGGCGAAGAGCTCACTGTCTCCCAGCCAGAAAATTTATTTTCTGGGAACAGTGATGGACTCGCTATCCATGGCAGCGCGTCTGTCGCCAGAGCGCGAACGGGACATTCAGCGCGCCGTGAAATCCTTTCGCCGCGGCTTGATTGTCCAGCTCAAAAGGTTCCAGAAAATG
Organism: Siphateles boraxobius; assembly: GCF_051911475.1. Classification (NCBI taxonomy): domain Eukaryota; kingdom Metazoa; phylum Chordata; class Actinopteri; order Cypriniformes; family Leuciscidae; genus Siphateles; species Siphateles boraxobius. The sequence continues at coordinate 26,153,289 of NW_027509186.1, read as the reverse complement.
CTGGGCCTCATGGCCTGAGCAGCTTCAGTCCTCCAGCTGGGTCTGCTTCGCATGCGCCCACTGCAGCTGTGGCTGAAAGCGCGAGTTCCGCCCGGGGCATGGACCGCTGGTCGGTTTCGCCTCCGGGTCGATCTGAAATGCGTCTCAGCTTTGAAACCTTGGCAGAAAACCGACTGGTATCAGTCAGGTGTGAGTCTGGGGACTCCCTCGAGTGTGACGGTGGTGTCCACGGACGCCTCCACCTCGGGATGGGGAGCGCTGCTCGAGGGCAGACCGTTCTTTGGCCAGTGGTCAGAACGGGAAAAGCTCCTACACATAAACTGTCTGGAAATGATGGCAGTCGACAACGCGCTACGGCGCTTCTGTCCCCAGATAAAGGGCCGCCACGTCTTGGTCCGGTCGGACAACATGTCAGTGGTGGCATACATAAATCGCCAGGGCGGCATCAAGTCCCGAAACCTTTACAGGCTAACGGAACGCCTCCTGGTCTGGGCTCAGCACAACCTGCTTTCGCTGAAAGCGGCGCATGTGCCTGGTCGCCTGAATCTGGGACCAGACAGACTGTCCAGAAACAATGTCCCAGCAGGTGAATGGTCGCTGCACCCGCAGACGATCCAACTGCTGTGGGAGACATTCGGCAGAGCGCAGGTGGACCTGTTCGCGTCTCACGAGAACGCTCACTATCCGAAATATTTCTCCAAGAGCAAGGACGCGCTGGCCCACGCTTGGCCCCACTGTCCCCTCTATGCTTTTACCCCCGTCTCACTCCTGCCTCAAGTGCTGGAGCGAATCAGGGAAAACGGATGCCCAGTGCTGCTTGTGGCTCCGCTATGGACAAACCAGACGTGGTTTCCGGTCCTGATGCGCTGACCAGCACTGCCCCGTGGCCAATACCGCTGAGGAAAGACCTCCTCTCTCAGGCCAAGGGCTCGATTTGGCATCCTCGCCCGCAACTTTGGTCCCTGCACGCACGGGCCATCAACGGGTACCCGTTAACCTCCCGGAGGGAGTGTTAAACACGATCACGCAGGCGAGGGCCCCGTCTACTAGACTGCTCTACTCCTCGAAATGGTCTGTGTTCTCTGCGTGGTGTCAAGCTCAGGGCTTTTCACCAGTAGACTGCGGGGTCACGGAAGTACTCTCCTTCCTGCAAGAGCTACTGGATAAGGGCAGGACCCCATCCACGCTCAAAGTGTACGTGGCGGCCATAGCAGCGTTCACAAAACCTGTGTCTGGCCAGTCACTGGGGAAGAACGACCTAGTCGTGCGATTCCTCAAGGGAGCTCGGAGGCTGAACCCTCCAAGACCTCCTTCAGTCCCGGTGTGGGACCTTTCTACGGTTTTGGAAGCCATGAAAGGTGCCCCGTTCGAGCCAATCCATTTGTCAGACATGAAGCATCTGTCTTTCAAAACGGTGTTTCTTTTGGCTCTCGCTTCAGTGAAGCGCATAGGGGACTTACAAGCGCTTTCTGTAAGCGCGTCATGTATGGAGTTTGGGCCTAATGACTCAAAAGTCATACTCAAACCAAGGCACGGGTACGTGCCCAAATCCCTCAACACACCGCTCAGGGCCCAGGTTATTTCCCTGTGCCCTCTCTCGGCTCATGATGAGGAGGAGGATGCGAGTCTCCTTTGCCCTGTCAGGGCACTGAGAGCTTATGTGTCCCGCTGTAAATAGTTTCTATTTTGTTTTAGTTGTTCTTGTTGCTTTTCTGCAACAGATAAATAAAAATGTATTAGTTTTATATGTTTTATTCATAGCTATTTCTAGTTTGCGGGAGTCCCTCGAATCGTTTTATTCTCCCGCACACACAGAGTGAGTGCATTATCGCCCGCGCTCGCACTCGGCCATCAAATCTAGTCCCGCACCGCACTCTATTGCGTTGGGAGTGCACGTCTGTAGATCAAGAGGCCGGCCCGAGGGTAGAGGTTAGTGACGGGAAATATCGTCCAGGGTCGGGCCAAGTTCGGGCTCGGGCCTCGGGCATAGAATCTAAATTAGACGACACAGCCTTTCAACACACGTGTGTTTTTTTTCCACGCCGTGATGAGTCGTTCATGAACGCCTCTGTCACGCGACAAATGAACAAAAGACTCGGAAGGTTGAGTAATTATTAATGTTCCCTGTAAATTATTTTTGACTGCATTATAATGATTTCTTAATTCAGAATATGATCAAGATTGCGTAGTTGGATGTGTTCGGGGAATTTGCCTGTTAAAAGGATAACATTTAAAGCCCCTGAAATGACTAGAAAAAAGATTAGTTAATTTTGATGAACGAGATTGAACAATAGAGTCAGTAAAACTTTCCATCACGGGCGCAACATGGGGGCGTGGCAGCATCGACGATTCCATTTTTTATTTCGATTTTTGAGATTGTGAATTAATTTCTATCGATTTCGATTTAAAATCGAAATCGTGACACCCTTAGTCAAAGGAAATCTAATCTCCAGGGGCCAGGGCTCTGTTACTTCCAAAAGGGGTCTCAGATCAGTGTAGTTTGTTTATTTTCCCAAGAGGCCCTCACAGCAGAGAATGTCTGCTTGGCCTCAAACAAAGGTTAAACAGTGTTTGACCTGCAAAACAGCAGAACTGCATGGGGTCCAGCATGTCAAATTGTTTGTGTTCGTGTTCTTTCGTGTGTGTATTGCATGCGTGTGTGTGTCTTTTTCCCTTTAAATATTAATGGAGGCATTTATAAATTCATGATCTAATTTGGCTATTCTTTCTCTATTGACAAGCAAAACCACAACTTTTGTTCATTATAAGCCATTATCTGTATATTTTCTTCTGGTTTGAATCTTGATTAGCATTAATGGAATCATAATTTTGTTTATTTGTCCAATTTAAATGAGCAGATGAGATCATCATTATTTCACTGGAGATTTCAAATAACTGTTTTCTCATTAAGTCAACTTCATGACAGAACAGACATTGTGATGATTGAGCCTCCAAGTGTTAAAAACCAAATATGCAATAATTTTTTTAAATTAACACTTTAAAATAACTCGGCAGAGACTGGGACTGTTGTCACGTTGTCACACATTTAACTACAGTATATATATATATATATATATATATATATATATATATATATATATATATATATATATATATATATATATATATATATATTAACGAAACATACTGTATATCGAATGTTTTGGCTCAGGAATAAAGATACAGTTCACTGAACGCTCATTTTGTGCCAAAATATCTTGATAACGTGGCACGATGTCACACTAGTATGGGCGGTAAAGCAAACATATTAGCATCAGCTAACTGTAAAACAATTATGATAGACAAAACAATTAATGAATAAGCAAAAAATGAACAATTTAAATGTCAAATGTCTTTTAAGAGTCATTCATAATAATATTAGACTTGTTATGGATTTATTAGACTATAGCGATTTAATTGATGATGATGGTTTTATACTCTTTCTTGATTTTTATAAGGCCTTTGACTCTGTTGAACACGAATTTATTTTAAAAACACTTCATTATTTTGGTTTTGGCGACAAATTCAAAGATATTATACATATGCTCTACTCTGATATAAATAGCTGTGTGTCTTTGGGACACGGGACTTGTAAAAGATTTAATATTGGTAGAGGAATAAGGCAAGGATGTGGAAGTTCTCCCTTGTTGTTTATACTGGTTGCAGAAATTTTGTCTATTTTAGTTAAGAACAACGTGATAGAAGGTCTTAATTTGATGGGCAAACAAATAATTATAAGTCAGTTAGCTGATGATACAACTTTATTTCTTAAAAATGAGTTCCAAATTCCAATAGCATTACAAGTTATCAATATTTTTTCCAAAGCCTCCGGACTTCAGTTAAACTTAAATAAATGTGAATTGTTGCCGTTAAAAGACCAATCTATGCAATCATTATATAACATAAAGGTAAAAAAATAAGTTAAATACTTGGGTATTGTGGTGACTAAAGACAAAACAATTTCTGATAAACGAAATATAAAAGACAATGTTGATAATTGCAAATCATTTCTAAATAGATGGCTACAAAGAGATCTCTCCATTTTTGGCAGAATATTATTAACTAAAATGGACAGTTTATCTAGATTAATATATCCAGCTTACTCCCTTCCAATAGCACCCCAAATAGTGAAAACTATCAACAAATTAAATTTTGATTTCATATGGAGAAATAAATGTCATTATATAGCCAAGCAGGATCTAATTAGAACTTACGAGGATGGAGGTGGTAATGCAATAGATTTTGATTGTATGAATGGTATGTTGAAAATTAGATGGTTGAAAAACTATATTCAAAATCAAAATTCATTGTGGTCTTATATCCCCATTCGTATTTTTGAAAAAGTAGGCGGTATTAGTTTTCTTCTTAAATGTGATTTTGATTTTAAGAAACTTCCTATGAAACTTTCAGATTTCCACCAACAGGTTCTTCTGTATTGGAAACTAATATTCAAGCATAATTTCACTCCATACAATACACCAATTTGGAATAATAGGTATATATTGGTTAATAGAAAATCTCTTTTTATTCCAGAATGGTTTTCTAAAGGTGTCTGGGCTATTGCCCACTTTATGGATGTGGAAGGAAATGTTTTACAACATGTTGAATTCTGTGACAAATTTCAAATTAGATGTACCCAAAAGAAGTTTAAACAGATTGTGAAAGCTTTCCCAGTATCACTTGTAGCTATGATTAAACAGGATATAATATACTCAAAAGTCACGCCTACTTTAAGACAACTTTACATCAATGGTATTGATTTTCTGAATTACAAATGTAACAACAAGTTTATAAGGAATTGTTTACTTAACTGCCAAACTAGTTCTCTCAAAAGAGATTATATTCTAAAAGACTTTGATAAGGAGACAATAAAAAAAGATTAGATGTAAATACTTAAAATTCCCAGTCCCGCCAAAGGTGAAAGAAATGCAATTTAAAATTATAAATAGGATTTATCCAACTAAAGATTTATTAAAACAGAGATTTAAAATGGATGTAGGAAACTGTAACTTCTGTGAAATTGAACCCGAAGATTTAAATCATCTGTTCTGTTTGTGTGAAGTTGTTAAAAGGTTTTGGTTGGACCTTCAACAATTGTTCGTCTCCAAAGGATTTCAGATGATGAATCTAACTATTAATGATATAAAATTTGGTATTTTTCGTAATGATCACAATGATTTTGGCATTAACAGTGTAATTTTGTTAAGTAAACATTTCATTCATAAATGTCGTTTTTACAAGACAATTCCTAACATTACTCATTGGAGAAATGAGTTGAAACTTTTTTATAACTCTTTGGTATTGATTAAGAACAAGAATGCTAAGAAACTGGCTTCTTTTGTAAACAATTTTATTGACTGATTGCCCTTTTAATTTATTTTCTTTTGAATATGTAAATGCCATTTTGCCATAACATGCTCCATGTTCATATGTTCTTTTAAGTTTTTCTTTTTCTAGGATGAGCACTGTAAGCTTGTAGTAAGATTTGACATTGTTTCTGATTTGTTTGTATTTGCTTTATTTAAAAAAAAAAAAAAAAAGTTTTGTTTTAGATGAACACAAAATAAAGAAAATCATCTTACAAAAAAAAATAAAAAATAAAAAGTTTTGTTTTAGATGAACACAAAATAAAGAAAATCATCTTACAAAAAAAAAAAAAAAAAAAAAAAAGATAGTGATTTATTCGTTTTAACAATCAATCACGAATGATGTAATTTTCTAAAGTCTATCATTTCGCCAGAAACTATTTTATCTGCAATATAATCAGATCATGCTACATGAAATGACCAGAAAGGTAAAGAAAATAAAGGTGGTGAGTAGGTGTGTAATAATAAGTGCAGGCGCGTTTCTGCGCAGTCCGAGTGCAGAGTTGATCCACTTCAAATAACGTTACGTGTTGTAAAGCGGAAACAACGGACTGAAACAGAGAGAGACGCTTTCGATTCTAGCCCATTAATAATCCAAAGAAAGAAGCGTCTGGGTTTGTCGTCGTCTTGGAGCTTCATAAAATAGTGCGGACGCTTGGATTACAACATGTTCTAAGAATCAACTTTAGCTTGGGATACAGATCTGTAAAACCAGCCGACATGAGCAGTTTCGATTTTCAAAAGTAAACATCCGCCGAGCAGTTCCCGTCCATGTGTGAGCAGCAAACGTTACTTCACGGTGCAATGCTAACCATGTTTAGGATGAGTGTATCTTTCCAAACCAGAGGACGCGTCATTCCCAGCTAATGCTCAGTTTTAATACGACTGGAATTGCTTTTATTTAAATCTTAAGCGGTTTGCCAAGACGACACGTTAAGACGCGAATGGGTTAGCACGCGAGCTAACTTGGCTAGCCAAAGCTGTTTGTTTGTGTAAGCACAGAATGAACTATGTCGTTTGACAGCACAAATAATATGACTGATGATATATAGTCCATTACAGTGAACTAAGGTGACATTTCACAAGCAGATATCCTTATTATGGGTCTACTGAGCTTGATCTTTAGTTCAGTTGGAAAATGCATAGATGTCATTTGCCTCCTTCTGGATTTAAATTTTGTGATCGTCAACTCGTTAATTCAGCTGTTGGTGGTAGTGATCTCCTTTGTCAGTAGTCTGCCCATGCTACTCACAAATTCAGTGTCAGAGTGCTGGAATCTCACTCTGCTTTGCATCATCACCATGAGGGACGGAGTGACCGTCGTGACCCATAACATGGTCGGAGGCTGGACGCAGCTGCTCGGAGGCATGCTGGAAAGCTTCAAGATGATCGGATACCTGTCTTCACATTTGCTACTGCGCACCAAAGAGCTTCTTCACCGCGGTCTGCTGTCGGGACACAGTTTGCTACGGCAGGCGTGGGAAGGCTGTGGCATTGTGTTCAGCCTGTTGCTGTATTTCGTCAACACGATCATTAACTTGCTTCTCATTGGCACGCAAAATTTATACTCTGTGTTGGCCAGCACTGTGGAGGCAGTGTCCTGCCCTTTGCAGAAAGCTCTTGAGCTGACCCTGACTGTGCTGACCTTCCTGTACAGCAGTCTCGTTGGCACCTCCATCCTGCTGTGGACGCCATGCAGACTGGCCATGGAGTTCCTGGGATCTGTCTGCCAGATCTTCATGAGCGTGTTCTTGCTCAACTCTTACGGGCTGCTGCTCACGTTGGTCATCATCACGAGTACCACCATATATCTGAATCCAGCGCTCCCAAGACGGGTATCTTTGCACATAATCAACTACATCAACACCGTGCCAGTCCTGCAGCGACTTAGAAGAGCTCTACACCGCCTCTACGTCCTCGAGAGGAACGTGTGGCAGAGATTGGCCTGGCATCGTAGCCGGATAGGCCTCCTGGTAGTTCCTGCAAGGAGAGAAGCTGCGGAAAGGGACGTTAGACAGCCCGAGCACAACTTTGAGCCTCAAGTTGACCTGAACGCAGTAGATCCAGTGGTGGAAAACACACCTGAGGACACCAACCAAGCAGACGATCCTCTAAACCTGCCGCTTCCAAGCTCCAGCGCTCACAGGCCGCTCCGGAAGTTTCCATCTGAGGACAGTTGCAAAGACCCACCAGCGGACAACCTGCTGAATCTTCTAAAGGAGCAAGAGGAGAGGAAGAAGTGCGTGATATGTCAGGACAGCACCAAGACTGTTGTGCTTTTGCCGTGCCGTCACTTGTGCTTGTGTAGAAACTGCACCAACATTCTGCTGAGCCAGCCCATCTACCAACACAACTGCCCCCTGTGCCGCCACATGATCCTTCAGACCATGGACGTGTATCTCTGAGGGAAACATTTACGGATGTGTTTCTGTCGTCCTCAGGTTATTTGAGCAGCACTGTTCTTGAACTGTGGGAAACCACATGTTCCCTTTTCATCTGTGTTCATTCCACTAATATTCTTTGTATATAGATTTGAATCACAATCTTTTATAAATTGCGATGGCGAAGCTGTTGACTGACTGTTTTCTTATGGTTTTATATACATTGTCACTGTTTTCATCAGCTTGTGGAATCAACACTATTTTTCTCATACAGCAATATCAAATGAATGTAAGCTTTGTATTAACAAACATTAAAAAATGGTGTGTTAATTGTGAAAATGGAAGATTTGCTTAATTGAGTGTTTAAGGGGAACATTTATGCTACAATACTACTAACGTTGGGCCTTATTGTATGAATTGTTGTGTAATACATTTTTTGCCTGACTGTAAAGGTGATCAAAGGTTTCATGTGAACTTCAACATCATATTGATTTTTTTTGTCAGTGTTGGAGAAATGTTCATTTTGCTTTGCATACTTTTGTAATCATTCCGCCAAATCCATTTTGCACTATTTGAGTAAACAAGTGTCACTACAATATTTTCACAAGCCATTCTACAATCTGATGATGTATTCATGCTGTTTTTGTCATTTATTATTGAACGGCATTAAGGCTCTCTCACTCCTTAAATGGTATTGATCAGTGCATTTTCAAAACAAAATTGTGTGCTTGTTTTTTGTTTTGAGAGATAGTAATTTAATTTGGTTACCGGTAAAAACCAAGTGGCAGAAAGGCTTTTAGCTCGGCTTTGTCCAGTGGGTGTTGTTAGAAATCACTATTTTGGATAACTTTGTACATTAGAGACATAAGGTACAGGTTTATTTTGTTTATTTTGGTCTTGTATGATTTTTCAAACCCCGAAATCCACAATTGCATTACGAATCGCACAATGTGCAAGACAATCAAGTGCATTGAAGGGAAAAAAAGCATTTGCAAGATCCATACAAGCAGATTAATAACTGTGTTGTCCTTTTAAAAAATATAATGGCTCCATGTAGTCCCTAATTAATTTCTGTCACTCTCAATTCTCTCAATTCGATAAGCACTAACCCATGTTTTATAATTGTAATTTTAAGGTTTTTAAACATTCCATTCATTCCACATTTTAGCCCCAAGCCTTTGGTATTCTTCTGTCGCAGACGTTTGTTTTCTATGAAGGTCTCAATTGATGATGCTTGTGGGTTTAGCAGATGTCTGTCTCTCCAGAGGCCTGGATAATAGCAAAACCACAATCCTTAACTATCCAGATGAACAATAAACAGTATTTGACTGTGGCCGTATTGTCTTTGTCTTCAGCACAACTTGCTTTAGTTTCGTCATTGGACTAAAATGCAATTCACAACAATGTCTTTGATTGTGATACATGGCTTATTCCACTTCTACACTGAGATGAGCATTGTGGGACTTTATGAAGTGGAGACCACTTCCTCCAGTTGTTAATCATGACTTTTCCAAAACCTGACACAATGTTATCTATATCTCAATCAGTCAAATGGAAGCGTCTCATCTCAGCTCTGGAATGGTTTTTTGTGTTTTTCATTTTTTTTCATTTGTCAACCACTTTTTTCAGCTTTAAGAGGTTCATTTGATATAAGGTGTGTGAAATGCAAGGATTACCCTGTAAGTATAAAAGGAGACACATTCAGCACTGGACAGCTCCACATTCCAGCTTTTTTAGCAAGAGAAAATTTGAAATCTCACTTTGTTGTTCACTTCTATACAGTATTCAAGCAATTCCCTGAGTACTTGCATTCGTATACTCATTTCATGTCTGTTATCTGTAACGGCATACTTGAGAACAGTGCTTTAAAAATAACCGAAAGCTTCGGAAGTGAGGCACCATAATGAATTTAACAGAGTGTAAAATTCCTATTTTCTTTAAACAGATGAAAGAGGATTTACTAGTTTGTTGATTGATTTACCAATTTGAGTCCAGCTACAAGTCAACCCTTGCTCTCTTTCATGTGTAATGGTCTACCCTCTGACTAAACTTCCTGAATGACAAATCAATTAGAGCACTTCTTGTATGTCAACCAAGTATAGGACAGCTAGAATAGACTCAGTTCAGTGGGTCATCCGATTCACAGTGTATATGTCAGTGTGTCTGGCCCTGGGACCAGGTGTGAACAAATGTGGACATGCTTGAGTTTATCTTACAGATAGGAAGTCCTGTCAATGGGAACGTTCCTGTCTCTGAGGATGAGAACTGGGAAAAACACCAGTTCCTCACACCCACACAGAGACTTCCATTGCACAGGAGACTTCCAGTGTCTATCATTCATTATACATCATGAAATTCCACAAGGATTTGTCTAAAACGGGCAAGTATTGAGTTAATGGGAAGTAAGTTGTGGAAATTTATTTTTTGTTTTATTATTGTTTTTGTATGCTAGTAGTACATTAGTCTGGCTATGATGATAAATGGGCGCCCCCTGCTGTTATTAGAGCGAAGTACACAAAAAATATTAATGAATGTAAATTTAACAGACAGTGTGACTGTTCTCAAAAAAGGACATCTTAAGTAAAATACAAAACAAATATTACGAAACATAAGACACTGTCCAACAGTGACGACACCAGCAAAAAAAATAATAAAGGTTTTAGAGCGATCGAGGCAGAGTATCGACTACAAAGATAATGAAATGACGCCCCCTGCTGATATTAACACACAAAAAGAAAGCAATAGACCTGTACAGATTATATAAAAATTTAGATTTTATGATGTTGTTTAAATACCCAAAACAAAGAATTACAGTAAGTTAACTTTAACTTGAATACAGTTTAGTTATTTTATGTGTTTTGGACATGATGTACCATGGTAGTTTGTGTAAATAACATGGCACGTATATACATGCATTATATATATATATATATATATATATATATATATATGCCTGTCATAAATAATATAGTGTTGTGAATGGTAATGATAAAAGTATTTGCGAGTTTTTCATTCAGACACCCTTCTGTCTGGGTGCAGTGCAGTGAAGGGGGAGGCAATGACCTCATGGAAATGAACTGCACAAAGGGAGGATAAAAATGTACCTCTCATTTTTCTCAATGTTACTGCACAAACATTCTGTGTAAGACTCTGCCAACAGCCTGGGGAAAATTGGAACTACTTGTCTTAGAACAAAACATTCAGAAAAGCAGGAGAAGGGGGTAGAGAGAATCAGAAAGAAAGAAGCAGCGGCAAAGGAGAGAAAGCTATACGTTTAGACAAGGGTCTTGTCTGCTAAGTTAAAGCTTTGTCTGTAAAATGATGAGGCTTGATTACATAATGGCTGTGACTCAGCACAGAGGGGCAACCAAACACAAATCATGGATTTTGGCCTTTTACAAATATACAGCTGTTGCAGTTTTTTTTAAAGTCACCATGAAATCAAAATGGGCGATTCTTAATTATTATTATTTTTTTACAGAATGTTGCAGTGTTTGTAATAAATGATTCACCCATGCACATCACTGTTTTAAAATTCATGTGACTTATCTTTAATCAAAAGCATTAACCTCCCCTCTCTCTTGAAATAGCATCTGTTTTCTATTTGTTTTCTATCTACTTAATTAGGCAAAATTTGGGTGGGCAAAGAATGTCAATGATCAATAGTGTAGTGATGAATGAAGCACCAGTGCGGTAACATTAGGGAAGTTTCTGTGAAATTTCTCAAGCAAAGTGTATGAAGTAGGCCTACACCTCACACGAGTCACTTTTAAACCAAGAAGCTGTCTGTTGGTCAACTGGGCAAATCCACACGATCAACTTGAACATGTTCCATGGGGAATTCTTTTGCACAAAATTACAAATGTGGATTCCCATTGAAATGACTGAATTTGCCTGTGAAAATTTGCCAAACAACAGTAAAAGTGATCGCACTTTTACTCAGAATCACTTCCAATCTAAGCAGCTTTGTATTGGTCAAAACAGGGAATTTGTGTTCAAAGTTTAACAAACTTAAATCCAGGGGCGTTTACTGGGACACAGGACCCTCTTCAAAAAATATTTTGAAAATTGCACAGATTTGTATTGTGATGACTGCATTTCGCCTGTGGAATGTTAAGGTACAAAGGTAAATGTTTCTTCACCTACAGTGTAATATACTCAAACACCAGAGATACGGTATAACATTTTATGACTCCATAAAAGATAATAGGATATTTCACAAGAATGGAGACTGGAGTTTCAACAAATCATTCTTGGGGCCTGATAATTTCAATGAATCACATGTTTAGTAAAAAACTACTAGTAAAAAACATATGTTCTTGAATATGATGTACAAGTAATACAGATACTTTTATGATGCTTTTCTTTTTTTTTTGAGTCCTCCAGTACCCATGTAATTATAATGAAAAAGAGTGACCTATACAGTCTTCAAAAATTCTCCATTTGTGTTTCACAAAAGGAATGAAGTCATGCAGTTTTAGAACAACATGAGTGAATAAATAATTACAGCATTTCCCATTAAAGGCGCTCTATTGCTTTAAGTGCACCCTGAAACATGAAACCACTGCTCTCCGTTTCCCGGCAGTAGAAGTAGCTTTTCCTTGTACCATTTACTGACAAATTAGGTAATTATGGGTGTCATATTTTATTGAAGTCATATTCCAGAGAAGTGTTGGAAAGTATTTATTGTGCTTTTTAACTAAATATAGACTTTCACCAGAATAAACATTTTGTGAGAAAACAGCAGAAGATTTTCTTCTTTTCATTTTTTTGTTCCATATTTCCAGAGAAGTAATTCGTTTCATTTATGAATTTCATACTTTCACTCTTTGCATGGCAACCCACAAGTCTTTTTATTCTGTATGACTAAATGTGCTTATAATTGAATATTCTGTGCAGTGCTGATCATATCTGATTATATTGAAATGATTACAAATGAAGGCCAATCAAAGGCCTTTGTCTTATCCGTGACAGTGCTTTTCCACTTTAGGAAACCTGCATGTGGCAAACAGAAAGTTAGGTGCAGTGTGCTTTAAATCTATGCAAAAACAGCAGAGTTTTTCCAGTCTGAGTACACTAGGAAACCAGTGAAAGTGCTGTCTGTCTTTGGGCTGGAGTAAAAGCCAGTGTACTCGCCCAGGGCCATCTGCACCCACACCTGATCTCCTGGAATCAAGTGCACTAGTGTTCCTCCAGACAGCGAGGCTGGTTTGGACCAGTTCCCGAAGATCTGAAAGTAGGAGGCCACTGTGTTTCCGTTTTTTATGAGGTCAAACTGCAAGCTGGAGCGGTAGACTGTGGCGTGAACGGCGAAGTAGTAAACACCCGGCACTCTGCACGTGAATCTTCCAGTCTCGGGATTGTAATCACCCTGCTCGTTCAGAATCACTTTGTCGAAGCGAACCGCATCCCCTGCCACCAATGGAGTCGTGCGGGCCTCAGACAGTTTGGCACTAAAAGCTGATTTGGGGGCCACCGCACACTCGCCTGGGGTTCCTCGCTCGCCTTTTCCCCCTGGATCTCCTCGGTCTCCCATGAGGCCCCTCGCGCCCGGCTGACCTGCCATAAGCATCATGGGATTTTCAAGTTTTACTACTGACATTCAATACACTGCTGCTGGTATTTTTGTAGGCCAAAACCAGGAAACGAGTTTGCATTTTAACACTTTTGGATCTATCGTCCTGAATTTAGTGGGTTTTTTTTAAATGGGTATTTGGTTAAATGCCTGAAATAAGGTAGTTAAAACAAGCTCAAGATATTTTCATGCTTTATTCTACAACATAAAGTACTTCAGTAATATCCCCTTGTGTTTACTTATAGCTTTTACGTGTCGTGAAAAAGGCGGTTGCTGACAAGTAGCCAATTGGGACTACGGAGGTTGTTGGGGACATTGACGTCATCATGGCAAACAGGTTAACTCATCTATTTACTAGTCCGCTTTAACAGCCTCATTGTGTATATAATCATGTTCTTGGAAACAATTCTAAATCAAAATTTCAAGATAAATGTTTTTTAAATAAAGTTGAATTCATGCCACCAAGATTTTTACGTCTGACGATTGTATTTAGGCTTCAAAATTCATAAAAATGTTAATTTGTGAAGATTATGATGAACAAAACGTCTAAGAATCATAAATATTTGTAGGTAACAGAGCAAATTTTCTGCAAAAATCATGTTTTTATTTGTAGAGGGAACCAGGCCGATGCTACCCTTTGATTTGGCCAACAATAACTGCAATACATGGGAGGTGGTGGGGAGAAAAACACCACTGAGGTTGGTATTTTTGTACCTGGTTCTCCGCTCTCCCCTCTTTCTCCTTTCTCTCCTGGTTGAGCGTCACGTCCATCTCGTCCATCCCTGCCGGGCTGACCAGGGCTGCCATGCAACCCAGGGGATCCTGGGATACCTGGGCTTCCTGTGCACAAACTAGGGATCTTGTTGTCTTCAAGTGAGTTAGACCAATGTACTGCAATAACAAGCAGCAATGAAAGAGGCCATGTCTGCAGAGATGTCATCGCTCACTCTGTGGAGAAAAGAACAAAATGGAAGAAAAAACTTAGTCTCATAATCTTGTTTCAAGATGATTTCAGCATCACTCAGACTGAAAAGGGTATGAAGTCTGCACATAATGTGAAAAGCAGTGAAGCACAAGTCAGAGTGTTGCATTATCTCACCTCTTGGTCAATAGGGTGAGCATGCCAAGGGAAAGTTTATAGAACATGATAATTACTAAAGCACAAGCTCAACTGTGTAAGTGTAAAAAGCAGACAAAGAAGACTTCAAAATTCATGTCTTATAGCCTACATTGACTGGAAATGGTGCATACGCATAATAAAAAAAGTTATTATGTGGTCTGTGCATTATATTTGACTTGGACAAGTCATTTGGATCACTATTATGATACTTTCATAGTGTTTTTTTCTTTAAAGGTGCAGTGTGTGATTTTTAGCGACATCTAGCGGTTCGGCTGCGAGTTGCACTGAGGGCTCAGGCCACTGCTCACCCCTCCCTTTCGAAGAAGCTACGGTGCCTGAAACTGGACAAACATATGGTCGTCTGAGACAGCAGAGAATAGCCAGAGTAAGCCAAGAGTGTGTAACATTGTCACTGTTTCTGTGTCCACAGTCCATAATAAACAACATCATGGATAAAGTTTACAAAGCCATAGTCAGGTGAGGATCAAGGGTCTTAATATATAATATAATAATAGTAATCAGCTGATTGTCTCACAAACGTAACCAGCACATTTCTCTCCACATAGCAAACCCATAATACAGCGAGGGAGAAGAACCACATGAAACTATGCAACTATATATTATTTCTAACAGGGTAGTAAAAGTTTAGCTGGCTCAATATGAGCTGTTACTGTGGCTGAGCTGGTTAAAGCGTAAAGCCTTGTTAAACTCAACGTGTCCGCATGAGCCCAAAGGTGCGTGCGGCAAAAATGGCATGATTGTACAGCGCGGGCGCCTCCGCATCCCGTAGACACCATTTACTACACACAATAGGCTTTTTTTCTCTGATTTTGAAAACTCTTCGCGTTCGACTTAAAATGCTTCCAAGATCGACGGGTTGGTGATTCCTGTAACGTTACTGTTTTACGGTCAATGACAAGAGTACTAATCAGCTGTCTCACGAACGTGCAGCACATTTATCCCCACATAGCAGCGCCATAACACAGCGAGGGAGAAGAACTAAGTTACATGAAACAATCCAACTACATATTTTACACCACTGACAAGGGAAAAGTCACTACTCACGGTGTTTATGGCTAGCTTCTAGCTTTCTGCTGCTTCTCTTTCAAGGTTGTGACGAAACGCGCTCTGTAGCGCTGTTTGTTCGCTGTCGGCTACGGTAGAAACATGACGTCACAATATGTCGACCTTCATAGAAGGGGATTCCCGCGGTTATGTAGATATAAATGTCTCATTCTAAGGTAATGAAAACATTACGGTTTATTAAGTAAGTTCTTTATACACCACTGAAAACATAGTTATGGATGTCATATTGCATTTCTGTTAATAGATACTCAAATTTTTTACACATTGCACCTTTAAATCATTTTGTAGTCTGACAGCCCCAGTCCCTATTTCACTTTCATTGATATTGAAAAGAGTGGCCAGGATTTTCTTACAGAAAAAAAGGAAGTCATAAGGGTTTGGAACGACATGAAGGTCAATAAATTATGACAGTTTTCATTTTTTGGGTGAACTATCCCTTTAATAACTCTCTCCAGTTAAATTACTTTCTCAGCTGTTTTTCCATCTACAGTACTGAGGGGTTAAACCTGATGTTTGTAGTTAGCTGGTGAATAAAAAAAATGCAGAATGTTCTAATCACTATAGTAAATGTTACTGTCTACCTTCTCCCATTGATGAGGTGCTGAAGCCAGTCAATATAATCTGTCTGCAACACACAGTCTCTACAGCAGGAAGTATTTATGGGCTTGTCAGCTCTCGTAATCCTGTCTGGAACGAAGCATTTCCAAGATTTTATTTCTTTGCGTAAATCAGCAGGTTTCTATTCAAGTCTGCTGTCTGTCAAACAGCTGTTTCTTATGAAAGTTGAGAAACTGCTGATGATTCACAGAGAAATACAACCAGACCACCAAAGCATTCTTCAAAAACTTGCAGAATCAGTTAAAGCACTTGGATCTTTAATTTAAGAGAAACATCTGTCCTAGGACATCTGGACAGTTATCTCTCGGGACCGTGTTTATGTATTTTGGTTCTAAATGCTTTGCGCAGCTCAATCCGTGAGCCATGCTAGGACATAAGAGGAATGACTGCCAAGGAGCGCAGAACAAATACCGTCATTCCAATGTCAACTGGATGGTCTGATTTCCAAACAAAGCATCACTCGCTCTCATATGCATCACATTTTTTTATTATTGCTGCCTTGCATCGACACAAACATTGAGGTACATTCCTACAATATCAGTGCAACATTTTACACTATATTACAAATTAAACGTTGTGGTGAAATAAGGGATGAATCAGTTCTCTCTTTAGGTGCTTATGTTGAAACTGCAGTGCATTATAAATGGGTCTCAACTGGCAATAATCAAGGATTTTTCAAATATTTGGCTACAGAAATGTGAATTGCACTGAATGTTTGTCAGTCTTATTAACTAGATAAAAATGACCCAACTGAGATCAGGAATGAGTTTTAAAGATAAACAATCTTGAGAAAAACAAAAGTTACATAAGTGACTGGAACATTTTTCCATTTAAAGACTCATCCGTGTTATTTCATAGTAAAGAATATTATTGGTAGTCAAAGTGAAATAATAATAGTTTTATCTGCGTCAAAGTGTCTAAAGAGCAGACTGTCAAGGGAAAAAATTATTTGCCTATAAAATCAAAACCAAAAAGTTATCGTAACACATTATTCAAAGCAGTCAGACCCATCATGACTAAACATATTTCACAATTATGTAAAAAAATTAAATAAACTCACCATTAACGTTTTTTGAAGCTCCACTGGATGGACAGTCTTGAGCAGGCAAAAGAGAAACGAGCAGTAGAACTCCTCTTTTCTTTGCCGTCCAAAGAGTCTGGGAAAAAATGAGCACTCCTAGCCTTCAGAGGAAATGAGAAGCTATTGGAAGCCAATTAGGAATAGAGAGGCTGGGAGATGGGGAGGGAGGAAGAGGGATCATCCAAGGGACGGAGAATAAATGTTTGTAGCTTGTCCAACTTTAGAAGCATAAACATTATCTGATACAGTAGAGCCTTAAAGATGGGGGTCTTGGCGAACTGCGAACAGTCTGGTGAGACCCTTGTGTATTTAATTAGTGTGTGGTTTACAAAGGAAGGATGCCAGTTTATTGTGGCGAATTTTCGAGAAATAAACCGCTCAAGGATTACAGCCCTGTGGTCAAGTGGGAGATTAAACTATTCTTGCTTTAAAAACACAAAGCATATTTTCAAGAAAATGTAGATGATTATGAGACATGACCATTTTATGTAAACAAATGCTCTGGATTCATAGACCGCCACATCAATGGGGGGGGGGGGGACCCCACCTTTTGCATTTGAAAATAATGTGGTTATTTCTCAGTTTAAATGAGCAGTGAAAATCTGCAGACATGAATAAAGGCTGGGAGATATACTGATGTGGGTGGCAGTTCAGACACATGGTTCTAGTTACTTTTGTAGCTTTATTTAGAGGGCAAAGATTCCCCATTAGGGGCATCCAGGCCTGTCTAGAAACACTTATCCAGCCTTGTAATTCTCATTATAGGTCTAATGCCTCAAACTACTTCAAAGAGACTGCTAGTGGCTCCTTCTTGTCTGCAAGGTTTCATAGGGCCAGGTACTTCACATTATGAACACCTGGATGGACTAGACACCTTTTTCTTGATATCTTGGTGTGAATGGTTTCAATAAAGTGCCACATTTAAAAAAAAAAAAAAATTTTTTATCTTAAATCATATTTTATATCTTAAATCATAACAATGTTGTCTCTTTTTAACCCTTAAAACTAAAGGGCACATTCTTAAAAACACTTTTCCCCCCATGTAAAACCAAGTCCAAAAGTGTTTTAACTGATTCTTTCTTCAATAAAACCCTTTTTATTATATTATGACAGGTTGACAAAAGTTGCTAAAAAATCCGTTTAGAGCAGATTGAAATGATCAGGAATCAAGTGTTGAAATGGAAACGTAGAGCTGCAGGTGTTACACACAGCAAGAAACAGCACATTACTTCTCCCATTATGCATTACTGACATTTGGAACACCTTTAAAAATAAAGGTTCTTTTTTTATCATCTATAATTCCATGAAGAAACTTTAACTTGGAAACCTTCCAATGCACAAAATGTTCTTCAGGTTATTACATTGTTCTGTACTTAGAAATAAAAATGGTTTTGATAGGTTCTTTGGGGAACCCAAAAAGGTTCTTCTGTGACATTGTTATGAAAACCCCCTTCGGAACTTTTATTTTAAGAGTGTACCATGTTGTCGTCACTTGATGTCCAATATAAAATAGGGGTCTTGATGCAAAACCAGGGAACTAGTAACAATTATGCAAAGGTTAAACAACAAGATATCCAGTTTGAGTAAACAAGACATGTTTATTATTTAAACTATCACTTAAATAAAAAAAGTGCATAGAAAATAAACATGATTAGAAACTTTCCTTTTTACAGTTGTTATGTACAATTTTTTCCTCATTATACATTCATCCTTAAGTAGTTTGTGGTTGAATATTTTAGATTAACAAATTTTCCTTCATTTTTCTGAAAAACGGTAAAACACTGATGGGGCAACTTGGAGAAAAAAATATGAAATAAAAACCTTAAAACTGTCAGTATCAACATCAACATGATATCTCAAAGCTACAGGGGAAAGGAAGTATTGGTAAGACAATGGAAAACTCCAAGTGGAAAAATTTCAAATCTCTCCTTCTCAAGACCTCTCTGACTCTAAAGTACCTCAGATGGTCTGCAACTTATTTCTGTACAAAGTGAACCAAGTTAAAATTCCAAAAACAGGGAGCGATGTCACCTGCACTCAGAAGGAGCTTTACCTCAGTGTACATCTAGAGATGCTTGCAGAAATAAATAAATAGAATGGTTACCATTACTCATTACAGAACATCACATAAGAAAAAGTACAACTTAAGATCCAATAGGAGAGAGAGGTATAGGTGACATGGCTGGGTTTAGGCAAGGACATTTTTTTTCCCTAATGTCCACAAACTGTTAAAAATGTACAGAGTAAAATAAAGCCAACTACACCATTAAAAGCAAACAAAATATCAATGCTTAAAAAGTTTACAACCACATTTTACATTAATTTGTCTCATAATATAAATACCGCTCCTTTCCCAAAAAAAACCCCAAAAAAACTGCAATGCTCCATTGAGGGAACATACACAGGCACAGGAAAACTGGTACTTGATCTTGATATTAAAATGATGCACAATAGTTACTCTAAAGTTTATCTGTAACACAAAACCATTACAGATTATACACTGAACATTGCAATTAACCATTATGAAGCTGCTGTTTGCTACTGTAACTAAGTTTGTTTGTCCATTCCGTATATTGTGTAGATATTGAAATACAAGTTACTATTCATACACGTTTAGTTTATATATATATATTCATGTATATTGTGCGTGTGTGTGTGTGTATATATATATATATATATATATATATATATATATATATATATATATATATATATATATATATATACACTGTTGATTATAATTACAGGACAAGGTGTGGTACCACTTGCGTGGTGTGGAAGAGTAAAGTCCAGGAAAACGACAAGAGCGTGTCTACTTCTGAAACACTGACCGATCACTGTTACACCGGTTTATGGAGCATCTGAAGTTGTATTGATGTCTGTGCAGGAGTCTATTACAAAGCCCTTAGGATTAGTAACTGCATTACAAAAAAAATAGATTGATAAAATAAAAATCTTATTTCAGTATACCCTGCAAAGATTGCCATTGCTTTATAGTCCACCTATTTTATGAAATAAAAGCTGTCCCGTATCTTCCCAGTCTCTTATGTTGGAAAATAAAATAAAAATAATAAAAAGAAAGATTAAACAAAATTCTAGAATACATTCAAAAACAGCCTAACTGCAGAGTTCAGCATGTCCCTGTTCCACAGGGGTGCCAGGGCGAGAGAAAAGTTGGGCAAGACCCCCAAGAATCCCTGAAAAAGATGGCTAAAACACAAATTCTGATCAATACAAACATGTATACAAATATGAGGCAGCAGCCAACAAATGCTCAATGTGAGGCAACGTACAGAACTCTGATCTTCAGTGCCTTAGTCAAAAATGAAATTTCTGGAAAAGGTCAAAATTATTGCAGCCTAGGTACAGTGAGGGCTGAAGGGGGGTCTGCAGTGGCCGATGAAAAAAACAACAATACTTTTATTAGAGTTAAACTTAAGAGGCAAAAGAACTGGCCTTGAAAGTGGCTTTCTAAGGAAGTCACGGTTGTACACAGCAGCTTCATCTAGAGGTATGTACAGATCCCAAGCCATTCTGCAATACCCACATACTCGTGCTACAACATCCGTTTGAAAAGCATTGTAACTTTGCATGAAATGTATAATAAGAGTCAAATGTCAAGTGGAATCTGTTTGTGCCCTAGTTAAAATAGCTTTGAACTTTACTCCAAAGTCTGGAAATCCTCAGCTGACTGTCCAATCAAGTTCAAACGCAAAAATACATGCAAAAAATTAAACAACCACTCGAGAAATTTACAGAGAAGGCACCAAACTCTTGATCTGATAAACGGAAGAACAACCCACAGAACCAACCACAAAAAGAATAAAGCCATATCTGTCTCAGCCTTATTCAAATAGGGATCAAACAAAACTTGAGCCCTTAAAAGAGCACAGATTGGGACAGGTGTTGGTGGTGTCTACGTTTAAAAGAGAAAAAGATGATACGAGCAAATAATGTGCATTGACTGAATGGCTGGCTGGAGCGTCCATGCAGTGCCAAGGCAACATGTGTTGAAGAAGACTGGGAAGAAGACTGATCTTCAGTGCACAAGACCGTGAGGAAACAAGAGCCCTACGCCCTCTCCTCCTCCATATAGTGCTTTCCAAGTAGTTTTAAATGGGATAGCCTCTGTGGCAATTCCTTGCTTTACACCAATCTCTAAGAAAATATTTTGATATAACAAAATATATGAAATAAACTTTGGGACTTGTCAGTAGCTAGAATGCCAGAGAAGGATTTCATGCATTTTTTTTTTTTTTAGACATTTTCTCCAAGTTTTGAAAATGCAAAGAGGGCCTTATAGGGGAAGAAGGGCTGTTCTTGCATTTCATTTTAAGGCTGGCATTAAGAAAGGAGAGTCATATCAAACCAATCTGCACTTTGAAAAGCTCACTAAACCTAAACTCTAATTTGAAATAATATTTGAATGTCCGTGCTTGACTTGGGTTCACAACGAGAGCCTCTGGTGGACCGCACTCTGTGGGAACAGTAAATGCTTCAGTCTTTGGAATAGAAAGAAACATTCGGGCTACAAAAAAATAAAATCCAACTAAAAAAATCTTTTAGAAGACAGCACTATAAAAATGTCTGGACAAAGCATTAGTGTTGTAAATCTATTATTTCCTACAAAAATGTTGATAAAATAAATTATGTTTTATTAAAAATATAAATACCATTGTTAAGTGCCATTTACCAATGAGTGCTTTTTTGTCATTTGTATAGAAAAATATACATATTCACATATTTCTGTCAGGGACAAGACAGAACAAAAATAGTCAAGTTTTAAATTGCCTCATAAAACAACAACAACAACAACAACAACAACAACAAAAAACAATCTCAATTTCATACAGAACTACGGGCCTAGGGAGAGAAATAAAAAAATAATATGGTAATTGATATAATATGGACTGAGCTAAAACCAATTCAATCTACAAGGTTTCACAAGAAGCCTTGGATCATGCAAATTATACTTTTTTTGCAATACATTATGATTAAGCTACTTTGTCTCTGAATTACTATAAAAATGTATAGTAAATAAAAGAATGTCATTGCCCCCAGACCTCAGAAATTGCTCAGGTCCATTGGCTGACAGTCCACCAGGATCTCAACCCAGCAAGCCCCAACAGATCCCAAGCTCTTTACAGGCCTACTCTTCATATCTCAAATAAGTTTCTTTCAACCACTGACTAAAAGAACATTCACAATCTTGTCTTTCTAAGGACCATTATTCCAGAGATCACTGCTCCCCCTAGTGTTTCCCCTCATCATCCCTCCTCTGAGATAATATTTACAGTCTTTCATACAGAGAATCAGGCCCAGCTTGGCAAGGATGACCAGGATGCTCTGAAGGCTTCAATGTACATTCAAAAAGGGAGAGATGTCTAAACATGTCAGGCTAAAAAGGGGTTTTGTATTGTCAATCTAAAAACATTAAATCTTTCCCTTCCAAAATTGCACTTTGGTGTTGAATGGAACGATGCGGCATTTTTTTCAGTAATTTGTCGCACTCAATAAGTAAGGGCAGGCCAGACTTGACTTACAAATTTAAAACTGTTCACAATTTCCTTCTTCGAAAAAACAAAATGGTGAAATAAAAGATCATATACAAAAGTTAAGAATAAGGGGGCACTAATTTCTTAAATCGGGCATTTATAAAGGGGACATAAGGGCAATCTTCACCATTGTGACTCTGCTCAATTGTCTTTTCTAAAAATTAAACAACTTAAGAGGCACAATACCATTAACCTTCTGATAACCTGAGCCTGCTTCAGTAAAAAAAAAAAAACACATTTAAAAATGTCTCTTCCCTGGCATTACACACCCTTGATAGCATTTCACAGACGGTATTAGCTTGTGAGTTCGCTTTCAATTGAGGAATTTGCGACACGTCTTTGCCCCGCAGTTGCAAGGCAGCTTATTGCCTGGTTCTTCAATGGGGAACTTGTAATCGTATGTGAGCTCCTCTCCTCTATAGATTTTGCGCATGGCAAAAATGACAATGTGCTTCTGACCGTCAACACTGACCACGCGGGAGTAGCAATTGGGCTCGCAGGAGTGGTTAATGAAACGGGCTGCACTGCCGTGCATGGTGGCATCCACCACCCCGTAGTCATCGATACGAAACATATAGCAGCCAATGCCCTATGTAAATGCAAAAAAAAGACAAATCAATAAGAAACACTGGTGCAGTTCTTTGTTTTAAATGCACTAAACTAATAGATGACCAATATTAGATTTCTACCTTGCCATCATAGTACTTCTCCCGGTTGTCAGTGAGGACAGAGCGAATGACATTGCCAGAATACTCAATGACCATCTCTCCAGCATCAATGTTCTTCTTGCAGAACAGACCTCTGCCGTGTATGGCTGATCTGTATACATAGGATATAAAAATACATAGGATGAATATGTATGCAACAAAGATGCATGCTTGTTTTCAATCCAACCATTTTTGGTTTAAATAGAAAGTGTATATACCTGTAGACACCCACAGCTTCCCTGGATGCTTTCTTCAAGTGCCTGAACCTCATAGGCAGTGGCAAGTCCATGCTGGTGGCCCGTCTGTAAAAACACCAGGAGTTTAAATTCTTTAATCCATAACTGAAAAAAGGTTAGAACAGGGTCAAGTAAGGTTGCTCACCGTGCAGACTTCTGCTGCCTCTCCTCCTCATCTTCCTCCTGGGGGTTGTACACAGGAGGCTGACGGTGTTTGGAAGCCAGGAAATTAAACATGTCCAGAACTGATCGCCTGAAATTATGAATTCAAGCAGATGAAAGTTGGTTAGTGTTTAAAAGATTTCACATTCACAACAGTCCTTTACAGAATGATTTGTTACCCTTTTCTATTGTGCAAAAGTTTAAGATTCTCAGGGATCGGAAACAGACCACCCCAGACATGACAAATACCTGTGGTACACCTCAGCACGGGCAGATCCATGAGGGTTGACAGGAGGATCTTCTGGCTCCTCAGGTTTATGGAAGCGGAACCTATAGTTTCGGCAATGCCTAGCTCCGTACAACTGCTCCAGTAAAAACACTACAGCATCGTGAACAACACCCAGCATCTTTAAGCCATTCACTCCTGAAAAAGAAAAGTGATTTGAAATACAATATGCGCTTGCCAAATTAACATGATCAGTAAAACAAAATATGTATAATGTTTACAATAAATGCTCTATAATGTTTTTACCATCAAATGAAAGGGCCTTGAGTCTAGCATTGGACCGGGCTTCTTGCACTTTATCTGTAAGGGACTTCCAGGCCTCTGAAACAAAAAAGGATTTTGAAACAGAAAATTAATTTCACAGAAGAATGATTGTAATTATCAAACAAATGAACATTAAAATCCATATTGGGTCTAAACTTCGCATTACACATCATCTAGATCTTTCTTACCCTCAATACTTTCACAGCGAATTTGAAATCCATCATCACTGCAGATTTCAAATATGAGCCCTTTCTTGGGCTTGTAGTCCAAAGAGGAGTCTCTCCCACTGTCCCTTTGATCAGGTGTTTCCACTGAGAATGCATTAGATCCTTTCCCATCACCCTTATTAGGTATTCCTGCAAAAAATGTGACAAAAATGTATCTGTAACCACTGTAACATTTAACAGAGAGATAGACAGAAAGACCTGACCTTTTACATACCTGCAGCCTTTGGTTTCTGATTATGTGTGTCCATGGTTTTATGTTTAAGAGCAGAGGAATCAGCTGTCATAGTGGCAGATTCACTGTGAAAAGAAAAAAGGAAAAGAGTTTAATTAAGTCAGATACCTAATTGAAAATTTAAGATTGATCCTTATTATTGTTTACCTCTTTTTTGAACCAGTTTCATTTGACTGCCCTGTATCCATTGGCTCAGGTGATGAAAGTTGTCTGTCGCTACAAAAAGAAAAAAAGTTAGCACTTTTCAATTTTTTTTTTTTTTTTTACCAATAAGCAAGATGCATTTTAAAATTTCAGACACTTACCCTGGAAAACATGATAATTGGATTCCAGATGCATCAACAGTTGGTGTATCTGACTGAAGTCCTTTGTGTTTCTTTCCACTGCTCTTATCTGGGCTTGATCGAGGTCTTTTAGCCTTTTGCTTTCCTTTCCCAACAGTTGTAGAGGCTGCTCCAGCAGATAACTTTGAGGATTGTTGCTGATGTGGTGGTCGAGAGATGGGAGAGGTTCGTGAGCTCTGAGTGAGGACGCCAACGACATGACCTTTGTTCAGTTCTTGAGCGATTAGATTAGGGGTAAGAGCAACTTGACTAGCTGAACTGACATTTGGGTCAAGGGTTTTATCTGCCAAGACTCCTTTCTCCACCTGCTGGTTGACAGACATGCTTATGCTTTGGTTTGGGGGGAAAACACAGATGCTACTTGCAATGGACTTCTGGGCAGGATTAGTAAGATGAGACATCATTGGGGTTCCTGAATGAAGAACCATCTGTTGCTCTGGAAGGTTCAGGTTTTTAGGGTTGATAAGGAGGTTACCTATAGGTCCTGTGATCTCAGTTGAGCTAATGAGTCCTGGGGTGCTCAGCGATACAGAGCTTGCTCCTAAAAAGTTTCCAGGTGCACTGGAAGGCACCGACACCACATTCAAAATGGACTGACTTGGGTTGAGCCCTGACACAGTACATGGGAGCAGGTGAGTTGAGGAATCATGTCCCAGTATGCCAGGCTGAGTTGTGGTTGAAATAGGCATTGGCTGTGGAAGGAGAGTAGGTTCCAAGTACATTACCCCTTGCTTTGGGCGTTTTATGATGTTAGGAATTTTTCTATGAGGTGTGGCAGTTGCAGTTATAGTCCCTAGTTCCATCAGGCCTGCCTGAGCAGGGATTCCTGCAGCAATTTGTGAAGGTGACAAGTTTATTATCATATTGGGCCCAACATCAGAAGGAGCAAGTGTGGGTTGAGTCTTTGGACGCGCCTGTTTCTTGCTCTTATGACTCTGAAGACGAGAAATTAGGCGTTTCTTGCCATGTCCAGAGGGGAGCATAGTTGGAGCTGGGGTGATGGAGGAAGCACTAGATACCATAGCAACACTAGGGGCATGATCATGCCTATGTCCTGCTTCTGTCACACCAATATGGGGATCATGGGAGGTGACTCCTATGATGAGGCCTGATGTAGTGCTAGGAATGACTGGCTGGAAACCAGTATGAGAGGTGCCTGTGAATGCATGGATTTGTGGGTGATGAGGTACAGGCACTAAACCTTTGCCGCCAGCAGGAAAAATGGACTGAGAGGTAGAGATGCTACCACTGAGGCCAGTCAAAACAGGTGCACTAGTGTTCATGACACCTGTTGCACTAACAGATGGTGCAATCTGGATCTTTTGGGGTACACCATTGGGAAGGGTTTGCAATACATAGAGAGGCTGCAGATGCTGGTTTAACACTATCAGTTTCTCTGGGCCAGGCTTCAATTGAGAGGTGTTAGCTTGAACAGCAGAACTTGCAATTGGAGTGGGGCCTGAGCTAACAGTGGCAGCAGGGATGAACTTCTGACTCTGGAGAGGCAAGGTGGGTGAGCTGGAAATACCTGGTGTGCTAGTAGTTCTCGTCAGATCTCGGTTTCCAGTCTCTCCCACAGGTTCGACTCCAGGACTTGTGATATGGTCGCCATCAATGTGTGCAGGAATGAAGTGTTCTGGGGTCATGTGACCTTCCGGAACCTGTGAATCAGTACATCTGTCCTGTGGGCTCTTGCTGGATACAGTGGACCCTGTTCTCTGTTTCTTTCCACTTTTCTCAACTCCCGATTCCTCTGTGGCCAGAGCCAACATAGTACGGTCGGAGGTCTCTGAGATCAATGAGCCATGATTTTGATTATTTACGGTGGGACTTCGGGTTGTTAACACAGAGAGGTCTGAGGGCAGCTCAAGAGGAAGACCATATGACTCCTCTACAGCAATGGAGGTGTTCACCCCACTCTCGCCAGGTTCAGCACTGGCCAGTGGCTGAGTGAAATCTTCAAAAAGCATGTCCTTTCTTTGGTTAACATCCACCCCATAACTCTCATCTAAAGAGAAAGGTTCAGCAGAAGGAGCTTCTGTCTGTTGTCCCAAAGACTGCATTGAAGGAGTATTGAGCACAAACTCCATAATATCAGAAGGCAGGATGTTACCACAGTCATCACTGTTGTTGTTATCAGAGTCAGACTTGAGGAGATCCGTGGTGAGTGACAACTGAGTTTCAAGGGGGTCTTGTCCTTGTGTTTTCACACTCCCTAATGGAAGACAGTTATCCTTTTGATTTTTACGACCTTCACGACTGTTACCACTTGTATTATTTTCTGCCTCCTTCCCTGAGTCAATGCTTGATTTTTCTGTCCTGCCTTCTCTACCTTTCCTTTTTGTTGAGCTTTTATGTGTGGACGAAGTAGTAGCTGTGGTTTTGCTGCTAGTACTTATACTAACGTCACTCTCAGAACCATCGTCCACACCATCCAGCTGGCCAATTTGTTGCAGCTCCAAATTCTTGGTAGCTGTTGATACCTCATCACTGTCATCTTCATGTTCTTTTGCCTGGTCCCTCCAGAACCTGTGGATCTGCGACCCTTTTCCCAAACACTGATCAATACCTGCAATAGACGGAAGACCAGAGTTGGGGTTTATTATGGTGCGTGTGAAGTTGTAATAATACGTGTCCTTATTTGAACCAATTCCTCCTTCTTCGTCTTCTCCACTGTCTGCTGAAGATGATGTGCTCATATCATCTGCCCCATCAACTTGTCCTTCAGCTGAACGCTTGCTGCTCCCAGTTCGCTTCTTCATGGAGATTTCACCACTTCTGTAGAAGGGTATGTCTTCTTCTCCATACGACCGGACACCGTAGAAAGGGGTTAGCCCAAAGAACATGTTCGATCGAGCACGAGCACTCCGCCTTGGGTATCTGCGTTTTGCTGAACCTGCCGAACCATCACTATCCTCCTCGTGGTGCTTATCTATGCTGCCTTCGTCCTCTAAATTATTGTCATCCCCATCATCAGCACACTGGTGATCCAACAGATGCTCCTCAGGATCATCCGGGTGGATGTGGCTGTCTGATTCAGAGCTTTCAGAACTTGCAGATGGGGAGAAAACCACTGCTCGGGAGGACCTTCTTTGGGGGCCCTGGTTGCTAGGGGTAACAGAAGTGTAAGTG
This sequence comes from Siphateles boraxobius, assembly GCF_051911475.1. Lineage (NCBI taxonomy): Eukaryota > Metazoa > Chordata > Actinopteri > Cypriniformes > Leuciscidae > Siphateles > Siphateles boraxobius. The sequence goes on along the minus strand of NW_027509186.1, from coordinate 26,124,917 downwards.
TTTGTGTTAGGGGATATGCTGACAGCTTTGGTACCATTAGGATCCATTTTCTGAGACAAAATAGGCAGCCTCTCAGTTTGTTTCTTCACCACTGGAGTAACCTCTTTGCTTGATTTAGGGTGTAGCTGTTGTGGTCTAATACCTCTCTCGCCTCCTGCTTTCGGCTGATTAGCATCCATGGCTGAACTATGCTTTTTCTCTGAGCTAAATCTCTCTTTGGACTTTAATGGTTTCTCCACTTCCTTCTGATCCAATTTATTAACTTCCACTGTACCAGATCCCATGTTGCTGCTCAGTGCGGTGCCTTTATTGCTAATGTTGTGAGGAGGTGGACCCTGGCCTTGTGTTTTGACATTACCGCTTTTAGAGTTGCTGTTGAGAACTGGGTTTCGGTTCTGAGGAGTCTCTTTTCTTTCTTTTGAAACATCCCTGCTCACATTCATTTTGACTTTGGAGTGTTTTTCTTTGGTGCTAGAGGTTCCATGACTAACCGTGACGGCAGCACTTGCCTGGAAGCCACGCTTTATTTCTTCCTCTCCCACCTTGGTACCAGATGACCAGAGAGGCTTCATTGCCGCTGCCGCAGCTGGGCCAGACGCATGGTCATGAGACTTCCTACTCCCACTTTTGCTGTAAACCGATTGCAGAGACCCAGTCTTTCCTGAGTCTTTTGATGCAGCCATTGATGTCACATTTCCTTCCTTGATTGGATTAGCTTTGTCTTTTGGAAGAGTGGCGAGTGGATGACTGGGAATAAAAGTGGCTCCAGCTGGTAGGTCAGTATCTTTTGTGGCTGGTTTCACTTTCTCGGTTCTTAAACTGCCACTTCCTCTCTGATGTCCTGTCAAAACTGCAGTTCCGAGAGGTGGTGACACTTGACTTACGCTAGCTGGTTGTGATGTCTTCAAACTCTCAACATCAGACTGCTTTTTAGATGCCTCTCTACTACCATCTATTCTTTCAATGAAACCAAAACCGATTCGACGCTGTGCTCCGCTGTTTACTGAATTTGCCTCTCGATTGTGAGATCTCTCTCCAGATGGTACTCTTCCTTTCTCTGTGTCCCTGGGTAAAGGTTCCTTAGAGGTTGAGGACAGGGAAGGGGCAGATAAATTGCCTGTCTGACTGGATACTGTGCCTCCCTGTGGAGGGGAGAAAAGCTTTTGCCCAGGTTGTTGAGTGGAGATGGAGGAAGTGCTGTGTCGACGAGATCCGATGCTTTGTAGACTGGAGTTCAGCAGAGGGTCCCCCACAGTCACAATCTCATGGGCTAAACTACTAAAACCATCTAAAGGGGAGAAATTGCATTGAACAACATTTAAAAAAAAAAAACTTTAATAAATGAGATAAAGCAATATAAATACTGTATATAGTAACTCCTACCTGGGCAGGGAAGTGGTCTGGTTAAGGGAGAACGATTACATGGTGGGTAGCTGGGGTGTCTGTTCCTAAAATAAACCCTTTGTTTCGGTGTGGAAGGCACATTTGATGGTTTTATGGAATCTGTGGGTCCAGGCAAAGCAGCGTCCACTTCAGCTGAAATGTTTAATAATGATCGGTTTTAAAACGCCAACAAAATGACTCAATGAGGACTATAATAAATCTAAATCTACTTACATGAAACAGGTGGAGGACTATGAGCAACTGTGTGGTTCTCCTCTTGAGCTACTGCGTTGTTATTGATAGTTTCGGTCATAGTGGGGCGGCACACTAAAATTCTACATTTATAAACGCATCGCTTACGGGCATCTAGAGTGCTCCAGTAGACCCTTGAGCATCTGTGTAAATAGATCAAATGGTCATTTCATTTTATATCTTATGTTTACTGAAATACAACACTGTAATTTCAAAGACTTACTGGTATCCCACAGGAAACAGCTTCCTCTCACAATCTGACAGTTCAGTTAGCATACCAAGACAGTCAATGGTCATAGACCCTGACCAAAACAAAAGTGACATTTAATTTTGATGTAGAGTGCTTTGCTTATTAGTTATCAATAGCAAGCACTGTGCAAAGACATACATACCTATCATCATTTGGATATTATCTGGTTCAAGCCCATTAACAAATTTTTTTCTCAGACTGATTCCCTCAAAGTCCACAACGACCCTCCGAGTCACCTCAAAGCCAGATTCTGGCACCGCCTTTAAAAAAAGGTTTATTATTTATAATAAATTCAACACTTCACAACAAATATACAAAAACATAACTTGCTTACTGATGCATGCATGATACCTTACCTCACCCTTTATAAGATCTCTGTGATGCTGACAGTAAACCTTCTTGTCCTCTAAAAAGGCACACTGCTTCTGACGTGCACACATGAAATGGTAATTGTTGGTACAGGAGGTCAGACAACAACTCACCGTAGCTCCGGGTTTGTGACAATTCTCACATTGCTGAAAAAGGAAAGCATAATGCATTCTGTTTTTGGGTGGGGAAACATTTTTTGCCTATAGCCTTCATAGTATGCTTATTCGGCAACAAAAATAATTACATAAATATGTATTATGGCACTGTAACTTAATCTAAGCCATGTGTCGTGTTTGTTAATTGTGTACCAGCTGTTTGCCTCGGCCGACTGCCATGTGGACATTTTTGAGAGCACCGTCAACATCCTCGAACACCTCTGCTGACCACAGTGCACAGTTCACATGGGCCCACTCATTCTGGCCAATATAAAGCAGTCTCCCACAGTCCTAGAAAACAGATTACCCAAAGTCTTACAAATCAAAATTAAAATACAGTATAATTATAAATCCATATACATGCCAATATAATCTTTTTGGTTGGTGATTACTCACGTTTGTGTTCTTATCTCCATAATTCAGACAAAGCGCACACAGTCTATTGTCTCCAACACCAGGAGGAGAGGAAATCACAGGGTTGTCTTCAGGGCTGTGGTCTGAATCAAAAGAAAAATTCCTGTGTTACTTATCTACATACACTTTAACTTTGTTTGAACTGAAAAATAATCAGAATGAAATTGAATGTAGTTATTTGTCTCCTAACAGTATGTACCATTCAATTAGTTCCTTAAAGTTTACATGTAAGTTTTTATAGTGCTTTAAAGCAACTTTCTCACCATGGATAAGAATGGGTGGAGGAGGAGGTAGTGTGGGGGCCATTAGGGAGTTGGGTTCTCCTGGGGCTTTAGGATGGGGAGCTGGGATGATCTTTTTCATGAGCACAGGCTGCTCAGCCCTGGCTATCTCCTCCCTCTCCTGCCACTGGGCATAGTTGTGATCCAAAGAAGGGGGTAGAACAGCATTGGGAAGCAGTCCACTACTGCAAAGATACAACACTCTTGTTAGTCATGTCTTTGTTCCACAACATTGTTTAATTACCTAACATATGAACAAATGTATGTTTATACAGCAGTACCATTTAAAAATGTTCAATGTCCCATAACTATACGCTAAATTGCCTAGGTGATGAATGGCAGTGAGAGGAGGACAGTATGCAATAGAAAAATAATTCGCAAATGCCAAATCACAATAAAAATAAATAAATAAATAAAAGACTAAAAGCTGATAGCATAATTGCAAATTGAAATATAAACATTGTTCATTTAAAGACACTCTTCAAAATCAGGTGCGCACAAACACACACACTTAATAATTCATGGTAACAAATGAAGTATACAAACACGCAAACCAAATGCCAACCACAAGACTTGTCAAAGCACCCATGTGAAATGTGACACTGCCTGTCGACCTCAAACAATGGAGCTAGAACATACAGGCTGCATTCCCTATGGAAAGGTGATATTTCTGCTCTAGAAGAGAGCAGAGAATAGTAGGACACTCAACAGTGAGTTTGTTTTCGATGCTCATATACTAGCTTAACTGGTCCCACTATTCACCATCAAACTAAAAACAGTTTGTCCCTGAATTTAGTTCTGAAAATTGTTTTTTTGACCAAAGAATTTAAACAGAATGATTCAAAGTCAAAATGTAGGGGAAAAAAAATAAAACAAATTGAAACAAATCATTAATGCATGGGAAAGACTCACTTAGAAGAGACTTTGCACGTCTCCCAGAATTTGGACTCCTTCACCTTGTACCATGGAAAAATTCGGTCCATTTGCTGTAACAAATAACAGTGACATCACAAACAATAATGTAGAACAATAATGTAGGACTGTAATGTTCCATTGTCAGAATTGTGTGTCCACCAGCTTTTCCTCACCAGGATAAAAAAAGACTTGAGCATGCTGTTGGCTTTCCTGCTCTCTAGCTGACCTCCGTCTGAATTGAAGGCTGTCTGGATGATTTTCACAATGTCATCACTGAACTCCAGCTGAAAGAGAGGAGCAGAAATTGACACCTGGCCTCACATGTATTTGACTGGTATATGAACCCTGCTGCATTAGAGGCTCAAAAGGCAGCAGATAATCTTTCTAATAAGAATAGAAAGATAAAAGCTTTTTGGTTTTTAAAATTTTTCAAAAAGGACATGTATATAAACTCTTACCACCGATTTATAGCATCCAGAATCCATTTTCTTCTCCACAGACTCCAAATCGAGAGGCGAATCATTTGGTGGAGAGACCTCAGTCAGCACAGGGGGGTCAGGGCCCTCTGGGGAACGGCGTGAGGGAAGACTCTCTTCTGTCTCTGGGTTCAACTCAGGTGGCTTCATAACCGCCTGAGAGAAAGAAGATAGTGCCATCACTAAGTTTGGTGGTGAAAATATAGCTGGTGAGAACTTCTAGGATTGGAGATGGCAATTCACCTGTCTGTAGCGAAGCAAGTGTGTGGATGTACGGGAGTTGAGCAGAGAGGTGAGAACTTGCCGCATGGATTTCTGAATTTCTTTCTCCAAGACGGCCCGCCACTCAGCGGGATTGGGCTCAGTGCAGTTTTTGCAGGTGTAGACCACACTCTCAGGCAGGTTAGACAAGAGCTCATACATATCATCTAAATATATAAAAGGAAAGATTACCTATATAGTGGTGTATTACAGAAACTTTCAAAATCTAGAATGCTACCTTATCTTTAATAACCGTAACCATGTTAGAACTGATCAGATCTTAACTAAATACTTACACTACCATTCTAAAGTTGTGGTCGGTAAGACTGTTTAATGTTTTTGAAAGAAGTCTCCTTAAGGCTGCATTTATTTGACCAAAACTATAGTAAAAACACTCATATTTTGAGAAACTTTCAATTTTAAATAGCTTTTTAGCCATTTAAATAGGCCTGTATTTTAACATGCAATTTATTCCTGTAATGTTAAAGCTGAATCAACAACTTTTATTAGTTGAATGTCATGGTGTAATGCCACAAGACAGATAAGAGATGTTGAGAATAACAGATAATTCACCGGTTAAACTTTCACATTTGGCATGGACCCAGCAATCACACTTCCTGCACTTCATCATTTTGCTATCACAGTCATCGTCATCATAGCACTTATTACAGAGTGGGCAGATGTTGCCTGGGAGAAGAAAAACATTGATTACATAGTTAAGTGATAGTTTAGAAACATACAATAAACATCAAGGATGTATAGCACTGACCTTTAGCTAAGAGTTTGGCACAGTCATGACACAAAGAGAAATCATGTGACCACTGGGCATCCCAGGCCTTCCCTGGTTTGGTGGCTCCACAACTCTTGCAGCACACACACTTGGTGCAAATCTGTGGCAGAAGGAAAAATAATTATGTGAGAATGTAGCAAAAATATAACAGATGTTACAGACATCTAGGATTGAGAGTGTGCAAGTACCCAGACTCTTTTCTTCTTGGTGGGTCTGGTAGGGTGGTTGGGTCCCAGGCACTCAGGGTGATAGCTGTTTCGGCACTTGTCACACTCCAGTAGCTGCTAGATGATGGAAGGAATACAATTTTTAGTTCTGATTCCATCTAGGTATTAAGCGTTAGTCATTTCTGAAGGTTTTGGGAGTGGCTAGGGGCTTTTAGAGAGAAATAACTAACACTTGGAAGTTGCTTAGTCGGTTATTAAATTTATCGAAAGGAAATGATAATTCCAGTGAGATGACATGTATTTTTTACTTTTCATGAGCAGGTATTTTTCATTAGAAAATACCAAATGAGGACATTAATCGTTGATCAGAGCAGACTAATCCTTTGAGTATTCAACTTTTTCATTAATCTTTAACCATTACATCAGAATGTTATAACCTTTTAGATCTGATGGTCATAACGTAGAACTGTGTGAAAAACTCTTTAAGAATAATATCAATCTGTCTCATACTGGTTAAATTTTTTGTGTTAAATTTTTTTCCATTAAATCTGGAGGTTTAAAAACTTTCCTCCCTCTGTTCCAAAAGAGTCTTCTTTTAAAAATCCCTTCTGTTGATATTGGAAGCACTTTATTATTCCCATGATCAGAGACTCTGAAATACTACATTTTGTACTTTAGGTGAAAGCTTTAAAACACAAATACCTGCCATTTAGTTACTTGCATAGTAATTATTCTGTTAGTCTGCCTTATTTAAATTTTACCTTTTTTGTTATGCATTTCTGCAGACATTTCTGGATTCTAAAGCATCTCTGATCTATATTGTGATTGAAATGTAAATGAATAGAAAGTCTTACTTTTGTTTTCTGATACTTCCGACCACAGACATGGCAAAAGCGGCATCGACGACAACACCAGTTCTCCCACTGTTCCTCATGGGGGCGTTCTGTCTCCCCCAAGCAGAAGAGGTGGAAGGGTTCACAGCACACCTGGCAGAAAACAAACTGAAGAAAACAAACCATAAGAACACATCTCAATTTTTTTGCCTTCAATTCATAAGACAGGAATCACAAACAAAAGACAGCCCACCTCTACATTACCGCTGCTGGCACAAAGAAAGCACACCACCGGCGGGGTGATTGGCACAGAGGTGAGAATGCTGAGCCCACCCATCTCCCACACATTCTCAATGTCATAGTCCTCCTTGAAATCAACTCTGATTCGATGCACTCCATCGCAGGGCGCTTTCTGCTTGGCGGTGCCCCCAGGCGAAGGAGTGCTCTGGGAGTTTAAAGTACTGCTGTCTAGTTTGGGTATCCTTTTCTCCTGTAAACAATGCCATTTATATTACATTGGGGCATATGCAAGACGATTTACCCAAAGTGTCTTACGGTGTGTTCACACCGAACGCAAATTTAATTATTTAATCGAGTAGATTACATACAAAGTCAATGCAAAGACGCGAATAGACGCATCATTCGTGCCTGGCGTCGCGAATGACGCGAATTGGGCGACGCGTTTGCCGCGAACGTCTTCGGCGCAAGATGAAAAATTTGAACTCGAGCGAATGTTCAAGCGTCTGACTAGACGCAATAGACGCGTATTTAACGCTCTATTCGCATTCGGAGTGAACACACCATTAATGTATTCAAGGTGCATTTTGTCAGTCTGTGCATCCCCTGGAAATTTAACCTGTGACCTTGGCATCATTTGTGACCCGTGCTCTATTCGCTCTATTCGCATTTGTGACCCGTGCTCTATTTAACGCTCTATTCGCATTCGGAGTGAACACACCATTAATGTATTCAAGGTGCATTTTGTCAGTCTGTGCATCCCCTGGAAATTTAACCTGTGACCTTGGCATCATTTGTGACCCGTGCTGGCAAAATGAATCACAATAAGCAAATAAAAAAAATTAGTTAATTATTTTCACACTCTCTACCTTCAAATGATGTATGATTTGTTGGAATCAGACAAAAAATGGCTGAGCTACAACTCCTTGACGTCATTAGAGGTAATAACACCGAATTTGGTCAAAACCAAATATTTATCTATAGGAAAAAAAATATATATATATAATAATATGATATATTTATAAAAATACATACATTTCCCATGATACCACAATTGTTTGATTAACATAAAAAAAACAGACAGCTTATATATTTAAACCTACTTACCGCACAGATCTAAAATAATGTTACACATCAGATGTTTTTCCCCAACAGTTAACCAAACGTTCACACAAGACATAACAGATAATGTTTGTGTGAATACTCGCCAAGACAGATTTTTTAAATTCTGTAATTCTGTGTATGAGTGTATATCGGGACCGCGTATGGCAAGCCGTTTTAACTTTTATTCATTTCCAGGATATGAATTGTTGATATCAACAATTACATTTTTGATATCAACAATTACATTTTTGATATCAACAATTACATTTTTGATATCAACAATTTAATTATTGATATCAACAATTTAATTCTTGATATCAACAATTAGATTCTTGATATCAACAATTTAATTCTTGATATCTGTAATTGTATTTTCACTAGTGAAATGTCACCATAGGCTGCCATTCAAAATTAATTGTTGATATCAACAATTGATTTCTTACTAGTAGAAATATAATTTTTCATATCAATAATTACATTGTTACTAGTAAGAATGTGAATTCCTGATATCAATAATTCAATTGTCACTAGTTGAAATGTCTATTCTTGATATCAACAATTTAATTGCTACTAGTAAAAACTTTAATTTTTGATATCTGAAAATGTATTTCTGATATCAATATTATTTCAGATATCTAAAATGGCTTTCTTACTAGTAATAATCACATTCATGATATCAGAAATTAACATAGTCACTAGTGAAAATGGAATTATTGATATCAAAAATGAACATTGTTACTAGTAGCAATTCAATTGTTGATATCAAGAATAGACATTTCAACTAGTGACAATTGAATTCTTGATATCAAAAATAAAGGTTTTTACTAGTAAGAATTGTATTTCTGATGTGTGAAATTGGAATTGCAACTAGTAAGAAATCAATTATTGATATCAACAATTGATTTTGAATGGCAGCCTATGGTGACATTTCACTAGTGAAAATACAATTACAGATATCAAGAATTATAGTTTTTACTAGTTGAAATACAATTCTTGATATCTAGAATGAGCATTTTAATTAGTAAAAATGTGATTGTTGATATCAAGAATTAGCATTGTTACTAGTGGAAATGTAATTTCTGATATCAAAAATTGCCATTGTTACTAGTATAAATCTAATTCCTGATATCAATAACTATAATTTTAACTAGTTAAAATTGAATTGTTGATATCAAGAATTCATATCCTGGAAATGAATAAAAGTTAAAACGGCTTGCCATAGACCGCGTGCTGTCTGAGGCGTCTTTGTGTGCACATGTCGGATCTGTCAGTCAGTACGAGTAAGATTGTTTTTCATGGACAAAGGAAAGGTACTCCTCTCAGAAAACATACAAATAAAGATACTTTTAGATGTTTAATTGCTATTTGGAGCACCGGGATCGCTAGACGAGGGCTTATTTAACTACTTTTTGTGAAATCGACATTTTTCACTTGTTTTGCCTGTAGCTCGAAATTATCCCGTAAGCATTCCGACTCCTTTTGCAAGCACGGGTCACATTTGTGCTATGAATCTGAATCTCAGAATTATCAAAATCAAAGAAAATCAACCACTATTCATACGGGGAAAAGGCAAGAGACAAAACTGTTTTTGTAAAAAGTTTATGACACACAAAAAAAATACAAATCTGCCTGCAAGATCTGCTTACCTTTTCTTTTGGTTTAGGCTTGAGTGGTTGAACACATCGAGAGGTCAGTTTCTTTAGCTTTGCTTCGGATGCTAAAGGATGACATGACCATAAAACAAAAACATTAAGGCTATGTTAAATAAGGGGTGTCCAATCCTGCTCATGGAAGGCCATCTTTCTGCAAAATTTAGCTACAACAGACCGGCTTGGAAATTTTGATTAGTTGACTCAGGTGTGTTTAATTATTGCTGGAGCTAAACTCAGCTGGAAGGTGACCCTCCAGGAGCAGGAATGGACACCCTCTGTGTTAAGTTAGCAACAGTAAATATCCTCATCTCTTTACCTGTGTCTGCTGCAGAGCTGGATTGACTTTGTTGCTGAGATTTCTTCTTGGGCTCAGTGGGCTGGGACTTTGCAAGACCTTCCTTTTTTGCTGGCATTTGGCTTTGCTGCTGCAAGGACTGTGCTGGTGGGGAAGATGGGGCAGCATGCAGGGAGGTGGATGAAAAACTGGGCTGCTGCTTCCGTTCCTTTCTAAAGGTTGAGCTCAAAGGGGTCTGAGATTGCTTGGGGTCATCAGAAGCAATAGAGAGCAGAGGGTCCTTTGGGGAGGAAGCTGGTGAAGATGGTGATGAAGGTTGCGTCTGCTTTTGTTTGTCCTCTCCCTGTGCAGGTGGTGGAGTTTCACTTTTCTTATGGGGAGGGTCATCCTTTGGAGGGGGGCCTGGCTTGGGGCTTGATTCAGAACACTGGGATTTGTGATGGGAATCCTTTTTTTCAGTCAATTTATTCCTCCTCTTGTCCTTTTTACCTGAAGTCAATGCAAACAGACAATTAATTGAAATATAAGAGCATCTCTGGCTTATAATAAGGTATTCTGAAAAAACTGACCTTTCGCCTGCTTTTGAAGAAACTTTGACGGCATCCACTGCAAGTTCTGACACTTCCGTACTCTGTGATGACAAACACAAATGTTTACAGCAATTTTAGGGTCAAAAGGTTCAGAAACCCACAATTGATCATATTAATAACAAAATTTTAAACTCACTTGCAACACTGCTTTTTAATATTGCGCCCCCCAAATTTGGGCTTATCCAGACAGTTGGTGCAGACCCCACAGTCATTTGGGACTTGGCAGCCTGGACACTGCCCGCAGCGTCGAGAGCGCCGGCCCTTTCTGGGTGGGGCTTCATGGACCGTTTTCTGCCTCGTTACTGGCTTAATAGGAGGTGTGGGTGGCTCCGCCTCCTCTGATCCCGCCACTGATGATTTGTCTATTCAAGTATACCATTAAAGATTTAAAAACTGGCACTTTTCTTCAACAAAATCAAACTAGTTCTAAGATGTTGTTTTCTCACCATCATTTCCCATGGAAGACAAGATCTTTTCTCTCTCCTCCCATGGCAAGGCACTAAGGGTAGGCATATCATCTGGGAACACCGCACGATTGCGACCCAGAGCTACAGCTGCACGACGACACACATGCTTGATGCGTGGACCACGGACTGACGCCTCAGAGGAGTCACTCTCTTGACCCTGGACAGGACAAACAAATGGAAATGGCCTTTTGTGCATTTAGGAAAAACAACCTAGAAACATTTTCTAAAGAAAAGGGGACAACAAAAGACAAGACATACCGGTAATTTGGGTTGATCTGCAGGTTGTAAATCTCTCTTCTCTAACTTATTGAGCTGAGCTTTAGCTTTTTTCAGCAGTCCTGCAACGTGCCTGTCTGTGACTGGCTGTTTCTCAGCACGAGCTAACACAGAGCCTAGAGATGTGGTTGCAGTGGGTTTTCCCATCTGCCCTGCTTGGGTAAGAGCACTCAATTTATCCTTGTCCTTCTCCATCTCTACTCCCTCTGCTTCAATAATCTTCTCTGAAGGTCTGCCTTTTTTGGCCAGACGACCCTTGGATGACAAGGCCCCAACAGGTTGAACTGCTGCAGAGTTACTTTGGGAGCCCTCTGCACCAGAGTCAACTGAGACTGACTTCTTTCGGCCAGCTGTCCTTTTTTGTGTGAGAGATTCTTCAATGTCCCTGGGCTCAACCGCAAATAGGCTGGATGTAGAATTGGGGGAAGTCTCTGATGGAAGGCTTTTCCCTCTTTTATCCCAGTCTTTCCTTACATCTCTTTTGTTTTCCTTTTCACGCTCTCTACTCTTCTCCGTCTCCCTGTCCTTCTCCTTTGTACCGGTGTCTCTAATAACAGAAACGCTCCGGTCCCTTCCTGCTTTTCCAGTACCCCCACCTGATCCTTGAGGACTGGGGCTAAAAAGAGGAAAGAGCTGTGAAGATGAAGCAGAACTCCCACTCACACCGAGACCTCCTGCTGCCCGCCGCCCATCGGAAACTCCGTGGCTCGTAAGACCAATAGAGCCTGAGGGGAAGCCGCTGAAAGAAGCTTGAGTTAAGGCACTGGCTGCAAGTGCACTGACTGCGACTCCAGGCAACGGGCTTGAATTTCCAGTCACGCTTATGGGGACAGAACTGCTAATCATGGATTGTTCAGAGGCCTTCCCTGTTTGAACTCCTGACTGACTGCTCCTGGTAGTCATTGAGTGTGAAGGTGACCTGGGTTGTCCACGTGAGAATCTAGACCCCTTTCTCTTTTTGTTTGACGTTGGTGAGACCTGAAGGGGAGACAGAGAGCCAGGGCTGCTCCCTGAGGAGGATGGGAGGGTGACAGACTCAAAGATGCGGGAATGAGCCGGACTCGGAGTAAAGAAAGGGGGACGTAGTAGTGGGCTGCGCTTTTGGTGTGGCGTTTCAATCCGTGATGAGGGATGCTGGTGGTGATTGTGGTGAGGGTGATGATGCAGGGGGGAGAAAAGTCTGGTACCTGTCCCAGCTGCGCCACCAGGTGCTGGGAATCCTCCTGGTGCAACGCCACCTCCACCAGGCCCTGGTGGCATGAGTCCCACGTCTTCAGCGGTCAGTGGAGGAGAACGAAAGTTGTCGAAAGTGGGCTTGCGGATAAGGCCCTCTTTTGCATACTTGGCAGAGGAGAAGTACTTATTTTCTGCACATGACAAAGAAGTCCAGCGGAAAGTGGGCTCTCGTAGTATGGAGCGACGCTTGTCATGAGAGCTGGAAAGTATTGGAGGGTTGGGCAGAAAAGGGGCAATGGAATGTGACATCCACGGAGAATGGGAGTGATGCTCAGATGCATTGGATGAAGCTGCCTGGGAAGGCTGAGAAGGGCTGAGAAGAGGAGGCGGTGGTGGGGAAGAGGACAACGATGGAGTGGAAGATACTTGTTGAGATCCTGCTTGTGAAACCCCTGGGGCTGGGCTGATGATGACCTGTTTCCTTCCACCAATCAGGCTGCCCCTACCACGTGCCACTAAAGCACCCCTCCGATGACTCTGAGCTTTGCGACCCCGTCTGCTGTGCTCCATCAACAGTACATGGTCTGGCTCCGGCTCTGACGGTGGTGAGGGTGGGTGCGAGGTGTGGTGCATGCTGGCCTCCGTCTCTCCCTGAGAGGCAGGGGAATGATCGCCCTCTTCTGAAAGGGCCTGGGTGCCCTCAGAGGCCTGGGAATCGCAGGAGGAGTCATCAAGACTAGGGCTGCTGGAGCGAGACGACTCCCCAGAAGAGAGCTGAGAGGAATGCTGCGAAACAGCGCTGGAGCCACAGGATGCCGCACTGCTACTGAAGCGCCCATTGCTAGTGCTATTGTTGCAGCTGCTGTTAAGGAGACTAGCTGCAATGGCAGTGGCACTGCCAGTTGGGACAGGAGGTGGTGGAGGAAGGAGAGAGTCAACAGCAGGGCCTGCCCCGGGTGTGGCAGTGGTTCCACTTGTGACGGGAGCTGTGGAAACCAGAGCTGGGGAGGATGATGCTATGGGTTGAGGTGCTGGGGCAGATGCTGCTGTGTCCAATCGAGCAATTTTCATGTGTGTTGGTGGAGTACTGAAACTGCCTTCATCTTCAATAAACCGTTTTGGAGTCTTGATGATGCGCAAGGACACTGTGCTCACAACAGGCATGATAAACTGCCTGATGTTTGTTAGCTGCGTTCGCCTCCTGTGCTTCCCAACCTCAGGATTGGCAGTTCCCTGTGTGCCAATAGCTTCTTTTGCCAATAGTTTCTTCTTCTGGGCCCCTTTCTTTGCCCGCTGCAGCAACTGCTTTGCAATACTGGCATCAGTGCGTTTGGAGGGAGGGACGACCCGCACAGGTTTGATATGGCGAGGGCTTTGACGTAACCCTAACGGCCTCCCGAGTTTAGTAGGAGTCATTGGGTTGACTGTTGTAGAGGAGTCATCGGGATCTGGGCTAGTGCGTTCATCAGAAGGATGAGAAGCCCTTAGCTTAAGATCATGTGGAGAGCAGGCACCCAAATCTTGCTCCTGACGAACCCTGAAGGCCTTATGTTTGGCAGTCCCAGATGCTGTGGTAGACATCTCTAGGACCGAGGAGGCATTAGCAGCTAGAGCAGCAGCGGCAGCAGCCTCAGCTTTGAGGCGCTCAGCCGAAGGCGGCCTGCCCCGTCTTCGTCTTTGCACACCAGGAACTGGGACACTCTTCTTCACAATGGCCTTCAGCTTAGACTTCAGAGGGCTCAGTTTGACATCCCGCAGTCTTTTTGGTTTGGACATCTTGGACTCTCGGCTGATTTTGAGAAGCTTAGCCTCAGAACCCTGATGGTGCCCAGATCCAAGCGGAGTTTGCCTTTTCTCCTCGTCTTCGTCCTCCACGCCATCCTTGCGATGTGCAGGACTGGAGCTGCACTCCAATGCTGTATCATTACCATCTTCAGGCAGTGCATGGCCACTCTGTTGCCAACTCCTCTGGCTGGCAGAAGCAGGAGGGCGGCCTCTTTTTTTTTCTCCAGTGCCAGGAGGCCTCCCTGGTGGTCGTTTTACCTTCTCTGTAGGAGCTGTGGTGACTGGCAAAGGAGCGGTCTCAATACCAGTGCCAAACCTTTGTGCAGCTAGAGACCTAGGAGGACGTCCTCTGGGCTTCTTTTCCTGTGTAACTGGACCTGACAGAAAGAAAAACACTCCTTTAACAAGCACAACATTTATTTACACTTAAATGCATCTCAATTACAACTGAGCAAAATAGCAAGTTAGATCATAGGAGGTCCCAATTACATTTTTTTAATTAAAAAATTCTCAACACACTTGGAGAAAAAAATATGAAGCGAGCGAAAACAAGTGTGTTGGACACTTCTAGCTACTGTGTTGGACCATTTTGACAGAAAGAGTGACAAAGTTAGTTTCAAAATATGTTACGCGGTATTAAAATACAGCAGTAGTACAAGTACAATGCAATATCACTGGCAAGCAAACATCCACGAGCAAATGAAAGGCACTTCCCGAAGCTGGCCACTCTAGTGAGACGTTATCTCTGTATTTCCGGGATACCTGTGCCATCGGAAAGGGTGTTTTCTGCCACGGCTCTAACTTTTAACAAGGCTGCACTCCAGACTAACCCCACATCATGCAGATATGTTACTTTAAAAAAAAAAAAAAAACTAGACAAGGTGTGGATTGAAGTAGGCCTGCTATTTTTATTTGACGAAAAAACTTAAATCTGACGGAAAACAAATTGCCGGTTTTTCAAAGCTTCAAACGGATTCAACGTTTTCTTTTTGTCATCTTAATTTGTGAATTATTTAAGTTAAAAAATATATTTAGTGTAGGGCTATTTTGTTTTTCTCTGTTGTCGCTGTCAGAAATGCTGCAGGTGAGAGAAAATGTGATGTGAATCCAGGTTCTTTTGTTGATCTGTTCTGTATGCTGCTGTTTGCACGTTAATATAAACCCGTGACATTTTTTGGGGGGTATTTTTAACGGGTCACAGACACTCCTCAATTTTATTTTTATTTAATGCCAATTCAATATTATAATCTTATCAGTTACGGTTAATAGTCGGATAACGCGCGGCGGTTGTCGGTCGGGAAAATTAACCGTAACGAGCATCACTAATTGCAATATAAAAATGCGACAATATGTATTGTTGATGCCTTGATGTAAACAATATGATTCGCAACGTTAGTTTTATCTAAGGCTCAGTTTATTGTATTTACTATTAATATGGTATAATTCACCAAAAAAATGATTATTCTGACATCATATACTCACTAGGGATGCTCCGATCGATCGGCCAGAGATTGGTATCGGGCGATAATCACATTTTATGACTCATCGGTACTCACTAAACTTGGCCGACCTCACAAACCGATCACGTCAAAACGTGAGAATGTGCATGATGCGTGGGGACTTAAATAATTTAGCAGTCATGTCATCGCCAGTGTGGAATTACTATGATGTGTCGAGAAACAATGAAAAAAAAAATAGCTATTTGCCATGAAGCCTAAGTTTCAAAGGAATCTCATGTGGAGGAGCATTGCTCTCCAGAGAGATCGCTCTTCTGAAGAGTTGCTTCGCTAGCTCAGAACGCCCGCAGTGACGTGCTGGTTAGGAAATATATGCAATAAGTAGAGCTGCCCGTGCACGACTAAGTTTTTTTCTAGTTGACTAAGAGTAGTTCATTTAAGCCATTAGTCTAATCGCATATTTATATTAATTTAATTACTTAAATATATATGGGAGAAAGTACTAAACCATAATGAGCATTATCGTAATATTGCCTATATTCCGCATATCAAGCGCATTCATAAAGCTTGCCACAAAGAACCGGCAAAAATAATGTTTATGCAGCATGATACATTTTAATTGTTTATTAATAAACTAGTGTTTTCTGGCTGCAAAGATACAGTTGGCGATGGTGACACCATCTTTGCATGTAGTGAAAGTGCCTATAGAGAGAAATGCACACTTCATACGGATTAGCCTTCATTAGCAGAGAGTAGGCTACCCCATTTCTTATCAATTTGAATTGTTGTTGTTGTTGTTGTTGTTTTTCTTAAATAGACATTTCAAGCTTTCTATACGTTCTCAGGTCTGTGAGGCAAGTAGCTTATACGCTGAGTTTCGGTTCATTTATGAGACGCTCCAGTTCACGTGCGGGCACCTCCGTGTCCTATTATATTGTCTGCTATATTTCGCTTCTTATTTATTAAATCCAGCCAATCGGTTGATGAAACATTGATTGAAATTAAGATACAATTTTTACAAAACGAAATTCACTTTAAAGAACAGCTTTCTACAAAACAAAACTTAAGTGTTAAAAATCATGTCTGACCCACTCCAAATGTCTCCTGATATATGGGGCATCTTATGATCCTATCTTACCCATCTCATGCGGTTCCTTTTTCATATAATCAACATAGATGAAATTTAAAAAAAGAACATTATATGAAACAAGTATGAAACAAGCCCAAACAAGTATGAAAAGCATATTTACGTTTTTAAGTTATATTTAAACGTCAGACCACTCCGTTTTCACCAAGTGTGTGGCCTATACATGCATGTGTGCGTGCATTTGGGGAATGGTGCGATTTTCGAATAATACCCAGTGATCTTCGAATATTATTTTTGCTTGAAATGCCCATCCCTTCTAATGAGTAGCATCAAACTAATCCAATTTGTTCTTTAAGGAGTTTAAATTATTTGTTTATTTAATTTTTGTCCTGCTCAGACTTGTATTGGACAAGGTTTAAGTTTCAACCAACTTCTCTATTTTAGGTGATAAAATGTTTATGTTGTCCCCCAAAGTTTACTATTGGACAATGTTTAATTTAACCTCGTGGGCTGCATCAGACTGCTCCATTTTGTTTGTATTTATCTTTGTCTTATATTAAGTATATTAAGCATCGGTATTGCCCGATCACCATGACAAGAAATCGGCTATCGGTATCGGCTGCAAAAATCCTGATCGGAGCATCCCTAATACTCACCGTTTCAAACCTGACATATTTTTGTTAAACTTTTTTTTATTAAACATAAGAGATTTGTATCGCTCCATTTAAAGTTAATTCCTCTAAAACTTAAGATCCAAAAAATGTCATAAAGCCATCGTAGAAATAATCAATCGAGTGGTCTAATCCAAATCCAAGTCTTCTAAAGAGACACGATGGCTTTATATGATGAAAAGATTTACAACTCACATACTGTAAGTAAGCACGGATGTTTCGTAACGTGAGTGTATCGTTACACCCCAAAAGAATACACATGTAAGAGATAGTTTACCTATTGACGTCCTTCCTGGGCTGTGTATTCTTCTGTTGTCAATGACTGTGGTAAAGCCTCCAAATTCCTCCTAAAGAAAAGAACATTTTTCAATGAATTCAGTTGTTCAGGGGCGTCAGTTTATGAGATTTAACCTGAATAGATTTAGTTTTTTTCTAAATTTGTGTCCACAAAACTAAAGTGGCTATTGTCTAAGAGTCATTCAGTTTTCATGACTGAAAAAAGGCAAGAGACCACACATTATGTTAGCAATTAAAATATAGAAATAAAAAATGATAGATATATACAAATTATATAATATCTATATTATTTGTTATACCCTCTAGTTTGGTGTGCATATTTCATTCATTTGTTTAAAGCTCCAGTGGATAACTTTTGTAAATCCAAAATCCAGAAATCAGGTGCAAACTGTTCTTTAGAGGTGCACGATATTGAAAAAAAAAGTGATATTGCGATATCTATATTAATTTAGATATTTTTAAACATATGTAAATTTACAAAAGTTATGGGAAAACGCATCAAGATAGATTCATAACAAATAAAACAAATTCTTACAACACAAGGTTTATTTTCAACAGACAGTCATATTGGACTGGTACAACATGAATAAATAAATAATAACTATGTTTGCTACTAGAGAACAGGACATGTTTTACTGGTTGTACAGTATAAAAATAAATAAATAAGCATGTCTATAGAACAAGAAATGTTAGAAACAATGAAATGAATCTAAAAGAACAAGTAAAAAGAAAATGTCAAGAAAAACAGGGCCCATCAACAACCGTGCAACCGCCTTTAGAAGGCAATTTGCACTTTCACTGGCACCTGGCCACTTTGTGCGTTTTCTCAGATCGGTTAGCTATCTGACTTATCAAAACGATTCCATTTACACCTGGTCACATAAATGTGTTTTCGCAAAACGGATATAAATCCGATCTTCAATTCCAGCGCTATATGCAAATTTAATAGACTTCACGTTGAAGTCTACTTGCCGGGTTGCCCAAAACAACAGACTATTAATCGATCAAAAGTAAGCAAACCAAGTTCTGTGTTCTTCCGACAACTTGAGAAAGTAACAAACACATCTGTGATGGCACCTCTAACTGAGATATGACTAGTTCAGCCAATTCCACTTAGGTATCCTTAGGAGATGCTGTCGCTGGGCTGCATGACATCACTCACTGTTAGGACATCTGTCGCAATTGCTGTATCTCCTGACAACTGCTCCACCTCCATCAAACAGGCTAAGCTTTGCAGACGTCCTATGATAGGATTTAATAAAGCTCCAGGCTTTTATGATAGCCCTGTGCTTATCTCACACCTGACATGAGGGATACAGGGAGGAATGCTGATTACATGGTCCATTTGGGCTCTTGCCTTTCTGGTCTAATTCTGTCACAACATTTTAGGTAAGCCATAATTCCAATTCCATTTTTGAGTCAACTTAAACGCTCCATATCCCTTTAAGTCAGACACTTCCCACATTTATCAGATTTTTCAACAGGCTTACAGTGCAGATAATACTGTAATTACTGTCTGCTCTGCAGCTGGGCACGCTTAGTTTTACGTTGTGATAAAAATGTCTCAGTCATTGAAGTGTCCTTGGTGTGAAATAAGTTATACTCACAAGGACACACACTGAGAGAAAACTTATATACACTAATTGTCTGTATGTGTAGAGGAGAGTTCCACAGATCAGATGATTTAAAAGGATTTTATGGGAAACTGAAACTGGGAGCACATCAAAAGGAATTCCCAGTAACCATGACTTCTAAAATAGAGAAGAAAAAATTATGTTTTCAAAATCAAGTAATAAAGGCGTTAAACAGGCAGCCCTGTATTTGTCAAAGGAAGGAATTTAAATCAGATGAGTTTTTGCATTGAAAAACAGCTAGATGTAGAGGAACTAAATGGGAAGAAGCAGAGTTTACAAGACACATTTTAAACCTGCTAGTTTCAACTCATAAAAATGGCCAAAAGACGCCTATCTGCATGTGTATGGCTGTAGCACTGGTGGTCTGAAGGGGATGAATTTACACACAACAGAGAGAGAAAAAACTACAGAAAATGAATATGGAAATTAATAATAAATATATTGTATTTAATAAATATGATTTCAACCAACCATCAGAGTAGAGTGTGCAAGTGATTGTAATACAGTGATGCTGACAAGCTGGCAACAAGCGCAACCCCGATGGCATCAGCTTAGCACTGGACAATGCATCAATACCACTGATCTCTATGAAGTGAAGCATCAGTTTAAGCATTACCCCAGCAATGCATTGGTCGTTGATAGAGTCCTGTAAAGTTCTCTAAAAGTTAAAATAATTTCAACACCTCGTTTCAATAATTAATGAATAATGAATGAAAGGTTCCCTTTCGAGAGTGGTCTCTCATATTGCGTAGCTATACGCTTATGGGAAAACTCCTTTTCTTGAGAAGTCGACGACGAGCCCCAGCAGCGCAACGAGCGACCTGCAGCAAGCAGCACAGCGGACGGCGGCCTCCCGAACTACACGCTAGAACTCGAGAACGCCTCTTCTGATGTTCCATAGGCTTTTAGGGACCTGCGCAGTGCAACTGATCTAGCCCTGCGTGCCACTAAAACCACCGCCCAGGCTATTGGAAGGAGCATGGCCGGTTTGACTGTGTTAGAGCGCCATCTCTGGCAAAATCTGACGGATATGAAGGACGCAGACAAGACTGCCTTTCTGGACTCTCCAGTCTCTAACACTGGCCTCTTCGGTCCAGCTGTAAAGGGCTTCTCTGACAACACACAACACCTGGGTGGCCGGGTCCCCATTGCATGGCGGCCTGTCCCCAGACGTCATTCAACCCCTAGCCAATCGGGCCGAGGCCTGGGCAGCCATCCCTGATGTGTCAGAATGGGTTATGAACTTAAAACGAGGTTAGACCTCCGCACTTTCATGCAGTGGTCGAGACAGCGGTGAGAAGCAACGTTGCTCACATCCTTTGCACCGAAGTGTCAAATCTATTAGCGAAAGGAGCTGTCGAAACAGTTCCCCTGTCATTAAGTGAGTAGGGCTTTTACAGCCATTACTTCCTTGTCCCAAAAAAGGATGGTGGCCTCAGGCCCATCATAGACCTTAGACACCTGAACAAATGAGATGGCCATTCAGGATGCTAACAACCAAACAGATCCTTGCGCAGATTCGCCCAGGGGATTCTTTTTTGTCAGTGGAACTGAAAGACGCTAATTTTCATATCCAGATAGCCCCCTCATGACAGGCCATTCTTGAGATTCGCCTTCGAGGGGCAGGCTTATCAATACACAGTCCTGCCATTTGGCCTGTCCCCTGAGACAGTGGGGAATACACGTTCTGAACTACCTCGACAATTGGCTCATTCTGGCCCAATCGGAGGCCAAGTTACTGACCCACAGATTCTGGTTCCTGTTGAAAATGCCTTGTGCTCAGGATCAACTTATCAAAGAGTGTATTGTCTCCCAGCCAAGGTATAACCTTCCTGGGAACAGTTATCGACTCTATTCAGATGAGAGCATGGCTCACGCTAGTGCTGGGCGGTTTGACCAAAAATGTATATCAGTTTTTTTTTCAAAATTATGCCGGTTTTCCGGTTTATGACGGGTTTTTTTTTTCATGCATAATCAGGTTTTCAAAGCATTTTCTACTGTTTGAGAGAGGAATTACTGCAGTAAATTGACTTAGGATGGTCTATTTTACTGTCATTAGTGAATATTGTAGAATAGAATAGCGCCCAGTATAACCTAAAATTGTTATTTCTTAACGTTCTAATAACGTTCTTATAACCAGGAAATAACGTTAATACAACGTTTATATAACAGGAGAATTGTACGTTCTAATGAAATTTGAATGATGTTCTTATAACCAAGCAAGAACGTTAAAACAACGTTTATATAACGGGAGAATTGAACGTTCTTATAACGTTTTGAATAAAGTTCTTATAACCAAGAAATAACGTTAATACAACGTCTAAAAAACTGGACATTTTGAATGTCCCTAGAACATTCAGAAATAACATTAACATTTTTATAACTTAATGGGAACGTTATGAAAACGTTCCTATAACCTAAAATTGTTAGCCGAGGAAGAGGAGAGATTCGCGATTGCACTGAACACGTTTTAAGTTCAGGATTATCGGAGCGAGCCCAGAGAAAATAGACCTATTTTAACAAGAGCAGCGTGTATCTGAGAGCGCGGCACATATTCCGCGCGCGAGCAGAGAGATTCGCGCTCGCGCATTATATTAATGTACTTTCGCGCTACAATAAAGCGCTCAGCATCCATCGTCCATGTAACGTAACAGAGCACTGCTGTTTGTTTACCCTCACTCGTCGCTGCTTAGAAGTGCAACATTGTAAAGGGTCCGTCTGAAACAGTGTCGCACAGCGTTAAGTTCGTTCTTTACGTTGTGTAATTAAATACACCGGTATGGTGGTTTATTCAAAATCAATATCGTGACGAAAATATAAACCAGTTTTCGGTTTGAACCGGTTTATCGCCCAGCACTAGCTCACGCCAGACCGCACTCTCTCCATTCAACAATTCGCGGCTTCGTTCAGAAGGGGCTCTTACACGCCCTTCAGAACGTTTCAGAGGGTTCTGGGCCTTATGGCCTCAGCACCATCAGTACTCCAACTGGATCTACTGCATATGTGTCCCCTGCAGCGCTGGCTAAAACCCCGAGTACCGGCCCATACGAGGCGTTCTGGCCACCTACGCAGAGTGAACCGGGGCTGTATCAAAGCCCTGACTCCTAGGAAAGTCACCGACTGGTACCAGTCGGATGTAAACATGGGTATGGTCCGAGGAGGAAGATGATTTCAACAGAAGCCTCCAACGTAGGTTGGGGGGCTCTGTTCGAGGGCAGGCCGTCTCCAGCCTCTGGTCGAGTCCGGAGAAATGCCTCCATATCAACGAAATGAGAGCGTTTTTTTCTGTCCCTAAAAACCTTCCTGCCAAACCTAATCTATTGGTCCGAACGGACAACATGCCAGTGGTGACCTATATAAATCGCCAGGGCAGTCTCAGGTTGGGCAACCTGTACGCCATGGCCAAACACCTCCTCCTATGGGCACATGCCAACCTGGGCTCGCCGAGGGCAGCACACGTACCAGGCATTCTGAACCATTCATCTGATCTGGAGTGTCTTCGGCAGGGCAGAGATCGACCTATTTGCCTCAGAAGGCAACTCTCACTGCCCAACATTCTTTTCCAAAAGCATGGAAGTGCTGGCCCACAGTTGGCCCAGCCGCCCTCTTTACGCATACCCTCCGGTCTCGATGCTCCCTCAGGTCATCGAGCTGGTGGAGTCCACCTAATAGCCCCTCACTGGAAGACCCAGGGTCTGGTTCTCAGAGTTGGCGCAGCTGCTGAACAAAGCTCCTTGGCCTATACCACTGAGGAGAAACCCATAGATATATACACTAGATGTCGCCTTGGGGTTCTATGTATGCGTCAAAACCGCCGCCATCTTGAAACACGGGTCTTGTCATAGGAAGTAGCTAGGTAACGCTGAACTCATGGATGATGCCGGACTTTTGTGCTGCGTATGGATGTTCACACAAACCAATCTAAAAATATAAATGACACCCCATTTTAAACTAATTATAGCCATCCAACATTAGTGATTCCGTCATTACAATTGAAAGCTATACATTTTTTTAAACATTATTAGGCTTTAAAAAATATAACAGATTTTAATTTAAGTGAACTTCAAACAATCCTCACATAAACCCATAATAAATGTCATATTTACCTGTGCCCTTCCTGTCTAACACGGGGCCTGAATTTCGTTTTGGAAAATAGGGGGGAAATCCCCCTTTAGGTCATTCTTATGGGGGGGATTTTTTAATTTGAAGGGGGAGTTTTTTTAGACAATTTTAACAAAATACGTTTAGCTAAATGTTTGCTCACTCATTGTATTTGTGTTTTTACAATGGGATCATTTTTTTTAGTTTACACAACAAAAGGAAGCTTGATTTCAATCTTTGAATTAAATTGAAAAAAGTAGCACAAATAAATACATGAAATTAAGAGAAAAGTTTAGGTCTAACACTAGTATTCAGAAATGCTAGAAACGGAAAAAATAACACGGAATATCTTTTAGTCCTGGATAATTTGAATACATAGGCTATTAATTCTGATTCCTTACAATTAATGCTATCTTTTGTTGTTTTATATACAATAATGACAGAAATTTTAGGCTACTCTCACTTTGAGAGCTAGTGCACGGATCCATTAAGGGGCCGTTCACATGTTGCGTGTAAAGCGCAGTCCGCGCAACTTTCTCCACTTTAAAAAGGGCTCCCTGTTGCTAAGCAATCACAAGAACTCAGTTTTTTTACTCATGAGCTGTTTGTTATGCGGTTTAAAATCGCTTGAATGTTTAAATAGGTAAGACTTAAGACGCACAAATTATAAACAATAGTGACGATGCAATGGCCCGATTGTGCAAGTGACATTTCAAATGTCCCGACTCCTGAAACGCGAGAGTCTAGAATCACCGCCTGCAGCTGCAGCGCGATTGGCTTGCCTTGTGCAACCTATTTTGAGAGACAGAGAAGACGCGGCATTGGCAGAATCACTCACGCTGTTTGTGAAATTACGTCTCGCAGAATGTTTAAAAATGACTGATTTGATCTTATAATCTGTTAGGTTAAATTTACTCATAGGCCTACATGCTAGATTGAATGAATGTTTGCGGGAATTTCCCGCATTATAAACGCAAGACCTGCGGGAATGATTAAAATGGATGCGCAATACCCGCAATCCCGCACCGAAATTCGAGCCCTGTAACAGGTAGTACTACATATACAGAAATTGAATAAAGAATCAAAAACAGTCTGCGGTGCATAAATTATCAATTATATACAGATCCTTATTAAAGCTACAAAAGTCAAGAGCAGTGAGTAACATTTTTTTGTGTTCCCTTTGTTCTTTGATTAACTTTACTGACAGAAAACTTTATTAGCTGCTGGCCCTTTAAGAGCAGCCTCTGCTGACAGAGACGCAGATATCACACGCGCGTCATTCTTTCAACTCTTTACGTCCATCATAAGACTGCTCTTATGTTATGAAGATACTCGACAAAACGTCATTTTGGTATAATTGTGCGAGTTATTGTTCGTTCAAGCACAAAAGAGAACTATTCTGGCACGTGGTCTGTGCATGCGCATGATACTGGCGCGCGTCTTTCTCAGGACATTCACAGGCAGCGTGCTCTCTTTTTGACTTGTCGCGCATGAATGGTTTAAAGGCATTTGCACGAATAAGAGCGGGATTATGTAACACTAGCCAAAGGATGACAAAAAATAACAGATGCTGCGTTAATTGCGTTAACAGCCCTGATTTATTTCATATAAAATCACAGCATTTTGCGTCATAAAATCGCATAGGCATGACATCTCGGTTGCAATTTCGATATGATTAATCGTGCTGCTCTAGTAGACGCTAATGTAACCTCGGTTCCCTGAGAGTAGGGAACGAGTATTGCATAGCTTGTATTGCTATTACGCTTGGTTCAGGTGCTTTCGCTTCAGTCGATTTAAACCTGATTCCTATGGCGAAATGGTCTGTTTATAGCCAGAAGCCAAACCCATTCTGACGGGTTTCGGCGTGCAGCGCTCTAATTGGTTCGCGCGCCTAAGTCGCTTCGCCATAGGTTTGTACAGTTCCCGCAGCACAGCCAATGAGCGTGCTAGTCAGCTCTGCTCTATGCTCGCTGTGCAGCTGCACTGCGTTTTAAAATAAAGGCTTCAATATGTTTCCCGTAAGCGTATAGCTACGCAATACTCGTTCCCTACTCTCAGGGAACCGAAGTTACATTAGTAACAGTACGTTTATTGACTAAGTCTCTTGGTAAGTTCTCTTTTATGCATGGTGTGGTTTGTGTTATTCTCCTTTGTGTTCATTCAGAGTGTTTGGATTATGCTAATAAAGCCAGTTTTGTGTTTGAATCTCATTCACCTTGTGCTTGCTGACCATAACGTAACACTTATACAGCAAAAAAAAAAAAGCGATATTGTGCAACTCAAAATCGCCGCAAGGGAAATTCCTTTACCGCAACAGCCCTGTGTTCAACCATTTGCTTATAGTTTTCTGCGTTACAGTACTGCTACTACTATTACAGAGAGTAAATGGGTCTTCATTACATTGAACAAGCACTGACATAATTTCACTATGTACTAGGCCCTACCGCTCAAAAGATGATTAATGTCTGTAACTTTCTTAAAAAGCCTATTGTGTTGATTTTCAAGCCTTAGGGGGCATTTCATTTCATATTCTTTATTTATAGCAGCATGTGGGGCTGCAGCTAAATTCCCTTCGGTCCAGTTTGTAGAACAGATGCCGCCGGAGACTGCACACATACAATTCTAATCTCACTAACAAATCCCCATTCAGCTTTAATTTCAACATATGGTGACAAATTTCTTATGGGAAGCAGACCAAAATTAAATAAGAGTGTGTTATTAGATGATCAGTGTTAACAGATCATCTTAATAGAGCTTTTTATATATACATATATATATATATATATATATATATATATATACACATCCAATCATCGATTGGTAAAAATCTAAATTAAAATGAAGACCTGATTCAGATAAGGCTGAAATAATGCACAACTCTCCAGAGATAATGTTCACCGTGAACATTTATTGATAGTGAATTCATTAGTCAATTTTTTTTTCCTCCAGCTCTTTTGGATGCAGGCTCTCAGAGCTACAATGACTTCATTGCAGCTTTACTGTTGAGCCAAAGGTGATACTAGAGAGCTGCGAGCAATGGAGCTCAAAGTCAGTGTGACACCATGAGTAGCTCTCAATGACAGCACGACTCTGCCTCGGGCACTTAAAAGCATGCTCGTGCACACACACTGGCTCGCGCACACACACACGCACACACACACACACACACACACACACACACACACACACACACACACGCACACCCTCCTGCACCTTGTGCGCAAGGCACACTGCAAGATGTAAACAACATCTCTAGACAAGAGGAAAGGGAGGAGGGACGGAGGGATGCAGGGTGGGAGAAACAGGGTACAGAGCATCATTCTGACCATAAAGGCATGGAGCGAAGATGCAGCAAGATGAACAGGCTCGGTGGCAAACAAGCACATGAAAAGCTACTCTAAACAACCCACCCACACACTACAAGTTCTCTGACTATCCGCTCTGACGGAACTGCTCAATCAACACCCACGGCTGAGACGGAGGGGGGAACGGTGATACTGGGCTAGAGAAAGTGACACTCGGCTCAGCCAAGGCGCCCGAGCACCTGCTGCCAGTGCAGGATGGGGGAGGAGAGATAGCGGTGGCGGAGAGGGCGACACAAAAACACTTGTTTGTTATTCTCTACTTTCTTCATTAGTGTTCCCTATTCTTTATTCGCCACCCCAAACAGTTAAAAAAATAAATCACTTTGAAACCAGCTGGTTAAAAGTAATTGTAAAAGTGTCTCAAAAGTTCCTACAAACATTTGTTTGCTGATGCTGCTTGGTTTTATATTTTAAAAACTTTTAAGGTTTAACAACTGGATTTTAAGAATGTCTAGTTGTGAAAAGGGTGATCATCAAAACACCAAGCAAACACGTGAATATGCACAGTTAAAGGTACAATACCTAAGATTTTTGCATTAAAATATCCTAAAATCACAAGGCAAGTGTTATATATTTAGTTAAGGTGCTAACTTACAATATTCCAAATGTTTCAAACAATGTTTAAATCGTGAGAAAATTGAGATTTTAACCAAGGAAACGGGGCGTGTGAGCAGGGGTGAGCTGGGAGTCGCCAGTGAATTGCGTCATATCCGCGTTACCCTCGGTTTCCGCTCGTACTGCGTGGAGTCCTGGACAAATGCGGAAGTTGTAGTTGTGCATTAGCGTCTATCAAGAAACAAACGTCACCTTGTTTCACGCATTTGTTATGGAATGGAACACAATTATTCTTTTGCAGCTGGTTCTGTCGACAAAGACAAGTCTCATAAACGCAAACGTCAATGAACGGGTCAACCAAACGACCCAAGAAGAATTTGGGACAAGAAGAGAGATAAAACCAGGATCAACATCGGTGTGGCATTTCCTAAATGGAGAGAACTTCGTGAAAAACTCGAACTAGAAAGAGATGCCGATCTTGCATGTGTTTTAATTGACAGGTGAGTAACACCGTGTTCTGTATTCAATTTTCATGTCAGTAAAGGATTCATAACAATTAGTATTATTGTTAGAATGTCTTGTTGTCTATGCATATGATGTGAAAAATCGTAAGGTCATATTCACCGCGAATACTTCTCGGAATGTGAACTGTTGGCTGTAATTTTGTCAAACTGTAGATGTTGTTAAATACTCATCAAGCAAAGCCGTTGTTGTTGTTTTGAATGTAGCGCCCTCTAGCAGGCATAAAATCTTAGGTATTGTACCTTTAAGGGACAGTATCAAATCAACATCCTCCCTTCTAAAAAGAGCAGATAAAAGCACTTGTTTGTGCCACTTCGAAGTTCCCATAAATAAAAGGTAAGCAAACGAGACTATTTGTTTACATAAACTCATTACATCCTGTTCCGAGCAGATGGTCACAAACCCAGGAAAGTTTCTCAACATGGCATCTACAGTTCGATTAAGAAACTGGGCATAAACTGGCAAGCACACTGCAACCTGGCAACTCTCCCTCCCCAGAGCGGGACATAATTGCAGTACTGTGTGTGTGGCCAATGATACCAAACACACACACCTATAATCACAGTAAGCCAACATATCCACATCAAGACATGTAACTGATTATCATCTCTAAGCCTGGGGATATGTTATAGTAATGCCTTTCATAAATTCACTGAATCACCATTTTCTAAACAATGTGAAGTTTTGACAAGTGCTGTAACATCAGATTCAATCAAAAATGCCTGTATAAAAGATAAATGCCCAGACCCAGGACAACTCATAGCAAAAGAAACATGTCTGGACATATGAGAAGAGAAAAAAAAAAGGGACACATATGAGAAATAGTTTAGGTTGTTTCAAAACCCCCTTCAAAAACAAAAACAAAACTGGCGGGGGAACCCCAGTAGTTGGCAGTGACAATCATTCAAGCCTCTCGAAATACTTTCAAAACACAACAGGAGAAATTTCCCTTCATGAGATGCAGATATAATGCTCTGATTTTGCTCATGCACCCACATTCAAAGCACCCAGAACTGAGTTTCTGAAACAACATGTTCCAACACCTCACACCCACGCTAATGAGGAGCCATGGCTTTAAGATAAAAACAAATGTGCCTCCTGCAAGGTGTAATGAGGGACATAAATTTGGAGAGAACTGCTCCATGCGTTCAATGGCTGCTCCTGCTCCCCCCAGAGCAAAAAGCGAGGACGAAACCCCCTCTGCCCGCCTACAAAAGCAGAATAAAGCCATGGATGGGACGGCCTGTGTCTAATTCCCTCCCAGCGCTGTCCCAGGGGGAGGAGGGCTTGCTCTTCACCCTTTGATATCCACGTCTGTGCTCTTTCAGCTGCCTGCACTCCATAAAGGCTGGAATAAAAGCAGACACAAAGCTTCCTGCTATGATCCACACGCTGTCTAGGGGACAGGGCCCTCTCCAGATAAATAGGCCAAACACCTGCTGGACTTCTTCCCTCCGTATAGGCCACGCCATTCATTAGAAAGCAGCGGAGCAAAGCATTCATTTGCTGTATCCATTCAAATGCACTTTTGTACAAGGCCTTGATATTGATCCTCATTCTGCTTCAGTAAGCGGGGCTTTACTCTGGACATTAAAAGGCAAGCCAAATGGCGTCCCTCACAAAGAATCTGATGAATGGAGACTTAAACAGGACACCACCTGAAAGTAACAGTTGTCTAGCAAACAGCCACAGACTTGTATTTGCACTTTAGATTTAGAAAAAAATATAGTTTGGAAGATCAAAGCGAAAGCAAGCTAAGATTTCTGGAGCTGCAAGAAAATCACACAGACGTATTTACCTCTATGTAAACATTTTAAGCCGTCCAAATGGGTTAATGATATAGTCTAAAAGGCAGCCATCAGAAGAGAAATCCTATTGGGGGCCCTGTGGGCCCGTGCTGTTGGATTTGGGTCTTTTGAGAAGGAGGGGCGGCGTGCTTCTGTTTACTGAGCATGCTACTGGCCTAAGGCTGCTCTGTGAGCTCAGCGGGCTGCGATGAACCAGAACAATCCTACCCAGGCACAACATCCCCTCTGAATGAAACTACAATGATGTGTCCGCAACTCGCATGTGCTGCAAGCTCCACTGGGATTTTAGCCGTCTGTCTGGCTTGTATACACTACTTATACATTTCACAAATGGATTCGTGTTTTAATAGAGCACTCTCCAAAAAGGCTCCAAGTGTGTGTGTATTAAAGCATACTGAACTGCAACAAATGCACACAAAAGCACAGGATAGAAAATGTATAGTTTGGATGCTATTTTCATTTCTTAAAGTTAACATACATTGCCATTCACAAACAATCCATACTGAGGCATATTTATGAATGAATCGGGATTTTCAAAGAAAAGAAGAAAGAAAAAACAGAACAATTTTACTTAAATAGCCAAGGCTGGCTCATTGTTAACATTATTCAATAGCCTGTATGGCCTAAGTGACATCATGAGACAAAAAAAGTTGTTTTAGAGGGGGAGCAAGCTATTACAATAATTAGAGCCTTAAAGCATTAGTAAAGCCTATAAAAA
Organism: Siphateles boraxobius; assembly: GCF_051911475.1. Taxonomy (NCBI): domain Eukaryota; kingdom Metazoa; phylum Chordata; class Actinopteri; order Cypriniformes; family Leuciscidae; genus Siphateles; species Siphateles boraxobius. The sequence goes on along the minus strand of NW_027509186.1, from coordinate 26,094,574 downwards.
CAATTGTTTTCAATAACACACATTTTAACAATAAGACCCAAAGAACTAGATGAAAAATAGGTCTGTTTTGATTTAATGGTGATTAAAGTAGAAGGCCTAAACATTTTATCAACATTTTATATTAAATTAAATATGATGAGTAGACTACATTTATACAGCCCTTAAATCAAACGAAAAATTTCCCGTAGGCGAAACATAAAATCAAGCAAGCTATGATTCTGGTGCGCGCTTGCTCTCGTTTCGATATACCCGCGTTTCCGATTAGCTCTACTACTGAGAAAGGAAGATGGTAGTTTGTCACAGTACACACCCCCATACATAACAACCTCAGTCAAACACGGTATTTTATTGCGGCAGCCGTTTGCACCGCTCAAAACACTGCATATGCCGTGTATTTGATTTAACATATGGTCCTTGTAGCCTCGGCGAGGTTTTGCACAGGAATCGCTTGATTCCGGTTAAAAATGACATTTTTTCCGAATGCGTACTGCTACTACGCAATATCTGAGGGGGAAAAAACATGTCCACCTCCCATTTTCCTGTGTGTGCATCAGTCGATGCTAACAGGCTAACGCGTTAGCCAGGTTCCTCTCGAGGGTGAAGGAGATCAAACAGGAGAGGTTTATTATTACACCCTGTAAACTTTTCCTACTAAATAAACGATTTGTGAATATATGGCCCACCCTTCGCTACAAAAACTCATGAGGCTGCATATTTTTATAGCTACCCTGCTTACTGCTACTAGCATCATCCATTTATGAACCCAAGATAGAGGGCAATGTATAGCGGGGCAAAATAATATCAGAAGTGCACACATGCACGGCCACAGTAGTTTTAGCAACAGAACATTACACATTCTGAGCTCAATCTACCCTTTCGTCTAGGCCAACACTTCAAAATGAAGTTTAACTACAGCTATGATACATGCACTCTGTGTGCTATCGCTAAATGCTCAGACGACAACAACAACCAACTGGCACAAGGTGGTCGGTCCTGCTAAAATCTGCTCGTTTATGCTTATTGAAACACCCAAACCGGTTTATTTATTTAAAAGAGGAAATTTCGTTACACACCACCAGTCTTTTGATCCTAGCTGTCTTTAAGTGAGATACACAGTGAGCTAACTTGGAAATCCAATATAGAGTCATCAAATGTATAATTCAATCTATTTTTGAGGTGAAAAGCACAGTTTAAAATGACCAGAGTAACTGAAAGGTGCTAAATATCTGTAACTTCATCCTTTATCTGTCTTTAAGCTCTTTTGGACTTGATTTAATGGCAGAAGCTAGACGTTAATCTGGGTATTTTCTCTTCTTAATATCTTAAAAAGTGCTTTCAAAGTGTTTCAATTGAAAAAGCGGTGTCACATGAAACGCACGAGACTCCGAGTTAAACTGAAGTTCAGCCCAAAGCAGCCTAACGTTACAGTTATCTGGCTTCGCATCTCCATCCTGTCAAAAATGGCAGTTAACTCTTCAGGGTACCGAAATATGATGCCCGATCGCATCAACATAGATACATAGACTACAGAGACACTGCAACATCAGTCATTAGTTTTGAATAGGTGAGTGTTTTGATGTGGGCTAGCTAGCAGTTTAGCCTGTCAGTGGTCCCATAGTGAGAAAAACAGCACATGGATGGAGGCATGTGTCTGCTGCGCAGCAAAATAACTAGCACACTCACTCACTCACTCACTCTCCTCTCTGAGCAACTTAGAGCTGTTACACAGTCGCGGAGTTATTTGTAATTCCTGCATTGATCGTGAATGAGGCTAACGCTTTAGCCTGGGTCCCGCTTACCTCCCCGCTGCTGGAGCCGCTCGACTCCCCCAAAACATCCCGAAATTTCTGCAGGTTGCTGCTGATGGCAGCGGACACTTGCAACGCAGCGTCGAAACCGGGCCCGAGCCCGTTCGTGTTCGGATTAGTCCCCGCGCTGTTTAGGAGGGAAGCATTGACTCGAATTCGGCCCGCTTTCTTCCCGGTGCCCGAGCTGCTGCTCCCTCCGGGCCGAGCAGGGAACCGCCACCGACAGCTGTGCGCCATTTTACACTCTGCCTGCCTGCCCTAGGATCAGGAGCTCAGTGTGGGCGTGGCCCCGAACGAGCGATCTTAGCACACGGCCGCTCTAGTCTAGCGGTCAGAATGGATTATCCATGTTTCGGGGTGGTGGTACCGAAGACCCCGACAGGATCCCAGCGCAGATTACGCTCAGTGATGTTTTTACGCAGGTTCGCCGGCGATACTCAAGGAGGAAAAAACTATACATCAGGCACAGCAACACTGCATAGTAAAATTCCGTACACTTTTTATGTAGGCCTTTATGTTTGAGATATATTCTTTAAGAACTTAATTATATTACAGAAAATACTTACATTTTAAGCATTTGCTGCTTTTAATGTAATATTTTATTAGCTTGGAGAAATTATACTTTATTGCGTATGTATTTTGTCACCCCTACCGTCACCAAACGGAATTGCAAAAATAGTGACTGTTTTCGCACCGGTTTCTCTGAACGCTCCCATTGGTCGGGGAAACAAATAGCCCCACCCGGAACCCACGACATTGCTTGAGGTAATGTAGCCGCGTCAGGCTGCTCAAACAGCAGTTTTGAATTTTTGGATAAAATTGTCTTGTAATTATTGTGAATTTTAAATTACAATGAATCCCTGAAAGCCTTTGACTTTTACAAAAAAAAAAAAGATTCAAAATTTACACATCACTGCTTTTTATTTTGGAAATTTTTATTGCAATAAACAAGCCATAAGCACAATTTATATATGATTTTAAAAAGTTTAAAAAATAAAATTAACTACAGTGAAGCATGCTGTTATTTGGGGCAGTTCAATTTATTAATTTGACAGAATCATTGATCTAATACCACTATAGAAAGTCCGGTTGTTTTATATTCAAGAGGGACATGTTAGCATGTACATTATATAACTACCGCCTATAATGCTATTAACTCAGGTTCAGTTCAAGTTATTTAATTGTGATTAAAAGAGACAAATGAGTGCATATGCACAGCTCCACAGACAGAAATATGACTACAGGACTTTCTGTTTGCTTTGAGAATTCATGGGGCCCGATTTATTGATTTGATGAGGTCTTGAGCGTATGAGGGAACAAATAATTTAGAAAGACTTAAAACCAACTAACTCACTGAAATTAACAATTCAGTGAAAATCAAAATGCAAATATGCCCTACATAACTTAATGGGTCGGTCTAATGCAACTCTCTCACAACTGAAGCCACTGAGTCGACAGTGTCCTATCAATGTCATATTTTAAGACAAATGTCAGTAGCAAGGGCCATCCACCCAAAGCATTCAGTTTTGCAACAGTTAACAAAAGGGCATGATGTCACTCTTCATGAGAGAAGGTCATAGGGCTGACTCAGCAGTCAAACAAGTCATTACTCGGGACATATTGCGCTGTTAAAAGACAATGGATTCTTGAAAAATGTACAGGAGTATTTTCAAACATTTCAACAAGAGCTCAATATTCTTAACGGGTCTCATAAAAGTGCATATTATAGCAAATGCTTCTTGAGTTTCAAGCATAAAATGTTGATAATGAACAAAAGCACTTTGACAAATGGTCGAGTTCCTGACCAGCCCAAAAATAATCTGACATGTGACTGCCGCATTGTTGAACACAAATGCCTTTAAAACCAATAGGTACAACTATGAAACTGAAACTCTGTGGAATATAATGCTGATGATCTTAGCAACATTTTGTATAATAGTTTAATCTCTTTTGCAGCCAACATTATCCACAACTCCTTCCTTAATACCAAATGAGGCCACAACTCTTCTTCCTTAATATCAAATAAGGTACACTGCTTATATTCTAACTTAAAAAGTTAACAGATAAGCAATGCATATAAAATATTGCATACATATGCATTAAGTCAGAGGTAGGGCAAATGCACTGAACAGGTAAGCAAACCTTATACATGTCATCATCTGTCTATAAACCAAAGTTTCATTTCCCACAGTGAACAGCTTGGAAAGGCAAAATGCAAAAGTTTTAGCTCTGTCTACTGAGATCTCGAGCGTCAGAGAAGTCTGAGAGAACAGATAGCCAAATATGCTACAGTAGTATGGCATTTTGAGATTTGCATTTGACCTTTGAGGAGCACACTAACACCATAAATGCAGACGTGCTCCTCCAAATGTGGTTAAATGTTCTTGTTTCAAAGCGGTATGAAAGAGGCCAGAAACATCTGAATGGCTTAGTCATACAGAGCATGCCTGGGTGCTGGGGGAGGGGAGTAATGTGGTTTAGCCACTGGGTCCCATTTGCTGGTTGCTTTGCGTATGATCAGCAAGCCACTTCATGATCTGTTTCCTGAGCTCTTCGTTAGGCCTTATCTGGTCCATGGTGAGCGGACTGCGGTTGAAAGGGTCTGTCTGGTCACTAGAGCAAAAAAGACAAGACCAACACTGGTATTAGACTTTCACCTAATCAAAATAGCAGCTGTGTTATTGTAAACTTCAACCAAAACTATTAAAACAGTTTTCTGTAAAGCCAAAATAAATAAAATATAAATATAGGTGATGTTACTTTTGCAACTGTTAAAGCACTAAAATGACTAAAACTAAAATAAAAATATTAAAGCTATATATAAATATAAAAAACGAATAAAAAAGACAAAAGCACATAAAATTACTAAAAATGATAAAAGCGAATCCAAAATATCAATAAGCACTATAATAGTATATAAATAATACTAAAATAACACGGTCAATTACCTGTCCGTAATGTTGTATACATGGCTCACCTTAGTAAGTGTCGTGCTATTGTTGAACGGTCCACTGTGACGTTTGAAGAAGGTAGCAGCACCGGATCAAGCATTAAGGTAGACATGATGGGATCCAGGAATTCATCCGGAGCATCAGAGTAGGTCTCCTCCTCTTGCTGATGCCTGTCTGCAAGGGACTGAAGGAGACAAAGAAAACCAACAAGATTACCATAAACACACTCATGATTTCCTAAGAAAGGTGTGCATCTAAGATAAATATGCATAGCGATTAAATCAACCTTAATTTTATCTGCTAGGAGACTAAAAGATACAATCATTTCGCCAGGCTTGTTGATTTTCTTGAGGACGCGGACAGTTTGGCAGAACAGAGTGGGCGAATATGACCTTCCATCCTTTGGGACGGTGGCGCAGAAATTTTCTTCATCTCTGTGGCCAAAAAAGCATCCATAATAGTTTACTTAGTTTAGTTAATACATTATCAAATAAATAAATAAATTCATGCCCGGTTTCACAGAAAAGGCTTAAACCTAGTCCCAGACCAAAATGCATGTTTGACCGGTCTTAACTAAAAGCAACTTGAACTGACATATCTTAAAATATGTCAGTGCCATTGCTTTGTCTCAAGATGCACACCAGTAATGTTTTTTTTTTCTAAGGCACGTTTATAAAAGATACTTAAATGTCTTAATTTAACAAAGGCCTAATTCTGGCTAAATCTAAGCCCTGTCTGTGAAACCAGGCCTGAGAGTAAATGTTAAATATACAAACAAAGAGCCTACCCCAGGTTTAGGTATATAGTACAGATGTCTGACACTAGCTGCTGGGGCTTGAAGTCGAATTCACTGAAGTCTTTCACCTTCAGGGCGCCCATCTTGGGGCCTACCAGATGCTGCAAAAAGTAGTTGAGCATCGAGATGATCCTCTCAGCAAGAAAGGGGTGAACAAAAATACCTTTTATTTCTGGAGGGAAAAATAAATACATTAAAAGTCTTAGTTTCAGTGTTATCTTATATTCTCTAATACACTAAAAGCCAAGTTCTTCTCTCAATAATTACTTCAAACCCTTCTGTTCAGGTCTAAATTGGTCAGGTAGTTTATAACCCCCTAAAAATGAATAATAATTCAGTAATGTTAATATTTGAGTGCATTTGGTTTCTTTCAAACTCTCTTACCAGATGTGAGAAAAGTCAAGGTGCCAATGGTCTCATTTGACATGATGTTGTGGAAGCGACCCAGCTGTCCAAACATCTGCAGACTAGATTCTTTCTCTCTGCGGGCGTCAGGGGCCAGACTGTCCCACTCTCCCCGATCCCTCTCCAGCTGGAGAATTTTGATCTTACTTAAGTACTGGAAGGAACAGATGCATTTGTGAGTGGCACATCTTTAATCTGTCAATTAAATGTTTCCTGATATCAACCATATAGAGGTTAATATATATTAATGTAATTAAACCACCAAGCTAACTTGAACAAACAAATCTGTTACCATCAGTGTAAATAGTTTGGATTTGCACAAAACATAAAAGCAACCTGCCTTTGCAGACAAGTACCTGTATAGCCTCGTCAAGTAGGAAGATGGCATCATTCATGAGGAGATTGAGAAACCTTAGGAAGAGTGGCGGATTCATAGCTTCAAGATTTTTAGAGGCATAATCCGCAAGATGCTGTGAGGAAACAGTTTTTTTTATTTTGTTGATAACACTTTACAATAAAGTCTTATTTGCTAACATAAGTGAACGCATTAGCTAACAAAATAACTATGAGCAATATCATTTTTTACAACGTTGCTAACGTTACAATGCTAACAGATACAACTTTTGATTTGAAGTTTAATAAATTCTGTAGAAGTATTGTTTAGTGTTATTTTATGGTAACTAAAGGTAACAAATGAAACATTGTAAAATGAATGACTTATTTCATTGTGTAATTTAATATTTTTTTATTTTATATTATTTTATATTTTATTTCATATTATATGAGGGTTTTAAAAATATATATACATATTATTTATTGATTGATTCTATGCTGTATGCTTTTCTTTTTTAATTTAATTTAATTTAAGTAAATGTTTAACAAATTTCCAAAGCAACATAACATATTATTTATAATAATAAAATGTCTGCCTGGTTCTCACCTTAATGCTCTCCCTGTAACTCTCTTCTCCCCACATGTACTTTAGAATGGCATACATTGGCCTCCTGTAATTAAACTTCTGCTCAAACTGATGAGGATCACCTGAGGAATAGGCCATAGACAAAATCTTATACAGGCTGTAATAATCAAATTAACAAAATGAAAAAAAACTCAGAAACTGACCAGTGAACTCTATATCCACAAACACTGTAATGAGGGCTTCAGCAAGTTGGGGTGCATGCCGATATGAGCTGAATGCCCTTTGGCGCTGGAACATGATGGGCTGGGTAGCGCTAGATGACAGAGTCTCCATATGGGGCATCACTGCCTCAAGAACCTCTGCCAGCTTTGCCCGCAAATGAGGATTCTTCATTCTGTGAGTAAATATCCTAGAGTAAACAACAAGCCACATGGAATGCACAAAACACGTGAGAAACTCAGCATCACACAGGCTCACACCTATCAACGTTGCCCATGAACACAGTGATGAAGGTCAGGACATGTTCTAAGCTTTCCGCCGAGGACTCCAACACCTCGTCAGCAAAGCGGCGGAGGAATATGAAGAAATCACCCATGTTTTCAGCAAAGAACTCTGTGAAAGAGACAGGAGATTTGGTTTTCAAAAAATTGCAATGACTGCCAAGTTGTTTACTCATAAGGAAAACAAAAACGGGGTTACCTGGCACAAAGCATAGCAGGCTGTTCTCCAGTGCAGGTAAGGGAAAGGTGAGCGGGATGTGTTCAGGGCCCTGGTTGCCCAGGCTGAGCTGAACCAGCAGAGCGGCGCAGGAGGCTTGGAGGTTGAGGCAGTTTTGTAGCATGGCGGGCTGCGTGGTAGCAGCCTTGGTTGAAAGATAGACTGTCATAAGGCGTTCAAACTGTTCCCGTAGCTCTGTGGCTGGGCCTCCACTGAGCTGTGTGTCCCGCCACGTCCCCTGGAGCCGGTGCAGAGACTGATTCATCTTCACCATCTGATCATGCAGTCTGACAAACAAATACCATTAAAACATATGTTTATTTTCTGCAAATCAGTGTGTTTCCAACAGAATGCTGTTTTAGCCCCTGCATCCTCATGACTGGGCTACATATATTTATATCTATATTTTATATTTATATTTTAGACACAAAACATAGTGCCCTGCACCCATTAGTAAAAAAATATCAAAAATTGTATCTGGTGTCTGAATGAATGTGTGTGTGTGTGTGTGTGTGTGTGTATATATATATATATATATATATATATATATATATATTCTATTATAAAATGAAAACGACTCTTTCGTTATGAAGTGTTACCTATGGAAGCCCAGGTACAGGGTAAGTTGTGTAAGGATGAGGTTTTCTGTGAGAAGGCTGTATGATTGGGCAAATTCAACCGTTTTTTGAAGGGGCACAGGTATCAGACATGTCTCCTTGTCCAAACCTGTAGAGGGAAGTATAATTAGTTTAGATGGTTATGTATGAAAAGAATTAAGAAAAAAAGTGTTAGAAGTGTTTAATAACGTGGAGCACAGGTAGTTCACCTCTTGCGTGCACGTTTCTGTTACGCCGCTCTTCCTCACTCAGCTCCTTATGCAAGCAGTACGTGGGGTTAAAGGTCAGGAGTTTGGGGGAGTAGGGTCGAGAAAATGGCTGGCAGAGCTTGAGCAGGGCAGCTCCCAGATTCAAGAAAAACGCATCCGAAGCAAACATTTGGAAGAATATTTCGGGCATCTGGTTTGCCCAGATTTTTGCCCGCCCCATGTTGGCCTGCAGGCAGCCACCCAGCCACGAGAGCAGCAGGTGGCGCGTCTCGCTGGACTGCTGAAGCAAGTTTTTCAGAATCTGATACAGCTTATCATGAAACTGCCCCATGAACTAGCACATGGAAAGACAAGAAACGAAAGGGTTTAGGTGGCTAGCATCATGTCCCAAAGACTGAAAACCTTTTTGTAAATTTTGTGCTCACCTGGTGAATATTCGACTCTTGAACCTTCATTTCCTGTGGGCCGGAGCGAGAAGGATTGAGGAAAAAGCCATGGTTCTCAACCACACCAGGAGTTTTCAGCAGACATGAAATATTCAGGATTGTTCCCAGAAGTGTTTTCTGATACTGAATCCCACTGTTAGGATCTTTGGGCTGACTATGCTCCATTAAAACCTAGGATCAGAATATTATCATCCAAAAATATTTCAGATCTGTTTGAAAGGAGACTGCAGGTATCAAAATGACATTAGCATTACTGAGCATTGCAAACAAACCTTAGAAATATCCTTTTGCCGACAGAAGTACAGGAGAATTTCCAGGTAGGAATATAGCAGCAGCTGACAGAGGTCTAAGTCTTTGACCCGGCCTTGGAAAATATCAAACACTGGCACCATAACCTCCCCGAAGGTCCGCACCTCTTGGTCAGCCAACAGAATAGCGATGACCTCATCCAAAAACTCCACAACTTCCTCAAACTCTGCAAAGACCATGACACAAACAAATGGAATCAGTTCAGGACCTTCAAACATATCATATGACAAATCAAATGTGACACTTACGGGCTCCTCTCACAGCCTCCAGCAACAGGTCCAGAAGCTGCTCATAAACATTCTGACTGATGTAGATCTCTGGGGTCAACAGTACCGTGCGGGCATTGGACAAAGTCAGGTTTCTGCAGCGAACAGCATATGACAACAGCTTCTCCGGGACTTTAGTGACCTGTGTTGTTTTGAATTACATTAACACATTGAATCAGTCACAAACAGTGAGTAGGGGCATAAACAGTCTAATGAGCAGACACATTTCATTCTTTTGGCACAACCATATAGGTCGACAATGTATAGAGTCTGGAGAAGATACCTCCTCCTTAGCTCTCTGGTAGCAGGCATAAAGGTATGGTATGGCACGTTTCTCCCCAGCATCACGATCTGCTGAGAGATTCACTACACTGCAGGAGGTCATGTAAATGAGATGGTTACCTGGCTCTTGCAAAAGCAGCCTGTTGAACAAAGCCTGGAGGGGGCAAATGAAGGAATATCATAATATACGTGGGAATGTCTGTATACACTGTATATTACACAAATTTGGAAAAGAAAGACACACTTAACATGTTGTACCTGCTCTATGGTGTCCATGTTAAGCCAGTCCTGGCCATCAAGATCAGCGGCCATTTCCTCAAGGTATACACAGCGTGGTGGGATGCCATTACCACCTCTTAGACTGGGGTCACCTGGAAAGATATCAACCAACATGGATCATTAAAACCACAATATCTTAATACAACAGTAAATACATTCTTGGTGCATATTATGAACTCACATATTCAAAACCATTTAAAAGTTTAGGCTCAGTAAGATTTTTCTTTTGAAAGAATTCTCTTATGCTCATAAGACGATATATTTGATTTTTTTTAAAAACGCAAAACAGTAATATTGTGAAATATTGTTACAATTAAAAATAACTGTTTTCTATTTTAATATATTTTAAAAAGTATTGATTCCTGTGAAGGCAAAGCTGAATTTTCACCATCATTACGTCTTCAGTGTCACATGATCCTTCCGAAATCATACTAATATGCTGATTTGCTGCGCAAGAAACATTTCTATCAATGTTGAAAATAGTTGAACATACGAATAGTTAAACTTTTCATTTTATTTTTAAAATCTTTAATGAAACCTTAAATAGAAGGTTAAATCTTTTGTAACATTATATATGTTTTTAATCTCACTTTTGATCAATTAATTGTGTTCTGAGGAAAATCATTATATTCTTTCTTACTGTACCAAACTGACAATAGTGTAGAATTAAGAGCTATAAGTGGCTCAGACATCACGTTTTCAGAACGCCTCTTTCAGCATGATTCACACAAACTGTGTCAAAGATTTGAATAGCAAACAGACTAGTGCAATGGACAGTAGATAGATGTAGAGGAAAAAGATAAAGGCACAAATTAAAGCAACAAAAATTACGTAATGGGCCAAACTGCAGTGGATGAGGTCATCTGCAGCACTGCCTGGAAACTGCATGTCATTGTGATACGATCACCTAAACTTAGATCATCGAGAAATTAGTAATTTACTATAAACAATCTAATGTTCCTTTCTTCCCAAACTATCTAGAAGTACACTTGCATGAAATGGACCACTTACAGAAAGCATCTCAAAAGTAGTTATTCGCAACTGGTAGGTCAACATGACCCAAAAATGGTCACTTCTGATAGCGTCATGGACAGCAGAGGGAAACAATGCTACATGCAAATAATAGCACAACTTAAAAAAATAATTATATTTATCAACTCTTAAAATAAAGTGAAAATGTGTTGCATCCAATTATAAATAATTGTGTAGCTATATATATATATATATATATATATATACACACACATATATGATATGGTCATGGACATCAGGGGAAAATGCTATTAATAGCACAAATTTTAAAATAAATCTTTTTAAGAGGAAGTAGAAAATGTTTTGCATTCAATCAAATAAAACCAATATGAAACAATATAAAAAGCTAGCTAAATTAAGCAGATGCAAAAATAAAGCAGGATAAGAGAAACAGTCATGCTATATTTTTAGCTGCACTGACAACTCATTTATGATCACGTGTTCCACAAAGATTTGAAGCAGCACAACTGTTTTCAACACTGATAAAAATACTAAATGCAATGCTTTTTAAGCACAAAATCAGCATATTGGAATGATTTCTGAAGGATCATGTGACACTGAAGACTGGAGTAATGATTGCTGAAAATTCAGCTTTGCTGTCACAGTAATAAATTACATCTTAAAATACACTCACCTAAAGGATTATTAGGAACACCATACTAATACTGTGTTTGACCCCCTTTCCCCATCAGAACTGCCTTAATTCTACGTGGCATTGAATCAACAAGGTGCTGAAAGCATTCTTTAGAAATGTTGGCCCATATTGATAGGATAGCATCTTGCAGTTGATGGAGATTTGTGGGATGCACATCCAGGGCATGAAGATCCCGTTCCACCACATCCCAAAGATGCTCTATTGGGTTGAGATCTGGTGACTGTGGGGGCCATTTTAGTACAGTGAACTCATTGTCATGTTCAAGAAACCAATTTGAAATGATTCGAGCTTTGTGACATGGTGCATTATCCTGCTGGAAGTAGCATCAGAGGATGGGTACATGGTGGCCATAAAGGGATGGACATGGTCAGAAACAATGCTCAGGTAGGCCGTGGCATTTAAAAGATGCCCAATTGGCACTAAGGGGCCTAAAGTGTGCCAAGAAAATATCCCCCACACCATTACACTACCACCCCCACCAGCCTGCACAGTGGTAACAAGGCATGATGGATCCATGTTCTCATTCCGTTTACGCCAAATTCTGACTCTACCATCTGAATTTCTCAACAGAAATCGAGACTCATCCGACCAGGCAACATTTTTCCAGTGTTCAACTGTGGAATTTCGGTGAGCTCTTGCAAATTGTAGCCTCTTTTTCCTATTTGTAGTGGAGATGAGTGGTACCCGGTGGGGTCTTCTGCTGTTGTAGCCCATCCGCCTCAAGGTTGTGCGTGTTGTGGCTTCACAAATGCTTTGCTGCATACCTCGGTTGTAACGAGTGGTTATTTCAGTCAAAGTTGCTCTTCTATCAGCTTGAATCAGTCGGCCCATTCTCCTCTGACCTCTAGCATCAACAAGGCATTTTCGCCCACAGGACTGCCGCATACTGGATGTTTTTCCCTTTTCACATCATTCTTTGTAAACCCTAGAAATGGTTGTGCGTGAAAATCCCAGTAACTGAGCAGATTGCGAAATACTCAGACCGGCCCGTCTGGCACCAACAACCATGCCACGCTCGAAATTGCTTAAATCACCTTTTTTTCCCATTCTGACATTCAGTTTGGAGTTCAGGAGATTGTCTTGACCAGGACCACACCCCTAAATGCATTGAAGCAACTGCCATGTGATTGGTTGATTAGATAATTGCATTAATGAGAAATTGAACAGGTGTTCCTAATAAACCTTTAGGTAAGTGTGTATTAAATAGAAAACCGTCATTTGAAATTGTAATAATAAATTTTGTTTTATTATATTTTTGATCAAATAAATGCAGCCTTGATGAGCATAAGAAACTTACTTTTTACTTTTACGACCTCAAACTTTTGAACGGTAGTGTATATTTATGATTATATAGAAAACTGTGTAAACACTATTCATTTCACAATCAGCAAATACTTATAGATAATGGGACATGTAGTTCTCATAACAAGTAGTTGTTTAACACTCACTGTTGTCCAGAGTGATGAGGAAGATCCTCTGGATCATGTGGTTGACGTTGAGCTGCTCGCAGAGCTCCTGTCGTGAGCGGAAAGATCGGCTGATCTCTGCCACCGAGTCATCATTTTCATCGATGCTGTCAGACACAGAATTTTCTGACTCAGACTGGCTCTCTCCTGAATCTACAGCTGTAGGAATAAGCAATTACAAAGTAGCCTACCATCAAATTAATGTTATCCTGCAAGTATAATGGCAGAGCAATGCTTATTACCAAAACCTTACATTGTTGCTCAGCTTGATCCCGTAGCTTTTGGCCAGATGCAAACTGTTTTGCGTCAGCGAGTGAACTGAAGAGTGCTGCAAAGGGGTTTTTGGAGATGTTCTGATTGTTATTGCCCTGGTCTGTCATTTCCCTGGAGCACGTCCTCCATCAACAGGTGTATTTATAGCCTGGGGGGGGTAGTGAATTACATCGAGCATCTAAAGTCCCAAGACCAGCCGAGATCCATCTAGGTAAATCATAAAGTCTTCTATGCTCATTGCAGAAGGGTTTGCCTATATGAATGGGACACTGTATATTTAAGAGCCAAATTATTCCCTTTTTATACTCTTATGATGAGTCACTAATAAAAAAGAACTAATTAATTAATCTGTGGGTCATGTTTAAGCAACAGGAGAGCAGAAAACAGATTAAGTGACCTCACAATAACCAACTTGACAGTATATTAGGGTCAAGTATGCTAACTTGCTACACATACGTGTCATATTAATCGCAGTCAGGAAATCAGACTACAATAGACAAACACTCAGTGGTCTAAAAAATGCGTAATGAATGTAAACATTGATAAACATGAGTTTAATAGCTGTCAAAGACACTCACTGACAGATCTCTTTACTGACTGCCAGGTGTCTTAATCTAGCTGAATAACTAGCAACGTGCTTAGCAACTGACAGCGCGCTGTTAATGCTGCTCATACACAGCAACTCAAGGCAAAATAAAGTTAATAATACATTGAAAAGCTGAAATACATTGATATATATCAGTGTGGATGCATGCCATACCTAGTTTTGGGTTGAAATATGGAAAATCTGATGTGGTTCAGTAATGCAGCTCCAAATCGTACTCGGTGTGTGACGTCATCCGAAATGGACGATACACTGTCTGGTTTTTTTGGTTTTGTTTTTTTTTCTGCAGTTCAAAGTCTTCTCATTTATCTAGGGTGTACACAGTCAGTTGTAGCAGAAGACGAAACTGTATCGTTGGAATGGCTCAGGAAGTTTTTCACAAAGACGAAACTCTGCAAATGCGGAGGAAGCTGATTGGGTAAGTTGGATCAAATATTACACGTCGCGCTGTTGAGGCCTGGTGTTGTTTGTAATTATAATAGCCTAGTGCCCATTTTAGAAGAGTTCTGATTAAATACTCTTCCCAATATCTTTTCAGAGACTCCTGCAGACTCTTTTTCTCCCATGATCCCGTGAAAATATTGAGAGCACGGGGTCAATATTTATATGATGAGAATGGCATGCAGTACTTGGATTGCATTAGTAATGTTCAACATGGTAAGAACATTTTTAAATTATGTCATGCATGCTTATATGGGTATCTTAAGTGTCATTCAATTTTAAAAATGTATATATAATTCCTTGTTAACTTATAAAAGTAGTCTAAAAGCTTTTATTAAATAAAACATCACATACTATAGGCTACTGTTCAAAAGTTTGGTGTCAGTACGTTTTTGAATGAAGTCTCTCTCACCAAGGCTGCATTTATTTGATCAAAATACTGTAAAACAGTCCTATTGTGAAATATTATTAAAATTTTAATTTTTTTTTATTTTAGCACATTTAAAAATGTCGTTTATCCTTCAGAAATAATTCTAATTTACTGATTTGGTGCTTCTAAAACTATTTTTTTATTATAAGTGTTGAAAAAATTTGTGCTGCTAAATATTTTTGTGAAATTGTTTTTCTTTGATAAATAGAAAATTTGAAAAGACACTGTTTATTTGAAACAGACATCTTAAAAAAATTATAAATGTCTTTGCTGTCACTTTTGAATTTTGAATCCATTCTTGCTGAATAAAAATATTTCTTTCTTTCTTTGAGTCAAAAAGTCAGAACACATTTATAATAGTAGTCAGAACACATCTAGAAATGATGACTGAAAAAAAATGTTTATTTGTAATGCAAATGAAGTATATTTCTTGACTCTCCTACAATGTTTCTACTTCTACGCTTATACCATTGTTAATGTTCCTGTAGTAAAACTATGATAAATTGTTATAAAATGAATGCTTATAGAAACATAATCAGCTCTTGTCATCATCCCACTGAATCTTAAATAGGCTTTCCAGAGCACTACAGGAAGTGTCAAGTATCATGATTTCAAATCACAGAAACATGATGACACTTAATGCATCTTGTCTTTGCAGTGGGACACTGTCACCCCAGCATCACTCAGGCCGCGGCAGCTCAGATGGATCTTCTAAATTCTAACACTCGATTCCTTCATGATAATATTGTGCAGTATGCAGCTCGGCTGGCAGCCACACTGCCAAATAAGATTTGTGTCTTTTATTTTGTCAACTCAGGGTAAGTAACTCTGTTTATTCAGTTTCAAATAAATATTCAGTGAAATCTTATATAGATACTGTCTTCTTCCAAAGTTCAGAGGCTAATGATCTTGCTTTGAGACTGGCCCGCCAGTATACCCAACACCAGGATGTCATCGTGCTGGATCAGTAAGATTTCAAAATGTGAAATTTTGAACAATTCTGATTCTTATATCAACAGGTAATGGCTACATCAGACTTATTTTCATGTCGTCTTTGCCTGCCTCTTCAGTGCATATCATGGACATGTCACCTCACTCATCGACATCAGCCCGTACAAGTTCCGTAAACTAGAGGGACAAAAAGAATGGGTTCATGTGGTGCGTACAGGACATGCAAACATCTTTTTAAACCAGTAATTAAGACTTTTTGCTGCATATCATACTTTCTTGCATATCTACAGGCACCTCTCCCTGATACTTACCACGGTATTTACAGAGAAGATCATCCTGACCCAGGACAGGCTTATGCAGACACCGTGAGAAGTCTAATTGAAGAGGCACATAAGAAAGGCCGCAAGGTATGGTGGAAAAAATCAGCCATTAATGGAAAGTTAAATATTTTTTACTAATATATACTGACTATCCTACTTAAATTTATAGTTCACCCAAAACACTCACCCTCATGTTATTCCAAACCTCTTTCGTGTGAAACACTAAAGATGTTTTTTAAAAGTGATTTTTTGTCCATAAAATCAATGATGTCCAATGTTATCTTAGTTTGTAATGACATTAGGGTTTAGTAAATGATGGAAGAATGTCATTTTTTATGATGAGCTGTCCCTTTAATTTGTCCACAGATTTCATCTTTTTTTGCTGAATCTTTACCCAGTGTTGGTGGCCAGATCATTTTTCCAACTGGTTATTGTAAAAGAGTAGCAGAGTAAGTATTTTTGTAACTTTTGTTGAGATTCTCCTTTTTATTCAGAACCTGCTGAATGAAGCTGCTTGTTTTTTTCCCCTCAGATACGTTCATGAAGCAGGAGGGGTTTATGTGGCAGATGAGATTCAGACGGGCTTCGGTCGTGTTGGGAGTCATTTCTGGGCTTTTCAGCTTGAAGGTGAAGACTTCTGCCCTGACATTGTGACTATGGGCAAACCAATGGGCAATGGTCATCCGATTGCATGTGTGGCCACTACAAAGGAGATAGCTGGTGCTTTTACAGCCAATGGTGTGGAGTACTTCAACACAGTGAGAACCATTATGCTTAGAAATGATTTTGTGCTAATGAATGTAGCTTTTACATCCTTTGTAAAGTGAGTTTAAGTAATATTTAACCTTTTTATCCCATGCAGTTTGGTGGTAACCCAGTATCCTGTGCCATTGGTCTGGCGGTGTTAGATGTGATAGAAAAAGAAGACCTCAGAGGCAATGCTGTGCGTGTCGGAGATCATCTTAAACAGCTGCTCCTTCAGCTTCAGACTAAACATCAACTCATCGGAGATGTGCGGTAAGTATGAAATGCAGAAAATAAATTTTAACTGAGACCTCATCAAAATAAATACTGATACTGTAACATCATGCTATAATCTCAAAGACGAAAATGAACAGATGTGTCTTCTGTTCTTTTTTTGCAGCGGTGTTGGTCTGTTTATAGGTATGGAGCTAGTCAAAGACAGAGTGTCCCGAAAACCAGCAACAGAAGAAGCAGCATATTTTGTTCGAAGGTACTGACAATTTCTCTTCTTTCTCAGCTTTTTGCGTTTATCTGATAACCAAATGCACTTTCTGATTTGTTCAGGCTTAAAGAGGAGCGTATAGTTATTAGTACTGATGGACCATGGGACAGTGTCATCAAATTCAAACCTCCAATGTGCTTCAGTATGGAGGATGCTGAAAGAGTCACTACTTGCTTAGACCAAATTCTCAGAGGTTGGTAATAATTTAACAGTTAATTTAGCATGTGGTAACATAGTCTGACTCTGCAACTACAATAATTTTGTTTAAAAATAATAATAATTAAGTGATTTATAATTAACTATGTGTCTTTGGACTTACAGAATTGGAGGATACCCACCAAAAAGAGAACTGTGGAAAAAATTAGGTTTAAAAACATTCTGAGAAAAATGTATTAATGTAGTGCATAAAGCAAACATTTTACATTTGAAAATGTTTTGAAGTAAATAATCTTCATATGATTTGCATTCTTGAATATAAATCTGTTTATATTAAACATTCAGTTAAAATACTGAAAGGTGAAAATGTACTCATGCTACACATTTCATTGAATACTTTTGAAATAAAAGGTTTAATATTAACATGAAACCACACCTCTATTATGCAAGTTTCCAGAATGAGGTGTAAACAAATAAAGAGTTTAAGATTTAATTTCATCTTTTATACTTTACAGTCATGCAACAATATAAATCACTTTGTGTAAACCTAATTGTTCACAAATACTCTATAGTCTCTGTATAATGCTTTATATTACATTCGTTCTCAAATATGTGTTGTGACTGTATTAAATAATGACACTAATAATAAATGTGGTTATTGACAAGCAGATTTGCTTTTTTCTGAAAAACATGTTTTCCCCTTTGTCACTATCTTTGCAAGACATAAGACAATATTCGTAAGTGTGTGCAAAGCATTTGAAATGGCTTTTTTTAAAAGAATTAAAATTTTACAGAAATTGATTAATAAGTTAACAAAATTAATGTTTTTACCTCATTATATTAATTCATACAAAATCGTCTTGTGAAGCATCTGGAACCTGTAAAACAATGTTTAAATTTTAAAAATAATCCTAAAATTACTAAATTCATGCATGTGTGTGAGTGGGTCTCACCTTGTTTGAACTTAAAGTCTGGCTGGTTTTGAGATCTGAAGTCTGTCTGGTGTTTCTCAGTTTCTCATATCCTATTCCCTCCACGACTAGCAGCCTGAGAGGAGTTCCTCCCTCTTTTATCAGCCTCACTACTTGGTCAAAATACTCTTCCTCCACATTCTGTCCATTCACCTCTACCACCACATCCCACTCACACAGCCCAGCTCTCTCTCCTGCACTCCCCGCCATCACCTATAGACAAGAAGGAGAATTACACACATATCAGTTTTTCATAGAGTTGGGAAAGCATATATTTATTTAAATCTGTAGTCTGTCATTTTTTCAATGTTAAAGCTCGAATTTTAATTCTTAGGTGAACTATTCCTTTAATATGCAAAGACAAATATAAGTCAAGTTATTTTCTCTGAAAGTATAAACATTGTGGTGATATCAAAACGTTATTCTTTTTCCCAACCCTGTCTTAGCCAATGGCATGAGTCTGGGGGCAGGACTATCATCTGCCCGAACAATGACATATGAGGCGCATGCTCAATGAGACTTGTGTGAAAACATTGTGTCATTTATAGAGTGCTGCAGGGATGATATGAAACGAATTAGCATTTTAGCACTTCCGGTTCAATTGTCCTAAATACAGTGGGTTTTTTTTATAGGTTTGTGGTTAAATGCCTGAAATAGTTTTTTGCTACAACATAAAATACATTAGTAATGCCCCTTAAATTTTTTTAAAAATCTTTATCTTGAAAAAGGCATTTGCTAACAAGTGTCTAATTGGGACAAAAGAACCCAGAAAGCAACATAGTGTCAGCCCAGATCCGGGCCACATCTGGTGCATGACAATATGTTGCTGTCTGGAAAGTTGTCGATGATATTAAACGTCATGCTTCAAAATTAATAAAAGTTGTGTTCTTTTCATGATGAACAAAACATGTAATAATTATAAACTTGTGCTGGTCACAGAACTTCTTTTCTGCAATAATCCAAAAGTCAAAGGAAAAATCATATTGGGTATTTGTCAAGGGAAACAGGGAGATGCTAACTTCCTGGTTAGCCTACAAAATTACATCATTACTGCTGAAATTTAAATGAAGATTTAAGACATTTAGCAGATCTATAAATAAAATTTTAACTAAACTGAGAAACAGTACCTGGCCGATATACGTCCCTGGCTTATTTTGAACACAGCCTAGGTTGAAGCCAAATCCCGAGCCCTCTTTTTGAAGCACACAAAGTCGAGGGTGTGCTGGATTTTGGTGTCCCTCATGATGTAGTGGGGGAGGTTTAGGGAACTGTTCCCTTTTTGGAATCTGGTCTTCATAAAACAGCAGTGGAGAAATACCCAGCTGAAGTGGATCAAATAACAGACACCTTCTCAGTGATAATTCTAAGCACTACTGCAAGAATAATGATTCCTATGCTATGTAGGTCACAGCGACCCCACCCATTCCCTGGGGTCCATGTCTGTTCCACACATTTATGATTCATTTAATTATAAAAACACCTGTTTCGAATGTGTAGCATAAAAATTAGGAGAATGAACTTAGGCTCTTGGTTAGCCCTCGGGGTCAAATGTCTTCAATCAGAGGTAAAATATGTTGATTTAGCAACTGTTCGTTTAGCAAGTGTGCTCTCTGTATGAGCATGTGCGTATGCGTGCATTAAGCACCTGTGTGTAATAGTCTCTGCCTGCGATGGAGATGGTGGTGAGGGTGACCTGCTGGCCGCTTTGCCGTATTTTGCTGACGATGCCCTCATGCTCTGCATCCTCCACCTGCTCCCCGTTTACCGCTAGCACAAGCTCTCCATCCTCCATTCCTGCAGTCTCAGCTGGGCTACAGGGGTCGATCTCTCGTAATACATGAGCTATAAAGTCAATATATCACAAAGTGATGGAAATATACTGAAATAAAATGTCTACAGTGTTTCTGGCTAGTATTGGCATTTGACTACTAAAACAGGGATTTAAAAAAATATTTGATGCCGACCCCCACAAGATTGCGAGGGACCCCCTTCCTAAAATATTGGCAGCTATATATTTAAAATAAAAATTTATATTTCAAATAAAGACCCATTTATATATATATATATATATATATATATATATATATATATATATATATATATATATATTACAATGTTTAAAATATTATCTGGAAAAATATTCTCTTTTTCTACCCACCAATTAGAGTATGTTGGATGTATAAACCTGAAGAGAAACATAAAACTATGGATATCAAAAATAAAATAAATAACAAATATCACATGATGTCCAACCAGTCTTTGGAATCAAATAATGTCAAATTCTGTAAGTTTTAACATAATTATTTACTGTATTTCATTCTTACTTTATTAGTAATTAAATATTTATATAAATATTTATTAATTCTATGATAGAATTAGGCTATTTAATATTATTTATTTACTATTTATTGTAATATTTAGCCTATATTATATTTGTAAATTTAATATTTAGTAAAATTTCAAATTACAAAAACTTTTAATAGTTTTAGTTAATAATAACTCGGTGATTATGAAAGAATCAGTGATTTCTTACCAATACGTCCAGATCGTAACTTCTCTTGCCTTAAGAGGAACCCGTATCCCTGTGGTCCTTGAGTCAGGTGTACTGTTTTTGGTCTGTAGGGTAGATTATGAGTTTCGGCGAAAGCAGGAATTATGGGTAATCTCAAGCGATTATAACTCTCTTCACTCCTGCTGTCAATTACCAAGACAGTCACATGGTCCTCACATTTCTTTACCTGATGGAACAAAGTGGAATCAAGAAGCTCTAGACCTAAAACTGAAAATATTTGAGATTACATTGTAATGAAGGTATCACATATGACTACACTTACCATTTTTGACAGCGCTGCATATGTCAGTGCTGAAATCATGACTCCATTGATCCAGATTAGCCTGTCTCCATTCTGGACTCCTGCTCTCTCAGCTGAACCATCACCCACTGGACTGAGACGATAACGGCCTCGCTCACCTACTCACATATTGAATGAACCAGAAGAACTGTCCACAATGATCCATGTATAGGCCTACATACACCATGCTAAAACATTTCATGAAGATGTGCATCAACTACTTTTTTTTACCATCTCATCTCGTCAAGTTCTTCATTTAGTAGGCTATACTTCGACATCTATCTATGTATCTATCCATCCATCCATCCATCAGGCTGAAGGGTCCTTAATTGATTGGTTCTTGTCTGCAGCCAAAGTTTGATGTTAAACATTTAAATAGTAGGTCAGGTCAGTGTTTGCTGTAGCAGTTTGCAGCAAGCTTTTTTTTTTTTTTTTTGGTGTTGCCATGGTATTTTTGTCGCAGAATTAGCGAAATTCTCATCGTTGCTGCGACTTTTATTTATGGTTTGCAACAAGGAGCTATTTTGTATATATTTAATAGCAATGTTTTGAAGATTTTTTTATTTTGGGCAATTTAACTCTGGCACTGGTTGGCCACGCCCTGCCGTGGTCTCACTATGGGTCTCACGTTAGCGCTCAATGCCATGAGCCTGCGCACTGACACAGCAGTATGAATGGGGGAAAAGGTTATCAGGGTCTGTCTAGCAACTATGAATAATATAGCGAGCTGTCTGACTGGAATGCCGGTGATAGCCAAGTCCGTGCTGCAAAATATCCAGAGTAACATTGATCAATTATTAAAGCAGACCTCCTCTAAATCCGATATGGTGCATCATATTGATTTTTAATCTGGATGATCTGTTAATATAATGTTTATCAGAGCTTGACAGACAATTATTATATTGTAAGACAATATTAGACAGATCATGAATGTATATGTATAGGCCTACATATATTCTGTATGTCCTAATCTGTCGTAATTTATGGGTGTCCACATTAATTTTTTTTTAAAAATATGCATGATTTTTGTGAAAAATGGGGAATTTTGAGGGTGGTCCTGTAGAGATTTTCAAAGGGAGGGGTTTGGTCACAGTGCTCTGCAACCCTCCATTTTCCACAGCTCCGCTTGTATAGATCGGCTATACGTGTAATTTCATATATGCTATTTATTCAGCAGCAGTATGTCTTACATGGCACATCTGCGTGTCTGTGTGTGTATTGGCAGTAGCAAGTCTCTGTACTTGCTCTGAAGCAGCAGCAAAAGCTGTGTAGCAGATCTATTCCGCCAATACCAAATAGGCCTACATTAACATTGTCATATCCATTACCATGCTAAACTCTAGTCATGATAGAAATGTTTTTAGTGCTTTTATGTTTTTTAGATAGATTCTGTGCCCTCTTTTTTGAAAAGTCTTGATAAACTAAACTTGTTATGTGAATAAAATTGTACAAATCTTAAACTAGTCATCTTAAATTAATAAATGTAAAAATGTCATCAATCTAAGTTTTAAATATATTTAGTGCAGTAGCAAAAGGAGCAGTACCTTCAATGGGAATGATGCTGATGCCTAAGCCGCTGCCAGGCTCTTTAGTGATGTAACATAACCGTGGGCGAGAACAGCCCTCTATGGGATGGTAAGCTCTAGCGAGCAACATGAGGTCTCTTCCCTCCGAAACTGCAGACTCATAATCCTGAGCACTCAGCACTAACAGATATAGTTTCAGCCCAGACGCCTGCACCTTCAGCACCACCTGAAAACAAGACACAATGTTTACACTTTATTTTGAGGTGTCATTGTTACAGTGTAATTATATATTTAAGTACTGAATAATATTAATTAACAATATGTACTTATAGATCTAGGGTTAGGGTAGGATTAGGATTTGGTTGAGGTTTAGTTTAGTTGCATGTAATTATGCATAATTTACTGTTATTATGGTAATTCAAGTAAAGGTAACATATGTAACAAGGACACTGTAATTTAAAGTGTTTCCGACACAAGGTCCAGACAAGACTGAGTATACACAGTATACAGTAAACACTTTACAGTAAGTTCTCATTATTTAAAGCATTAAGAATAATATTAACTAACAAAAGCAAACAATTTGTTACAATATTTGTTAATCTTTGTTATCTGTTCATTGTTAGTTCATGTTAAGTCCATTAAATAATATTAAAATAAAGGTTAGTTAAATACAACATTAGTTAAATACATTACTTAAAATGAACTAACAACAATATTTCTACAACATTTATTAATCTTAGCTAATGTGAATCTCAACATTTACTAATATATTTTTAAGATCAAATCTGTTAATATGTTAATGCACTGTGAACTAACATGAATGTGAACATTTTACTTAAGATTAATAAGGGTTAATACATGTGTATATTCTGTTATGTTCAGAGAGTCTTGTTTGCTTTGTTTCTGTTTCCTGCCTGCCTTCCTTCCTCATTAGCCTCCTTGATTAGTCATTTTGTTCAGCTGTTTACTAATTAGTCCCCTTTGTTTGTTCCATGTATTTAAGTTCTAATAAATTATATTTATAAATTCTGTAGTTATATTATATTTACTTAATTATATTTAATTAAGTTATATAATAAATTAGTTGTTACGGGACGTTGTAGTGGAATCACGAGGAAGACGACGAGGAACAGGAGAACGGGAATTTATTAAAAAAAAAAAACTCAGGAGTCAATACACACGTCATACATCAACGAGAACGGACAAGGAATAGGGAGAAACAGAGGGCTTAAATAACAGAGGGACACAAAGGAGCATAATTGGGGCACAGGTGACATAGATGAAGATAATTAACTAAACACAGGTGAATTAACGAGGAGCGGGAAAATTGAATAGGACTAAACCAAAACACTAAGAAAAAGGGGAAAACACAGAGTCACACTGTAACATTAGTAAATGTTAAAACTAATAACATGAAATTAATAAATATAATTTTATTAATAAATGCTTTGTAAGTATTTTTCATTGTTAGTTCATGTTAAGTAATGTATAGTTATCTAATCTTAAACAAATTGAACCTTTTTGTATAGCGTTACTGGTATGTTCAATAAAAAAAATATTATATAACTGTTAATTTTGCAGGATGAATATTGTTATAAAATATGTGAACATTGAGAGTCTATTGTACCTTTATGAACATAATGATAGTGTTGTTGTTTTTTCACTACATGTCTGGAATACTTGATTCTCATTGGTTATTCATGTAATATTTCCATAATATTTGTCGTCGGCCATGACATTTTGTTGGAGTTTTGTAGTTATTGAAAAATTATATACAATTCAAAAAATTCAAAACTTATTTGTGTTCCAAATCTCACGTTTGCAACAAACATGATGGTGAGTAAATAATGACAGAATTTTTGAGTGAAGTCTCCCTTAATGCTGCACATCTACTTGCCAGTATCATTTGTATTTCTGTGTCTGTGTGTTTAATTCACAGAATACAAAGGTCTCATGTTTGCATAAGGAAGTGCTCTCACAGTTGAGTGCTCCTTGTCATCCACAAAGTCCTCATTGACCTCCAAAACACGGTCCCCCTTCCTCAGCCCAGCCTGCTCTGCACTGCTCCACAGTTCCACCTGCCGCACCACATGTCCCCTGCAGCCAGTCTCCTTGCTCAGGTAGAAGCCAAAGCCCTGACCCTCCTCCCGCTTCAGAACACACAGCCGCGGATGCACATCAGGCTCTGGGGACATTTAATCCAGCATGTCAAATCTCTTTGTCTTTAAGCCAGTTAATGATCTATCAGTTGCTGATTGGATAAAAATTATTAAGGAAGTAGCCTAACCTTTGTCATCTGAGATCACTAAAGCAGGGTTGTCAATCCCTTCTTTTGGGTTAAAAGTGAACTTCCTGTGGAAAACATTTGCACTGTGCTGTAGATATTTTTTATGTAAACAAACCAAAACTAAAAAAATGTAGTGACTGCAAGGTAAACCAGATTCATTAAGAATGTCTCAATGCTTATTGTTGTCAGTTAGCACATGTAGGAAAGGGTGTAAAATTAGGTCAAAAGGTCACATTTAAAGATCATTCTGAAGGACTTACTTTGGTAACTCTGGGGCATCCACCGGATCTGTAATAGTAAACAATTAAAATATATTAATAAAAATAAACCATGCCTAGAAAAAATGTACAAAAACTGTCACGGGGTGGTACCTTTAAGGTACTAATATGCACCCTTTAGGGGTAAATAAGTTACAAAGGTGCAACTTTTACCCCAGTGACAGATTTTATACCTTTTCTTCTGAGAGTACTCAAAATATCATGATGTGTTTACTTTTAAAGACAAGTGAAAGAGTCTTCAATACAGTTTAATATTAACCATTGTCCAGTGGCGTGTGACTGGCAACCAGAAACTTGCTTATTTGCAGAAGACAAACTATTTTCGTGAAATACTTAAATGGAAGACATTAAGCCTTTCTAAAAATGTTCTGAATAAACATGAAGGACACAATATTTTATTTTACTCACTTCCGTTCCATAGATTCAAAACCACAATACAGTTCCTAAACAGGGCTTTGTTTTTTTACAATACTTGCCTGCGAGATGCACTGCAAGGACCGAGCTGTTTTACATTAAAATAAGACTCAGTTTACCTTCACAGAAATATGATTTAAAATCACACAGTCAATCTGTACAAAATGCTGACAAGACTTGAGGTCAGAGTTCAAAAGGAAAATCTTTAGCTGACTGGATTCAGTGCTTATTTTTGTCAGTACTTTTAGTTTAAAAACTTAAAAATATATATATTTGCACAGAGGTAATGAAGAAATCATGAATTTGGTTTTAATAGTGTGCATCAAAAGAATGTATATAAATATATATATAAATATGACACTGCTAATATCACACATATCCATCTATCATTATTAATACACTTTTTGTATATCTAAGCATCTCTAAGATGTATATATATATATATATATATATATATATATATATATATATACAGTCGTAAATTACCTGTGGTGACTCTCATGATCCTTCTGAGCCCTGGGCTTCTTAAAGAGTGCAAGGTACACATTTAAATGAAGCATTACAATGCTTTTGTCAGAATGGCTCCTCCTTGTTCCACCAGGAGATTAATATTTAATCTCAGGTTTATGAGACAACTACCATCATCAGATGAAGGAAGTATTACATAAACAACTGTAATTAAGACAACCGACTACAAACTCCCCAAATAAGCTTGATTGTTTTTGAGATGGTACAGTATGAGCTGCCTCTTTTTATTGAAAGTCAAAGCATTACAGTATGACTAAAGTCTTACATCAGCACTTTTAGTTTTATTTTGATTTTATTGCACAGCAAATTTCGGTCATAATTTGTTAGTACAAACATTTTTTCAACCATAAGACAAAAGAAATGTTAATATTGCAGAAGCATCTAAAGGCTTGGCTTCGTTAACCTTACTTGGTTAAACCTTGTCTAGAGCACCATTTGACACTCCAATATTATGTAAAGATTTTACACTGAAAGGTTTGAGAACTGTGAACACACATAATTCATATGATAACAAGGGACCCTAAATTCTCCCTGAACACAAATGTAAAGGAAATGGCTTTAAATGGCAACATTTGTGATCATACAACAAGGTTTTTTTTTCAAGTAGTAATCTGAAAAATTCTGGAATACCATATATTGATCTTTCCTTAAAACAATCAAATTACACACATTTGTCACAGTGTTTTCTCAAAATGACCTAATGCTAAATTAGACGGGTATGCTGTAAACAGAATGATTAGTAAAATCAACCCTTTACAAACCAAGTGAGAAATATTAAAGGGATAGTTCACCCAAAAATGAAAACATTCTGTTATTGTTTATTCACCCTCATGCCATCCCCAATGTATGTGACTTTCTTTCTTCAGATAAACACAAACAAATGTTTTTTTGAAAAATAATCGATACCTGTGAGTCCATAAAATGCATGTAAATGGGTGTCGCTTGGTTGACACTCACAGCGATCGTGACGGTAATCTATATGACCCCAGTGGATGAATCAATGTCTGTCGAAGCTAAACGATAGGTGTGTTTAACTTCTTAACATTGCTTCTGGTCTACTGTGATTCAAGCGTTCTTGAGAGGGGTGTTTTGACATGACATAAGTGCGTTGTGAAGCTTGTGCAAGAAGTGGCTGTCCTCTGTGCTTCAGTGTTACTTCCCACGCAAACTTCACAATGCACATACAATCATGTCAAGCTGAATTTGAGAACTTGAGAAGACAATTGGCCCGAATCGAGTTTTCATAATTAAAATATGAGTATTTTTCTAACACGCACCTATCATCTTTCTTGAGAAGAAGACATTGATGCATCCAATGAGCTCGAATGGATTACCGTCATGATCGCAGTGTGGTTTTTCAAGCGTCAACCAAGTGGCACTAATTCAATGCATTAAATGGATTCACAGAGATGGATGATTTTCCTAAAAATCTTCATTTTTGTTGATCTGAAGAAAGAAAGTCATATACAAAGGGGCTGGAATGAGGGTGAGTAAATGATGAGATAATTTTCATTTTTGGGTGAACAATCCCTTTAAGGCTGACTGGATTAGGAACAAATATCCCTTTGAGAAATTAGACACACCTATTCCTTTAATTGTAATTGCATCATTTTGTACCAGTCCCTGTACCCGTATAACTGCTCTTTTCCAGCAAGCGCAAAGTTTGCCTCACAACACTTTCTACTCGGCGGAAGTGCATCTTTTTCCAGAAACTTGGGTGCTGTTTGCGACCCCATTCCAGGTCTTTTAGGAACGCCAGCAGTTGCTCGCGTACACGGTCTCTATCCCAGGAAAGAGAATTTTTTCCAATAACGCTCAGAATGGGATGCCAGTCCTCTGAGATGTCTGAACCCTCTGTTACAGAGGCCAGGACTTTCACCCGCCGGCCCTCCTTCACCCGAGGACCACCACGCACGTGCAACGACTGCTTGCCCACATCGGTAAGTTGGTTCAGGTACAGGCTGGGAGGAAGTATAAGCATTAAACATCTATTAACATCACAAATTAGCATGAAATTAGGTGGATTTATAATATATATACACACACACACTGAACAAAATTATAAATGCAACACCTTTGATTTTGCGCCCATTTTACATGAGCTAAACTCAATGATCTGGAACTTTTTCTATGTACACAAAAGGCCTCTTTCTCTCAAATATTGTTCAAAAATCTGTCTAAATCTGTGTTAGTGAGCACTTCCCCTTTACCGAGATAATCCATCCACCTCACAGGTGTGGCATATCAAGATGCTGATTAGACAGCATGATTATTGCACAGGTGTGCCTTAGGCTGGCCACAATAAAAGGCCACTCTAAAATGTGCAGTTTTACTGTATTGGGGGGGTCTGAAAACCAGTCAGTATCTGGTGTGACCACCATTTGCCTCACGCAGTGCAACACATATCCTTCGCATAGAGTTGATCAGGTTGTTGATTGTGGCCTGTGGACTGTTGGTCCCCTCCTCTTCAATTGCTGTGCGAAGTTGCTGGATATTGGCAGGACCAGGAACAGGCTGTCATATATTCCGATCCAGAGCATCCAAAACATGCTCAATGGGTGACATGTCTGGTGAGTATGCTGGTCATGCAAGAACTGGGATGTTTTTAGCTTCCAGGAATTGTGTACAGATCCTTGCAAAATGGGGCGGTGCATTATCATGCTGCAACATGAGGTGATGGTCGTGGATGAATGGCACAACAATGGGCCTCGGGTTCTCGTCACAGTATCTCTGTGCATTCAAAATGCCATCAATAAAATCCACCTCTGTTCGTTGTCCATAACATACGCCTGCCCATACCATAACCCCACCGCCACCATGGGCCACTCGATCCACAACATTGACATCCGCAAACCGCTCACCCACACGATGCCATACACGCTGTCTGCCATCTCCCTGTACAGTGGAAACCGGGATTCATCCGGGAACAGAACACCTCCTCAAAGCGCCAGACGCCATCGAATGTTAGCATTTGCCCACACAAGTCGGTTACGACGACGAACTGCAGTCAGGTCGAGACCCAGATGAGGACGACGAGCATGCAGAGGAGCTTTCCTGAGATGGTTTCTGACAGTTTGTCCAGATATTCTTTGGTGTTTCAAACCGATTATTGCAGCAGCTGTCCGGGTGGTTTGTCTCAGACGATCTTGGAGGTGAAGATGCTGGATGTGGAGGTCCTGGGCTGGTGTGGTTACACGTGGTCTGCGGTTGTGAGGTCTGGTGGATGTACTGCCAAATTCTCTGAAACGCCTTTGGAGACGGTGGTAGAGAAATGAACATTCAATTCACGGGCAACAGCTCTGGTGGACATTCCTGGTGTCAGCATGCCAATTTCACGCTGCCTCAAAACTTGCGACATCTGTGAAATTGTGCTGTGTGGTAAAACTGCACATTTTAGAGTGGCCTTTAATTGTGGCCAGCCTAAACCACACCCGTGTCTAATCAGCATCTTGATATGCCACACCTGTGAGGTGGATGTATTATCTCGGCAAAGGAGAAGTGCTCACTAACACAGACTTAGACAGATTTGTGAACAATATTTGAGAGAAATAGGCCTTTTGTGTACATAGAAAAAGTCTTAGACCTTTGAGTTCAGCTCATGAAAAATGACAGGGCAAAAACAAAAGTGTTGCATTTATAATTTTGTTCAGCATATATATATATATATATATATATATATATATATTTGGACTATTAAATAAAAACAACATGTATTTTTCTACTCACTGTACTGTATGGATGCTGGGATGTTCACGACAGGCATCGACCAGCGTGAGAGCTGCATTGTCTCCGATGTTGTTGTAGGCCACATTCAGCTCCTTTAACATGTTATGCTGGCCCAGTCTCTCAGCCAGTATTTGTGCCGATTGGTCCCCGAGGCCCGTGTGCATCAGATACAGCTGTTGCAGTGAGTGGTTACCAGACAGAGCTTCCAGTAAATGGCTGATGCCGGCGTCCGTCAAGTAGTTGTCACACAACCTGTGATCAGAGCAACACAAAATTCACAAGAAACACTTTTTTCATATGTATAAACATTCAATTACTAAGAATTTAACTAAATGAAAACTGAACATATACAATTTAAAAGCTCCTTTAAAATAGAAGTATATTAATATAAATATTAAATTAACATATATATATATATTTTTTTTTAGTTTTAGTTTTTTTTTTAGTTTTTTTTTATTATTTACAGGAAGTAATATATTATGGTCTGACGACAGTGAGTAGTTGTATAAATAAAGAGTAAATCAAATGAAATGGTGTGTTTGGGTAAAAAACACTCTAGTGATCATCTCTGAATAATTTCAAAGTGGAAGTGTTGCTATTTCCAAAACTCAAGGCAGGTAACATTTAACATGTTTTGTCCCATGTCTCAAGAATCAGTGAACAGATGCCATGCCACTAATAAATACATTACATGAAGCTTACCGGCAAAACAGAAGTGTAATTTTTTTGTCAGTAAACATGTCACCTACCCCTTAACAATGAATATATCACAGTAACAATGTGCTATTGAAAGTAGGCTTACTGTAATGACTTAATAGTACAGTTGGGATCAAGTAGGAGATCTCGCAGTAGAATGCAGGACTCGGGACCCAGGCTGTTAAACTGGAGACTGTAAAAACACAGTGAGCAAAAACACACATGCATGCCATTAGTTTACCGATTTCTCAGGCAGAAAATCAATAACTGATGAGGTAATTGTGCTTAGGTGTAATTATTACTGACTGCATTCTGCAAGCAAAGCAACTTAAATGCAATATTGAATCCATAGTACACAGTTGCGTGTTAAAAGGTCCAATACTTTCAATTAATAAGATGCAGCACATTAAAAAAACGTTTTGGTTATTCATAAGACTTGAGGTCAGTGTATTACAGGACACTTCAGCAAGCTTCTATCGAGGATCAGATAGAGGATCAGACAGAACATTTTAAAGGGACCAAATATTATTAAATCTAATTATCAAATTCTTTTGGCCAATTTAACATGTTGACATGAAAAACACTAAACACACTTAAAGTGTGTTTTTATGAACATTAGTATAAATCAGAGGTATGAACGCATTTATATAAACATTAGTATAAATCAGCGGTATGAACGCATTAATATGAACATTAGTATAAATCAGAGGTATGAACGCATTAAAAAATTTGAGGTTGGTAAGAATTTTTGATGCTTTTGAAAGAAGTCTCTTATACTCACCAAGGCTGTATTTATTTGATCAAAAATACAGTAAAAAATAGTAGTATTGTGAAATGTTATTACAATTAAAATTAAATGTATTTTAATATATTTTAATATGTAATTAATTCCTGAGATGGTAAAGCTGAATTTTCAGCATCATTCCAGTCTTCAGTGTCACATGATCCTTCAGAAATCATTGTAATATGCTGATTTGCTACTCAAGAATCATTTCTTATTGTTATCAGTTGTGCTGCTGAATATTTTTGTGGAAAAAGTGATGTATTTTTTTTTAGGATTTTTTAACAATACTTTTTTTTTCTTTATTGTAAAAGTTCACCCATACATTCCTCTACTGAAATCTGCTGGTCATGTTGAGAGACCCAGCTTATCACACTAGCTTGACCAGTCTGGAAGACCAGCAAAACTTCTAAGGCTTTTGTTTGCTAGTTTTTGTTCTCAGTAGGAAACATTTGAAAGAAGAGCAGACTGCTAGTTGATGCGCCCTTGAGTACACTAACCAACTGAATGTCAAAACATGTATTAATATCAGATTTAGCAATATCTAAAGAAGTAAACAAAAAGCTTATGTTAGATGTTCAGTATGCTCCGAAGGTTTCTACTTTTATGCACAACACTACATGATTCAAGCATGCAAAACATTAGCTAGTTTTCTCTATAGTACGTTCAAGTCTCACTTGAGGTTGCTAGTGTGATGGAAGGCTGGCCAGAGCATCTGCAGTAACTCAGGAGTGATGTGGCAGGAGGAGAGGTTGAGCTCATTCAGGTGGAAGCTTGAGCGTGTGCAGCCCAGAACTGTGCTCAGCACAAAGCACTTATGTGGTGTCATGCGTACAGTCGACAAGTTAATGGTCTTGATGGATTGTAGGACTTCAGCAGTGAGTCGAGGGTTCTGAAACTCATACAGCAGGACCAGAAGGTCCATGAGTTCCTCAGGAGGTTGCTTCTTCTTACTCTCCTTGATCAGGTGTTTTCTCAGAGCACGAGTGATCTGAGCAACCGTATGACTCTTGATGTTGCATCCGAGCTGGTCTAACAGCCTCCGGTTCCCGTAATGAAGTAGTCCTCCCATGAAGATAGGGTAGAGTTCAAACGCCCTGGTGTCAGTTTCCTGTTGTGGCTGAGGACCATGCACTCCCAGCAGACTTTGCTCCACCTGGTCCAAGACATCTTCGTTGAAGCTGTCCTCTGAACGAAACATTTCCGCAGCCATGGTGTTCGCGATACGCCCTTTGCTAAGGCTGGTGAATTTTTCAAAGAGTTTTGGGAACAACTTTAGCAAGTTGAAAATGGCGAAGATTCGGAAAGGTATGATTTTGGAGAGGATGCTGAGTAGGCTTGTGATGTCCTCACTGGCTTGTCCCAAAGCCTCTGAAACCTCCTTAGTCAACTTCTCCAGGACGCTTTTGTTCTCGCCAAGAACGACATAAAGAGCAGCTAGATATTCCTGCATGGCGGGAACAGCAAACACGTAGCGTCTACCACCAGTTTCGGGATCTGTACCATGATCATCACGAGGCACCAGAAAGAAATCAACCACATCTGTGCGAAACACCGCCAGTTGCTGGAGCTCTTCGTCCGTTTTTGTCTTGCCACCTACCCACTGCTCCAGTTCTTCATCGGAGAACGATGTCCGTTTGTTGGTGATGCCATCAAAAGCTAGTTTACCAACAGTACGAACCACATAGAGCATTAATGAGTTCTGTTGCTCTTGTGAAGAGACGTTTCCGTCCAAAGTTATCACTTCTCCTCCGAAGTTGAGCCTCATGAAGCTGGTGTAGGTGCCAGTGAGGGTTCGAATTGGTGCCTTCGTATCAGTAAAATGCAATAAATGAAGAGTGGCGCATGTGAGCCAGCAGTAAGATGGTAAGAAGCAGGCGGTAGCTAACTGAGTTTCCCGCTGTAGATTTAGGTAAAGCATCTCTATGAGCATCTCGGCAGCCTTGTCCGGCTTTTCTTCATTCTGTTGCAAGAGTCTACTGGTGAAGTAGGCTCTCTGGCGATCAGGATCATTGAAGCCACAGAGCTGTACATAACGTTTTATGTATTTTCTAGGAACGTTGTCTACGGCAGATAGTCTGGTTGTAACCAAAATGCTGGCCTGTAAGAAAATTAACATGTTTTATGAATTACAATAAACATTAATCTAAAGGCAGGGAGGCCAATGATAAATAAGATTCCCCACATGTGCTAAGTTCTTATAAATATATTCTCAAAATTTATTTTGGTCTCATATGGTTTTAAAAAACATTTGTATAATTGTCAAGAAAAGTGTAGATAAATGTAAAATCTAACCAAGTAAAAAGTAATTATTTGAATATAATTTTAAAAGTATGTGTACACATCTTTATCATTATTTTCCATCCATGTTTATATATGTTTAACATAAAACTATCTGTCTGATATTATAAGAGACTGACCCTGGCACACAGCCCTGAGGGTCTGCAGGGTCCTCTTTATGATATAACTTTCTCTTTTATACTTTCTTTTTTGGTTTGTTGATAGCACTACATGACTTTGATATGTCACATTTTTACAAAATAAATTACAAATTTAGTTCACTTGAAAAGATTTTCTTTTCAAGAATATCATTATTTTTTTCTTCAGAGAAACAAAATATAAATTAAACAGAAATAAAAAAAATCCTCATCATATAGCAGGTGTATTAAAGTCACTGTATTTATGAATTGCAGTTTTAATGTATTTGTAATCTAAAAAAAAGATTTAGCTCAAAATTGAGTTTCATGTCATTAACCCATGGTAATTACATCACAAAACCACGACCCATTTAATCTGGAACATGACACGATTTCACATGCCAGGTCACAGAAAAAAAGCTTCAAGAATAAAGAGCTGAGCTCATGCAGTACCTCAGGTAGCAGGTACTTCCTAAGCAGATTAACAACAACAGCTCCTGATGGGAGAGCCTCATTGGGATCACTGCATAACTCTGTGGAGCCGATACGAAAATCCAGCTTCATTTTCTCCATTCCATTAAAGATGAAGAGGACATCCTTAGCCTTGTCATTATCTCCACTAAGATAAGGTGTCTTGAGAAGGTGCATGTATTTTCTGCCTACAAGGTTTCGAAGGGATGTTGGTTTGGATAAATGGGCGAGATCCTCACAGGAGAAGGGCAACACAAGTTTGAACTGGGAGTAAATAGATCCAGCACACCAATCCAGCACCAGTTTACGGATGACAGTACTTTTCCCTGTGCCGACAGCCCCATATAACAAAACATTTAGTCCTCGTGCCTTGTTTCCATTATTACTAGCATCAAAGAGCTGCTCAACTGTGAGAGAGGGACGTGGAGATACCCTTTCCTTTGCCTTGAAGGGACTAAGGCCTCTATCCTCATCAGGATGACGCTCTAGGATAAGTGGCTCCACATGCATAGTTCCGGGAGAAAAGTAGCCCCCGAATTGCCTCTCTTCTTGAGGAAGGTGACTGAACCATAATGCCAACTTCTGTTTGTGGATCTCAATGGGATCTGCTGGTTAATACAAGCATGAAATACACTGCTATTTTATGAGATGAATGATCACTGATTAAGAGGCACTAAATCCCTAGGATATTTTAATATGGGATCCAAATGTAAACAATTAATGCATAAACTCACCTGTTACAGGCTCATAGGTACAAAAGAACCTGGAGTTGAATCCAGAGATGGAATAGCACATAGATGTTCTCAGTTCCCTCCATGTATTTCTATAAGAGCTTGTTTTCTTGCTGATGAGACAACACACAGACAATTTCAAAACATATTTTCTGAAAACACTAGACATAGATGCTGCATCAGGAAATGCTGGATTAAATTCTCTCAGAATTATACTTACATTGGGAATGGCAAGTGACGTTGTTTTACACTACCGCAGATGCCATCTGATCGGAGGCTTAAGTTAGAGGCTGAAATGAGCAATTATTATTTCAATTATACAAAACAAAATAAACAAACAACAATATACATTCCGATGCATACTGATATAAATCTGATATACATTACCTTTTAAAAGTTTGGGGTCAGTATGATTTTAACATCAATATAATTTTAAAATAAATTGTTTAACTTTCTATTCATCAAATAATACTGAAATAAAAAATTATAATATAATAGAAACACTTATTTTAAATTGTAATAATAATTCACAATAATAAAGTTTTTTCTATTTTTGATCAAATAAACGCAGCCTTGGTGATCATAAGATATGTTTTTAAAAATATATATTTTATGTGTGTGTTGATATATTTCTAAATAAATAAAATAAAACTCAAATTTGATTAATTGATTATTTAAATTTTTAAGATTATCGAACACCTACTTGTTTCAAGAGCCCTGGTGTGAAGTTTGCAGCAGACATCTTTTGATGACCTTCGGCATCTCCATCTTAACACTTCCGTTCCCGATGGCCTTCCAAATCGCCACATTTTTACTAAAATCACCCCTAAAGTATGATATGTTTTGTCATAGTTACTTAAAATGTAAAACAGGTCTGGAAACTGTTTAGTACAGGGAAACCAATGCTACAATCAACACAGTAATGTAAGTGTATCTGAGAAAAACAAGCCAAACCTTGTAAGGTCACTCCTTTGGCTTTGTGTTTCAATGACACATGATGCTTACACAGGAACGTGATACACATATTTTTTTACCAACACACCCAAAGTGTTAATTTTGGATAAGGTCCATTATCTAAAGAAATTCCATAATGCATAACTAATTAGTGTGAACAATGTGTCATTTAAATACTTCCCAGATCAATTCCAGACATATATATATATATATATATATATATATATATATATATATATATAAATATAGAGATAAATTCTTCACAAGATGAGTTGAAATTCATCAGTCAAGTTAATATTGATGAAAGATCAAGAAGGTCAAGTGATTCATCTGTGTATTTAAAACACAACAGAAAATGTTTGTTCTAACGAGTGTGATGAAGACACTTTGAAGGAATGACCTGTCACCACACCTGTACCTAAACCAATAGTTGAAACTCATTTTCATTAAAGGGGTGGTAAAAGACATGTTTTCTAAGGCTTGATTGTGTTTGTGGGGTGCACTGTAACATGTGTTCATGCTTCGTTTTTAAAAAATTGCATTATTTTTCATATATTTTACCTTTATTCTACACTGCTCTGTCCCTCCTTGTAAAAACGGTCTGATGGTTTCCGGGTTCTATGAAGCCAGTCCCTCAAAAATACGCAAAGGGCTCAGATTGGTTAGCTGGCCCAGTGTGTTGTGATTCGCTAACCGTCTATTGCACGTTTTCCGGAAACGTCACGCCCCTTACCTTTACCGTTAGTTTGTGCTTTGATGTTATCATAAAGAAATTATGATTACATCATAATTGGCGTCAATAAAACCAAAAGAGAATGTTACTGAAGATGATCGAGCAGAACCTGTTCAAGAATGGCTGTTAAACAACGTTTCAGAAGGTTTGTTTTTTGTTGTTGTTGTTGTCTCATTACTTTTTAGATATGCTGTTATTTAATTGTACTAATTATTATAGTATTACAAAAAATAAGCTTCATAAACAAAAATTTCATATAATAGTTCTAACAAATTATTCTACAGTCCTCAAAGGGATTTTTTTGAGTAAAGACTGCAGATCTATAGTGATCATTACTGACTGTATGGCACCGTTACTTTTGTATTTTTAGAACGATTGTAGCCAAATATCTGTCGCCAGAACTATTAATCCAAAACGAACATTAAACATTGGCTTTACTAACGTTACTGTAGCCAAATCAAACACAGAACCATGTTTAGCATGCCCGTAGATAAACAAGCGATAAACAATACATAAAAGCTCTAATCAAAGAATAATTTACACTAATTCCAAGTTCACTGTTGAGATTAAAAAAAAGTTTGTAACGTAACGTTAGGTGTTTGTCGGATAACGTTAAGTAGGAATGAGCATTAACAAACTGGTTTGTAGAGCCAAACAGCGTTTTCATTTGTTTACTTCCTCGCTACAACGTACAATTAACAATACGAACTATTACAGGAAAACACAACGAAAAATAAATCATACTTACAGGTTGTGGCCCGTAAATAACAGCTTCTGTTCTTAAAGTTGGAACTGCTCCATCTTTCAGGACAAGCCGTTGTGCGAATCCTGCATTGAACTCGCCAAGATTGTGGAAGCTTTCCTACGTAAAATGTGCAGCACAGAGAGCGAGATTTGGGTAATAATTACGAGGGACCGAGTTAAAAATAAATTGTAACCATTGATCCCTAACTCTCGCGACCCTAGGAAGGCAGAACTAAGTGGACCTGCAATCCGGACGAAAATAACAGCGTTTCAACGGCATTGCGGCAACAGCAGCCTACTATACCACAACAACTCTTCTCCAAAGCAAAAATGGCCTCGCCCCCTTATTTAGTATTCTCGGAGGAGGGGTTTAGTGGGGTTAGTGATGTCAGCAACCCTGGAGGAATGCCGTGTTGTCCCTACCGGCCGTTTGCTGTAGTCCTTAGAAATTGATTTCTTTAAGGTAACACTATGTAGTTTTTCAACCTTCATAATAAATTTCCAAGACCCTTGTGATGGTACATCGACTTACAATAGGTTAAATGGCATGTCTGCCATAGCCTGATGTGGTCTGTATCGCTTTTACTGGCACTATGTAACCGGAGCAAAAAAAGAACTACAAAATTCGACTGCTTTACGGCATACATAGTTTTTCTTCGTTTGTGATGTCTTTCATAAAATCATGCATCATACTCTACCTTGTCCTTGACTGTAGGCTGCGGTAGGCTAAATTATTTACAACAGCGGTAATGGACAATTCCGCCTCCAACCTGTAGGGCGACCGCGGAGGAAAAGTTCCTTGGTGTTGCTTTAAAAGCAAATATTTCCCTTTGCTTTGAACTTTGAGCGCTGTAACTTTGCAGATGTTGTTTATGCTCAAACAGCAACATAACAGTTTTACCACCCCTTTAAGTCATTTACAACATAACAAGAATACATTGCATCTAATTCATCCAGTGACCACCTTAGACCAGTAGTTGTCAACATTTTTGACTCCAAGCTCCCCTTTGTCCAAGACAATATTCAAAGGCCCTCTTATCTAAGCTAAGATTCCAAGATCTATTGGGGCCCTCTGGAAGTTTTCTACCACTAGTTTAGACCATCTAGAAAATAGCCACATTCCCAAACAGTTACCAGCACAGGGCAAGTATTTCAGAAAGTTAAAGTCCAAAATAACCTACAATCAAATGCTTAATGGTGGTATTTAACAATATAGATTATTTTTAAAGTCTTAAAGCTTAAATAAAATTGATACCAAGTATTGCATACAGTGGGCGGCAACATCAACCATATCAACTGCCAACTGACAATATGGCTGCCCTCGTCTAAAAATACTACAATCACGTCAGAACTCAATCAGGTCAGTGTTTATCATATACATGTTATTATTATTATTATTATTTGACTTGTACGACTCTTGTAAGTAGATCCTTATCTGTAAAACATTTGCATATCCAACTGCACTTTAAAACATTTCGTACAGGTCAAACAGTTTTGTCTGTCAATGTAGACCATGTATCCATCACTCATGCCTGTTATACGCATCTTCAAATACAGAGATTGCTAATGTGACGTCATCGTGACATATTGCCAGTGGTGAACGCAAAGCATTTTGGGAATCCGCGGCACAAACAGGAGGCGCCAGACTTGATTGCATGGAGGGAAGAACGCAGTGTTCAAGATGCCGTCTACCTGCTGTGTTATAAATTGCAATAGTCCTTCTTGCACAGTTTTGAAAACCAACGTTAAGTGTTGTTTTAAGGACATGTTTGTGTATGCTCGTAGACAGCCACTCTGAAGCGGTCATAGGCGATTCTAAAAGATTCAAAAAGTCGAGACAGGACCTATCGTCAAAATTCTACCCACCACTCTAACTTAGTTCATCCAAAACAAACTAGAAAATAGACTCAAAGTGCTAAATACCTGAATTATCCTATAAGAACGGATCAATATATTTGTTTTCCTTAATTTTAATGAACCCTAACTTTATTCTCATCTGAATGGTAAATAATTGATTTTCGTATAAAATTATACTACCATTAAAAACACATTTGATTTTTTTTAATCAATGTAGAATATGTAACTGCTCTGAAGAAAAGAAATGAAAACCAATGCGATATGATTAATGTCCAAAAGATGTAACCCACAGACTGTTTTGAAATGGGGTTGGATAAATATGTTGCTTTTAAAACTGTGTGTTTGGTTGGGTGACAGTTGTAGGTTACAGTTTGACAAGAGTTTAAAGTGTGACAAAAGCAAAATGTTGTGTTTTTTTTGCGAGTGTAAGTTACACAAATATAAGTAAACACTTTGCAGTTTGAATGATAACCTCTATGAACAAAATGACGGAGTATGTTTTTTTATGTTTCCAACTTCCACTGTTCGATCGCGCCCGCGCCTCTCTCTCTCTCTCTCTCTCTCTCTCTCTCTCACACACACACACACACACACACACACACACACAGTTCGATCGCGTCTCTCTTGACATGAATTCTGACTGCATGCAGATAGATGAGAGAGAGCGAGGAGTGTGGTGCTTAAAACATTACTTTTGAACGGACGACAGTTTTCTGGTATGGTCCGACAATGTTTTCTTTAGCCTTTAGCCAGCATTTAGTAGGATTAGCCTATTCTGTTTTTCACGCTATTTTTATTTTTACATGCCAGAACACTAGCCTGCTATGCCAGCCCATGTTAACGGGCCAAACATACCCATAATTCTTTGCGTTCTGATGACGTCGCCGCCCAGTTGGTCACATGTCTTAGCGATCTCTACTGTATGATTAAGAGATTAATGTAATTCGTCATTTCGATTTTTGGAATTCGACGCAAACTCAGTTCTGAACTTAGTTCAACAGACGCGTTGTTGTGACGTACTTTATTTCAATATAAATCACCCTTAGGCTGCGTTCCAGTCCAAAATTGTCTTGCCCTCACTCCCCTCTGTCTCGTTCACTCGGATGTACGTTATTGCTTGTATTGCATGAGTGCCCTGCCCACTACTGGCGGAACCTTTGCAATTTGGGGTTGATTTATTTGATTTATGTTTTTCCCTTACGAAATTGTTTAATGCAGCATTCTATATGTGTTTGAGTTGTTTACATTTAAAATAATAATAATATATCATAGTTGTTTGTGGTGGGGTAAATTAAACGTCACAATCGTGTTGCATTGTGGTATACGGAGCTGCCTGGAGTGTACATATGAAGTAGACTCGCTCCCTCGGTCAAAATCGAGGGAGCAAGGGAGGGTATGTCCGCTTCAAAATGGCGGCACTGCAAAATTTGGTATCGATCCGATACCAAGTAAATACAGGGCCATTATCGCTGATATCGATACCGATACCAATAATTTTTAATTTTAAAAGCATTCACTTGAACTTACATGCACTTTCCTCTGCTAGAGCAATGTGTCATGATTTATGAGGTGAATGCATCATTAATATGCTAAATCTGAATACGTTTTCGTGACTACTAAATATTTTGTGATTTGTGCTCTCAACTCGCCTGTAATTAGTCAGTGACTTTTACCAAACTACCCTAATTATAGTAAATGCACTATTGTACACTAGCCTACTGTTCAAAAGTTTGGGGGCTGTAAGATTTTTAATTCTCTTCTGCATTTATTTGATCAAAAATACAGTAAAAACTGTAATATTATTACAATTTAACATAGTCTATTCTGTAATTTATTCCTGTGATCAAAGCTGAATTTTCAGCATCATTACTACAGTCTTCATGATCCTTCATGATGAGAATTGATTTTAATATGCTGATTTGCTGCTCAAGAAACATTTCTTATTATTATCAATGAAAACAGTTTTATGTTTTTGTGGAAACCAAATCATTTTGCATAAAATGTATCATGATGCACAAAGTTGAAAGAACAGCATTTATATGAAATAGATTTTTTTTTAACAGTATAAAACCCTTGATTGTCACTTTGGATCAATTTAATGCATCGATCCTTGTTGAATAAAAATACTAATTTCATTATACAAATCTTACTTACGTCAACATGTTGAACCGTTATGTAAACTTTTAATTTGTTTATTGCGAAATAACTCCCAATTGTTTCTCTGTCATCTAAACAAGGCTTCGTTTCACAAACGCACTGTGAGAGAAGCACCAGCTTTGAACGCTCTCTGTGATTGATTAGTTTCGTCTTGTATCCAGCTGACTAGAATAAATTGTTCTACCCTACGCAATTATTCGCTAACATTCGCTTATTTTTCAACTTAAAAGCTTTTTTACGCACTGAATTGCGTTCTAAATTAATAAAAATTACTGATAAAAAAAAAACAAATTTGGATCGATATTTTTATGTGAGGATCGATCCTTTTCGATACCACCTCAGTATCGAAAGTATTGATACTTCAGGATCGATCCGCCTACCCCTAGTGCTTAGGGAAGTTCGCAAGTGCATCTAAGACTGGAACGCAGCCCTTGGTGGCATGATGAATAAGAGCACAGAGCACATTGACTACAACCATTAACATGAGAAATCAGACGTAACGGTTAAAATGCTTGTAATTAATGCAAGTCTTTACCTTATCTAGAGGCTGGGAATACGGTGAATTCTTCCGAATTTCCCCTCGAACTCTGCCAGCGTTCTGACGCTCAGATCAAAGCGGAGGAAAGCGTCCATTCTACGGCATGCCTTCCGCTCCGTCTCCCTGCTAAGCTAGTCAGTCGTAGTACCGCCCACAAACACAAAATTTCAACTTTGCTCTTCATTTTTACAACGCCTAGCGAAGGTCAAATTACTTAATAAAAGCCATGAAGTAGACATAGTGAAGCCACATATAGGATTATAATGTGAAAGCATAGTGATTTTTTAAAAGTTATATCCTACCAGCAGCTTAAAATCTACAATAGACAAGCTTTCTTCAGGGTTGCTTGGGTTTTAAGTCTGATACGTTTGATTTGGTATATTCAGACAGCAAAATCATACAGCATGTCACAATTTTATAGGCCCACCCAAGCATTAATTACTTTCGACATTAATATTATGCAATGTCATAAGCTGTTTTTGCCCTGATCAAACTGACACACCTACAATCTTCAATATCAAGTCCAACAAGTTATACACATGGACCTATAGCTATAGGGGTTCCTCAAGGATGATGAATGCTACTGTAAGCTCTTTGTAGCTCCAAGGAATTCTGGGTAGTTCACAATTCTTAGAAAGACTCTTTGATGAAACATGAAACAAACAGGTTGCATATGGTATTCTTCTGTTTTAGTTCAATGAGTCAGAGTTAGTCACTGTTTAAAATATTGTTTTCTCTCTCTAAAATGCACTGTCAGACGGCTTAGTTTTACTTACTGTAAGAGGTCAAAAAAATTAAAGCATTTATTATTAAATTATTATAGGAACCAGTATGGATACTACACTCAAGCACAGTGTTTTGCAATTTTTTAGTCAAAAACTGCACCTCTGATGGGTATCAGAATTTTATTTCTAAACACACTGCATACATTTGGCAGTATGACATGTTAAGCAATACATTGCTGATATACATAGTATGAAAGTTTGTTGGTCAAAAAAAATACAACTTTGTTTTAATGCACAATTTGTAGCACCAAGTAATTACATTAAATCTCAAGACAAAAATACTAAATAATCAAAGAAAAAGGAAAAAACCTATAATAATATACTATACAAAAAGATTGATAGAATGGTTTAATAGAAACACAGGCACTATGTGAACCTTCAGTCATCTGGTTTAAATTAAAAACCTTTTCAGACTTGTGCAATAATATGTAAACATCCTCACCTCAGGCTAAATTAGTTCATGATGTGCTTTCTGAAAGTGCAAAAAAAAAACTCCTTCTAATTAGTGTTTGAGTAAAAAAATGGTCTCAGTGTTCGTGTGAGCTTAAAATTCAGAGTTAAATGAGTTTAAGAAATTTCCACAACTAACAGTAAGTTCAGTAAATTATCATTTGCATGCATATTTAAATTTGGTATCACAAGTTGAATTTGGATATAACACCAATTTTTTTCAACACCTGGAACTGCATCAAAGTAACACTGAAAAACATTAAATTATTTATTAGCCTGTTTTTAGAATGAAATGTGGCTTATTTAAACCAAATTAAAAACAAAACTAGAACACCAAAATGATCAACAAATAAATCTGACCTTCCTGAGTAGAGGATGACACCTTTGGAAATGGTTTATAGAGTAGCCTGAGCTGGAGCTGAATATTATCGCTCTGATTTTATTTTGTACCGAAGAACCAAGTAAGTGGCGAGTCGCAGGATAAGGAAGAAAATACCCAGTACAATGAAGTCCATGTAGAGCTTGGCATCTTCTACATCCAACAACTGCAGAACTTCTTCAGGTCTTTGGAACTTGCAAACCCTTCCTGGACATTCAAGCTCAGTTCGGTTCATCCCATAAATGGACAAAATCACCCCCTCAAATCCATACCTATCATAAGCACAATCAAACAAACATGAAACAGTAATTTTGCATGGTGAAAACAAACACATCTATTTAAGATATAAATAGCATACCGGACATAGGACACATAAGAACTCCACTGTAAGTATTCTGGAATGGTGTCAAAGTTCACAAAGAAGCCTGAGAAAAGTAGGACTGGAATGGCTGTAACTGGACCAACAAAAGTGGCCACCTGTGAAGAAGATGCACAATACAGTGTGCATAAAAAAGTCTATGCCAAGAAAAGCTGAAAAGTTATACCATAACCAAAAGCAGGCATCCAGACTGAACAAATGGCTAGCCATTGGATCCTAAAAAATGAAACATTTAATTTAATATGAGTTTATTTGTATGCTTACCTCACAATAAATATTGTTTCAAAGCAGGTTTACAGAAAATGCATGGTTCAATGTTACAATTTAGGAAGCAATCTGTTATCAGTCAGATGATTGTAACATAGTAATGGTCATATGGCAGTGACATATTATGTGTTTAGCTTGTATTGGATGAACACCCAAACTTACAGTCTTTTTTTCAAACAGTTTTTCTTACACCATGTCTACACTGACATGACAGAGGTCGCGTCCCAAAGCAACAGCTTGAGGCGGTTTAAACTGGACATGACAAAGCAACTACT
The DNA here is from genome assembly GCF_051911475.1 of Siphateles boraxobius. NCBI lineage: Eukaryota > Metazoa > Chordata > Actinopteri > Cypriniformes > Leuciscidae > Siphateles > Siphateles boraxobius. Next base: position 26,049,800 of record NW_027509186.1, on the reverse strand, counting down.
GCAAATCCATTTGCCTTCATGTTTAAAGTAGCGTGCACACTTTAAGTATGTCAGAAATAGAAAGGGCATCAGTTTACCGTCAGGAATTTGTCATGTCACGTTAAGCCCCATCCAGTATAGACAGCATCACTGATTATAATGGGCTCTATTGGTTTTTGTCACATTGCGCCGTTTGCGTCTAGTGTAGACACTGTTTTAGAGTCAACTCAAACAAGGTTAACAATGACCAATTGATATCTTTTTTTTTATATATCTTTTATATATATCTTATATATCTTTTAGCGAATTCTATTTCCTGAATAGTTTTGACTAAAATAATAAAAAAAGTTCATAATAATCATCTCTTCGCTGTGTTTTTTTTTTACATCTACATACAGCCTTACATGCAAAGTATACTTCATTTGATAGCGTCTACGAACACAGGTGATCATCACCTGCGCACCAAAAAGGTTTAATCTTTGTCCAGTATCTGTGTTATTTTTCTCCAGAAGTTATGACCGATAAAAATGTCTTTGTAAACTAGAGTTGCAGTCATCTCTTAAACTTTTATTTTCTTAATATAGAAGCAAAGTTTTCACGGCTATCCAGACTTGATTTTAAAGTACTGTCGTAATTATTTTTGTCACAGTCTGGAGCCCTGAGAAATAAAAACATTTAGTTAACAGTGATAGTAGCTGCAACATGTACCTGAAGGGATGTGGAGGCAGCACCGACCAGAAGCCCAAGAGACTGAGCTACTAAAGCCGTACAGATTGACAAAGCCAAAAACAGCAAGTAGCGGGTTGCCTCTGGAGGCTGTTCAGTCATCCAGTACACAATACTGCAGTACATGATGGGACAAATGACCTAAGAAAGAGTGGACAAACCCATGACAATATCAAATGTTGGTGTTATAAGTGTCCATGATTCCTTAGTCTTAGTTCCATTATATTAAACTTTCAGCAGCACTGTCAAAATATGCTCAGCTCATATCAGGCATAAAATGGAGTCAGAAAGGCTTAGACAGACAGGCATGCACCCACCTGGAATGGAATGTCAGCCATTGTCTTAGCCAGATAGTAAGCCTTCAGACTGTACCAGTAGTTAAGATGTTCTCTCAGAAACACAGCCATCTCTAGAGGAACTGAAAACAGGGCAGAGAATCTATCAGATCAAAACCACTTTCACTTCCCCTGCTGAATGTAAGACATGAGTTTAGACCCAAAATTGTGGTACATGTGTTTATAGTGAAACTGTGACATGGCTGCTACGTTCTTACATTTCTCTTTTCTAACTTACAGGTAAGAACTGTAGGCATCAGCGCTCCAAACATGATAAAGAGCATTGAGAAGAAGAGGAAACCGGTGTTGTTGAAGACTTTGCTGGCATCATTGCCAATATTGAGGTACAGCAGGCCTATCAACACTCCAATCGAGATGTGTGACATTAGCCGCAGATGTGTCAAAACCTAGAACAGGAACCAAACGCCATTATTAAACAATTCTGCAACGGTAAAATGCAATAGCTACAAATTTCAAAACTAAGTTAAGATCGAAATTGGGTCTTTTTTTATTCCAATGACTCCAAATATGATGATCACCTTCCTACAATATAAAGGTAATATATATATGTTTAAGACCTATTTATACTAAGTGAGAAAAATACTGCAATACAATGAAGACACCGGGTGGCAAAAAATTAAAATGTGTGTGTATATATACAGTATAGAGTGCTTAGCATAAGTGAGTGCATCCATGCTAAAGTTGACTTTATTTGTTTGAGTTTTTTTAGTTTGTAAGATGGGGTTGGCTCAACTATGCTAAAGTGAACATTTATATTAGATCTACCAAAGTTCAATCAAAAATAAAAAAAAATTCACTTTCAGTTTTGGTATAGTTACTTTGAAAGGCAGTATTGCGTCATATTGGACACACACTTAGGAAAGTTTAGGACTGACATACCAGATATCAACTAAATGAAAAAACATTGTACCTGGTCTCTGCATATTGTAATAAATGTTCTTTTAAATAGAATGCAGAACTGAGTCAGAGAGCTTGTAGCAAAGGTATGGCTCTCAATGTGTCCTGAATCCTGTAAAAGCAAGTGTAGGAAACATTAAGAAGACAGATATGTCATATTAAAACAAATACAGTATTTTTTTTATTTGAAAAAAGCTTTTGAACTCAGTGGATCAGTTTAGCATAAATCCTGACCACAATATCTGCAAGTATGCATAGCAGATGCTATCCACCGAAAGCAATGGGTGATTATGAAACTAGCATCACTCACTTTGACACATTTTGCAGTGCATGGGGTTACGGTGGTTTTGTCGATACAGTTGCACCTTTCCTCCAAAGCACACATGCCTCCCTGAACAGCCTCAAACAACACTGGGTTCAAGTCACCATACTCTCCTGATGCTACCTCAATGACTACACACAAAACAGACAGCCAGAAGCACAAAACAGAGGCATGATGCATTATGTATGTGTATATTTATTTATTTATTTATTTGGTGCTAAGGAAATATGTATTATTATTAATGTTGAACACTTAATAATGCTTAATAATGTACTGCTTACTATTTTGTATCAAGCCATGATACTATAAATGGTTTTAGAAAGTTTACAGGAACAGAATTTATTTGAAATAGAAATTAGAAAAAAATATGTTTTGCTGTCACTTTTGATCAATTAAATGCATCCTTACTGAATATATATATATATATATATATATATATATATATATATATATATATACACACACACAAATATGTATATATGCTTGTATATGTGAGTATGTAAATATGAGTATTTATAAAACACATGGTCAACTCACTGAAATCTGCAGGATTGTGGTATGTTGGACAGTGAAGACCCAGTCCCCTCAAATAAGGGATGAGGTATGGGACACTTCCCTTATATATGCACTGGCCTTGGCTTAAAATATACAGCTGTGAAAGAGACACAGAATAAATCAAATGATGACTGAAGTGATCTGAAGACATTTCAGATTCCCAAAAAGATTTGCACATGGCTTTGTACCTTATCAAACATCTCGAAGAGTTTGGCACTGGGCTGATGAATAGTGCAAATGATGGTTCGCCCTCCTTGTGCCAGAGACTTCATTAAAGACACTACCTGGAAACAGGACGCACTATCCAGACCACTGAAATCAAAAAGCAACATTTAACAAACATAAAGTATGGTTACCCTTACGGAACATAAATATATGGGAATATCCTGCAAAATATAATGCAGAATTATATTACATTATACATATGGGAAACTTGTGCTTATATTTTTCAATATACTGCAATATATGCATGACCATGTATGGCTATATATTAATACATATAAAATATTTATAAATGAAGACAAAAATAGCATTACATGTAATATTCGCAACGATTTATCCTTTATTGTGTACATATATTGCACATACATGTTCCCATATACATGTATGTGTGTTTACACATATATACACATTCCCATAATGAGCTACAACAGATTTCTAGTTCCCAGCATGCTTTGCTTCTGACTGTTAAAAGAGAGCAAATGTTAAAATGCAATGCAAGTGTTATTTAAGGTGTTTTGCGCAATATTAATATAGGGGAAGATCTGTTAGTGTTTTAAGCTGGATTATTTTGGAATTTAAAAGGTTTTCTGGTATGTCTGAGTTTTCGGGGTACCATTGTGCTGAAGAGTAGAGCCTGTGGGGAGGTTGATGATTGGCTCAATATCCTTAAGAGTTACTGTATTTTACAATTATGGATGTTCCTTCCTCAGCACAGTGATAATGTATATATGCTAAATACTTTAGTACATGTGGGTGTGATTATGCTTTTGTTAACAAGCTAGAAAATATGAAACATTTATAATGTAAATAAGAAATACATTACATTATATATTTCTCTATATATGCGTTTATGCTGCATGAGTAAATATATCAGCAATATATTGCACATGCAGTACCAGATCTGATTACATCTATATATTATCAAGTGTATTACTGAATATAAAATTACATACATTATGATATATTAGTAAATATATTGTCACATATTTTTCAATATATGAAACACAGCAATTCCTTATGTATTATTCAATATATTGTAATATATTAACACAATGTATTCTGTATGTTTTCAAATATACTGTTAAACCATTTAATATATTGATCTTTAATTTATAGGTAAATATTATATTTTCTTTTCATAAGGGTATTTATAAAAATCCATGTCACAAGCACAAGCATATCAATAATAGTGTTTTATTTGTGTCTAAAGACTATAACATCATTACCTGGTGGGCTCATCAAAGAACATGACTGGGGGGTTGTTTACTAGCTCGAGGGCAATAGCTAACCTCTTACTCTGGCCCCCAGAGAGAGAGACAGTACGAGTGTGGACACACTCATGTAGTCCCAGGGCTGTCAGAATTTCTTTTATCTACATGCCAACAAAAACACATGGAAAGTAGGTGAACTTTCACCGGGGAAAATACTGGGGCAAGTTTGAATGAGGAGATGAGCTTTACCTACCAGCTCTTTTTTCACCTCTGTGTTTTCATTAAGCTTCAGGTTGGCTGATACCTTAAAAACAATGGAGAAATCAGTCAGTTGGGGTCTTCTATGTGTTTCCCTTTAGAACCAAAAATGTTTCTGCACATGAAAATCATTCTGAAGTGATCAAACCAGCAGTAGGGGGCATCCTTTACCACATCATTCCCCCTGCAGACTCACCATCATTGCTTCTTGAACGCTCAAGTGGGGCAGCAATTTGTCTTCCTGCATAATGTAACAGGACATTTTACGAAAAGTTCGGAGGTCTCAGAGCTTTCCATTTACCAGTATCTGTCCAGTCATCCCTGTTTCCCTTCAACGCACAAGACAACCAGGAATGGGTATGTAAGCTTTCAAGATTTAATTTAATTGAAAAAAATATTTATTTTATTTATTTTAAATGCATTCCAAAAAAAAAAAAAAAAATTCCAATAATATGATCAAATCGAACAAATAGTTTGTGTAATTTTTTTTCACATTACTTTTGCACTCAATGTAACCTCACCTGTACCCTGCCAGGATGTTCATCAAGGTAGACTTTCCAGCCCCAGAGGGACCCATAATGCCAATGAGTTCCCGACTGCAGAACTTGCCCGATAGACACTTGAGCAAGGCCTTATAACCTGCAGGGGGGGAAAACATATGCTTGGCGTCATATGGTTGGTTCTCCTTTATAACAAACGGTCAACTTGCAGTTAATCCCTTCAAATAAGAAGTATGGTTTAATCCATGAACCTCATGACTGTACTACATATTTTCTACAAAGCTAAGGAATGTGAGAAAGTGAGCGATAAAGGTGATGAGAGAATCAGACTCCAAAACCTTTAAGTTCAGTGGCTAATTAAACCACTCGGGCCAAGTCTACTCATTGGCCTTTTTTATGAGTCCACCAAGATGGCTTTCACCCACTCACAGACCGAAAGGTCACATAAAAAAAGAGAGAGAGAGAGAGAGAGAGAGAGAGAGAGAGAGAGAGAGAGAGAGAGAGAGAGAGAGAGAGAGAGAGAGAGAGAGAGAGAGAGAGAGAGAGAGAGAGAGAGAGAGGATACACTCCCAGGATCGTCAAACCCAGACTTACTGTATTTCAAAGCAAGGCACCCTAATTAGCAGCCTAATAGCCCAAAAACTCTGTTCTCACAGTCAAATCAAGGAAAGCCCTCTTATTTACCCTTTGACTTTATTCCCATACATGTCTGTTCACTGAACGTTTTGACGTCGTTTGATGCTGCCATATTATCATCATTGGTGGAGCTCTTGCTTTAGGCCACAATAGAAGCAAAGGGAATGCAAATTACATTTAACACTTACATTCGCATGTATTACCTTTACAAATACATTTCATTCTGCATTTCTTTATCATAGTGCAGACATATTATGAATGCTACATTCAGCATGCATAAGAATAGTCAGGAGAATTACCAAGGAACAAGCATTAGAATGATATCATAAAAGCAACTTCAGACTGAAAATGTTATTCTCCCTAGTGATGTCAGATGTGATGTCATCTAATTTAAACTACTTGTGGTGATGGCACTGCAAAAATAAAGTCTTGTAGGCCCATGAAGGCTGCAAAATAGTATCTTTCACACTGGTATCTTTTCACCAATAAATCATAAAAGTAAAGAACCAACTCCTATCTTTGGGCCAGACTACAGTGCGGTGAGACAGCTCCATTAGATACAAACAGAAGTGATCAGAACGAGATACCAGCATTCATGAAGTTGTACCATGCAAATCGAAGGATCTAAATAGAAAAGCAAGGCCCAGATCAGTCTTGTTAATTGTTCTAATATGATTTTGATAACACTTACATTCACATGTATTACCTTTACAAATACATTTCATTCTGTATTTTTTTATCATAGTGCAGACATATTATGAATGCTACATTCAGCATGCATAAGAATAGTCAGGAGAATGATCAAGGTACAAGCATTAGGATGATATCATAAGCCAAGATGCTGGCACGGATCGGATCACAAGTAGATGAGGGAGACACAGACCCATTTACACCTGCTGTTTTAATCGTCTCTTTTGTTTACTTTCTGTGAGGGCAGCTATCTCTACTCTGACAGCCGCAAGACCGCGCCAAATATGGTCAATGCGTGTAAGAAATCATGAGAGGTGTGCAAACATTCTGCTTGGTATGTTTTACATCTTCAAACCAAACTTGGGTCTTTAGCCGACAAAGTTTAAATCTCGTCTGGCTAGCGTGCTTCCCATGTTTACGCATTGTTAGTAGACGGAGGAAGGCGGTCTATTGTGGCTGTTTTGCACACATTCGACCCGTTTACTTACATTTACACTACGAAAGCAATCTGTTTGAATGCGTTTTCGATTACCTCTGGAAGTGGACAGGCGCAAAACCTTTTAGACCCCGTTTACACCTGTATTTAGTGTCGTCCACTTGTGATCCAATCGACCAAAACGCATCTTAATGCCAGGTGTAAACAGGGCCTTTGTTTTCCTATTTATTGACTGACATTTCTCCTGTCCACATGTACTGAGTAAGGTGCAAAGGCATTGTGTGCGCTGTGCAAAAATGATGGTTATTGTAGTTCTAGACTAAAGGTGACCATATATTTACTCACCTCACTTGCACAAAAACAGATTCAGTATTCCTCAAAAATGAATAACAGTGAAATGCAAATATTACACAAATATAATTAAATATGTTAAATAATACAAACATACTTTATGTATTTAATCTCATCAGTCTTTGCTGCTGACCTTTCGTTGATCCAATTCAACCACGCTAATAGAGAAAAATTACTTTAGATAACCAGCACTTTTGTTTCATTTTTTGCTGAAGTAAGAGAGTTGAACTTTCTTCAACCGCATCATATTCTTCTGCAATCCAGAAAGGTTTGTTTGAGCTGGAGCCTCAACTGTACAGATGTGAACTTGCATTTTCTTTATATTTATGGTTACAGTAATCAAAATGTGTATGCGCTTCTGACCTTTTTTCTTCCACCACGGTCCTTCTCTGATGGTGTAGGAGAGGTCACTGAACTCCAGGTCCACAGTAGTGCGTTTGGGCAGGTGAGAGAAGCGCTGTGCCTCTGTGACGTGGTTCTCCACTTTCTTCAGATGGGTTAGCAATGGAGCTTCCTGGGGCTGTGTTCCCCCATTACAAAGGCTGTCTTCCATTGTAATACTAACTGTCCCTGGATCAGACGTCTTCTCAGACATTCTAAAAGTCTAAAAGGGAGCAAAAATGCTTCAGTGCTGTGACTACATGTCTAAAAAAACCAATATGGTTACATTTTTACATTTCATTTCACTGTGACTTCTAGTCAGCAAAGTACATGAGTCATCATACAGTACATAACCATGCATTCAAAATGAGAAATCTCCAAGGGGAGCATCTTCCTATATTCTGCCCCTGAAACGCAAACCTTTTTACACTGTCTGCTCATTCAGGAACCAGGAGAGGCCCCAACTCTGTCAAACTGATCTGGTTTAGAATTTGGAGCTCTTCTCAAAGGCTAGGATTTGGTTTCCTCCAAGAGACTGCATTGTGTTGACACACTGAACTGACCAGCTAGATGTAAGTCCCTGGAGTTTGACAGCCAAAAGGAAGAGCGAAATCAGAGAAGGTGAATAGCCAGGTCAGAGACAGTTATCATTGGCTCAGTCCCACAGAGAGCACTAGGTGGGAGGGGATCGCTCGAGCGTTCACATGAGACTTAGTAGATTGTGCCGTGCGGAGACAGCCTGTACAATGGAAATCTTGTTGGAATGTATTGTATCCATTGAAACATAATCAGAATTTTTCATAGATGTATATCAGGGTAGAACAAATTATTGCCACTGTGATTTTTGCCCACTATTTGGTGAAATACTGTGCATGTTAATTTACAAGTGTTAGATAAGAACATCCAGAACATTTCAAACAATAAAAAATAATTTAGTGTGTATTCAGTAATTTTGTAAATATTTCTTATTATCAACCCTTTCAATTTTATGAAGAGATATTTGAGAAAATGAAGTTGGGGGTCTCTGAAATTTAAAAAAAGGGGTCTCTGCAAATACTATAGATAGCTACAAACTGGAAATACAAACTGGAAATAAAATTTGAAAATAAGAAGGGATTTGTTAAAAAAGAAACATGAAATGGACCATCTGAACCCTAAAGTGTTAGAAAACAGCATTGTATTGATATGTTCCTGCCGTTTTAATGGTAATAAGGTTGTTTTATTAGACACACACACACACACACACACACACACACACACACAAAATGACCAGGCCAACATAGAGAGTTAAGAGATTTGGCTTTGTGTTCTTTATGCTGTGCATGTAGGCTACACTAATCCACAAGAATTAGTAGTATTATGCATATATATATATATATATATATATATATATATATATATATATATATATATATATATATATATGATGAAAAGTAAACCTTATTGAGGTTATCAAACCCTCTTAAAATACCAAGTCACAGCATAGTACAGTACCTATTACGATTTAAATATGTGATAAAAAAAATTATTCCGTAAATAACATTTGAAGACATTATTATTCAGACGTTATGGAATAGTTCTAAAGTCAGTCATAGATGATAAAAAAAATACTGTGAAGTTATGCTCCTGCTGAGAATGAACTGCAATGACTGGTAACAAACCAAATGTTTAAAATTTAGGGGAGGGAAATAACTTACCTTGGGGTAGGCTACACTTGAGAGGAAATATATTCGTTTAAGTCTTGAAATGCACGTCACTTTTTTCCTTTACAATAAGTACCAGAAATAGGTCATGCCACTGATAAATCCGTACAGAACTGAATGAAAAACCGAGTCCTGACTCCTGAGGGAGTTTAGTGGGAGGTGTGACGCAAAACCTGGGATGGAGAGGCTGCTCACTGTTGAGCCATGGGTGGAGTGTGAAGTCTAGCTCCCCCTCTTTAGATGTCATTTGGGCGTCATGGGTGGATCTATAAGGTCCAACCGTCCTATCCCTTCTTGAAGCCTGCACTCCTGCGGGAATACGGGGGACCCACGGGACCCAACGTAACAGAGTGCGGCAAGGGACTAGATTGATGGCCGAGTGCGGGCGCGTGCGGTAATGCACTCGTGTGTGTGTGTGCGGGTTGCGGGAGAATAAAACAATTCGCGGGACTCCCGCAAAATAGAAACATTTATAAATAAAACATCAAAAAAACAATAAATTGTTATCCATATGTTGCAAAAAAGCAACAATAAGTTTTAAAGTTTGCAGCGTTGAACAATGTAGCCAATCACAGACATATGTGATGATTTCTTGAACGCAATAATGGCCAATCAGATACATTTAAGATAGAATTCCCTCACCGGTCAAAACTGACTTTTTGTTCAGTGCTGAATTCTGCATTGCTGGCAAATGCTCTGATAATAAGAAACAAAGTGTAGATAATATGAAAGTTATACACAAACATGAATGTTGCGGGGAGAAGGTAACGTATTTTTTACTTTTAACGTAACGAAGGTAACCTATCCCTCAATCTGGTCCAAAGAGGGGGAGCTGGACGTCATTTGGCTCTGTCTGCAGTGAGCACCACTTGGCCTATAAACCATGTAAACCATGATGTAAACCTGCAGTGCACGCTCACGTCACGTGAACTCTCTTCCATCGAAAACGAAATATACATAGGCCTACATAAATTCCTTTTACCTGTTATTTTATTTCTTTATTTATTTTTGATAATTGGAGTGTAATAGTTTAATATTTCTTATTTAGTTTAAATGTATATATTTTTTAATCTTTGATGCCTATATATTTATATCTATTTAAATATTTTATATCATTGTGTAAAACTGTGTGTCACACAAATATGTGCGTGCTTTTAAAATGCATATTTGTTTATTAAAGCAGGTATGAGATTATAGACTTCTGTGGACAGTGTGGTATGTAATTTCTTTTGAAAATAAGTGGAAGCTATGGCAACATGCCACAGCTGGTTTCCAGAAGAAGCCACGCGCTAATAAAGCGAGTTCACCTTCAGATCAAGATCTGAACGAGTCTAAGCTTGACATCTGACAGGCAGCATTTCAGTTTAAATGTCAACTGGTACCTGGAATAGATATGAAGCATTAATCATGAAAAGTATGCATCTATAATAGTAGTCAACATTTGAAGTGGATCAAAACCTTTCATCAAAGATACATGAATTTTGAACAACCTTATCTTAGGACAAATTTGATTAACTTTTTGATCCACTTCAAACGTTGACTACTGTAGATAAATATATAAATACTGATACCTCAAAAATCTATTTTTGTAAGAGTTCAGAGCAGAGACAGTTCTGAAAATATAATGAATTACTCCTTTATTTATACTGCAGCCATGACATGTCAAGTCTTGAGTAAAACTTTATTTTTGAGCCATTTCACCGAAGGGTGACATTTCTGCCCCCAGGACATTATATGAATAAAAATGCATGAAAGTTAACTCTAAAATACATTTTATTATTAAGCAAAATTTCCTGCACATTAAGCTAACTACAAATTTAAAATGTATAATAAAAACATCAATAAAACATAGAACACTAGAAAAATAGCATTTTCTGCATTGAGATCCCCGATCTCTAAACTTTACTATGAAATATGATTAAAATCCTTCAGAAATCTTAAAAAAAAAAAAGTGCATTGTATTGTGACTTTATATCCAATCTATGATTTGAAATAGGCTTTTTATGAGAAAAAAGTATTTAATATTTTATATATATAATATTTTAGATAAAATACACATTTTAGTCGTGTCCCCAGGTTTTCACCTATGGTTTTCACTCAGTCCTTTTACCCTAACATATCCCCCCCTCTGAAAAACTTATTCCACAAGACACATTTTCAACAGGAAGTTGCATCATCTGGATCTTCTGAAGGCAATGGGAAGACCATCAGTCCTCTCATTTTAATTTCTGTATATTTGATGAAATTGTAACTATGGCTATTTCTTTGATTTTATTTGTTTATTTTAAAAATATTAACTTTTGCTAAGTCACCAGAATTTGCTCAGTGTCCTCGTGGTATTAGCATGTATGCTATGTGGCTATAAGCCATGTATTTGATAACTTTTTACTTAAAAACTCAATCCTGTTACTTTCAGTCCTGTTACTTATATGAAAAATAACAAGAGTGAGTTAAAGTAACAGGTGTGCTCTGTTTTGTTCATTTAATACTGTAAATATTTAGTTGACATATACCTGAATTAGGAGTTTCAAGGTTGCAATTACTTATATTGTAGACATTAGCATTAGTTTTACAATGTGAACACCATATTTCCAGGAAGCCAGTCCACCACAAAGTGACTTAAACGTTTTGTCTTTCTTATATTTTGTAGAAGATGGAGAGAACTCATACTATGCAGGTCCCAGAAACACCCACCTAAGGCATCCTGCACAGGAAGGAGGGAAACACACCCCCAACCCTCTCTTTCCCCCCTTTTTTGTCTTAACTTCCCTCTTTCTCCCTCCCTCTCTCTTCTTCTCTCTCTCCTTCTTTCTCTTTCCACTTCATTCGCTGTAAAGTACTACTAGCACATAGTACATCACTTTAACACAGAAATCCTATGCACACAGTCATGTACATTCTCTCTCATACACACACACATGCACAGACATATCACTCATTGCTCTTACTTTTTTTTTTTACATAAAGATAAACCACCGTTTTTATCAGTTTTGTTTGGTCCATTATTTATACAATTGTTTAAGAAATTAAATTATAAAAAAATTATAAACTTGAGGCTTCAGTCTTTAAAATAAAAAAAAAGTGGCTTTGTGTTTTTTATTAAAATACACCTTGCCTTAATATATAGTGATTTTTTTGTCACAAATATCAATTATTTGAACATATAACCAACAATTTCTTTAAAATAAACACTTTCTTATGGGGAAAACAAATTAATTAATTGACATGCTTTTAAAATGGCACTAAAGTTTCAGTAACAGGACTGAGAAAACATGCATCCATCTTCTGCTTAGAAACCTTGTTCAAAATTAAATAAAGTTGCCTGAGATTGACCAATGCACATTTTGAATAGTTAAATATGTGTAGTATTAGATTCAGTGTTGAAAAAATATAAATTTAATTTAGAAGAGTTACAACAAGCAAATGTCCCTTTTAAGTATTGACATCTTGTGGTATCTTACGGTCTAATGCAGTTTGTAAAAAACAGCAAAGAAATCAAAAACACATGATCGCATCTATATATTGCTTGATTTATTTCGGACTAACAAATAAAGTTAGTAAAACCAAACAACTCCGCTCTTAAAACCACCAAACTTTTGAAATATGCTGTTTCATGTAAATGTAGATGCACCCTTTAAAAGTAATGGCAAACAATGATATAGTTATTCAGAGTTCAGTTTACCAGTACACCATGAATAAATGGAAAAACAAAAAAAACAAAAAAAGTATTTTATGGAATTCAACAATTTTAGAACATTCTAAAAATCTTGCATATGCTCAAAATAAATCCAGTTGGTATCAGTTAAACTAGCTCTAAACCAACCAAATAAAAATCAGTGTTTTAGAATATCACAGCAAATTAATACTGGCTTAGTTTCATCATACATCATAATTCAATTCTAAGAACAAGATGATGTCCAGCAAATACATTTAGCCAAATAAATAAAGCAACAACATCATATTTGAGAGGACTAAATGAAAAGGATGAGGCAGTGCATACAAACTTTACATCTTTATCAGGCCATGAGCTCATAGCCACATACACAAAAAAATGTGCAAAGGCGATACTTTGAATTTCCAGGCACTGATGTTAGATAGATCTGACAAACAATTTAAAGGGTTCAATGACAACAGTTAAGGCATAAAATATTTGGGAATGAATGAAAACCCCTTTTGAATTAAATTTTCACACTAAATATTATCAAAAATCAGCTGTTCCAATCATACAAAATAATTCTGTAGTGGTATATAGGTTATTATGTTGTATAGCTTCACATGTGCACCGCCACTAAAGATAAAATGTGGATGATACCTCAAGCAGCTTTTGGAAATGTACATCCCAGAATAACTCAAGTTTCAAAATAAGCATGTGTTTAGATAAAACGCACACCATCTTAAAAGGCATGATTGTGTATTCATGGCTTAATATGAAATCAAATATAATTTCTGTCTCTTAGCTCTCTGTAATGCAGATGTTTTTCATGTATGTCTTCAGTGAATAACAGTAATTTTTGGCATTATTATTCTGCATCATCCAAGTCTGTTTAAATTAGTAATGCAAATTGATCTTCGCTAAAAATCCTGTATATACAACTCAAAGTTGCTTTTTTCCTGTGAAAAATGAACTAATATCTTAATTACGCACAAAATATAGAGGTAATCTATATAGGATGACGCTTAAACACTTGTTGACCTTTAAAAAAAATACTTCTGGAACATGGGGTTGTGGGTCTTCAGCTATGGATAAAGACTATTTTGCACCTATCGCGCGTCATTAAGCTGTCTGGCTACAGTCAGTATCTCTTTGGCCCCTTTGCTGAGCAGCAGATTCCCAAGGTCCACTCCTAACTTCACTGCGGCATCCTGGGCTGCTCCTGACACCTTCAAAGCAGTGATACCCACACGCTGGACCTTCTCATCAACCTTCTCCTGCTCCTCAGTCTGGGAATAATGAGGTTACACGCAAACGGATCAGAGTAAAATTCAGAACATTCAGAATATCGGAAATGATATTTATATTTGAGTGGATTAACAACCTGATTGTCTGAGCCGATGCTTGTCTGCATGGTCTCCTTCAGACTGTCTGAGCCATCAAGACTGAATACTGCTCCGGTCATGTAGACCTGTAAAACGAACACAGATCTGTCATTCAGCTGAGAGACATTTAGTTGAGTATAAAGTAAAATCAGCATGTAGCTCCTCACTACCTGTGAATTCTTAACTTCAGTGTAAACAGCAACTGGAACACTGCACCCCCCTTCCTAAAAAAAAAAAAGTTTAAGGCACATCCACAAAGTTCATAGAAATGTGTTCTTTGTATTTGTAGTGGTTTTATATGGTTTTGAAAAACTTTTATACAATTTTCCAGAAAAGGTTTCTATTTAATGACTTCAAAAATGTTATATGGTGTAACCATCAAGTAAAAAGTAATGGTAACACTTTACATTAAGCTTCATTAGTTAATGTATCACTACTTATACATAGATTTAAGACAAAACTAACATGAACTAACAATGAGCAATACATTTGTTACAGTGTTTATTAATCTTTGTTAATGTTAGTTAATAAAAATACAGCTGTTCATTGTTTGTTCATGTTAGTTCACAGTGTATTTAATAATGTTAATAAATACAACCTTTGGTTTTAATATTCTATTAGTAAATGTTGGAATTAATATTTTTATATGAAGTATTGTTCATTTTTAGTTCATGTTAGGTACTTAACTAATGTTAACTAATGAACCTTATTGTAAAGTGTTACCAAAGTAATTTAACATTTTCATTACACATAGTTTTCAAATATATTTTTCTAGGTAAAAAAGTATTTTTTTTTTTTTTTTTTTACAAATGTCACACGTCACTACTGGTATTTCATCCAAAAATTAAAGTTTTGTCATTTACTAATCATTTACTCACCCTCAAGTTGTTCCAAACCTGTGTGAATTTCTTTCTTCTGCTGAACACAAAAGAAGATATTTAAAGAATGTCGGTAACGAAACAGTTGATTTCCATGGTATTTCTTTTTTCTATACTATGGATGTCAATGGGGCCCATCAACTGTTTGGCTAACCTTAACTCTCTTTTGTGTTCAGCAGAAAAAAGAAATTCATACAGGTTTGGAATAACTTGAGAGTGAGTAAATGATGACAGAATTTTCTTTTTTGGGTGAACTATCCCTTTAAGAACAGCAGCAGAACTGATATTTTTTATAATAAACTGACATTTATTTTTATGTTATTTAAAGTACAATACACTACTTTGATTGTTACATATACCTGCAACATTTCAGCAGTAAATTAATTATACATTTTAGCTAGATTATATTCAATATCTGCCTGTATGTTTCGTGCTTCAGAATTTTCGTTAAGGGAACATAGAGAGCCTCGATGCTCCCTGGTTTTCACAGTGCATTGTGGGACTTTTTAGGGAGCAAACATTTTGCGATTGAGACAGCCCTTAAAATGGCCGACTCCCTGAACAGTGTCCTGACTACTGAACTAGGGAGATGTATCCATAGTGTTACAAAAGATTTATATTCCTATTTCTATTCTATTCCTTTCTAGTAATCAAAGAATTCTGAAAAAAACTGTAAGAAAGAAAGCAGTTATTTTAAATTGTAATAGTTCACAATATTACTGTTTTTACTGTATTTTTGATAAAATAAATGCAACCTTGATGAGTATAGGAGACTTCTTTCAAAAACATAAAATGATCTTAACGACCCCAAACTTTTGAATTACAGTGTATTTATTTATTAATTATTAAATAATTGAAACGGGTGTGAGGGGTTTTACAGTGCAGCAGGATGCCTACCAGGTGTTTGAGGAACGCTCTCTCCGCGATGCAGCTCAACACAGTGTCCGAGTCATTTAATACTGACACCATTTCCAAGATGTCCCGGTCTCGAGCTCTCACTTCAACTGCCAGAGCGCCCTTTAACAGGACAATAAGAGCAGTCTGTAAGGGTCAGTGCCATAGAAATACACTCATCGTTGTGCAGGAGATTTGCTCAATAGGAACACTGAATGCTACCCACCTGCCCAACGGCATACATGCAGTCCTCAGGCCCAAGGATCTAAAACAGGATGACACAAAATATATCAATATGCATTATAGGCTATAATCAATGCATTAATCTTGAGTTGACCTGAGGGAAGACTTTGCAGTGCGTTGTAGGTTAAAGGAGGATATAGGCACCTGGCTAATGCGGTTCTCCCAGCCCATTCTCCGAAGACCAGCTGCTGCTAAGACAATGGCAGAAAAGTCATCATTTTCATCCAGCTTCTTCAGACGGGTGTTGAGATTACCTCTCTGAAACATGACTGTTAAGGCATAACCTCACACAAAACATCAAGTGCTTGTTAACACACTGAATTCATAATTTACTTGTTTTTTTTGCATCTACAGAAAAAGTGAGAGAAAAACAAATGATTGCTGCATTGCCCTGAAAGATACAATGTCTTTAAACTCCAGGTGGGGAAACCGTTTCTTCAGCTGTGCAGCCCGGCGAAGAGAACTGGTACCTATAACACTTCAAATATAAAATGTAAATGTATGTATTTTTCAAGAAAACATGTATCCTGTAAATATATAAGTATATACACTACCATTAAACATTTTGGGGTCTGTAAAATGCATTGTTATTATTTTGAAAAGTCTCTTATCTAGCATTTATTTGATATAATATACAGTAAAAACAGTAATATTGTGAAATATTATTACTTTTATAAAAAACTGTTTTCTATCTTAATAGAGATTTAGAGAATTTATTCCTTTGAATTTTCAGCATCATTACTCCAGTCTTCAGTGTCACATGATACTTCAGAAATCATTCAATATGCTGATTTGCTGCTCAAGATTAGGTTTTTAATTAATATCAATGTTGAAAACAGTGCTGCTTAATATTTGTGTGGAAACCATGATGTATATATTTTCTTTTTTAATTAAAAGTTCAAAAGAACATAATTTATTTGAAGTAGAAATCTTTTAAAACATTATGTCTTTACTGTCACTTTTGATAAATTGAATGCGTCCTTGCCGAATATAAGTATTAATTTCTTATTAATAAGTATTATTATTAAAATGTACATTTAAAAAATATAATTCTGTGTACAGGCCACCGCTTTTACCTCTTGTTGACGAGAGCATCGAGACGTTTGCCTTTATTTTTGGGGTGCAAGACAACAGCATCATGGGGGTTTTCTCGTCTTTAAAGAGAGGGAAATGTCAAATCACAATGTTGGATTCATAATTAAAAGGATTTGCAATAAGCAATACACTGTACATCAGTATTTCCATACTCTTTAATAATTATTTATGAACATTTAGGCTGATGTTTGTGTACTGTGTAACATGACATGTCAGCTACTTTTAAGATAAAAGACTCTTCACATGTGGAGGAACATATAAGCACTTCAGAAAATAGAGACACTATTGTGATTTCCTTACTTCAGCACGGCTCCTATAGTGAAGCCCACAGGAAGAACAGTAGGCAAGTCTTTCAAAGAGTGCACAACCAGGTCTACCCTATAGAGACACAAATATTACAACAGCATTATTCATACTGAAACATATGCAACAATGTAGCAATACAAACCTCTGAACATCAAATGCACCAAAAGACCAAATCTGTATGTACTGCAAAGTATACATGAGTGATATAAAGAAGCAAAGATGGATGGACTCACTCATTTTTTTCCAAAGCATTCTCCAATTCCTTTGTGAAGAGACTCTTTTCACCAATCTTTGACACAGAATTTGAACAATAATTAATTTCTTCAAAAACTTTATATACATTAACTTTTATAATACTAATTAATTATGGCAGCAATGGAACTCTAATATTTATTTTTTTAAATTTGGTATTTAGATTAGGACTCACTTTGGATAAAGCTGTGTCAAGTATTTTATCTCCAGTTGTTGACATAGCCACTGAAATAAAATAAAAAGAGTGTATGAAGTGGAAATCTGTTTAAGCAGAGTGAATATTAACTTTTGTCATACTTGATAAACTCAATTACAAATAAACAATAACTGTTTTGCATATTACACAATAATCTCCTACCTATTTCAAAATTAACATCAGGGTGTAACCCCTTGAGTTTCTCTACAATACTGTCTGTCTGAATCCGAGCCAGCTGAAAGAAATACAAGTAACAAAAAGGTTAAAAAGGTAAAATAATATTCCATATGCCCTCTGTTTGAGGACTGTGACCAGTTTCTTTACTAAAACTAAGCAATCTTATATCCACCATGACAAAGACAGAAAGCTTATCAAACCCATCACCACCACTGACACACCCAAACAAATTTAAAAACCTAAATTTTTTGTACTATTGATGAGGCAAAATCTATATAGTTATAATATGGAAAGTAAAAGCATAACTTTTACATTGGTACTTTAAAATAGATGGATGATTCCAGTGACAAGCAGTCATACAAATTGTGAAACATAGACATTTAAATACATATTTAAATGTATTAAATGGTTAGATATTCACCATTATTCACATGATATTAGATATAACAATTTTTTAGATTATCTATTTTGTATGTACCCTACCATTCAAAAGTTTGGGATCAGTAAGATTAAAAAAATAATAATAATAATTAACACTTTATTCTGCAAGGACACATTAAATTTATCAAAACCACCAGTAAAGACATTTATAATGTTACAAAAATTATATTTCAAATAAATGCTGTTCTTTTGAACTTTCAATTCAATAAAGAATCTTGACACAAATGTATCACTGTTTACACAAATATATTAAGTGACACAGCTGTTTTCAACATTGATAATAATCAATGAGCATACATATATTAAATTACCTGGCTTTTTCGGGTGCCAACACGTATCACCCTGCGGACTCTGCCATCACCGTCCTGTAAAAGAATATTTCACACAAAAGTTAGTACCAGTACAAACAGCACAGAGTAACATTCATTTATTCATGTTCTGACCCTAATGAATTTATAAGGTCCATCTGCCATAGTTGTATTGAGATGAGCTGGATTCTTCAGATACTTTAAGTACGAGTATGAGAATGCAATGAAGCAAGATACACCGAAACAAGAGGCACTACGCCCCAGGGTCCTGGCTTCAGTAGATAAGACAATAATGCCTATTCATTGTGTCAGTTAAACACAAGGGAGGAGAAAAGGACCGAGATGTCATTTTTGACATATTACACTAAAGCTTTTTTAGGTTAATATGTGGTTCAGGTGTAATTTCCTATACTCACTAGCCCTAAACCAAAATAACCTTAGCCATTATGTCATAATCGCGTACTAATGTGTACTAATTAATTACTAATACTAATTAATAAATACGGTTGAAGTAGAGTTAATGAATTAGTTAGTAACGTTAGTGAATGAATGAAAACATACGTTACCTGGAGATTTGTCTTTTCCGACATTTTCTAAGATGATCCAAGTGAATCAGTGCTGATCTCGTCGAAACTGCAGTAATTTCTCATTCATGATTGTAAGAGCGAGAATATTTAAGTAGGACAAATGTCATTCTCAACTGTTACAGGTTGAATATGGCTTCTGTAAAGTGTGTCATTTTGAATTTCAAAATAAAAGTTATGTCGCATGGACCTGACAGCGACAATCGCGCAGTTCAAAATAAATGCTTTTAAAAACTTTTATTTTGATAGTCCTTCTTGAAACGGAAGTTAAGGTGAACACATTAAAATCGGAATCGTTTGTGTTGTCACATCATTCAATCACTTTATATATCAAAATTTGCAATTATATAGCAATTTTTGTATGAGCACAATGGTGGCGAATGAATTATTTCGCAAACAAACTTTGTCTATAATGACACTGTTGTCAGAAACAGCTCGAGACGAAATTCAGAAAGTTTTTGACTGTGAATTTCGCCCATCCCACAATGAAATTGGTTGTGACAGAGATCCAATATTGGAAATGAATGAGAAACAACGCAGACTGGTACGTCTAGTTTTTGTTCTGCAGATATTCTGCGTTCTGGTTCCTGAAGTTTTTCCTCTTTGTAGTATTTTATTTCAAAGTTAAGACACATTTTATATGATTATTGAAGTCTTTTTCTAAGTTTCACACTATAATAAGTAACTGCATTTCATTCTTTCAAAGAAATGTTCAGTTCCATCTTCCAAAACTGAACATTAAGGCAGGCGAAGAAGTCCAGAAAAACAACCAGTAGTTAATATCTGTTGCAGGCAAAGCTCACAGCTGTGATGGAGACCTTTACCAACGTGGCTGTTCAAAAAATATGCAAAGTCTTCAGTTATTGCTTTGCTCTTAAGCCAACTCAGCTGAAGGGCTCTAAAAGTTACCAATATGATGTAGTAAATGTGAAAGAGATGGTGAAGGAGCATCTGAAGAAACCAGACAGAAAAACTGTCAAAATTGTGCCTGGTAAGACATCCTGCATTTTAATTTAATTGGTTAAGAATATTTAATCCACTACAGTTTTTACTAGTAATTTCTCACCCTCCTCTCAGATTCTGCAGCTGCAGCTCCTTCAGTGTCGACAGAGAGACCGAGTATACTCACTGTGTTACCTGAAGAAAATGTACAACCACAAGATTCTGTTCAAGGCCAGCAGGTCAGTTCAATGTTGAAATGATGTAACTCTGATTTGTTTGCCAAAAGGCTTGCGACAGCATTTGTATTTATTTTCTTTTTCTTTCAGTGTGCAGAGGAGGGAAACGTTTCTGAATTTTCTCCCGAGTCGTCCATTGGTGGAAAAGAGAAGCCAGTGCAAGCATTTTTTATAGAATGTACGTGCTGCACAGCTGAAATATTTAGGTGAAATAACAAGCTAAGAAATGTAGAAATTGAGTGTTTAATTAATTAAATTATTTATTAATGTATTTGTTTATTTTTTTACACTTCAATATGTTTGGCATTACTAAATAATAAAATACTAGATTCTAGATCTGTTGTTTTCAAACTTCTTCAGGCAGCGGACCACGTCAACATTATAAAATACAATTTCTGTATTTTAAAATCTGTATTTCAAATTCTGGACCGCTTGACACAAGTACCTCAATTTTATTTATTAGATTTTCTTTAGACATTATATATATATATTGAAATAGCCTCACTTTTCCCCAATCCATAGTTTTTTCCCCCTTTTTTACTACTTTTTTTTCTTATTTCTCTGTTACTTTTAGTTAATGAGAATCGAAATGAGACAACTGTTCACTACCTAGCTATTAATTAAATTAGGTGTCAAATATAATACATTTAATTTATTTAGATTAGTTTATTAAGGCTTTTATTTAGATTAAAAAACAATAAAAACTGCAATTCTGTGAACTATTATTACAGTGTATAGTTACTATTTTCTATTTGTATATATTTTAAAATGTAATTTAGTCTTGTGATGCAAAGCTGAATTTTCAGCATCATTCTCCAGGCTTCAATGTCACATGATCCTCCAGAAATCATTATAATATGCTGATTTGCTGCTTAAGAAACATTTCTTTTTATTATCAATGTTGATATACACACATACATATACATACTTGTAGTTGTAACTTGTAGTAATTGAAACCCTGTTAATGTTTTGCAGTTGAATACAGTACCATTGCCTCTGTTGAAGACCAGCAACCTGAAATAAACCGGCAGGCAGAGCAAATCAGTACAAAGTCCAAGAAAACCAAGAAGACAATACCATTTGACTGTAATGAGTGCGGAAAGAAATTTATCTTGAGAAACTCACTAAATCAGCACAAATGTGAACATTTAAAAGGACCTCACAGCTGTGAGCAGTGCGGGAAGAAGTTTAAATTCTTAAAAGGATTAGAGAAACACCTACTGCATCACAATTCCGCTGATAAGAAAGGACTCTGTAAAACATGTGGGAAAACCTTTGCCAATGTTAAGATGCACGAACGTGTCCACCTGGAAGTGAAGCCGTTTCTTTGTTCCATATGTGGACACGGCTTCACCGTAAAGGGGAGTTTACTGGCACACCAGAGGATCCATACAGGTGAAAAACCATACAGCTGTGAGACATGCGGGAAGCACTTTACACACTCGGGAAACCTCACCAACCATCTGACTGTTCATTTAAATGAGAAACTGTGGAAATGCAGCCTCTGCGACAAGACATTCAAAACAGAAAAGCAAATGAATTTGCACCAGGTTGTGCATACAGGGGAGAAACCCCATATATGTCATGTATGCGGGCAGAAGTTTGGCCACATTACAAACCTCAGGAGGCATCTCCTTGTGCACAGTGGTGTAAAACGTTATGTGTGTGAAATCTGTTCCAAGCAGTTTTATCAGAGCAAATCTCTGAAAAGGCACATGGCGATACACGGAGCTCTGAAGTCATTCATGTGTGAAATATGTGGGAAGAGCTTTGTTTTTAACTATGCTTTACAGAAACACTTACTCACACATAGTGAGAATACTGGACCAAATCTAGAGGGCAAATCTAGACATTGGAAGAACTCTTTCCCGTGTGATGTATGCGGAAAATGCTACAGTTCTACCGCTTTCCTCAGAATGCACGAGAGACTCCACTCAGAAAAGGATCCGTACATGTGTAAAGTCTGCGGTAAGAGCTACAGCAGCTTGTATACGCTGAAGGAACATGAGAAACTTCATTCAGGGGTGATGCCTTTCAAGTGTGGTGTGTGTGATAAGACTTTTACACAGAGAATTGGTTTGAAAACGCACGAGATTGTTCATACCAAAGCTAAACCCTACAAATGTTCTGTTTGTGGGAGCAAATTTGGACTTTCTTACGGTCTTAGACTGCATATGCGCATTCATTCCGGTGAAAAGCCACACAAGTGCGAAACTTGCGGAATGTGCTTTCGCTTATCTGGAAACTTAATCCGACACAAGCGTGTCCACACAGGTGAGAGGCCGTTCAGCTGTGAGGTCTGTGGGAAAAAGTTTGTACAACTAAGCCATGTGAAGGCACACATGCAAATCCACACTGGTGTGAAACCTTACACGTGCCAGAAATGCGGGAAGAAATACGCATACCGTAGAAATTACAATGACCACAAATGTATACCTGTGTGAAAAACAAGTTGCTTTAAAAGAATTTTGTTTTGAAAGCTGAATTGCAGTGACATTTTCTTTTTTATATTTACAGTTTCTTTCAGTCAAATGTTTGGAAATGTCATGAAGGTTCACTATCTGTTAAAGACAAAAAATATGAACAATAGCAGAGTATATTTGTTTCACCTTTATTTTCTTTCTTTCAAGAAATTCTGGATTAGTAGAAATACATTTTTCATTCATTCAATAGAGATACATTCATGAAATGGGTCTGAAATCAAATTATTTTTAAGTCAATTATTAATATGCAAAATCAATAGTTCTACATTGCGAATTCCTCATTACAGTGTACTCTATGGCCAAGAATAAACAGTTTGTTGGGAATGCAATGTTTTTTTATTATTTATTTGTACATATACATATACGATTTTTGGTAGGAAAAACTAACATAACCATTCCTGTGGTTAAAGGATTAGTTCACTTTAAAATTAAAATTTTAAAAAGTAATAAAACATATTTTCATTACACAATTAAATATATATATATATATATATATTTTACAAATGTTACACATCACTACTGGTATTTAAAAGGATAGTTTCACTTCCTCTTTCGTTCATGACCATTTCAAAGTAAAAGTATGCGAATACTTGTATGCGAATAAAAATAAGTATTGACCATAAATCTTTTTAATTACATTTTAATTAGAGATTGACAGGTCAATAAATTAAATACTACTAATCATACATAATACTATACTATTTATAATAGTCAGAGTCCTTTCTGGATAATTTATTAAATAGGTTTGTTTACTGTTTTGTGTTAATAATATGCAAAATTAGCTTTGAAATGCAAATGTTGAGAACCTGTTTTAAGGAAAATGGATTTGTCTGACCATCAAATTGTCAGTTTCTGTACTTCCGAGGCAAAGTTTTATGAATAAAAGTCTTTTAACATGTAATACTAAAGAAAGCTGGAGAACTTAGAGAACCCACTCCATTTAATACTTTATCTGTTTGCATATGAAAAGTCATACGTATTGACAACTCAACCATTACAGCATTTAACTATGTACAACAATTGATGTGCTTTAACTATAGTAAAGATTAGTATTAAAGGAATAGTTCCCTTCAAAGTAAAAATTCTGTCATCATTTACTCACCCTCAAGTGGTTCCAAACCTGTATGAATTTCTTTCTTCTACATCTAAGAATGTAGGCTATATCTTAGACATTTCAATGACCACAAATGCAAACCTGTGTGAAAAATATGTGGTGTAAATATTGTAATATTTCCTAGGTAAATGTTTCCATTGTGAAAACATTAAATTAAAACATGCTGAACAATCTTTTGTAAAATTTTATGTTACATTTTCAGTTATATGGACCTATATCAAGTGATTTGATGCATAATATCAGGGTACCTTCACAGAGTAATAATAATTATGTAAATGTTGGCATGGTTATGAAAAACCTGTAAATTTTAAATTGGGGAAATTGTGTGTTCCAAGTCTGTGAAAGTCGCTGAAAATATTTAAATCTTAAACGCTATAAACATTTTTAAATTAATCTAAATGTTTCAAGTAAGCTGAGCTCTGATATTATTGATTTCATCCCTGGTCTTGGGAAGATGGTTGCGAATAATGATATAGATGTATGCTTTTCAATGAATATTTTAAAAATCGGAATGATTCCTCAATGAATTTATCTGATGAAAGTAGGCCTATTTTAAAAATCTTTATACAGTCATCACAAACTACAGAAAAGGTAATGGTCAAAAGTGTTCATTGCTCTTTGTTATTAAAAACGAGGGAACACTTGTTATTAAACCAACACAAAAAAATTTAAAGAATTATTTTTTGTAATTAGTTAAGATGGAGCATGTAACGTTATCCTTTGAATAACGTTCAGAGACTTTTATTTTGAAAAGTTTCTTACCTCTTTCTGAAGTGTATTTGTTCTGAGATATATTTTGTATTGACTGAGGTCAATAATGGGTCTTATTTTTAGGATCAAGTTGATAAGCCTTTTGTTTTGTTTGTTAATCATAACCAAATTTTATGGCGAATGGCAAGCATTCGGGTACTTTTATTTTAAAACAAAGAGGAAGTACTTACTGACCAGTGCAACTTTTCTAGGCAGTTCAAGATTTTATGAATTATCCTCTGATTCTGGCTAGCTGTCAAGCACAAACTGAGTTGGATTTACTGCACGTCTCTTAACTGTGGTCACTATGTCCCGGTATGAGCTTTTTCAGAGTCAAACCACTCTGGTTATGTCATTACTGACGGACACTGCTAAGCTGGAGATACGAAAGACTTTTACTTGCAGCTGCGATGAACCTCATCTCACCATCAAATCAAACGATACTCAGAAGATGGTATGAAAGTCTGTTATTAGAACTTTAACGTGTATGGTTGTAATTGATTATTTATTAATATAGTGAAATAATTCTCCTTTTTTACAGCCTGGGTAATTAATGTTTACATGATTTTCTATTGTGTTTTAAATTATAATTGTCCATACTAAGGTTTACGAATGACTCTTTAAGCTTTAAGCTTTAAGCTCACAAACCTATATTTAGTTATATATTAGATATTTGCTGTTTCTATTATATTAAATTTTTTAATTTTTGTAATTATCATAATGTTGTTGTTGTTGTTGTTGTTGTTGTTGTTGTTGTTGTTGTTGTTGTTGTTGTTGTTGTTGACTATGAAAACTGTGCCTTTTCCTTTGTTGTATGTACAATTTCTAAACGTATAATTTCAAGGTTTTATATTTATAATTATTGCATTTTTCTAATTTCAATGCAGCTTAATTCCATAATGGAGAAGTTTGCCAAAGAAGCAGTGCAGAAGATTTGCAGTCTCTTCAGATACTGTTCATCTGTTGCACCAGTTCCAGCACAAATGTGTTTGAATGGCCGAGATGACATAAAGAAGACTTCATCTCAGATGGGACGTGACCTCAGTGGAACAACATGTATCCTAAACCAGGAGTTTCAGGGTACTTGATTTCAACATCGGGCCACTCTAGAGACTTGCAGATGTAGCACTCTCTATCTTTAGTATTTGTGGTCATTTTGTTTCATGTTCCTCTCTCACAGGAGATGCTATATCTTTCTCTATGAGTCCTCTGAATGAGTTGGCAGCAACGTCTCACCAGAAACCTTTAAGCATTGAGGTGAATAATAATACTGTGCAGTTTTAAAGAGACATATCTTTTAAGGAAATAGCTTACAGGGTGTTAAATGTTGATTAAAAATTTATATGTAATGTAAATTATAACATGCACAGGACGGTGATGCAAGCCAGTGTCTTATGGTGGCGGAAAGAGTGGAAGAAGCCATTCAGACAATATTCACCAGTGACGGTAAGAGTCCCAACTTTCAGTTTGAAATTACTCAGCCTCTTTACCATTTGCAATCCTTTATTGTGTCAAGAACATCTGAATCATTACTGCTACTGTTTTAAATTACCAACACTTACATTCATTATTAGTGTATAAATGTCAGTGTTGTTACTGTTAAAGGTAGGGTAGGCATTTTTTTAAATAAGTTTTTAATGAGTTTGATACTCTCTTCACATCCTGATAGCAATCAATAATAGAAGTGTTCTAAATATTAAAACATGCACATATATCTTATGTGGAAGTCTCAGGAACAAATTTCTTTTGTCCAATCATTGCATTCAGTCCAAATGCTAGGATAGTATGTCCTACCTGCCTGTCGCCGGCGTTGAGTCGTCTCTTCACAGGCGTTTAGTCAGCTCGTCGCAGGTGTTGGGGCATCTGAGGTCTCCGTGAGAGGCTGGATACAAACTGGAGCTGACGAATGCTATTTACCTCGGGACTAGCGTCCCGAGATAACAGCAGAAAAGCAGATGGGAAATAATTAGCATAGCTGCTGTTCATAATATTAATGCATTTGATTTGATTCAACAGTAGTATAAAAGGTAAGCGTTATGTGAATGCTTGGCTAAAGAGATGCATCTTTAATCTAGTTTTAAACTGGGACAGCGAGTCTGAGCCTCAAACAATATCAGGAAAGTTATTCCAGAGTTTAGGAGCTAAATGTGAGAACACCCTCCCTCCTTTAGTGGACTTAGATATCCTAGGAATGACCAGAAGCCTCGAATTTATTGATCTTAAAGAACGCGGTGGATTGTAGGGCGATAGAAGGTCCATTAAATACACAGGAGCTAAACCATTTAGGGCTTTGTAGGTCAATAGTAATACTTTGTAATTGATACGGAACTTAATAGGTAACCAGTGTAGAGATGATGAAATTGGTGTTATATGATCATATTTTCTTGACCTAGTATGAACTCTAGCAGCTGCATTTTGCACTAACTGTAGCTTGTTTATTGAGGATGCAGGACAGCCAGCTAATATAGCATTACAATAATCTAGTGTCGAGGTCATGAATGCATGTACTAACTTTTCTGCATCGGAAACAGATAGCATGTTACGTAGCTTAGCAATGTTTCTAAGGTGGAAAAAGGCTGTTCTTGTATCATATGAAATATGATTTTCGAAAGACAAGTTGTGGTCTAGTATAACACCCAGGTCTTTTACTGTAGTGGATAAAGTAACAGGACATCCTTCTATATTAAAGTTGTATTGTACAAGGTTTTGTGGGTAGTTTTTTGGACCAATAAGTAATACCTCCGTTTTATCTGAAATTAATAGCAGAAAATTACACCTCATCCAGCATTTTATATCTTTAAGACACTCTGTCAATTTAGATAAGTTCGTGTTTTCATCTGGTCGTGATGAAATATACAATTGAGTGTCATCAGCATAACAGTGGAAATTAATTCCATGTTTTCTTATAATATTACCAAGTGGCAGCATATATATTGAGAATAGCAGAGGGCCTAACACCGATCCTTGCGGCACTCCATAGTCTACTGACGTTAACTTCGATTTTTCCCCATTTATGGGGAATTCCCCATTCGCCACTTATGCTGCGTTCATGCCATGTCATAACTATAATTACAAGATGGCAACCTGTGACGTTCTGCCTTGAGCTGTTCACGTCCTTAGACTCGGATTTATGCATTTCTATGCCAACGCTAACAATGCTGAAATGAATCGGCAGCAGTCAGGGGATTCAGGTCAGAGCTCTAAGTTGTTTACATCCATTATTATTGTAATGTTATGTGCTTTGAGACATGAGGTAATTTAACGTCGTCTCTCGTAACGCTCTGCAGGCTCTGGCTGTGCATGTTCATGTCTTTTGGGTGAGGCGTGGATTTCGAGACGCTCTGAAGGGAGGGTGGGATCTTATGGGATCTCAAAGCTAGCTTGCTATTGCTAGCCTCTCTGAAATTGCCTACTCTACCTTTAACTAAAAATTGTACGAATGTATTTTGTTAATTAAAATAAAAATGAAAAAAAACGAGCTGAAATCAAGATTGAAAAACCTTAACAAAATGGAATGGCAAGTAACTGAAATAAAATAAGTTGAAGAGGTTTTACTTCAGGGTAAAATGTTTTTTTGTTGTTGTTGCTAAACTGTGAATATATGAATAGACTATGATTGATGAGGATGTAATGTTGTTTTTCGTTTTGCCAGCTGCTGATGACGTGGGCTGGTCTGAAGATCAGAAAGGCATGTTGCAGACATCAATCGAGCAACCAGAAAAAAAGCCACGGGACAAAGAGTCTTTTGCATGTGAGCAGTGCGGAAAGGCCTTTCCAAAGATGTTTTCTCTTGTGCTGCACAAACGTGTGCATTCAATCGTGAGGCCGCACAATTGTGAAAAGTGCGGGAAGAAATTCACATTGCTAAGAGCGCTAGAGACTCACCTTCGCAAACACTCGCAGAAGTTCGAGAAGAAGAAATTGCCCTGCGCTACGTGTGGAAAGAGCTTCAGGGATCTCGCAGCGCACGAACGGGTCCATGCGGAAGTCAAACCATTTACCTGTGAAATATGCGGACAGGGATTCACAGTCAAAAGAAGTTTATACATGCACCAAAGGGTGCACACTGGCGAAAAACCATACAGATGCGACACCTGTGGGAAGTGTTTCTCCCTGATAGGCACGTTAAACTACCACAAAAGAATTCATTCCAGTGACAGGCCGATAAAGTGCAGCCATTGCAATAAGACCTTCAAGTACCATAAAGTTTTGAAACACCACCTTCATGTGCACACGGGCGAGAGGCCGCACACGTGCGACATCTGTGGGAAAAGTTTTGCGCTTTCCGGGACTCTGAAACGCCACATTCTTATTCACACCAGCGACAAGCTGTACGTCTGTGAGGTGTGCGGCAGAAGATTCAATCAGAGAAGCACTCTCAAAGGCCACATGCAAGTGCATGGAGAGAAGCGATTTATCTGTGAAATGTGCGGGAAAACATTCCAGTATAATTATGCCCTAAGGAACCATATTGTAACACACAATCAAATTGGACATCCGGAAGATAAGAGCAACGCTCATCGCTGCGACGTGTGCGGGAAGTTCCTGAGCTCCGCCTACACATTGAAAACTCACCTGCAGCTTCACACGGGGGAGAAACCTTTCAAGTGCGAGATCTGCGGTAAAGATTTTTTTCTGAGGGCCTCGTATAAAACCCATATGTTTCTGCATTCAGGAGAAAGACCTCACAAATGCATATTGTGTGGGAAAAGATTCAAGCTGTTAAACTCTCTGAAGATGCATATGCGCATTCATTCCGGTGAAAAGCCACACAAGTGCGAAACTTGCGGAATGTGCTTTCGCTTATCTGGAAACTTAATCCGACACAAGCGTGTCCACACAGGTGAGAGGCCGTTCAGCTGTCAGGTCTGTGGGAAAAAGTTTGTACAACTAAGCCATGTGAAGGCACACATGCAAATCCACACTGGTGTGAAACCTTACACGTGCCAGAAATGCGGGAAGAAATACGCATACCGTAGAAATTACAATGACCACAAATGTATACCTGTGTGAAAAACAAGTTGCTTTAAAAGAATTTTGTTTTGAAAGCTGAATTGCAGTGACATTTTCTTTTTTAGATTTACAGTTTCTTTCAGTCAAATGTTTGGAAATGTCATGAAGGTTCACTATCTGTTAAAGACAAAAAATATGAACAATAGCAGAGTATATTTGTTTCACCTTTATTTTCTTACTTAGAAGAAATTCTGGATTAGTAGAAATACATTTTTCATTCATTCAATAGAGATACATTCATGAAATGGGTCTGAAATCAAATTATTTTTAAGCCAATCATTAATATGCAAAATCCATAGTTCTACATTGCGAATTCCTCATTACAGTGTACTCTATGGCCAAGAATAAACAGTTTGTTGGGAATGCAATGTTTTTTTATTATTTATTTGTACATATACATATACAATTTTTGGTAGGAAAAACTAACAAAACCATTCCTGTGGTTAAAGGATTAGTTCACTTCAAAATTAAAATTTTAAAAAGTAATATAACATATTTTCATTACACATAATTTAAAAATATATATATATTTATTTATTTTCAAATGTCACACATCACTACTGGTATTTAAAAGGATAGATTCACTTCCTCTTTTGTTCATGACCATTTCAAAGTAAAAGTATGCGAATACTTGTATGCAAATAAAAATATGTATTGACCATAAATCTTTTTAAATACATTTTAATTAGAGATTGACAGGTCAATAAATTAAATATGACTAATTATACATAATACTATACTATACTATTTATAATAGTCAGAGTCCTTTCTGGATAATTTATTAAATAGGTTTGTTTATTTTTTTGTGTTAATAATATGCAAAATTAGCTTTGAAATGCAAATGTTGAGAACCTGTTTTAAGGAAAATGGATTTGTCTGACCATCAAATTGTCAGTTTCTGTACTTCCGAGGCAAAGTTTTATGAATAAAAGTCTTTTAACATGTAATACTAAAGAAAGCTGGAGAACTTAGAGAACCCACTCCATTTAATAATTTATCTGTTTGCATATGAAAAGACATACGTATTGACAACTCAACCATTACAGCATTCAACTATGTACAACAATTGATGTGCTTTATTTACAGTAAAGATTACTATTAAAGGATTAGTTCACTTCCAAATAAAAATTCTGTCATCATTTACTCACCCTCAAGTGGTTCCAAACCTGAATTTCTTTCTTCTACTGAATGCAAAAGAAGATATTTTGAAGAATGGCAATAACAAAAACAGTTGATGTACTCTATTGACCCCCATAGTATATTTTTGTTTGTTTTTTACTATGGAAGTCAATGGAAGTCAATATCTTCCTTTGTGTTCAGCAGAATATAGAAATTGATACAGGTTTGAAACAACTTGAGGGTAAGTAAATGATGACAGAATTTTTACTTTGAAGTGAACTATTCCTTTAATAGTAATCTTTACTATAAATAAAGCAAATAAACTGTTGTACATAGTTGAATGCTGTAATGGTTGAGTTGTCAATACGTATTACTTTTCCTATGCAAACAGATAAATTATTAAATGGAGTGGGTTCTCTAAGTTCTCCAGCTTTCTTTAGTATTTCATGTTAAAAGACTTTTATTTTGTAAACTTTGCCTCGGACGTACAGAAACTGACAATTTGATGGTCGGCCAAGTCCATTTTCCTTAAAACAGGTTCACCACATTTGCATTTCAAAACTAATTTTGCATATTATTAACACAAAACAATCAACAAACCTATTTATTACAACCCCAAATCAGAAAAAGTTGGGACATTTTGTAAAATGCAATAAAACCAAGAATCTGTGATTTGTTAATTCTATTTAAACTTTTTGTAAATGACAAAAGTACAAAGAAAAGTTTTCAAATGTTTTCACTGACCAAACCAAATTTTGATTTTGATGGCTGCAACACACCCCAAAA
Source organism: Siphateles boraxobius (assembly GCF_051911475.1). Lineage (NCBI taxonomy): Eukaryota > Metazoa > Chordata > Actinopteri > Cypriniformes > Leuciscidae > Siphateles > Siphateles boraxobius. Next base: position 26,017,723 of record NW_027509186.1, on the reverse strand, counting down.
AAGTTGGGACAGAGACAAAATAAAAGTGAAAAGATTATCCAAATTAGATTATCCAACTCTTTTGAAACAGTCCACAATGAGCAGGTGAATTGGTAATAGTTGAGGGCATCGTGTTTGAGTGTAAAAGTGCTTCTCAGTCTGTTTAAGCAAAGATGGGTCATGGCTCATCACTTTGTGCCAAATATCTTGAGAGAATTGTCAAACAATTTAAAAAAATCACATTTCTCAATGCAAGATTGCAAAGAATTTATGTCTTTTATCATCTTCCATACATAATATTGTCACAAGATTCAGGGAATCCAGAGAAAGGCAGTAGACCTCTGTTGAATGTGCGTGACCTTTGAGCCCTCAGATTGCATTGCACAAGATAACATCATGACTCTGTTAAATACAGACACGTGCTCAGGAGTAATTTGGAAAACCGTTTTCACTGAACACAGTCTGACTCTGCATTAAGAAATGCCACTTGAATCTCTGTTACGCAAGAAGAAAGTTTTACATCAGTTCTATGCGGAGATGCCGGCGTGTTCTCTGGGCCTGAGCTCATCTCTAGAACAGTTGTTCTCAACTCCAGTCCTCGGGACCTACTGCTCTGCACATTTTGTATGTCTCTCTTATCTGACACACTCAGTTCAGATAGAGTCTCTCCTAACGAGCTGATGATCTGTATCAGGTGGGTTAACCCTTTAAAACCGCACGTATCATATTTGATACACAAGTTTCTTAGACATATATTGAATCAGTGAGAGCAATACTTTTGAGAGTGAGGAGTTGTCGTCATTGTACAGAGCCCCTCCCCTCTCCGCCATGTTGGCAGGATTACCGCGGCAAAACAATGAAAACATGATTGTTTACGTGTGTTGTTAACTCGGTAGTAGAGGAGATTCTCGCAATTCCGCACTGTTTAACCATGCCTGGACGTCACTGCTGCGTTAAAAACTGCTCCAGTACCTCACACGATACATACGGAAAACATAGGAACAATGGAATACAGTTCTCTTTCATAGGTTCACTCAACGCTGCGTAGCTTAGACGCAGTGGGAACGCCCTCTTGGTGTGCCGATTGTCTGAAGCCCTTATAGAATCACGCCAATTCATTGGCTGATGGCACGGGCGCCGTCATGACGCTCCTGCGTCATCATATTATACTAGCGCGCGCGCCATCTGCTCCTCAGATTTCTCTTCCTTCACGAAGCGGCCATCTTTGCCCTTCGATTTCGGTTTTTCTGAGCCCGTATATTCGGATTATCACCAGCTTCTTCATCTGCTTCTTCATCTGCACTTCAGCGACTGCGATTAGTGGAACTCTGTTCTCCTTGCGGTGAAGTGCCATGGAGTTTCGTCGTTGCCCGCCGCCATGCGTTCGCTTTATTGCGAACGACGACCCACACAGTAAGTGTATCAAGTGTTTGGGTTTTTCGCATGCGCGCGAGGCTGTTTTAGGCTCGTCTAAATGTAAATTCTGTGACAACCTCCTTCTCAAAACCCTCCGCTCTCGGCTCGCGGTTTTTGAGAAGGAGTCATTCGTTCCCCCCCGTCGCGCTCCCGAGGCTGCCGAGGCCTCGTTGGATTCCGCGACCTGGGGCTCGGATGTAGAGCTCGAGGATATAGAGTACGAGCAGACGGGCCAGGCCCTTTCTCTCCCTCCCTCTCCCGAGCACGCACGCGGTGTTAGGCCAGTCGAGTTTTCCCATGATTATTTATGCCCCAGCCCGAGAGCACGCGAGTCGGTTTCTTTCGGGCTGGAAGATATTATTTACACTACAGCGTCCGACTCCGAGGATTTCGGGCCTGTTTTAGCTTCTGACGCTCTCCCGCCTAGCGGCCAGGAGGCGCGGCCTACACGGAGCTTATCGACGTGCTTTCGCGCGCTACTGAAAAGCTTTCCATCGACTGGCCCGATGAGCCCCGCGAGTCGCAATCATCTAAACTCGACGAAAGATTTTTAAGTGGCCCTAATTCTAGGCCTGAGCAGAGAAAGCTGCCCTTTTTCACCGATCTGCATCACGAGATCACTAGATCCTGCAAGCAGCCTTTCTCCGCGCGCCTAACGAACGCGGCAGCCGCTGACTTCACCAACCTCGTTGGTTTTGTGGAGCAGGGCTATTCCTCTATTCCAGCGGTCGAGGACACGCTAGCTACTCACCTTTCCCCGTCGTCTGCTCCGTCGTGGAAATCTCGGCCCCTCCTTCCCTCTAAACCGTGCAGGACTACTTCCGCCCTTATCGGAAAGTCCTACATGGCAGCTGGTCAGGCAGGCATGGCCCTACACACTATGGCCATCCTCCAAGCCTACCAGGCGGATGTTTTAAAAGAAATGGATGAGGGAACGGGGATCACACCGGAAGCTGTCAAGGAGATTCGAAAGGCCACGGATCTGGCCTTAAGGGCCACCAAGCACACTGAGCGCGCTATAGGGCGTTCTATGGCGGGGGCGATCGCTGCAGAGCGCCACCTATGGCTCAATCTCACGGAAATCCGTGATAAAGAGAAGGTTTTCCTCTTAGATGCCCCAGTGTCTCAATCTGGTCTGTTTGGGGAGGCGGTCAACACTGTGGTTGAAAAATTTCGGGCCGCAAAATCCCAGTCAGCTGCCCTCAGGCAATTTATGCCCAGGAGAGCTAGGGAACCCTGCAACTCCTCCCAATCCCAGTCCTTCTCATAGGCCGGATTTTGCCACAAGGAGAAGTGACTCGGCACATCCCCCGCCCGCTACGGTCTGGGGAGCCCGCGGTCGCCCGTTCCCCCGCCAGCGGCCCCATAAGCGTCTGGAGCTGAAGCGGTCTAACAAACCCTTCACCCCAGCCTCCTCGAATCGTTCCTGACCCGCAGGTCAGAAAAAGGAGAGCCTCCCTCGATCTACGAGGTTGGGACAGATCGCGCAAGCGTTTCTGCCCACCTCTCACTTGTTCTCCTTCTCTAAACCTGTCACCTTAGCCACCCAGCGTGTTTCGAAGTGCAGTTACCCCTCAACTTTGTTCAAGCCGTCTGGCGCAGGAGGAAGGAGACGCATTCAGCTTTCTCCCCTTGCACTCGACGCGTTTGATACCAGCCGCTCGAATCGGAGACACTTTCGTTTTCTCTCAGGAGCAGGCAGACCCCCTGGCCTTGGTCAAACAGGCAGTGGTGCCTCCCACTACGTGTCAGGACGTCAAGTGCTTTCCTTCACGCTGGACCGCGCCACACCACGGGAAACAGCGAACTCAGGTATGTCCGCCGCATTGCACTCCACCTCCTCTATCTCACTTCTTTCCAGAATGGAGGCGTCTGCCAGGGGTATCGCCCTGGATCCTCCGCACGGTTCGGCTCGGCTACACACTTCAGTTCTGTCGCCCGCCCCCTTGCTTCAACGGGGTCTGTCCTACTGTAGTCAACAGCGCCCCAGAGGCTTCTGTTCTACAGCGGGAGATTTCGTCCCTTCTCCTCAAGGGAGCTATAGAAGAGGTTCCTCCGAAGGAAGTCGAGCAAGGCTTCTTCAGCCGCTACTTCTTGGTCCCGAAAAAGGGCGGAGGTCTGCGACCGATACTAGACCTGCGCCGGCTGAATTTCTCTCTTTACAAAGGGAAATTCAAGATGTTGACGCTAAAAGCTATCATATCTCAGATTCGGGCAGGGGACTGGTTCGTGACAGTAGACCTGAAGGATGCATATTTTCATATTCAGGTCGTACGGCGACACAGGAGGTTCCTCAGGTTCGCCTTCGGGAGAAAAAGCATACCAATACAGGGTCCTCCCCTTTGGTCTCGCTCTAGCTCCGAGAACGTTTACAAAGTGTATGGATGCTGCTCTGGCCCCGTTGCGGCTCCAGGGCATCCGTATACTCAATTACCTGGACGATTGGCTCCTCTTGGCCAACTCCAGGGAATTAGTGACTCACCACAGGGACATTGTCCTTCGTCATATCCAGTCTCTCGGCCTGAGGTTGAACACAGAGAAGAGTGTTCTTGCCCCAGCTCTATGCACAGTCTTCTTAGGGGTGCGCCTGGATTCCGTTCTGATGCAGGCCCGTTTGGCTCCTGCCTGGATTTCCAGTCTTCTGACATGTTTGGCCCGCTTCTCGCTCGGCCATCATGTTTCTGTGGGCAATTGTCGCAGGCTGCTGGGTCTCATGGCCGCAGCATCCCCCATGCTCCCCTTAGGGTTGCTCCACATGAGACCGTTTCTGTGGTGGATGAAACTCTCAGGTGCCCGGTCCACAGGATCGGCTTTTCGCCTGTTGAAGGTGTCGCGCAGTTGTTTCCGCGCGCTTTCAATTTGGCGGGACCCTCTTTTCCTTCAGAAAGGGGTCAGCATGGGTGCGGTTTTCCGTCGCCAAATGATTACGACAGATGCCTCTCTAACCGGATGGGGTGCGGTTTTTGAGGGCAGGCCAGCATACGGAGTCTGGACTGGGGAGACTCTCGATTGGCACATAAACAGCTTAGAGCTGAGAGCTGTTTCCCTGGCCCTCCTTCATTTTCTCCCCTTTCTCAAAGGGCATCATGTCATTGTCAGAACAGACAATATGGCGGTGGTGTCTCATGTAAACCGACAGGGGGGTTCACGGTCGCGCACCCTGGACAGGCATGCGCGCCGCCTTCTCCTATGGTCTCAAGACAAATTCCTGTCACTGAGGCCAGTCCATGTTCCGGGGGTCCTGAACCTCGCAGCAGATTTTCTGTCGAGGCAGAAACTCGAGTCGGGGGAATGGATGTTGAACCGCCGAACAGTAGCCCTGATCTGGGAAGTGTTCGGAAAGGCAGAAGTGGACCTTTTTGCATCAAAGGAGTCATCCCAATGCCCACTTTGATTCTCCCTGAGCCCCCCAGCGCCACTGGGGATAGATGCATTCGCCCACCCATGGCCGATGCGGAGGCTTTATGCATTCCCGCCTGTCAAATTGATATAGGCAGTTCTGTCCAGAGTAAGGGAGAGCGGAGCTCGTCTCCTACTTGTAGCCCCTTTCTGGCCGTCCCAGCCGTGGTTCTCAGAGCTGGTTCCTCTCCTGGAACTCCCCCCTTGGGAGATTCCGGTCAGGGAGGATCTGCTGTCCCAGCTTCAGGGCAGGATATGGCATCCCCGCCCCGAAATTTGGAAGTTATGCGTGTGGCCCATCAGGGGCCGTTAGCTTTAAACTTTGGTCTTCCTGCTGACGTCCAGGAGACCATTGCGAATGCGAGAGCCCCCTCCACAAGAAAGTTGTATTCTTCTAAGTGGGGGGTTTTTGAATCGTGGTGTTCGGCACACGCTATAGACCCAGTCAACTGCCCAGTCGGTTCAGTGCTGGAATTCCTGCAGGAGAAGTTTGCTTCTGGAGCGGCCGCTACTACTTTGAGAGTGTATGTTGCCGCTATTGCTGCTCATAGAGAATCGGATGAGATCCCCCTGGGCAAGTTGAGGTTAGTCTCAGCTTTTATGCGTGGGGTTAGGCGCCTGAAGCCAGTACGCTCCCCTGGAATCCCCTCCTGGGACCTGTCGGTCGTCCTGGAGGGCTTAACGGAGGCCCCCTTTGAGCCCTTAGAGTCAGCTCCAGAGCGGATTTTGACTCTCAAGATTACTCTTTTGTTAGCCTTGGCCTCTCTGAAGCGGGTGGGGGATTTGCAAGCTCTTTCTGTTAGCGAGTCATGTATTGATTTCGCTCCTGGCTTGGTCAGAGTGACTTTGAGACCGAAACCAGGTTATGTGCCCAAAGTTTTGTCCACGGCTTTCCGGTCTCAGGTTGTTAGCCTCTTTCCATCCTCCTCCTTTTGTCTCTGAGGAGGACAGAAAGATTAACTTGCTCTGCCCGGTCCGGGCATTGAAGTTATATGTGGATCGCTCTAGTGGTTGGAGAAAATCCAACCAGCTCTTGGTATGTTTTGGTGCTGGCCGCCGTGGGCTTGCCGCATCAAAGCAGAGAATTTCCCACGGGGTTACAGAAGCTATTTCACTGGCTTATGAGGTGCGCGGTCTACCTTCACCTCTTAGCATCAGAGCACATTCCACCAGGGGCGTGGCTTCCTCTCAAGCCCTTTTTAGAGGTGCCCTCCTGGAGGACATTTGTGTGGCGGCAGGATGGTCCTCTCCGCACACTTTTGTCAGATTCTACAGTTTGGATCTTGATACGACTCCAGGTTCCCAGGTTTTGTCTGCCTGAACCAGTCGTGTGAGTTATCTGGTCTTGTACTAGTTGCGGCAGCGCTTAGCTTGGCGAGTTTGGTATTTCGTTCCCACTGCGTCTAAGCTACGCAGCGTTGAGTGAACCTATGAAAGAGAACGTCTCTGGTTACTGATGTAACCTATGTTCTCTGAATAGGGAACGAGACGCTGCGTTCGCTGCCAAGCTCCTTGCGCTGCCGACAAGCTTCCTTTTTCGGCAGAGAAATCTGAGGAGCAGATGGCGCGCGCGCTAGTATAAAATGATGACGCAGGAGCGTCATGACAGCGCCCGCGCCATCAGCCAATGAATTGGCGTGATTCTATAAGGGCTTCAGACAATCGGCACACCCGGAGGGCGTTCCCACTGCGTCTAAGCTACGCAGCGTCTCGTTCCCTATTCAGAGAACATAGGTTACATCAGTAACCAGAGACGTTTTTTAGGTTACCGAAATGGACACAGCATCAGGGAAAGCAAGTCTCTGACCTGACGAGACGCTGGATTGCTTGGTTGGCTGATGCCTTTGATAAGATTGTCTGCTGTGCCTTAACGAACATGTGCAAAAGTGTTGTTTGAGTGCCTTGTTCATTACTTTTTTATTTCTTTGAAATAAATGCTTGAAACAACTTGATATGGCTTAACAATATTTATTGAGAACTGAATATATATTTTTTGGACAACATAAGTAATAATAATAATAGGCCTACTGTTATTAGTGCAAAAGAACAAATATCTTGATGCTACTTCTCCAAATACTGCTGTTTTGCGCTTGGTGTGAGCTTGTTCCTGTAAGGTCCCTTTTCTTTCGCCTTATCTTTTTGCATTGCTTTACTTTCTTCCTTTTTTCCCCTCATATTCGTAGATCCGTCTCTGTCCCGCCAAAATAATAAATGCGCGAAAATAATAAATGTGCAAAAATTAAAGAGCTCTGGAATGTTTAGTAGCGCCTCTGTGAAGTTATGAAGGCGTTGCCCCTGGCAACCGATAGCATCTCCTACCATCATGGCCAACAGGCTCAGACCCCGCCCAAATCGGCACGTGACTTTGAAAACCTGTTGTATATATTTTGATACGTGTATTCTGCCATCTTGTGGAATTTCACTGTACTGCAGGCAGTAGAGGGGTGATTTTTTAGCTTTTCAATATGGTGGCTGCGATTGGATCAAGCCAGAGGCTTTCGGCAGGAAAATAAAGGCTAATTTCAAGTTGTTAAGGTAAAAAATTACATTGGATTGCGCCTGATATAATTAATTTAACACTTTCTGAATTGAAATAATGCATAATTACTTAATAATTTAATCGTTAAATTACAAGTAAATCGTGTTGGAAATTGTGTATCAAATTTGATACTGCAGGTATTAATGGTGCTTTATGTCTAAACAGTAATGTCAAATTGTAGTAATGTTATCTACTTTATGACTACCACAAAGTAAAATAAAAGGACTGGAAAAAAGATCTATGTAAAAAAAAGAGAGAGAAAAAGCGCCTAAAATGTTCTATGTTTTCAAACTGTTAAAGGCATAATAGATTTTTTGTATCTAAAATCTACACTGTTGTAAGCAAAACGTTCCCAAAAAGACTGATGTATCAAATGTGATACAAAAAAATTATAAACAAAATGAGTTGGCAAAATTTTTTTTTTTGATTCAAGGCTTAATAAACATCTAATTTCCAAAAATATATAATTTTCTGCCATTTTTTTTATGTGTCAGGCTTTAAAGGGTTAAATAAGGAGACATACAAAATGTGCAGAGAAGTGGGTCCCGAGGACTGGAGTTGAGAACAAGACAATGTCTGGACGGAGGGCTGTGACCACCACCTCCGGGAATTGCAGCCTTTTCCCCACGTCCACCCTCATCTCCCAGGACCTAGCGTTTTGAAGGAGATTGGGCTTTGATGATTTAGTTGAAAACGGCCTTGCTCCCTCCTTAACGAAGGTGATCACCCTTTTCAAGCCCGTACAGGCAGGCCTCTTCCTGCATCTCTCCCGCTCCAATATATCAGCAAGGGACAGTAACACCTTGTCATGACGCCACCTATAACGACCTTGGGTGAGCGCTGTTTTACACCCTGACAGTATATGTGCCAGTGTTCCCTTTTGCCCACACAGCTTGCAGTTAGGATCTTCTCTCAGCCCCCATACATGTAAATGTGCTGGTGAAGGAAGGGTGTCATAGACAGATCGCAGGAGGAAGGAAATTCGGTAGGGCTCCAGCCGCCACAGCTCTTGCCAGGAGATCTTGCGCTTGGGAAGATCCCATTTTGTCCATGCACCCTGAGATCCTTGTTCCACTGCCCTTGCCATCCGCCTTTCCTCCTCGCGGGCCCGCACCTCAGCCTGAACCATCTCCTGCCTGGTCTTTACACCTGCGCTTCTCCACTGCTGGAAATTCAATTCAATTCAATTCAAATTTATTTGTATAGCGCTTTTCACAATACACATTGTCTCAAAGCAGCTTTACAGAAATTGCATTTCGGAAATGTACATAGAAAAATACAGTTAGTTAATCAAGTATTAATTTATGGCATAACATATCGCCGGCTTTGAGTCGTCTCTTCACAGGCGTCGAGTCGTCTCTTCACAGGCGTTGGGGCATCTGAAGTCTCCGTGAGAGGCTGGATACAAACTGGAGCTGACGAACGCTATTTACCTCGGGACTAGCGTCCCGAGATAACAGCAGAAAGGCAGATGGGAAATAATTAGCATAGCTGATGTTCATAATGTTAATGCATTCGAACCGATTCAGCAGTATCAAAGGTTAAGCATTAAGTGAATGCTTGGTTAAAGAGATGCGTCTTTAATCTAGTTTTAAACTGGGACAGCGAGTCTGAGTCTCGTACAATATCGTACAATATCAGAAATGTGCAGAGCCGAGTCCTCTCCGTCCGACGCATGGGCTTCCAAGGATGTCTCGCAGCCTCAGAGCACTTACAGCCTGCTCTACAGCTGTACTAGCAGCCCATTTGCCTCTAGATCTGGTTGTGACCCCTACCTGCCTCACCAAGTCGTCTTTGGAGTCTCTGAGACTAAGTAGGACTCTACACTTTGCCACCTTAAACTCCTCTACGATGGAGGACAGGGGAAGTTGCAGTTGCCCAGACCGAATGTAGAGGCCCACTGAGGAAAAACTTGGGGGAATCCCCAACCACCTTCGCAGATGCTTGTTTGTCTTCCTCTCAATGCCCTCCACAGCCGTCATGGGGAACTCATAAATTGTGAAGAGCCAAAGGAGCCTGGGCAGGAGACCATTTTTGATGAACATGTTATCAAAAGAAAGAAAATGCTTGTCAAGGCATTTCATGGGGTCTTTAAAGCACTTCTGTCATAATGAAATAAAATATGTTCAACACTAATTTTTTATTATTGTGTTATTTTTTTCATCAGCCGATGACGTGGACTGGTCTGAAGATCAGGAAGGCGTGTTGCAGACATCAATCGAGCAACCCCAAAAGCCACAGGACAAACATTCTTTTGCATGTGAGCAGTGCGGAAAGGCCTTTCCAAAGATGTTCTCTCTTCTGCGACACAAACGTGTGCATTCAGTCAAAAAGCAGCACTGTTGTGAAAAATACGGGAAGAAGTTCTCACAATTAAGAGCGCTAAAAACTCATCTCCGCAAACATACACAGAAGTTTGAGAAGAAGAAATATCCCTGCGCTACGTGTGGAAAGAGCTTCAGGGATCTCGCAGCGCACAAACGGGTTCATGCGGAAGTCAAACCATATACCTGTGAAATATGCGGACAGGGATTTACAGTCAAAGGAAGTTTATACATGCACCAGAGGGTGCACACGGGTGAAAAACCATACACGTGTGACACCTGTGGTAAAAGTTTCTCTCTGATAGGCACCCTAAACTGCCACAAGAAGTTTCATTCAGATGACAGGCCAATAAAATGTAGTCACTGCAACAAGAGCTTCAAGTGCAAGAGTCATTTGAGACGCCACCTTCCTGTGCACACCGGTGAGAGGCGATATACATGTAAAATCTGTGGTAAATCATTTGCCCATCATGAAGCTATGACACGCCACGTCTTAATTCACACTGGGGAAAAGCCATACATCTGTGAGGTGTGTGGTAAAAGATTTCACCAGAGAAGCAATTTGAAAGTCCATATGCGGGTGCATGAAGAGATGCAATTTAAGTGTAAAGTGTGTAGGAAAACATTCCAGCATGAGTTTTTGCTACAGAACCATATGTTAACTCACAATCAGACTGAAAATTCAGGAGATAAGAGCGATGTCCAGTTACCGAGCTTCAACTCTGCATTTAAAATGCAGCCCCATTCAGACAACAGCAAACCGTTTACATGCAAATTGTGTGAGAAACGCTACAGCAACGTTTATAATCTTCGCATACATGAGAAACTTCACTCGGGGGAGACCCCGTTCATTTGTGATATCTGTGGTAAGGCCTACGGACTCAGGAAATCCTTTAAAACGCATGTGTTGTGCCATTCAGGAGAAAGACCTTACAAATGCATAGTGTGCAGGAAAGCGTTCAAGTGGTCTGGCTCTTTGAAAATACATATGAAGACTCATACAGATGAAAAAACTCACAAATGTGTGACTTGTGGAAAGACCTTTCGTTTGTATGGAAATTTAAAGCGCCACAAGAGCGTCCATACTGCGGAGAAGACGTTCAGTTGTAAGGTCTGTGGGGACTGGTTTCGAGAACCCGACAATGTAAAAGCACATGTGCAAATTCATACTGGAGTGAACCCCTACACATGCCAGAAATGTGGGAAGAATTATGTGTATCTTAGACATTTCAATTATCACAAATGCAAACCTGTGTGAAAAATATGTGGTGGAAATATTGTAATATTTCCTAGGCAAATGTTTCCATTGTGAAAACTTTAAATTAAAACATGCTGAACAATCTTTTGTAAATTTTTATGTTACATTTTCAATTATATGGACCTATATCAAGTGATTTGATGCATAATATCAGGGTACCTTCACAGAGTAATAATAATTATGTAAATGTTGGCATGGTTATGAAAAACCTGTAAGTTTTAAATTGAGGAAATTGTGTGTTCCAAGTCTGTGAAAGTCGCTGAAAATAATAAAATCTTAAACGCTTTTAACATTTTTAAATTAATCTAAATGTTTCAAGTAAGCTATGATATTATCACTGGTCTTGTGAAGATGCTTGCGAATAATGATATACGTAGATGTATGCTTTTCAATGAATATTCAAAAAATTTGAATGATTCCTCAACTAATTTATCTGATGAAAGTATTTTTAAAAATCATTATCCAGTCATCACAAGCTACAGAAAAGTTAATGGTAAAAAGTGTTAATTGCTCTTTGTTATTAAAAATATCTGAGGGAACACTTATCAAACCAACACAATTTTTTTTAAAATTTATTATTATTATTATTTTTATTAGCTAAGTTGGAGCATGTATGGAGACTTTTATTTTGAAAAGTTTCTTACCTCTTTCTGAACTATATTTGTTCTGAGATGTATTTTGTATTGACTGAGGTCAATAATGGATCTTAATTTTAGGATCAAGTTTATAAACCTTTTGTTTTGTTTGTTAATCATAACCAAATTTTATGGCGAATGCCAAGCATTCGGGTACTTTTATTTTAAAACAAAGAGGAAGTACTGACTGCCCAGTGCAACTTTTCTAGGCAGTTCAAGATTTTATGAATTATCCTCTGATTCTGGCTAGCTGTCAAACACAAACTGAGTTGGATTTACTGCACGTCTCTTAACTGTGGTCACTATGTCCCGGTATGAGCTTTTTCAGAGTCAAACCACTCTGGTTATGTCATTACTGACGGACACTGCTAAGCTGGAGATACGAAAGACTTTTACTTGCAGCTGCGATGAACCTCATCTCACCATCAAATCAAACGATACTCAGAAGATGGTATGAAAGTCTGTTATTAGAACTTCAACGTGTATGGTTGTAATTGATTATTTATTAAAATAGTGAAATAATCCTCCTTTTTTACAGCCTGGGTAATTAATGTTTACATGATTTTCTATTGTGTTTTAAATTATAATTGTCCATACTAAGGTTTACGAATGACTCTTTAATCTTTGCATGTCTCCTCTAAAGCTCACAAACCTATATTTAGTTTTATATTAGACATTTGCTGTTTCTATTATATTACATTTTTAATTGTTGTAATTATCATAATGCTTTTGTTGTTGTTGTTGTTGTTGACTATGAAAACTGTGTCTTTTTCTTTGTTGTATGTACAATTTTTAAACGTATAATTTCAAGGTTTTATATTTATAATTATTGCATTTTTCTCATTTCAATGCAGCTTAATTCCATAATGGAGAAGTTTGCCAAAGAAGCAGTGCAGAAGATTTGCAGTCTCTTCAGATACTGTTCATCTGTTGCACCAGTTCCAGCACAAATGTGTTTGAATGGCCGAGATGACATAAGGAAGACTTCATCTCAGATGGGACGTGACCTCAGTGGAACAACATGTATCCTAAACCAGGAGTTTCAGGGTACTTGATTTCAACATCGGGCCACTCTAGAGACTTGCAGATGTAGCACTCTCTATCTTTAGTATTTGTGGTCATTTTTGTTTTATGTTCCTCTCTTACAGGAGATGCTATATCTTTCTCTATGAGTCCTCTGAATGAGTTGGCAGCAACGTCTCACCAGAAACCTTTAAGCATTGAGGTGAATAATAATACTGTGCAGGTTTAAAGAGATATTTCTTTTAAGGAAATAACTTACATGGTGTTAAATGTTGATTGAAACATTTACATGTAATGTAATGTAAATTATAGCATGCACAGGACGGTGATGCAAGCCAGTGTCTTATGGTGGCGGAAAGAGCGGAAGAAGCCATTCAGACAATATTCACCAGTGACGGTAAGAGTCCCAACTTTCAGTTTGAAATTACTCTAAATCATCTAAATCAATACTGCTGCTGTTTTACATTACCAACACTTACATTCATTATTAGTGTATAAATGTCAGTGTTGTTACTGTTAAAGGTAGGGTAGGCAATTTTTTAAATAAGTTTTTAATGAGTTTGATACTTTCTTCACATCCTGATAGCAATCAATAATAGAAGTGTTCTAAATATTAAAACATGCACATATATCTTATGTGGAAGTCTCAGGACCAAATTGTTTTTGTCCAATCATTGCATTCAGTCCGACTGCTATGATAGTATGTCCCACCTGCCTGTAAGCATATGTATTTCCATACCTTCACACACTCGTCACATGCCGTCAACACGTTTTGTAAGGCTATGCAGAGTTGTAGACAGACGGTCACAGAGCTGCGCAAGAAAAACAGCAGCCACCTTTTACAGTTCCTCCTGAACCTAAACAACAAGCTTATGCTGCGTTGATGCCATGTCATAACTGTAATTACAAGATGGCAATTCGTGACGTTCTGCCTGGAGCTGTTCACGTCCTTAGACTCGGATTTATGCGTTTCTATGCCAACGCTAACAATGCTGAAATGAATCGGCAGCAGTCAGGGGATTCAAGTCAGAGCTCTAAGTTTTTTACTAGGGTTGGGCGGTATTTCGGTAATATCGTATACCGCGGGGTCTTAAAATAGCAACGGTATCAGTTTCAATACCGTCATTACCGGCACTTATATATAATAAATAAATATAATTCATTCAATGCCTAAAAATGCTTATGTAGTTGTCATCAAGTGACAGTGTGGAGGAGAGAGAGAGGGAGAAGGGAGAGGCGGTAAATACTGACTAGGCAATTTGTAAATGTTGCAATAAAAAAGGTGACCGCGAGAGATGGAAACACCTCTAACCTAATGTCGCATCTCCGAAAAAACCACCCACTCAGTGCTGCGAGGATGCATTTTGCCCCGAGTTCATTAAATAAGCACATTCGTTTATATTTGTTAAAATATTATAATGTTATTTTTTTTACGTTGATAATGAAAACTGAACAGCACGAGTAAGATGGGATGCATCGGGAGTCAGACATTGACCACTTAATTAAGTTTCATTTTGTAAAAGGCCTTTCTTTAAAGTGAATTTCGTTTTGTATAAATTGTATCCTAATTTTAATTTTTTTTTTTTATCAACCAATAATAAATAAGAATCAAATATAGCAGACAACATAATCATGACATGATCGTGCGCTGGCGCGCCGCGGTCACTTGCATTGAAATCTCATCATAAATTAACCGAAACTCAGTGTATGTCTCACAGACATGACAGATATCTAAATAAAGCTTGAAATTTCATTGAACGAAACAATTCAAAACGAAAAGAAATAGGCCACTCGCTGATTATTTAATCCAAGATGTGCATTTCTCTCTATGCGCGTTCTATACGGAAATGGCGATCATCAAATTAAACGAAACTATTCAAAACGAAAAGAAATAGGCTAGCCTACTCTCTGATTATTTAATCCATGATGTGCATTTCTCTCTATCGTTCACTATGGACATGGCTATTCGTCAATTTCTTTAAACGAAACAATTCAAAAGGAAAAGAAATATAGACAGCATACTCTCTGATTAATCCAGGATGTGCATTTCTCTCTATACGCGCGTTAACCACGGAGATATCAATCGTCAATTTCTTTAAACGAAACGATTCAAAACGAAAAGAAAAAGGCTAGCCTATACCTTCTGATTATGTAATCCATGATTTGCATTTCTCTCTATATATGCGCGTCCACTAGGAGATGGCGATCGTCAACTTAATCTTTGCAGCACTGACAGAAAAGTTGTATTAATAAAAATCAATGGACGCGTCACCGGATTTACAAATGCACTTCTTGCTTGTTGCTTGTTAATTTAATTTAAATGAATTAATAAAATGAATACAATTGTCATAATTAAAATAAATAAATATTATTAATTGCCCATGTTTGCTCATTTATAAATGGTATTTATATCTACCACCCCCTCAGCACCTGGGTTAAACAATTATTTGGCGGCAACATATTATAACGGCCCACGTATTAAAAATAGTCGAGTCTAAATAGGGCTACGGCTCATATTACATTTAATGCCGTCAACAGGGATCAGACACAACGTGCACGGGTTGGCCTTGATTTTTTTTGTGTGTTTTTTATGCCCGATCTGGTATTCAGTTTCTGAACGGTGTAGACACAAGCCAACAGTTTGGTGACGCTGTCTGAGCCTTATGTCATAATTTTTAATTAGTCACGGTAATACCGGTAAAATAGGGAGGAGGTTTGACGGTATAAAAATTTGGATACCGCCCAAGCCTATTTTTTACATCAATTATTATTGTAATGTTATGTGCTTTGAGACATGAGGTAATTTAACGTCGTCTCTCGTAACGCTCTGCAGGCTCTGGCTGTGCATGTTCATGTCTTTTGGGTGAGGCGTGGATTTCGAGACGCTCTGAAGGGAGGGTGGGATCTTATGGGATCTCAACGCTAGCTTGCTATTGCTAGCCTCTCTGAAATTGCCTACTCTACCTTTAACTAAAAATTGTAAGAATGTATTTTGTTAATTAAAATAAAGCTGAAAAATACAAGCTGAAATCTAGATTGAAATATTAGATGAAAAACTTTAACAAAATGTAATGGCAAGTAACTAAAATAAGTTGAAGAAGTTTTGCTTCACTGTGATTTTATTTTTTGCTAAACTGTGAATATATGAATAGACTATGATTGATGAGGATGTAATGTTGTTTTTCGTTTTGCCAGCTGCTGATGACGTGGGCTGGTCTGAAGATCAGGAAGGAGTGTTGCAGACATCAATCGAGCAACCTGAAAAGCCACGGGACAAAGAGTCTTTTGCATGTGAGCAGTGCGGAAAGGCCTTTCCAAAGATGTTTTCTCTTGTGCAGCACAAACGTGTGCATTCAATCGTGAGGCCGCACAATTGTGAAAAGTGCGGGAAGAAATTCACATTGCTGAGAGCGCTAGAGACTCACCTTCGCAAACACTCGCAGAAGTTCGAGAAGAAGAAATTTCCCTGCGCTACGTGTGGAAAGAGCTTCAGGGATCTCGCAGCGCACGAACTGGTCCATGCGGAAGTCAAACCATTTACCTGTGAAATATGCGGACAGGGATTCACAATCAAAAGAAGTTTATACATGCACCAAAGGGTGCACACTGGCGAAAAACCATACAGATGCGACACCTGTGGGAAGTGTTTCTCCCTGATAGGAACGTTAAACTACCACAAAAGAATTCATTCCAGTGACAGGCCGATAAAGTGCAGCCATTGCAATAAGACCTTCAAGTACCATAAACTTTTGAAACACCATCTACGTGTGCACACGGGCGAGAGGCCGCACACGTGCGACATCTGCGGGAAAAGTTTTGCGCTTTCCGGGACTCTGAAACGCCACATTCTTATTCACACCGGCGACAAGCCGTACGTCTGTGAGGTGTGCGGCAGAAGATTCAATCAGAGAAGCACTCTCAAAGGCCACATGCGAGTGCATGGAGAGAAGCGATTTATCTGTGAAATGTGCGGGAAAACATTCCAGTATAATTATGTCCTAAGGAACCATATTCTAACACACAATCAAATTGGAAATCCGGGAGATAGGAGCAACGCTCATCGCTGCGACGTGTGCGGGAAGTTCCTGAGCTCCGCCTACGCATTGAAAACTCACCTGCAGCTGCATTCGGACAACAGCAAACCGTTTACGTGCACGTTATGTGACAGGAAGTACAGCAGCGTACATTCCCTCCGAATGCACCAGCAGCTTCACACGGGGGAGAAACCTTTCAAGTGCGAGATCTGCGGTAAGGATTTTTCTCTGAGGGCCTCGTATAAAACCCATATGTTTCTGCATTCAGGAGAAAGACCTCACAAATGCGGATTATGTGGGAAAAGATTCAAGCTGTTAAGCTCTCTGAAGATGCATATACGCACTCATACCGGTGAAAAACCTCACAAGTGTGAAACGTGTGGGAAGGCGTTTCATTTATCGGCCAATTTGAAAAGACACAGGCTTGTGCACACCGGGGAAAAGCCGTTTACCTGTGAAATTTGTTTGAAGAGTTTCACACAGCCCAACAATTTAAAGGCACACATGCACATTCACACTGGCAACAAGCCATACACATGCACTAAGTGTTGGAAAAGTTTCGCCTATCAGAGAAATTTCAAAGATCACAAATGCGCTCCACTTTAAATGATTTCAGCTTTCTGAACTGAAATGATTAAATTGAGTAATGTCTACCTACCTGGATTTTATGTAGGATTATAAATAATTTTGTGGAAATTACAAGAGATGTTTGACTGTATTTATTTATCAAAAAATAAAAAGTTTTTTCCTTGTAATTTTAGGTCTGTTTTATCATCTATAAATTCTGACATAGTGGTAGGGGTGGACGATTAAAATGTCTCCACGATCTGCTTTTGAAGAAATATCGTAGTATTGCGCTACAGGGCATTCTATCAGTTGTAGTTCTGGCGCCTCCGTCCTAGCCTGGCTCCGCCCTCCTACGCACTTCCGCTCAATTTTCATTTTCCTTCAGTACCACGTCTGGGATTGTGCTGTAGCTTTGGTTTTCTTCGGTCAATTTTTTACCGGGCCAATCAGCGAACAGAGGGAGTGGCTGAGAACGTTGACGTTGATGTTGTGCGTTATTTTGAGTTGTAGTTCAGTAATGGCAGCGGAGAAAGATGCGAGCGTAGCCATTCGGTCCGTTGTGGCAACGCTGCTGAATATCAAGAAGTTAAAGCCGGAGCAAGAACAATCTTTGCTTAGTTTTGTTGGTGGCCATGATGTTGTGGCCCTCCTCCCCACGGGGATCGACATGACATACGTCACGACCAAACGTTAGCGATTGGTTATAGCAGATCCAGAGTGACTCTGGGCAAATCCAATAGTTTTAGACTTGTACCCGCCTACAAGGAAGTTAATGCTTGTCAATAGAGTGCCGAAGTTATGACGTCACTTTGTAGGACAACTCGGATGTTAGCGGCGCATGGGTTCCCTCGATCAAAAAGCTATGCATTTTCCCCATAGACTTTTGGAAAATTGCAAAAAATAAGATCTGTGTTCAACAAAGAGTTGTGACCCTTATACGTTTTGTCAATCAAGATAATCTTTACAAGTTAATCCAAAATGTATACATTTTGAACCCTATATAAAGTTTAAAAAACCACAAGCAGACGGTTATAACTGGTGTGTTTTATGTCATAGATCAAAACGTGAAAATATTTAGAGGATTTGTTAACCACAGACCTTATTTCAGGCGATTTAGCAAAAACCCATTCAAAAAACCCATATACTTTAGGGTGCGGGAACCGGAGTGAACTCAATTCCGCGTTTTGGCCTACAAAGTGACGTCATAACTTCGGCACTCTATGGAGCGGTGCCAGACTCTATATACAAATTAAGGCAAGGCAAGGCAAGGCAAGGCAAGTTTATTTATATAGCACATTTCATACACAATGGTAATTCAAAGTGCTTTACATAGAAGAAATTAAAATAATCAAAAGAAATCAGAATAATTAAAACAGTTTAGAATAAAAGATAAAATACAGAAATCAGAATAATTAAAACATAAAATAAAATACAGTGCAAACAGTCGGACGAACAGTGGCACAGTGCTCATTCAGTAAATGCACAGCTAAACAGATGTGTTTTGAGTCTGGATTTGAATGTGACTACTGTAGGAGCACATCTGATCTCTTCTGGAAGCTGGTTCCAGCTGCGGCTGGCATAGTAGCTAAAAGCAGACTCGCCATGCTTAGAGTGAACCCTTGGTATTTCTAGCCGATGTGATCCTAATGATCTGAGTGATCTGTTGGGTTTATATTCAGTGAGCATATCTGCAATGTATTGAGGTCCTAGGCCATTGAATGATTTATATACCAGTAATAATACTTTAAAATCAATCCTAAATGTAACTGGCAGCCAGTGTAAAGACCTGAGGACTGGTGTGATGTGTTCATATTTTCTGGTTCTGCTCAGAATCCTGGCGGCAGCGTTCTGTATGAGCTGCAACTGTCTTATGGTCTTTTTGGGAAGGCCAGTGAGAAGTCCATTACAATAATCCACCCTACTGGTGATGAAAGCATGCACAAGTTTTTCTAAGTCTTGACTGGAAACAAAGCATCTAATTCTTGCAATATTTTTCAGGTGATAATATGCTGATTTAGTTATTGCTTTGACATGACTACTGAAACTAAGGTCTGACTCCAGAGACACACCCAGATTCCTGACTTGATTTTTAGTTGTTTGACCCCTAGACTGAAGGTATGCGTTCACCTTGAGAACTTCATCTTTGTTTCCAAACGCAATGACTTCAGTTTTGTCTTTGTTTAACTGAAGAAAGTTTTGGCACATCCAATTGTTTACTTCATCAATGCATTGGCAAAGGGAGTCAATGGGGCTGTAATCGTTAGGCGATAGGGCTAAGTAGAGCTGTGTGTCGTCTGCATAGCTATGGTAAGCGATTTGGTTCTTTCTCATTATTTGGCTCATTGGGAGCATGTACAGGTTGAATAGGAGTGGCGCAAGAATTGAGCCTTGAGGGACTCCGCATGTCATGGATGTCCACTCAGACTTATGGTCTCCTATACTCACATAATAACCTCTGCCTCCTAAGTATGACCTGAACCATTTTAGGACTATCCCAGAAAGCCCGACCCAGTTTTCCAGCCTGTCAAGAAGTATTTTGTGATCGACAGTGTCAAATGCAGCACTGAGGTCGAGTAGTACCAGCACTGATAATTTGCCTGTATCAGTATTTAAGCGAATATCATTTATTATCTTTATGAGCGCGGTCTCTGTACTGTGGTGCGGTCGGAAACCAGATTGAAAATGGTCAAAGTATCCATTCGAGCTTAAGAATTTGTTCAGCTGATTGAAGACAACTTTTTCAATGATCTTGCCTATGAAAGGAAGATTTGAGATCGGTCTATAGTTGTTTAATATGGTCTTATCCAGATTGCTCTTTTTCAGGAGGGGCTTGACAACAGCAGTTTTCAGGGAGGTCGGAAAACTCCCAGAGAGAAGTGAGGCATTTACCACTTCTAGGAGATCTGCTTCTAAGCTGTGTAACACATTTTTGAAAAAAGATGTGGGAAGTGCATCAAGGGCGCAGGTTGATGTTTTTAGTTGCTGTACGGTTTCTTCCAAAATTTTGCCATCAATTTCTTCGAAATCAGACATAGTGGCTACTTTCTCGTGCTGTTGTTTGATCTGCCTGACCCCAGCGCAACTCAAGGATGAGCTGATCACCTTTCTGATATTATTGATTTTCTCAGAGAAGAAAGAAGCAAACTCACTGCACTTTCTCACTGAGAGCATTTCACTGGGAATCTGGCTTGGGGGGTTTGTCAGTCTCTCTACAGTAGCAAAAAGAGTGCGCGTGTTGTTTATATTGCTGTTTATAATATTCGAGAAAAAAGTCTGTCTAGCTTTGCTTAGTTCCTTATTGAAAGCATGGATGCTGTCTTTGTAGATGTTATAATGGACTACAAGTTTTGTCTTCCGCCACATGCGCTCTGCTTTTCTGCATTGTCTTTTCATATTTTGCACTGCTGTTGAGTTTCTCCAAGGTGCTTTTTGTCTGCCACTCTTCTTCCTGACTTTCACAGGAGCAATATCATCAATTACACTCTTAACTTTTGAGTTAAAAGAATCAAGGAGAAAATCTACAGAGTCAGCAGATATGCTTGGTGTTAAAGATATAGCCTTTATAAATAGTACACTAGTATTCTCATTTAAGCATCTCTTCTTGACAGACACAGATCTAGCTTCAATGGCAGGAGAGATCAATATATCAAAGAAAATACAAAAATGATCAGACAGTGCTACATCCTTAATAACAATTGATGAAATGTTTAGACCCTTACTGATAAGTAAATCTAGAGTGTGTCCACGATTATGTGTGGCTCCATGTACATGCTGAGTCAGATCAAAAGTTTTTAAAACAGTTTTGATTTCTTTTGCCATATTGTTTTCTGCATTATCTATGTGAATGTTAAAATCTCCAGCAATGGCAAAGCAGTCAAACTCTGAGGAAATAGAACTTAACAGTTCTGTTAAGTTCTCAGCAAAAGCTGGAGAGTATTTTGGAGGCCTGTAAACAATGATAAGTAAAATGCGTGGAGCACCTTTTAACACAATACCCAGATATTCGAAAGACGGGTAATTCCCAAATGATATTTGCGTACATTGATAGACATCTTTATAAAGAGCAGCTAAACCTCCGCCTCTTCTGACAGCTCTGCAGACACTCATAAAAGTAAAGTTTGGAGGGGCTGTTTCATTGAGGACCGTTGCACTGCAACTTTCTTCTAGCCAAGTTTCATTTAGCAACATAAAATCCAGGTTGTATGTGGTTAAGTCATTGACTAAAAGTGATTTATTTTTAAGTGAGCGGATGTTTAAAAGTGCTAACTTAACAGTCTTACTTTTTGTCCCCGCAGCAATCTTGGTATGTCGTGTAATAGGCACCAGATTTGATGGGTTTGCTGTACGGCTTTTGAAGGCCTTATACTTTCTATCATGTAATTGAACAGCAATAGAAAAAGATACAGGCACACTGGGTTCCCGCTTGTTCTGTAAACATTTGAGAAAGTTATTGTTATCATAGCGGGGACCCGACACATATCACTGAGAGCTGGTATCAGTTGTTTTTGGTTCACCTCGAGCCGCTGGAGGAGGGTGTGGGCCCTGGCGCTGTGGCAGAGGCCGAAGAGCTCTCACAGGGGGAGGGGGAGGGCGAGCTGGGCCCGTAGGCTTTGGTGGTTGTGGGGCCTGGCGTTTTTTGGTTGGTATCTGGGGGCTCGCAGCAAAAGAGTGGGATAGTCTAGTTCCAGCGTGCACCAGTTGTTCCATTTTCTCTGAGAAGCACAGAAGTGGAGATGCTGGAGAGAGTGATAATGTTTCCAGTGAGAGTGATTTTTGCTCTGGTGTTATTGGAGGCTGTAATATGCTGTCCTGGTTTCCCTGGCTGTTTTCCAGAAAGTCGTCCTTGGGTGCTGTATATTGGAGCAGTGCTGGTATGTCACAGTCTGTCTGTGGTGAGCTCTGTGGGCATGGCTCAGCTGAGAGTTGTGGCTGAGTGGTGTTATCACTGTCCTTGTGTGATGTGTCAACCGCATGTCCATTCAGGGGCTGAAGTGAAATCCTGTGGTCATTCATACTGTATCCAGGTGTGTGTGTGCCATTCAGGTTGAGTGGATTGGCACACATTGCAGAAGGATGACGGAGGGAGAAGTAGATATTGTCCTTTAGCACTCTTGAACCAAGTTTGTTTGGGTGGTGGCCATCCTGTTGAAACAGTTGCCTCTGACTCCAGAAAAGATTGAAGTTGTCAATAAAGTTCACTCCTTTTATATTGCAGGTTTTTTGCAGCCATGTATTAAGCCCAAGCAACCGTGAAAACCTGTTTGTTCCTCTTGCTGGGAGTGGTCCACTGATGAATGTTTGAACTTTCAGTCTTTTAAGTGTTTCAAAAAGTTCATTGAAATCCTTTTTAAGAAGTTCCGACTGCTCTTTATGAATATCATTCTTCCCCACATGAATGATTAGTCGATTTGCAGTCTTATGTTTCATCAGAATGTTCTGAAGTTCCCTGTTTACATCAGATGTTGTTGCTTGTGGAAGGCAGCACGTTGTTGTATCCCTGCTATTAATGTTTCTGATTACGGAGTCGCCCACTATCAGAGTCCTGGGCTCGGCTGCACTGTGAGCTGAGTGCCGCTGTCTGCTCGACCTTGAGCCCCAGTTAGCATCAGTGTTAGCTACTGGCTGATTCTGTCTGTGTGTGATCACATTCATCAAATTTGGGGATTCCTCATTCATTAATACTTCAAATCTGTTCTCAAGATGTATAGGCGGTGGTAGGAGACCAATGTTTGCAGTCAAATTACAAATTAAATGTACGAGAGTCTGGTGGGACCAGGCTACCTCCGTCCCAACATACAGTACAAAGTGATGTGCATTCACATCACATGTTAACGCAGAGGTCGAGTTACACTCATGGGATACTGCAATTCACAAAAGTGCATTATTTGCATTTGCTTTAAAGGCTTTCAGGTTAAACTTTTCATTCACGTGCTAACATGGACTTTTCTGAGCGCATACACTCGAAGTGCACATGCACGTAAAAGCCTGTTAAACAGCGCCTGCCCTTGTTACTAGACTAAGTTATCTTTCGAGTCTAATTGGGTTACTATTGTCGAAAACACACAAGGTTTACATAAACACAGTTGGTTATGTAAAGTGAAAGCAAAGATTTAAGAGAAAATCGGGTGCGTGTCATATGCGTGTATATTTAAATGCTTCCGGGCTTAAAGCAACAGTAGCCAAATAGTAAACATGCTGCCGCTTGTTCTTAAAGTGATAGTTTCCCCAAAACTTTTAATTCTGTCCTTATTTACTCTAATATTGTTCCGAACCTCTAACTTCTTTCTTGAGCTGAACACAAAAGAAGATATTTTGAAGAATGTGGCTAACTAAACAGTTGCTGGTCCCCATTGACTTCCATAGAAAAATATATACTATGGAAGTCACTGAAACGGAAACTTAAGTGGGTTTAAAACAACTTGAGAGAGCAAATGATGGCAATTTTAATTTTGGGGAGAACTATCCCTTTAATGTTAATAAAAAAACAAAGAGATAATCACTCACTGGTCTGAGAACTTTGATAACTTTTAGAGATGCGGGGTTGGCAGTTACAGCGGCGGATCGGTTACAGCCACGGATCGGGCGGATGGCGTGACGAAAAAATATTTTAATTAAATTCGGGCGGGTGGTTTTTTAGTCTCGCGGCTGTCATCAGCAGTGCCTTGTATTGCCCAATCAGCGGATGGCGGACGGGTGCGGTTTTGAAAATTGGTCAAAAACGTTGGGCCGATGGATGGCGGACGGATGATGAGTTTTGTGATGCGGTCGCAGATGAAATAATAGCCCATCCGCGCATCTCTAGTAGCTTAAGTATCAATGTATAATTTATACAGTGAAGTCTATAGTTTTTTATTTTTATATTTGTTCATTTACTTTCTTTTTTGAATGCTTCTGTTAAATACACCTACTTTAGCTGAAAAAATAAAGCACTGTTTATTTCATTTGTATATTGTATGTTGTGAATATGCCTAAATGTCTACCAATCTTTTTTATTTTATAAGTTGTTACCTTGTAAGGCTTTGTTTTTAAAAAAGGGACATTACTTTGGCTGTAATGCTTAGTCACTTGCAACACACTTTTTGTTGTGTTGGTGTCTGTGCTGTAACCTGTCAAGTCACGTCACCTTTGACGTTTTTACAATACAGATTGTTTCAAAGCAGCTTTACAATGATAACAGGAATATAATGCAACAAAGATTGTGTCTAGAAGAAAATAGCGTGTGTCCGTGCCAGTGTGCCCATGCCGTTGTCCGTGTGGACCACCACCTCTCATAATGGGAGTGGCGGAACGGATTCCGACAGCTGGTTTGTTTGCCGTCGGATTCTGTTCCCCCCATGTTTCTTAGCAGTGAGATTCAAATATTCATCAAACTTTTGCTGAAAATTTTTCCCTGATAGCCAAATGATCTAGTGATTCTGACATTTAGCACTTTTAGGCTTTGGACGACCCGAGTTCAAGTCCAGGCTCATGGATTTTTCTTGATCCCATACTGTCCTATCATAATAATAGGCAAAAATTGTTCTTTAAACTGATGGCAGTTAAGCTCCATCCACACAAAAAATTAAATCAGCCTTTTTTTAAGCCACTACATGAACACCTCTTGTAAGACTGCAAAACTGGAAGAACTATAAGAGAGGGCTATTTCTAAAAGACCAAAGTAGATTGCCATTTGAACTCACTCTTGTGCACCATTCGAGATGTGACTGCCTCACGGGCTGATCTGAGGTACAGAAAAGGCCCTCAGCTCTCATTGCATTTCATTATAGACAGACCTCATTTCAAATGTAAACATGAGTTCACAGTGGAAATTCACCTTAAACACTGTCCCAGACTTACTGGGGCAGAAGTTGATTTACATTGAACCATTTGCTAGTGGAAATTTGCATTGAGTTAACACCTTCTGACCATTAATTTTGCCTGAAAGTCACACCCTTTTGTGTGCAAGATTTCTAAACTCTTAAGAACTTTTTTACTTTTTGGTTTACTTCTTTGGGAATGAGACATTTGTACCAGTCGCACTTTACATTTATTTGTGGATCTTAATCTATTTATTTGTGAATTTGATATTTTTTTGTGAATCTCTTTACATTTGTTTATGAATCTCAATATATTTATTTGGAATAATGCAACAATCCTAACCCCATATTCTGCTCATAGTGAGCAGAGAAATCTATCTCTTAACGTTACCTGACACTAATATTAACATATATAATATAACCAAGTAGTGTCAAATCAATTAATTTTGATTAATCACATCTGACATAAAAGTTTTGTCTAAAATTAAAATATTGTTTATTTAATGTGTATATTATATTTGTATATTATATGCGTGTATACATATACACATACAGTATATATACACATGTATGCGTGTGTGTGTGTTTGTATATGTATATATATATATATATATATATATATGTATATGTATATATATATATATATCCCCCACACACACACACACACACATATATATATATATATATATATATATATATATATATATATATATATATATACTGTATAGCCGAACCTGTTACATATGGAAGCTTATGTGTAGCAATATTCAATTTGAAATGTAATATGCAAAATGATAATGCAATATGTAAAACGACAATGCAATATGTAAAATGGCAATGCATTTCTCTATTTAAATTTACAGTTTCCATTACATTTGTGCAATGTTTGGTGCAAAATGAAAATGATAATTCAATTATATAATTTACATTTGCCATTTCATACATATGTTTTAATATGTAAATTGAATACATATTTTAACGCTTTATAAGTTGCAAAATTAAAATGAAAATGTATTCAAGAAATTATTAGATCTGTTTAAAATGTTCAAGCAAAAACTGTAGCAAAATGATATTTTAAATGTTATTTTTCTTAATTGCATTTACACTCACAGTTAAGACACTTGCGATTGCATTTTCATTAAATGTCCCGCAATGAATGTAGCAAAATTCAATGTGCAAATTGAAAATGCATTCCGAGCCGATCACGCCCCTGCCCCGCCCCCACCCTCCCGCTCTTGTCAATCACTGCGTGAAGTTGGCCCCGCCCCCACCATATGCAAAACGTCGGCAAAATAGGCTCAATCGTTTTTACTTCATTTGTGCTGTTACTTTGCTTTATTGTTTGTGCTGCTTCAATTTTTAAGATATTTAATAGATATTTAAAGAATATTTACAGGTCATTCTGAGGTCACCCAGCCCCCCACATCCTCCAAATAAAATAGTCTCGTTCGTTTGTGCCGGTTAAAGTTTTGTTTGTGCAGCTTCGGTTTTTTAAAATATTTAGACCAATTATAGAGGATGGCATCGAAACCCATCTGATTCCGTGATGGCCCTATATATTTATAAATATCTGATCAATATGCTTTATAACATAGAAAAGGGAGATGGTTAAACATCAAATGAGTCACTTTATTGAAGATTACGTTCAGATATTGGGAAATAAAGAGCGGCCACATTTTCCGGTATGAATATGACCCGTCAGATTCCGCGACACATCTAGTATATTTATCAATATATCTAATCAATATGCTTAATAAAATATAAATGGGAGATGGTCGTACATCACATGAGTCACTTTATTGAACATTACAGTCAGTTATGAAGAAATAAAGAGTGGTCAAATGTTTTGGTAGCTATGAATTTGACCCATCATATTCTGTGATCTCAGAGTATTAGGCCAATGCATGTGTAAAGAAAACCTGTAGGATCTCCAACATTATTTGGTAATTATAGTTAATAGTAATAAGAATAAAGTTAAGCATATGTATCAGACAATGAGGATATTTAATACAAAACGAAACAATCATTAACAGAGTCCTGCATCAGACAACAACAGCAGAGCATAATGTTGACATCAAACGGGTGATGAGGCAGAACATTCTCCCAGACGGTCCAACAACGCACTGGTTCTATCACCTGCAGACGCCGCGTAATAATCTTCGGAAACACTACAATTTCTCTGTTCACGATCCCCTTCATCTGCCAGTAAATGTACGCTCGTATCAGCTCTGCCGCCGCCATGTTTCCTTCCAACACCTCAAAATGTTGCCGAGCCC
Organism: Siphateles boraxobius; assembly: GCF_051911475.1. NCBI lineage: Eukaryota > Metazoa > Chordata > Actinopteri > Cypriniformes > Leuciscidae > Siphateles > Siphateles boraxobius. The sequence goes on along the minus strand of NW_027509186.1, from coordinate 25,990,477 downwards.
CGTCTTGATGCAGTGATTGACAAGAGCGAGCGGGAGGGAGGGGGCGGGGCAGGGGCGTGATCGGCTCGGAATGCATTTTCAAATTGCACATTGAGTTTTGCTACATTCATTGCGGGACATTTAATGAAAATGCAATCGCAAGTGTCTTAACTGTGAGTGTAAATGCAATTAAGAAAAATAACATTTAAATGATCATTTTGCTACAGTTTTTGCTTGAACATTTTAAACAGATCTAATAATTTCTTGAATACATTTTCATTTTAATTTTGCAACTTATAAAGCGTTAAAATATGTATTCAATCTACATATTAAAACATATGTATGAAATGGCAAATGTAAATTATATAATTGAATTATCATTTTCATTTTGCACCAAACATTGCACAAATGTAATGGAAACTGTAAATTTAAATAGAGAAATGCATTGCCATTTTACATATTGCATTGTCATTTTACATATTGCATCATCATTTTGCATATTACATTTCAAATTGAATATTGCTACACATAAGCTTCCATAGTTACACCGACACAACTGAAATGAATTTTCCCCAAAATGTAGACACAGTGTTGGAAATAAACTCCAGTCCAGTGAGGGGCAGCACTCAGTAGAACCGCAACGTTGTTTAGTACAAGAGAAGAGAACAGGAAACGAAGATTGTAATGGCTTTATTGAAATTATAATATCTGTCACCAAAACAGCAGCAGGAGAAAAATGTCGTTGTTGGAGTCTGAGGTTGTCTCTGTTTTAGAGACGCTTGTAAAGGACACGGTAAAAGAAATTACTACATTCGTGGACTTATCAGGCATACCTCCACTGACAGAAACTACAGCAAACGAGTCTGTCTCCCTGGACTTTACAGTAAGTGAGCAAAAAGTTTACGAAATTACTGAATGTTTGCTTGCTAGTTGCTACGTTTGTCTGTAAGCCATATATCATAACCTGCATGATTTAATCTGATAAGGCAATAAATCAAAGGTAAATCAAAGGTGTCACAGATAAATTGGTCAGATAAAATGTTCATTCTTTGATATTGTGGCACCCTAATAACATAATTTAGAATAAATAATCTCTTTCCAGATTCTCAGTTTGTTCACCAAATTGTAGTCTTGATTGCATTTGTCAATCTTAACCATTCAAACCTGTTATCCATGTTATTGTATAAAAAAATATCCAGCAAATATTTTTGGTCCCTTAATAAATGACAGCTTAATTTAGGCAAGTTTATAATTTATATGTTTCTATATTTTAGACCCACCTGAACTGTGTGTTAGAACGTAACGCAAAGGAAGCTGTGGAGAAAATATGCCAGCTTTTCTCGGCACTTCAGCATCTTGAAACGACTCCGAGTGCACAGGACAGCTTGAAAACAACACTAAAGCAAACTCAGATACAGCAGAAGACTCTACAGGGAGAGACTAATCTAACCGACAGTGCTCTCCTCAGAAGTCAGTCCAGTGACCAGCTTACTCTAGGTGAGATTCATTACTTATGCTTCATTCACAACACTATGCTTCCCAGAGGAAATCTTTAAGATTTATGATTCGTTGTGCCATTGCAGTCTCTACCGAGGAAATCATTGTGAGCTGGGAGGAGGAGGAGGAGATCATTGACACTGAGCATGTGAGAACAGTAAGTTATTTGCACATAACAGACAGTAGGGGTTCAATCTTCAGGAGGCTGGCTGGAGCCGCCACTGGCATGTCACGTGACCTGTTAGTGGCTTGCTGGCAGCTGGTAGTGAGTGACCAGTCGTGATCACGGCCATTTGACTGCTTTAATTGGGATAAAATTCTCTCAAACGACAATCATACGAAAAGAATAAATGTATGAGATTACATTCATAAAAAGAAAACAATGCATTTCCTTGCAGTGAGAGTGACAGACAACGCGTTACTCGCAGTTCAACCGCTGCTGGCTGGATTGAGCGTCAGCAAGCCACCAGTCGTGATCACGGCCATTTGACTGCTTTAATTGGAATAACCGCCGCCAAAACATCAATCATACAAAAGAACATAATCATATCAACAGATGCATATTAAATGAGCTAGAGAGGGAGGGCCACAAAGTACAAAAACTGCCAAAAATAAATGGTTTCTGAAACTTGCCAAGGCTGACTGCCAGGCAGCCACTAACAGGTCGACATGACAGTGGCGGCTCCTGCCAGCCAGCTGAAGATTGAACCCCTGAAAGTAAAATCTCTTTATACATTTTTATTATTTAGAAATTATTACTTTTATTAAACAAAGACATATTGAAGGGGTCATGAACTGCATTATGCACTTATAATGTTAGTATGATCTTTACTTCAAAATTGTCATAATTTAGAAATAAAAGGCATTTTTCCTAGCCTGATTTTAGCATCTGATTTTAACGCTCTGTTTTAAGGGGCGTGTCTGCTGTGAGACTTCAGTCTAAACGCCCACTGCTGTGATTGGCTGACACGTTTGCATATGAAATAGCTAGTATTACACGTGGAACTCTATCTAAAACTTTTAGCACGTTTTTAACTACTTGTGAAAAGTGATAATTCTAGCATTACAATTAGATCTATGGCATTATATTTATATCGTGGCATGAAAGGTTGCAGTGATGAGCATGTAGCGATCTCGTCTTTGCAACTCGATTTCTGCACACTGACTAATGCTTTCATCATAACTAACAGTGCAAACACAATGTAAATAAGAGATTTGTTGATTATTACGGGAATTTTGGCGCCAGTCCAGAACTCAGTCTCTTAGAAACATGCCTTGTTTGATTGACAGCTCCAGCGCGCGCTGTTTGATTGACAGCAACAGCTATTGTAAGCGGAGTGTTCTTTGATCGCTTTCTAGATTTAATTCAATCAGTTTAGATAACAGATTATTTGCATCCTACAAAGAGAAACAATGTGAAGTTGACAGTTTAGTCACTGGTTTGAATTACTGACAGGACAAAGAACATCAGAAATCACTGGTCACAGATCAGGCATTAGAATGAATATGGTTACTTGCATGTTGTGGGAATACTGTCGATTTCATATCGTAAAAGTCTGCAAAGCCTGTGATGAGTTTGCGGACTGATTTTACCAAGGAATCCAGTGAAATGTACCAAATACGAATAAAAAATGTTCAACTGAGACATTCACATTGTTGAAAATAAATCTCCACATTCCAGCATTAGGATCTTTTGGACGTTATGTTATTTTTAGTCTAGTGAGTGACCCTGTGCTCTTCTCTCTTCCTTATCTCACTAACGCCAGTGGGCGGGCCTAAGTTGATTTTCTAAGCAGAGGCGGACTTTCATTACCTTATTACGTCATAAAGAGGCTAATTCTAGGACAAGCTGTTCACTGGGACTGGTAACAATAAAAGCTGATTTTGAACTAACAATGAAGTTTTCAGTTCTGAAACTTTCAGGGTATTCCTATAATATAATGATGTCAAAACCTCAAGGAAAATTTGATTTCTCAGTTCATGACCCCTTTAAATTGATCAAAAGTGATACTGAGATTTCTATTTCAAATAAATGCTGTTCTTTTTTACTTTCTTTTCATTAGAGAAACCAGAAAAATTGTATCACAGTTTCCACCAAAATATTAAGCTGTTTTTGATAATAATAAGAAATGTTTTTTGAGCAGCAAATCCGCATATTAGAATGATTTCTGAAGGATCATGTGACACTGAAGACTGGAATAATGGCTGCCGATAATTCAGCTTTGACATTACAGGAATAATTTAGATTTTAAAACAAAAAATCTTCACTACAAAATCTTACAAAACATTAAAAAAATCTTACCAACCCCAAACTTTTGAACGGTAGTGTATACAGCAATAATACATTTCTTTCATGTTGATCTAAAACTGTTCTCTTTTTCTGTTTTGAAAAGCCCATTAAGACACAGAAGACCGTGATCATTAAGGATGAGAAGTCAGCTGATTGTTCAGAAAACGGCAACCATTCTCTGTTTGTGGCGTTGCAGGACAGTGATGATGAGGAAGAATCTAGAACTTTGAGCATCTTAAAAAGCAAACGTGATCGGCTGAGATGTCGTAAGAAAGAAAAAGCGTTCAGCTGTAAGCACTGTAAAAGGAAATTTGACTCGCTCGTTCTGTTGAGAGCTCATCGGGTCATTCATTCGGCGGGAGAGAAAACCTTCAGCTGCTCGCAGTGTGGTAGGCGTTTTGGCAGTAAAGGCAATTTGGATGTACACTACCAGCTTCATACTGACAAGAGCCCTTATGCTTGCAGTCATTGTGGCAAGACCTTCACACAACATAAACAGCTGATGTATCACCAGAGGATTCATAACGAAGACAAGACTTTTATGTGTAAAGTTTGTGGGAAGTCTTTTCATCAAGCTTACTGTCTCAGGAAGCATCTGGTCGTGCATTCGGGAGAGAAGCTGCATAAATGTGACATATGTGAGAAGAACTTCCACTTTCGAAACAATCTACTTCGGCACCAGAGAATCCATACAGGCGAGAAGCCGTTCACCTGCCAGACGTGCGGGCGAAGTTTCAACCAGCTCGATTCGCTAAAGGCGCACAAACTAACTCACACCGGCGAGAAACCGCACAAATGCAAATTGTGTGGTCAGGGCTTTGTCCAGAAGTGGATGCTTCGGCTTCATGAGGGACAGCAAACGGGACAACCCGGACATGGCTGCGTTGTATGCGGGGTGGTTATGGGTTGCACGAACGCCTTAAAAACGCATCTCACTATTCATGCGGAACAGCTGCCGGTCGCCTGTATCGTGTGTGAAGAGACCCTCAGCTCTATTAACACCTTGAAATCTCACCATCACCATCAACACACCGTCGCTACCAAATACAGCTGTTATGTGTGCGGAAAGTCCTTTAAGAGTGTTGCTGGTGTGAAAACTCATGAGAGGATTCATACGGGAGAGAAGCCCTATAGCTGCTCCGTGTGCGGGAAAACATTTCGGCAGCAGAATTGCCTAAAAGCTCACCTGACCTTGCATACTGGCGAAAGACCTTTTAATTGCGAAGTGTGTGGAAAAGGTTTTTGCACATTGGGAAATCTCCGTCGACATCAGCGCATACACACCGGAGAAAAGCCGTTCCGATGTGCCACATGCGGGCGGGAATTTAACCAGTCAAATTCGCTCAAAGCTCACATGCACATTCACACTGGGGAAAAGCAATACATGTGTGACAAGTGTGGGAAGAGTTTTGCTTATCTAAGAAATTTGAGGTGCCATAAATGTATATAGATTTAAATGGATCATTCACTCAAAAATGAAAATTTTGTCCTTGTTTACTCTTGATACAGCTTGCTTTCTTTTTTCTTTCTATTTTTTTTTTAAACACCCCGCTTTGGACTCCATTGACAAAGAAAAAAAAACATTTCTCAAAATAACTTCTTTTGTGTTCCACAGAAAGATTTAAAAAAAATCATACAGGTTTGGAACAACATGAGGGTGAGTAATCGATGACAGAATTGACATTTTTGGGTAAACTAACTAACAGGATTATTTGTGTTTTAACAGGGATCTGTGTGCTTTGTTAATTTGTCTTCAGTTTTCCAGCTTGATATAAATATTTCAGTACACTAGTTCCCTCAAAACATTGTCTAATGTAGAATTAATCTTCAAATTAATGTGAAATAAACTGTAAAGCTCTTTGTTATAAATCAACAAATAAATCAAAGTCATCAGATTATCTAGTGTCTAGTCTTTTTTAGTCAATGCTTATAAAGGTGGGTAATGTTTTTTACATTTTTGTTTTACATTTAACATTTTTTAAACTATTTCTTTAATCTTTGTTACCTTCTAGGACTATATTTTTAAATAGGGAAATTAGATTGGCTTTGCTTCTTCATGACTTGCTAAATAGTCTTAAAGGGGTAGTACAACACGATTTCAATTTTCTAACTCTAGTTAGTGTGTAATGTTACTGTTTGAGCATAAACAACATCTGCAAAGTTACAGCGCTCAAAGTTCAAAGCAAAGGGAGATATTTGCTTTTAAAGAAATCAATTTCTAAGGACTACAGCAAACAGCCGGTTTTGGACTACACGACATTCCTCTAGGGTTCTGAGGTCAGCAACCCCAATAAATCCCTCCTCCGAGAATATGAAATAAGGGGGTGAGGCCATTTTATATTGCGTTGGAGAAGAGTTATTGTGGTATAGGAGTGTTGTTGCCGCCGCAATGTCGTCGAAACGCTGTTATTTTCATCATTGCAGGTCCACTTTGCAGCCTTCCTAGGGTCACGGGAGTTAGGAATAAATGGTTAATTATTACCCAAATCTCGCTCTCTGTGCTGCACATTTTACGTAGGAAAGCTTCCACAATCTTGGCGAGTTCAATGCAGGATTCGCACAACGGCTTGTCCTGAAAGATGGAGCAGTTCCAACTTTAAGAACAGAAGCTGTTATTTACGGGCCACAACCTGTAAGTATGATTTATTTTTCATCAATGTGTTTTCCTGTAATAGTTTGTATTGTTAGTTGTACGTTGTAGCAAGGAAGTAAACAAATGAAAACGCTGTTTGGCTCTGCAAACCAGCTTGTTAAATGCTCATTCCTACTTAACGTTATCTGACAAGCACCTAACGTTACGTTGGAAACTTTTTTTAAATCTCAATAGCGAACTTGGAATTAGTGTAAATTATTCTTTGATTAGAGCTTTTATGTATTGTTTATCACTTGTTTATCTACAGGCATGCTAAACATGGTTCTGTGTTTGATATGGCTACTGTAGTAAATCCAATGTTTAATGTTCGTTTTGGGTTAATAGTTCTGTCGAGAGATATTTGGCTACAATCGTTCTAAAAATACAAAAGTAACGGTGCCATTCAGTCAGTAATGATCACTATAGATCCGCAGTCTTTACTCAAAAAAATCCCTTTGAGGACTGTAGTATAATTTGTTAGAACGATTATATGAAATTCTTGATTATGAAGCTTATTTTGTTTGTAATACTATAATAATTAGTACAATTAAATAACAGCGTACCTAAAAGGTAATGAGACAACAAAAGACAAACCTTTCTGAAACGTCGTTTAACAGCCGTTCTTGAACAGGTTCTGCTCGATCATCTTCACTAACATTCTCTGGGTCTGATTCGGGCTCAAATTGGTATGGTTTTATTGACGCCATCGTTTATAATACACCAAAGCACAAACTAACGGTAAAGGTAAGGGGCGTGACATTTCCTGAAAACTTGCACTAGTCGGTTAGCGAATCACAACACACTGGGCCAGCTAACCAATCTGAGCCCTTTGCGTATTTTTGAGGGACTGGCTTCATAGAACCTGGAAACCATCAGACCGTTTTTACAAGGAGGGGCACCGTTTCTACACAGAGCAGTGTAGAATAAAGGTAAAATATATGAAAAATAATTTAAAATTTAAAAACGAAGCATGAACACATGTTACAGTGCACCCCACAAACACAATCAAGCCTTTGAAAAAATGTGTTTTACCACCCCTTTAAAAACCAACATGAAAATTTTTTGTGATAAGATTGTGATCTTGTTCTAATCAAATCAGAACATTCAATTAAAGACAGTGTTTCTTTTCTTTTTCTTTTTTCAATTCAATTTAAGAACAATTTTAAGGATGTGAGCAACATGCATATAATGCTATATTTTAATTTATGGAATTGATTTATTCACATAATAAAATATAGCCTACAATATCATGTGTCTTGGTTCTAGTTGGTTGCATGGATTGTAACAACTGTGCTGTTTTAATTTGACCCATAGTCATTTTGAATTTAGATGCTTGAATATTAGTTAAGGCAGTGCTGTATTAATAAAACTGACTTGGTCACACGAAAGTCAAAATATTATTAGTAGTGGTATTCTGACTTTCTCTATATTAATTTCCTAGATGTTTAATTATTCCTCTCAATAAAAAAAAGTGATACTTCTTTGAAAATCTTCTACACTGAGAAACTTAAAAACAAAACAAAAACTACTCAAATATAATTTAGATATAGATGTTTCAATGCATTTCCTTATCTTCCACCCTTCCTGAATAGACTTAATCTTCCATTATAGCTAGCCTCTACCTAAGTTACATTATTACTTGTTACCTGAACATTATTTCTATCTGTTTCTTAAAAGCTACAGGGATTTTATTTTGAAAAAGGGGTAGTCTAAACAGACAAAACAGTTGTCAGATGTACAGAAGTTACAAATTAATCTAATGTATCCATAAATATGAATTAATATCCTAGTTGTAAGTTTCTTGTCATCCTAAGAACAATTTTTACTGACAAGCTTGGGCCGATAAAATTAAGAGAAACAAAAAACGTCTATATGGCGAAATCTGAAAAAAATAAATGAATTTAAAATTAAAATAAATATGAAGACAAATCTGATCCAACTAGTTTTTCAGACAAACAACCACAGTTTATAACCAGTTGTACACCTTTGCTTTGAGATGCAGTTCTCAAAAACACTCAGATGAGTGCGTGCATACGAATCTGATTATCTGGTTTCTGAAACGGGTAAATGGAAATCCCCTCTTGCAGCATCAGCATGTGGCCTCTTTAAACGCTTTGTCTTGTCACATACTCTGAGAATTGGCTGCAAATATTCAGCGTAGCAGTTTATTTTATGGAATAATAATGTAAAACATTAAATCTCAGATACATAATTTTTCAGTGTTTTATGAAATATAGTCATGTTCTCTGATGAACATTTGCACTTCAGATATGTTAAGAGCATTAATCCTTTGCACGGAAGCTGTGGTGGGGTTTTTTCTCATCACTTTAACCAAACATATTGTCGTTTAGCATAGCACAGCAATTTCATAAGAAAAGCAAACCCTGAAAGAAAACCATAAGAACCATCAGTTTCTCTGTATTTAAAGAGAAACAGGCTGAACTTGTGCAATGCTTTGATAACAATGATGGGAAAAGAGCTGGGTAGGAGAGATTCTGGCCATTGGAGCACATAGGTGTAGGTTTTACCAACTGAGTATTATTGTTAAACCACTGACTTAGATACAGAATAGACACACAAGAGCAATTCCATGGATTCCCGTCAAGATGGATAAGTGTTCGTTTTCCTAAAGGCATCAAAGTCCCATTTTCCAATGAGCGCAGTTGATTAAATTTAATATCGAGTTCACGTAATTTTACTAAGCCTTGAAACTGTGCTGGATGAATATGCTGGAGTTGGTTTCTGTCCAAATGGAGCTCTTCCAAATTGGCTAGAGCAGAAAACACTTTGGTGGGCAAATGTGTCAGCTGGTTGTTTTGCAGGTGGAGCATTGTGAGACTTCTCAAAGATGTGAAGATGTCATCTGGAAGCTTTTTGAGAGTATTAAAGCTCAGATCCAGCTCTTTTAGTTTGAACAGATCTTTGAAGATATCAGAGGAGATGAAATGCAACTTATTGTTGGACACATCTAGAACCCTCAGGTCCATAAGACCTGTGAAAAATCCAATAGGGATGGTTTCTATCTGGTTGTTGTTCAGCCATAACTCCCGTAAACAACTAAGGCTAGTCAGTAGCCCTGTAAGTAGTCTTGCCAAGTGGTTGTTGCTGAGTTTCAGAGTCCGTAGTTTGACTAAATATTTAAAGGACAACTTTGGAATTGAGCGTATATGATTGTTCTCCAGATTGAGATCCATCATATGATGTGTCCTTCTGAAGAGGCACTTGGGAATCTTCACGAGGGTGTTGTTGCTAAGATCAAGATACTTAAGCTTCTTCAGCTTCATAAACGTGTGTGAGTGGAGCTCCGAAATGCGATTGTTGTCCAATTGTAGATCTTGCAATGCTGAAAGTGGGTAAAAGAGGTCTAGTGGAATAGCAGAGATATTATTGTTGTCCAGCAGGAGCTCAGTTACCCTGCTTAAGTTGTTAAACAAGATGTTCGGAAGGGACAACAGATTGTTGTGATACAAATTAAGGTTCTCAAGCTTCCCCAAGTCTTGAAACACATGTGCCGTAAGTGTCCCTAACTTATTGAAACTCAAATCCAATGCGCCCAACTGTGAAAGACCTCTGAGGGAACCGTCAGACATAGAAACAAGAGCATTATGACTCATATCCAAATGCCTTAGTGCTGGAACCTTAAAGAAAATGTCCTCAGGAATTGAAGTTATGGAATTTCTTTGAAGATGGAGGCTAGTCAGGTTTGAAGTATCCTGAAGGACACCGGTAGGTATGGAATTTAGTTTATTTCGACTAAGATCGAGGTGGTGTAGCCTTATGGCACCCTTAAAACTCCCATTGCCTACACTTTTTAGGTGGTTTATTGACAGATAGAGTTTAGCTAGATGGGTGCAGTTCTCAAACACATCCACCTCGATCATCTTGATCATGTTATTTCTCAGTTGGAGGTCCATAAGGGCAGGAGCTCCCTCCAGGACCCCATAAGATAAACTAAATATCTTGTTCATATTCAAATTGAGGATTTGAAGCTTGGTCAGACCATATAGAAGCATCTGAGGAAGAGCTGTAATGTTATTGTCACTGAGATCCAACACTTGGAGGTTCAGCAACCCATGAAATTGTCTTGGTCCTAATGTACTCAGTCCATTTCCACTCAGAAATAGCTTTGAAAGTCTGCTCATGTTCTTCCAGTTGGTATTCAGTGACATATTGAAGACATTCTTGGTGAGGTCGAGAACCAACAATTCTTCTAAACCTTTATTTGGGAGATCTTCAATCATGTTATTTGTAGCATATAATTGCCTGGTACCCTGAGGCAGATAAGGGACCTCCAGAAGTTTCTGGCTTGAGCAATTTATGATGTCAATATCTTCACATTTACATGGTATTGGACAGGCATCAACCACTGAGATGAGAGCCAGAACCACTGATAAGGGCCAAAACATTTTTAACGATGTGATCTGCAAGACCTAAAGAAATCCACAAGTTACATTGTGACACTATGTGAAACCGGGCATGTATTCAAATGTTCTCACTTTCATTTTAAACAAATTATAGCGAGTTATGAGACAGGATGAAAGTATTTAATGCTTTGTTGCTGAGATAGAACATTTTAATTAAATAAAATAGCAGAATATTCATTCTCAACTATCAATTAGCTAATTTTTTATTAGTTTTTAGAAATTATCAATAATCTATCATATTACAAAATCGAATAATAAAAATGTTGTATGGTAACACATAAATGTCACAAAAAAATGATGTCCCATACATATATATATATATAAATCATCAGCAACTTTGATATTTCTTTTAAGTTGCTCTTTATGCATGTAGACACTTACCTGCAGAAAGAGTCGACCTGCAAAACAGAATGGTTGTGAAAGATATAAAATGCACAGTATCACAATAGCATAAGGTAAAAAAAGACCTGTCAGCAGAACAACTGAGCTTAGAAGATCCTATCTCTGATGTCACATGCGATAGGTACTTGAAAAAAAATATTTCACCAACCACATGGACGCAACTAAAATCTCACCACAGCTTGAGGAAACCTAACAAATACAAAAGTTGCAATTCAAAACCATATGAACGGAAATTAAAACTGTTTGACAATTACTGCTAGTTTTTAATGAAATACTTGATATAAATGTTTATATCAAGTATTTCATTGATACTATTATATATATATATATGTGTGTGTGTCTGTCTGTGTCTGTCTGTGTCTGTGTGTGTCTGTGTGTGTGTGTATAAAACAGTTTTGCTCTAGAAGATCATCAGTTAGGGTATAGTAATAGAGTCCTGCTTACAAGCAGATTTAGTCCTTGTCACTCTAAAAGCATTGGGTTAAAAATAACCCAATTTCAATTATGGACAAACCCAACCGTGGGTTATGTAAACCAGGGCTGACAACACGCATTTCATTTCACACGCTCACAATATGCATTTGAAATACAAAATACTATTTTATATTTTGTATTTAAAAGCCTTTGAAAAAAATCAAATGTATTTTGTATTGAAATGCATTTAATCTTAGAATTGTTGTATTTTCAAAATACATAAAATACTTTTTGGCAGTCAACCTCTTTAATAGGCTGCTGATTTCCTGTATCAACTAGTTCACATCAGAAATGTTCTACTGTACTTCCAATTTGTGATTTTTTGTTGTTTGCTGTTGGAAAGAATAGAAATCATGAGGACACCAGGTTTCTTGGGGAAATCTTATTAAAGCCAAAATCTATTGAAGATATTTAATTTTGAATAAAATTATCTAATTTGTTGAAAACCATTATACACATTTACAGATCTATCTATATAGTCAGCTAGTTGACGATTCTGGATTTTCAGTCAAATACATGCTGTTTTGCTGTGTATAAAACATACAGAATGCTTGAAATGGTTATTGCACTACTATATGTACTACTTTAACAACAAGGTGATCTAGCTTTTGTGGGAAAAAAAAGCATTCCTGTCACAGCAATAACTGTTTTCCCCTCCACCATTTTTAAAGTTTATGGCATACCTAACTCGGAAACTTGGGTATAAAAATTATCTGTGAGCTTCCCCGTAGTAAATATGGCAAGGGCGTCGTTCATGTCCAATTTCCAAGTAGGAAACTCATTCACAGTAATTTCAATATGTGAAGGCAGCATAGGTGAGGATGTCAAGGTCAATTTTACTTACTGATTAAGGTTAGAATGGAACACCGTTCAGATTTGCTTTTAATAAAAATGAAGGGAAAAAAGACCACTATCAAGGGGAAAATAGCATTAGCACTAGCACTGGACATTAGAGCCAGTCAGTCTTGATAGTTTTTTGTTTTATTTCGGTCAGAATTTGTTTTTATCAACTATCTAGTCAAATGAGTTCATTAACATTTAAGCATTACTGTTTGCTATGGCTCAGTGATATGACAACATATGTTGGCGATGATATGTAAATTGATTGAACTTTTTCTGTATGGTTTATATATCGGGGTATGCAAATACAGTATATCTGGGCAGCTTTTAGTGGTCAGGAGTTATTGACTTGTTAGAATGATAAAGAATCATGGGTAAATGAGTAATAAAGAGATGTGTTTGATATTAAAAATAGTTAATAAAAGTGCAGTATGCCATGAAAGAGAACTCAAGTTCAGTAGGCCTACTCGCACACTGACAGCCAGCTTTCTGTGTGTTCACCCAGAGACAAAGATAAATATAACAATAATAATAAAGATGTAATAGAAAATTTTAATTGATCATTATGTATAAGAGCATATATGTTTGTGAACTGATGCATGTGTGTGTGTGAGACCTTGAAAATGGTATTAAGGCTGCCCATTGTTTCCTGTCTGGTGTCTCACTCACACTACAGCGTAACTTCTGTGTAATGACTCCTTCTTGCAAGAATAAATACTTTTTAGAAGACAGTTTGTTTCAGAGGGTCTCGTACGCAGTGATGATGGTTTGATGATTAATTTTTGCCACAACAATTTCTAGTCAGAATAGTGCGATTCCTTTGGAAGTGCCATCTGGACCTGAGAGCAGACAGTGTTTGGCCACATGGACTGAGAAGTTCCAGCTCTACCTCGTAAACTTCAGAGAGAGGGACCGACCGCATCAGGGCCAGGAGAAACTCCACTGGAAATGAATTGAATGAAAATGAACCCGTGGCAACCCAAACATCTCTGGTAAGAGGCGGCTAAATTTATTTTTCTTTTGGGTATAAAAAAATGGGTAGACCATAGTGACTGAGACTGTTTTTCTGTGGTGCGAGTACACGAGGTGTCCGGAATTAATTGAGACCTACGTTTAGGTCAATATATTTCATGCGGATGCGAGTTCTCGCTATATCTGGAATTAATTGAGACCTACGGGTAGGTCAAGATATTTCATGCACATATAGGCAAATTGGGTTAACTAAATCTGGACGAGTACAAGAGGCTCTCGGATGGAAATTGAGACCTACCTGTACATTTAGGCCAACAGATTTCTGAAAGAAGGCGAGTCCTCTGAGAATTAGGTTAACCGATCTGTTGGAGACGTCCGACAGATTATTAGACGTGCATCGAACGGGAAATCCACAGAGAAATAGAAACAGTCAGTATGGGGAAGTCTCAAAGCAAGCTTTCCAAATATGATACACCGGTTTTCTGTCAAATGAGAAAAAATTATGGGGGGAAATGTATGCAGGACATAGAGAAACTGATCAAATATCATGATTTTCCAGGTGAGGGAACATTGAGCACCTCAAGCCTGTGAGTGTGGTGCGGGAATCAGTTGAACAGGGCAGTGAGAAAACAAAAAGGCTGTTGCTCAGCATGTGTGTTAAAAATGTGGAACAGACAGTGGGTTGTTGGCTTGACATGGTGTCCGCGGGGTTTTAAAAAGTATTAAAAAGTGATAAATCAAAATTGTCAAATTTAAGGCCATTTAAAAGTGTCAAATGTGGTCTCCAGAGGTATTATTTTTTCCAAATTAGGTATTATTTTTTCAGACTATCAGGTGTCCTATTCTGATTGAAATTCTATCTGCGTTCGCGTTAGTTCGTTTAAATATGGGCTTTAGCATATCTGGGCACATAATCAAAGATCTTTCGTCTCCGTCTCAACTTATGTTTGATGCTGACGTCATATTCAGTGGTTGTTCGGCATCATCTCAGAACACTGCGCACTCAACAGAAGTGGCTGGCTTACTTTTTATTTTAGACTTGCTTCCAAGGCATATCTTCAACAACTGGACAACCATCGTCGTCTTCATGGGCAAATGCAAGTTTTCTGATAGCTTGGTGAACGATCCAGCGTTTAAGGACTGGCTCAGGCCTGTAGTAGGGAATAACAGACAGGCTTATTGTTCGGTGTGTAAAAAAAACATCAATGTCAACTGGATGCAAGCTAACGCACTTCGGTCGCAAATGCAATCCACTAAACATAAAAATGGAATGTGTGCTCGGAGAGAGCAGTTAATTCTACCAATCTCAGCTGTCTGTGCGGCTGCACTTCCACCACCACCGCCGCAAATTAGTGCTACTGTAGGCCTACTGGCCAACGCTATGGCTCCAGCAACGTCTGACCTCCGGGTGGCCATGGGCGCCACACCAACACTGCGCGCGGAGGCTCTGTGGTGTCTGAACACTGCAGTTAAACATCACTCATTGAACTCCAATGAAGGAATTTCGGAGCTGTTAAAAGAAATGTTTCCCGACTCTGACATCGCAAAGTCATTCACGTGTGGTAAAGACAAAACCGGGTACATCATCAGATTTGGATTAGCATCGTTCTTCAAAAAACAGCTTGTTGATGCCATCAACAAGGCTGGGCCATTCGTGTTGATGTTTGATGAGAGCCTCAATCAGGCGTCAAAGAAAAAACAGCTTGACATCCATGTTCGATACTGGGAGGATGACCGTGTCCAATCCAGATACTTTGGATCTCAGTTTTTGGGACATTGAAGGGCCGAAGATTTGTTGCATCACATAAAGGTAAGTTCTTTTTTTATATAGCCCTACTTACGTGGTATCCTGTGATCACTCATTTGAAGAGTTATTTATTCACAAAGATTTTGTATATTATAGGATGATGTTGGCTAATTTACTGTTGGTTACACAAAATAATAAAATTGGCCAAAGTCCTGCAGTTACTTGAATGAAACATGAAGGCCCACCTGCATTTATTGACCTGTGGGGTATAGCTCCAAGGTACAAGAAAATTATGTTTTTAGTATTTTGTTAAATTCAACAACTTATCACAGTTATAGAAATGTAATATTTGGCTAAGGTTTTGTTGTTGGATAAAAACACTAAATAATTTAATTGCTGAATTACCAATTATTATTTGAAATAAAATGTGTATGCAGTAATGCTTCTCCTTAACCAACCCTTGTGAATTTTGAAATCTATTTTACTGTGTCTGAATGATAACTTATAACCGATTTTCTCCTGGTGTCGATTCACAGGAATGTGTCACACAATTGAATATGAGGCAACTGCTATCAGTTGGAATGGATGGCCCCAATGTGAATTTCAAGTTGGTGGATCTACTCCTGGAAGAACATGCAGAGCTCTATGGAGGTCCCCAGGTTGTCACTGTTGGAAGCTGTGGACTTCACACTGTCCACAATGCTTTAAAGGCAGGCTTTACTATGTGGCAGTTGGAAAAACTACTGCGAGCCATGCACTTCCTCTTTCATAATGTTCCTGCCAGGAGAGAAGATTTCACTAGCCTGACTGGGTCCTCCTGCTTTCCCATACCATTTTGTGGCCATAGATGGGTGGAAAACGTTCCCGTGGCGGAAAGGGCAGTTGAAGTTTGGCTAGTGCTGAAGACGTATGTGGATGCTGCAGAGAAAAAGAAGGTTCCAGTCCCCTGCACAGCTTCATATGACACCATAGTAGCTGCACAAAAGGATCCTTTCATTATTGCAAAACTCCAGTTTTTTTCTTGCAATTGCAAGAACTTTCAACCCCTTCTTGACAAAGTTCCAAACTGATGACCCAGTGTTGCCCTTCTTGGCCAAAGATTTGACTGAGCTGCTGATGGCAATGATCATTAAATATTTTATAAAATTCATTGCATTTGGTGAATCTGTGTAAATTGTTGGATTACTAACTGCTTGTTTTGTCATTTTAAGAATTGACTCTTAGGCAGGCCGTTCTATAGGGCACTAGGATGCGAGCTGCTTGATAGAAGGAACGAATTGCGATCAGTGAAGCTTGTGACCTGTAGGCTCCTCACTGTGCAGAATGTTATTTTGGTCCTGAAAAATGAATATTAATAAAATACATCAAGCCACAATGTCTCAATTTTTAGAGATTCTTATGAAAAATATTAATTTCTCTTCTTTGGAAGGATTTAGACTACCTTTTTTTTAACAGATAATTTCTCCAGTCTTTGAAAAAATCCTCTCACAAAAACCCATGAGGTCAAGATGAGTTGACTTCATTTTTTATACAGATGAACGATTGTGTGGTCTGTTCCCGACCAAGTCAATCAAACGCTGAATCGGCGGAGCACGCCACCTGTTGAAACACTCAGAAGCTTCATTTAGCCGTAGTCACGTGACATGGGTGTTTTGAATCACGCTTCGGATCAGTGTTTCGAAACCTCTGCGCTTCGGGATCTCGCAAAGCTTCGGAACGACTGTTTCGCGTCAGCCATCCCTACCAGTGTCTTCTCTGCTGTTGTTAAGATTTTCAATCCATCGAATTGCGAATCCCTTCGTCTTGATCCATCGGTCTTTCCAATCATGATGTCCTTCTCCATTGATTGTTCCCTCCTAATTGAGTGTCCAGAGTAGGCTAGCCATAATTTGATTATCCGTGATTGTAGTGACATAGCTGGCTTGAATATTTTTTTTCAGCACAAATTTGTTTGTTGTTCTCACTCTCCATAGAATTGAAAGGACTCTTCTCCAGCACCACAAATCAATTTGTCTCAATTTGTTTATTTGCCCGTTTGTTCTCCAAATTCTGTTAGAACTGTTGCTTCATGCTCGATATTAAGAGTTTTCATTAGAATGATCAGATGGTTTGGAACGTCCATGTTCTTTAGATTCACCCAGAGTTTCTGGTGATCCACACAGTGAAAGGCCTTGCTGTAATCAATAGAGCATAAGTAGAGGCTTTTCTTCTATTCCTTGGCCTTTTCTAATATCCACTACATCTGCTGTGATGTCTTGGGTTCCTCTACCTTTTCTGAAACCTGCTTGCTCTTCTGGCATTTCTCTCTCGATGTATGGTTGTAGTCCCCACTGAAGGATCTTCAGTAGAATCTTACTAGCATGAGGTATGAGCGTGACTGTTCGATAATTGCTACAGTGGGTGGTGTCTCTATGTCTGTTTCAGAAGGCTTGATAAGCTCTATTGGTATGTTAACAGATCCTGGCGCCTTATTTCTGGATAGGGCTTTTATTGCAATGACTTCATCTTTCAGAATGTCTGGTTCCAACTCAAAATTAAGAGTTATTTAGTATTTTGTTCATGTTTGGATTGATTAAACTGCACTTGGGTTCTCACTCGCCTTAGTGGACTCATGTTACACATAAATTGTAGTTAGCGACAAAACATTTAACCTGAGGATCATTTTGCAAAAATATGCATTATATCACATATTTATTATAGCCTATTTTTACTCTAATACCATTAAAAAAGGTTGTTATTATTATAATGTTGTTATAAGGCAAAATAAAAACTGCCTTGTGCAATTTTAACCTTTAATATTAATGTAATTAATAAAAACTACCTTACGTATATGCAATTTTAACCTTTAATAATAATGTACCAACTGACAGGGTTCCTGCATAGTTTACAACATTAGTTGAGAGATTTTTGTTCCTTGAGATATAGACTATATATATATATATATATATATATATATATATATATATATATATATATATATATATATATATATATATATATATATATATAATTTATTTTAAATTAATCTATATTGTATTGAGATCGAAATAAAATCACAAGCTTATTAATCAAATTGTGAAATTTGTGACAAACCAGCATCCCCCTCCCTAGCCCGAACTCAAATGTTAGCAGCCCAGTTTAAACCAGACAACCGAGAATGGGTGGTTAATTTAACTCAGCATCATGGGTTGATTTATACTAGTTCATGTTTACAGGATTAATTTTTTTTTGCACCTCATCATGGGTTAAAATTTTCAGATTGACTTAAATTCTGTAAAAATATGTAAAGTAGGCCTACATTACACTTCTGTTTACACGATAGGCCTATGTACTTTATGTTGGTTGAATACAGTTTTAAATACGTATTTCATAGTTTTTTTTTTAAATTCATGTACCTATACAATTTTACCAACATTTAAATTTTTCGAAACAAACAGTCAACATTAAAAAGTAAAATTTTAACACACGTGTGATCAACCATTCTTTTCCACCGAAATGTTGCTGGTTCTAGTTCAGGTGTGCTGCCGAAACACGTGATGTGCATGTGCTGTCTGTCTGTGTTTTTTCCCGGGTTTTTCATAGCGGAAAGAGCATGACCCAGCCACTGGACCCCTGGTTCCACAACCATGGAACACATAACCCAAAACAATAACCCAACAGGCTAAACCCACGTTTGATTAAGAAATTAACCCAGCGCATAGTGTTCTAGCCACTTTCTTTGTTTTTACATACATTTTTAAAAATATGTGAAAGCTCTTTATTCACTGCCTGACAAAATATAGGGAAATTAATTAATTCACTGTACTGCCCATAATTGAACAACAGATGGCGCAGTTGAATGATGGCTTTTACTCATTCAGAAGTATATTCATGACATATTGTTAGGACTGGACAGTAAACGCATATTTTAGTAGTTTATTTTTCAGTTAATGTCCGGCATAGTCCAATAAATATAGAATTTTCTGCTCGTGAACTAAAATATTGATTTTAATTGACTAATATTGTGTAGACCTTATTCGGGACAGGTTTGTTCTTCCAGTAAATAATTTGTTTAAAACACAATTAAACCAACAAAACGGACTCAAAATCAAACAGTTGGCAAATAAATATTCATAATTATTTTGAGCTAATAACACATTTACTGGTAAAAGAAACTGCATGAATAAGAAATATGAATTTCATCAGCAATTTGGCAAGTAGCCTATGCTGTAGTAGGCTATACCAAGTCAATATGTTACCCTGTTTTGTTAAGCATTAGCTTGTGCAACACAACAAGAGTCATATAAAATCAAACGACTGAAACAATTAGTACTATCATCATGATCTGAAGCAACATTGCTTTAATCAATCACAGCCCAAATAATTTTAGTTAGGATATTAGATCTTTATCTTGTTCCTTTTTGCCTATGTTTTCCTCTGTTCAAACCAAAACACATAATGCAAATTCTTAAACTCATGAGCAATTTGGTGATGATCTGTGCATTCTATATCATGATGGAGCAACATGTCACAAGGCAAGAGTGATAAAGAAGTGGCTCGGAGATCATTGCATTTAAATTTTGGATCCGTGTACCGTGGCAGGCAACTCCCCAGAACCTGTGGTCAATCCTCAGTGATTGAAATATTATTACAATAAAAAATAAAAAATATTATTCCTGTGATGGCAAAGCTGAATTTTCAGCAGCCAATCCTTTAGTGTCACATGATCCATCAGAAATCATAATATTTTGTCTGATTTGGTGCTCAAGAAATATTTCTTATTATTATCAGTTGAAAACGGTTTAAACAGCTAATAATGTTTTGGAAACTGTTATACATTTTTCAGGTTTCCTGATATAGAAAAACCTTTTAAAAAAAAAAAAAAATAGAATCGGGGTTAATGCATTTCGGTTAATGCATTTCTCAATATTGTTCACATCCTCATTTTATTTTAAATTTAGCATTGTAGAAGATTAATCAACATTCATATATATTTTATGCAGATTATTATTATATTATGCAGATGCCTTTTGTTTTGAATCAAGTTTCCAGGACCAGAAAGTACTAGCGTACAGTGACCAGCTGGAGGAGTGGTGCACATTTATTCGGCAACCCTGTTTGTCTGGCCATGGGTCTGCTACTTGAATGAACAGGCAGTGTGTTTAGGACCATGGGGGAAGGGTGTGTGTGAGCGTCCGCCGCAGCCCTGCCCAGCCTATTCTTTCTCCTGACGTCCTTCCTTGATGCCAGTGTCACACGCTGCTGGGGATGAACGTTTTACAGCGACTGTAACGTTACAGTTTTTATGTTTGGGAACATTGACATTCCCTGCCTCTTCGAAAAGGATATTGTTCAGTTGTCTTTGTCGGGACGGGAGTGTGCTCGAGATACGCTTAATACATTGTATTTCGTATTGTAGGCTATCCGCTGTTGTTTATTTATTAATATATTGTTTTCCTGGAAATGTACACAGATGACTCTTTGAAGGGGACGCTGCGTCCGTGGGAGTGGTTTATTTTCTCTGGACAAGCCAGACTCATTGAAAAAAATGAGGATGTTTTTCCCTGTTTGATGCTGTGGTAACGTTAGCTAATTTTTTCTTTTCCTCTTCTGTTCTGCTTTTGTTTTCTTTCTGTCTGTCTCGTGGTCTACAATCGTTGACGGCGTATTCTTGAGGATTCAACATACATTTCTGTAAATCACACACTGTATGGACTGTTGGATGGAACATTTCCGTTTAGCTAAGTACAAAATGATCTATTGTTCCGGCTAGCCTTCACAGACATGAGCATCATATAGCTTTTTATTTATTTATTTATTTTATCTTTGTTCACATCCCATCAGCATTGCGTATAGAATCAAGTAAACTTGACCAAAATGAGGATTGTTTAAGGAAAACGCTGTATTGGTGGTCGGAGAGGGCAGCGATAGCCTCGCGATACTGGCTCGGCTACGGACTGCTTCTCCTGTCTGTGCTGATTCAATTAGGAACTGTTCACGGACTGCTGAAATAAACCCAGTATCGCTGTAAGCTGAAGCTCCAGGGACGATGTCCTCACGCGCAGCGCTACAGCCTGGGAACGAAAGGAATGCAGACCACGTAAGTTAAAAGCTTGCTTTCGTCATTTGATTGGAACGTTTGTTGTCAAAATTAACGATGGCAAGTGAGACTCGTTTATGTGAATCGGTTCTTTTAAAAACAGTTCGCTTCAAAGAAATGGTTCAAAATAACACTATCAGCTAACGTTACTCCTTTACGTCATCACGTAATTATTACGACATTCTAGAATGACATTATTAAATGTGCTGTTTAGTAACATATTGCTGTTTATTACGTGTTTTCCTATTCGTTTTTAACAACAATGGTATGTGTTCCTAGTTCGGTTGTTGCAGCCACGATTCAGCCCATAAAGAGTCGAAAACGAAATAGGCCTATAATTTGTATTGACGTTAAACAATTAATTTATATTTGACAAAAAATATGTATTGTTTTGTTTTATGTTTGGATAAAACTGCCGTACAGTCATACTTTTGCGATTTTAAAGTAGGCCTAGCCTATAATGTCCATTAGTGATATTTCTGTTATTTGGCTATTAAAGTAGGCTATCTTTATTTGCCCGTTTGTCAATTTATCGGTTCATTCCAAATGCTCTTATCATCAGTAGGCTACTCAGTTGTTCGTTATCAGGACCGAAAAAGAGTAATCGGTTCTCAACAACCGCGCTAACAAATCATAAACTAATTCAGTAGGTGCGGTTCCGATCCAGTTCAGCCGATTCATTGAAAATATTCGAGTCTACAGAAAGACTCCGTAATCGCTAGACAAGAGCACTGGGATGAAGCCAGAAGTGATCACGGAGCTCAGTTAGTTGTTAGTTGTGTTTATGGCTGCTTGCGTCTCAATTATTTCATAAACTAAGGAGTTGCATTGAGTAAAACATTAATTTTAAAATTAACAACGTCCTGCCCCTCCCTGAAAACACTGTCACAAATGACACATTGACATTATTGAGGGTATATCTACAACGTTTTTATTTTTTAGATCATGGAGAAAGGGACTATTTTGCAGGCCTTCTATTGGATTTAATTTGTGGAAGATGCATTTGCAACCTATTCGTGTCCTGGTGCAAAATGTTACTACTTGTGTAGGCCTACTTTTATGTGATGCAAAGTAAACCCACTTTTTTGTGAATCAGTGTGAATTCAGCTTTCAGAGGCAGAGCTATATATCTGTTGCCCTTCCCAAGTCTGGAATATTTGGTGACATCTTTGTGCATTTGCCAAAATGGAATAACGTTTATAGTATTTTTGTTGTATTTTAATTGAAAGCTTAAAAAGTTGCCTTTGGTTTATGATGTGCACATTTAATAGGTGCCGGCATTTTATTACAACATTCTTAACATGCAGAGCATATCAAAACAACACAAAAACATGTTTGCAAGGTAGCAAAACTAGATGAGTACCTTATTTAAGCACACAGTTTATAAAATTGACTACTTGCAAACTTGTATACCTGTTTATTTTATTAAAAAGTAGTCAAATTGACTTGTGCATCATACATTTTTAAGTCATGAAAAGTCTGAAATGTAAATTAGAAGGCATATAGAGTCATTGATGGCAGAACTTTCTGAATAAGATGTGTTTCTGGGATTTGTTTTCATAATGTGGCAAACAGCAATTTATGTTTTGGCCTATCATTGTAGACTGTTGCAAATATGTCTTTCACACATTTTGTAAGAACTCTATTTCCTCCTCAAACTGTCACATAACTTGTGTTCTGTGTACTTATTGTTACCAAAGCTCTTTATAAGTGAGATTTCATGTCAGGTGTCCATTTACCTGGCTTGAGTATTAAATAGTTCTTTAGGAGATGTAAAATACATCTGCTGTACACATTGTTACATCACATTTCAGAATTTGATTGCTTTGGAGGAAGTTGATTGCTTGTATTTATTGCTACTGTAATCTAAAGTCGGATTATATGTTATGCAAAAACTATTAACACACAAAGGGATCCCTAAACGGCGACCTAGTGGAGATGGTCATAGACTGAAAAATAAAGATGCATACGTAAAGAAAAAGGAGTGGTTGGATACATAAATGATTGAAGATAATTGAAAAGTTTGCATATTTTGCTTCAGTTATATCCAGCACCTCTGCCAGCACAGACACAACAGTGTGGCATGTCACACAGAGGCACTGCGAGACCTTCTAATCTAGAATGATGAAACCTGATGTGAAGGATGAGATGGCGAGCCAAGCAAACACGATAGGAAATGTGTCTACCGATCTGGGAGGTTATTAAAACTCTCTGTCTAGCCATGAAACAAGTGTGGAACAATGATGTCAAAACATAGAGCCTGCAAGTGAATCCACAGATTCCATTTAGGCCAGAGAAACATTATGTTGTCTGTCAAATTCAAGTTGTGCAAGGACTGGGTCAAGAAGGAAGCCCAGAATGTTCAGTACATCTAAGTGCATGTGAAAATGAATTCATGTTCATTTGCAAGGTCACATTTTTTCTGTATTTGCAGCCATCTTGATAACCATCACATTGTAACAGCTTATCCAAAGAAAATGGTACGGGTGGAAAATAAGATGTTAGAATTGCATCATTTCGTTTTACTTGACTAGACTCTGTAAATTCGTGAAAATGTTGATTTTGATTATGTGTTGAAGCTTACAGCTTTCACAGAGGAGCAGACACTTTAAATGATGTATATATCAGCTAAAAATCTCTGTTTTGAAACGATAATTATTCATGTGTTAACTACTGTGCGGACGTTTAACTTATGCTGAAGTGTCGAAACATCAAAAGAGGAAACTGATTAGTAAAGTGCGTAATTGTTCACGCATTTGACTTCCTCATTGCTGATCTGTTATGTTTTTTTACACTCTAACACATCAAGACATATTTTCAGTGTTTAGAGATTTTCCCCTCCCAATCACAGTGAGGTAATCTGGAAAAGGATAGATAATATTATTCTTCTGTATATAAGAGCTAATGATATGAGAAGAATATGATTCCTAAAATTCTGGATGATTCTGATAAGCTGATAAATGGAATTTTACTCTATTGTACTATTTTGTCAAAATAAATTTAAATTAAAAAGTTTAACAATGACCGATACAGATAATAATAAAAAATCTCTAATATTGGCTGATAACTGATGTAGTGATTTATTGTGCATCCCTAGTAAAGGTGCAGTCACATCTGTAAATCTCCTTTGTTTGAAAGTGACTTTTGTGGGTGGTGCTTCATTTATCAATACACTACTACTAATGAATGGACAATGGATTTTTTTTGCCTACGAAATTTCGCTAATATGACCGCACCTTGGAATGAATAACAAGTCTGCAAAACCACGTGCTGTTCCTAGATGTGTGGCACATACCGCACTGCACATCATTCTGAAGGATCCAAGTGTTGGCTGAAGTTTATTTTCAACAACATCTGTCTTCATTTTAATGTGATAGTAACATTTTGATTGTTTTATGAACCAGTAACATTTTGATTGTTTTATGAACCTGTGACAATTTAATGAACAAATTGCATGGAATTAATGAGAATGAATGAAAGATAAAAGAGATTTTTGTTGAATGATGGAGTAATGCAAACTATATTGCACCCGGCAACAAACCAACAGTTTTTTTCTCTTATTTCCCTTCCATAGAGTTCTTAAAGGGACAGCAGCAACAAACAGCTTGTTTAAATTTAAGAGAGGGTGAAAATGGTTGTTAAAGTCTTTCAAATAATTAATTTATAAAATGACCCCTTCAAGAGAAACAGTAACACACTATCACACCCTTTAAAAGATCGTTGTAACTGGACATTTATACCTCCACTTTCGGCCAAAAGAGGATTGGTCACTAAGAGGATTGGTTTTTCATTGTTTTCTCAGTAAAGCAGGAAAGCTGATCCAATGTAAAGTTCAGACAGGCAGGGGTACCACACGCCTGGTGGCTTTTTTTGAGGAACTAGTGAAACCTAGGCCTAGACACTCATGTAAGTGGTTGATAAAGAGGTTATTGTATCTGCTGTGAAGAAAACAAAGAAACTGAAGTTGAAGGCACATCTTTTATAAAGCGCATTTGCTTCTTGTTTGGTCTAAGTCTGTGGGATGACTTGTTCATAGCGCTACTAGTTTGTTGTTAATGTTACTGTGGTAAATATCCAGTCAAGTATAAATTAGTGTCTTCAAGACAGCCTAAATGAATACACCATGTTGTCCACCACAATGCAGTTATCATTTGGTTTGGCCAGCTACTACAAGTAAACCTGGTTATCTAGTCGAACTCTTAACTCTGAGCATGTTTTTGAGTCAAGAGGGTGTTTAGACCATGAGCGACAATCACACAATCAGCATGTTTTTTGTGCTAGTCATTGTGGAAGTATTGTGGCACCCCCTGTTTCGTTGCCAAGCCAATAGTTGCTCTTGACAACTGATATTGATGTTGTCTCCTTGTGTATTTGGCTAATGTGTGTGCGGGCGCATGAGGGGGTTATGTTACTAGTTGATGGGGAGGGGGGTTGCGGAGCGCGGTTAGCAGATGGGCCTCAGCTGGGGCATTTTGTTTGGCTCTCTCATCTGATGCCAAGGTGAGACTTTTGCTCTCTAGTCATGAGGATCGCTGCCTGTCTGTGACTGCTGCACCATTAGTTATTCAGATGTTTCACTCATGGCAGAGACACTTACTTAAGTAGCATAGGGGCTAATATCATTTCAGTCACAAGACCTGAGTCAGTGTTGAGGCAGTGTCTTAGATGTTGGTCATCTGCTGAATAGAGAAAGATTGCATGTTCATTTAAATATATGAATCTCACAATAACCATGTGAGTTATCAATGTTTAAAATTAACCTGTCAAAGTAGGACCGTCATTCAGGTAAACATTTTATGTGTTTAATTAATTAAATGCTATTCTGATGTGCTGAATAATTTAGTACAGAAAATTGCCAAGGTGGGATATTATTGATATACAGATTTACAGATTCAATTTTATTCCGATACTTGATTTGATTAACTCACGAAAACCATGTAAATTATCCTTGTTAACATGAATCTTTCAAAGTAGGATTGGAGTTCACTTAAAAATGTTATCATATTAATTGCATGATATGCTGAAAAATTAATCACAATTAATTGCCAGGAATGGATATTGATACAGATTTCCATATTCAATTTGATTCTGATTCACAAGCTCTTGATTCAATGAACTCATAACCATGTGAATTATCCTTGTTAAAATTAATCTCTCAAAGTGGGACTGTCATTCAGCTAAAATGTTATCAAATTAATTGCATGATATGATGGATCTTTAATTACAGTTATTATGTAGGACTGGGTACTGATGCTGATTTCCAGAATAAATTTGATTCTGATTCACAAGCTCTTTATTTTAATTTGAATTTTGATTTAATTTAGGTATATTTCAGTTATAATGTCCATTTTGCTTGTGAGGAAATTCTTTCTCTGCTAATGGTGCAAATCATGTCGGGAATTGGGCTACACTGGTTGCGTAGTATGTTAGTTTTTGCATGCAGCATGTTAATATTATGGCAGATAAGCACATTTTTGAGTAGACATTACAAAAAGTGGCATTAGAAGTCAATATATTGTTTGTTTTATTTCCATGTCAGTGAACATAAGCCTATAAAGAGTGAATAAACCAATAAATCCTTTTACACTGAACCTGTTTAGGAAGCCTAAAGCTTTGTTGCAAGCTTTTACTCTGGAAGCCACATCAGAAAACTGTTACAAAAGGAAAGCAAACATCTATCCAAGACAGGAAACCATGCACGTTTGTGTTTTGGCTGGGTTCTTCACACCTGGTTCAAGCATACACCTGTTTCCCCACAGTCTTTTATCTCACATCAACACAACATTGCATAGTGATGTTGTGAACGACTAAAACACGTTGTTGTGCATTAATCTCAAGGAAACGCTGTGAAGGAAATCAGCACAGAGGAAACTGGTTTGCTGCAGTGCCAAATGCAAAGCTTCACAGGGAAGAGCAAGGCAGGGCAGGACATAGACCCCTGTAAATGGATTTTGGGCATAAGTCATAAGATGAAATAGCAGGATGTGTGTCTGGATGGACTGACCCTGACCCATCTCTACCCCCTTCACATGTGCTTCTATCCTACCACGAGCAGGATGCAGGCTAGATAGGCGGTCTATTGTCTCAGTCTGGGGTGGGACTCTAGAATCATGTTATTATATGGAATTATGTCTTAGGTGCTGCATAGTCCTACCAGGTCTAGATCAATACATATTTTTAAATCTGCAGTTATAATTAAAGGGATAGTTCACCCAAAAATGAAAATTCTGTCATTCATTACTCACCTCATTTCAAACCTTTAAGACTTTCTTTCATCTTCGGAACACAAATTAAGATATTTTTAATGAAATCTGAGAGTTTTCTGTCCCTCCATTGACCGCTATGTAACTACCACTTTAAAGCTTCAAAAAGGTCATAAGGAGATTGGTTTAACAATCCATTATTAGTCCAAATTTTCTGAAGAGAAACGATCGCTTTATATGATGAACGAATTGAATTTAGGCTTTTATTCACATAAAACATTCATCAACGCAAACATCAGTTGTGGTAAACGGACGCTCAAGCATGTTTGCTTGACGTGTGAAAACCAATGAGGTTCATTCTCGTGTTACGCAGCACGTTTGAGCTTCTGCAAGAACCAATGAGCTTCATTCTCGTTTTGCGCAGCACGTTTGAGCTTCTGCAAGAGGTTTGTTCTCATGCATCAAGCAGGTTCGGTTGAGCTTTTGTTAATGTTCGCTGATGAATGTTTATATGTGAAAAAATCCTAAATTCAATCTGTTCAACATAAAATGATTGTGTCTCTTCAGAAAATTTGGACTAAACCGCTCGATTAATTTTATGAACTTTTTGTGTCAAAGTGGTCAATTGAGGGTCAGAAATTGCTCAGATTTCATTAAAAATATCTTCATTTGCGTTCCGAAGAAACGAAAGTCTTACGGGTTTGGAAGAACATGAGGGTGAGTAATTAATGAAAGAATTAAAATTTTTGGGTGAACCAACCCTTTCCGCTCCTGCATGTTGTTGAACTACAGACTTCATCTCTAAATGTATAATACATACGTAATTGAATATTTGAAAGATTAAAGAAGAGTCTGTGTTTCGTAGCAAAAGCACAAGGTAATATTTAGTGTTGCTTGCTGACATTTTGACAAAATCCAGTAATTTCGATAGGAATCCATACAATCGGAATTTGAAGATTTCATTTGTTATAAGTTGGTCATGAGAATTCACTCATGAAATCTGCTTGGTTTGGAAGTGACTTCTGTGTGAGGAGTGCTTTATGCATAGCTACACTATTGACTGTGAGTAATAGATTTTTTGCTCATAAAATTTTGCTAACATGACCTAAGTTACATTATTTTTTTTTTAAATCAGACTGGTATGAGTTTGAGTGCAACTTTAGTCAAATGTAAATCAAACTTTTAAAGCGCATGTAAACACTAAGTGGGAGGAAATGAAATATCTAAATGCATTGTCATTTATTATTCTCTATAGCAAGGTGCTTTCTTCCCCCATCTAAACCATCTATTTCAGTGACATTGCTTTCACTGAGAAACCCTCTTCCTCTACACCCTGCCCCCACCTTCTCATATAAATTGCAAGGGCAATCAGACAGAGCAGCAGTGGAACAATCAATGTGTGTGGCTTGGACAGGGTGGGGCAGTGGGCGGTGGTGGAGGAGGATGGGTGGGTGACAGGCGATGAGGTCTATGTCAGCATGAAATGGTCAACTGTTGGGAATAGGGGGTGTGGGGATGTAGAGTCACTAAAAGAGGCTTACGGGTGTGAAAAGATGTCCCCATTACTAAAATCTGAGCTCATGAGACTATAGAAAATATACCTCTTCATAAAGATGTACTATATGTAATATATCCTTATACTCTAGATATAGAATGTACAAGCAATAAATCAAGATATTTTTGTCAGAATTCAAGAATGAAATGGATTCTGTATTTGTTTTTTGATTATTCTGTACCCACATAGAATGATCAGTGTCCGGCTGAGAATGCCACATGCGTCACATCGCATCAAGGTGCGAGTGCAGTTTAGTGTCGCAATGCATTCCTGGATAGATTAGATTTAAGACTTAAGATCTTGGAACAGCCAGACTTGAAACATGTCAGCAATGTATAGCAAAGCAGAGATTAGCTTTCCTTGGAGAAACAACAAAAACATACCTAAAGTATGTTGAGATGTGAAGCAGTGTTATTTTTAGTGTATACACTAAATTGAGTTTAATTTTTAGTCATTTTGTTTTGTGTTTTATTTTATATTTCTGTTTTGTTTCAATTTATATTTATTTGAGTTTTAAGTTGTAGTACTTTCATTTCAGTTATTTGAAAATAATTGTTAGGTTTAGGTTTTTCAGCTAATATTTCATTTTATTTAATTTCAGCTTTATTTCAATTAACAAAAACTAACAACACTGTTAAGTGTACCCATCTAAATCATTTTCTCACCTCTTTTTGATCCAGACATTTATGACATTCATTCTTATGTGGAACACACACAAAAAAATATATTTTGAAAAATGTCTCAATGTTTGTTTGTTACAAGGAAAGTCAATTAGGTCCAGTATTTTAAACCCTATTGACCTTCATTGCATGGAGAAAAAACTTTCTTCAAAATATCTTTTTATGTCATAGTCATAAAGGTTTGGAATGACATGAGGGTGTGTAAATGATGACAGATTATTCATTTTTGGGTGAACTTCTTGAACCTGAATTTAATTACATTTTGCAAGATTATGAATTCATGTGCTGAATATTCTACACTGAAATAACGTTGCCTCTTATTGAGCTTGGTCATCATGAGTAACGTTTTCTCTTTAACCCCCAGCATGCCTCTCTCTCAGCCAGTCGTTCAGAGAAGGGCTCGGGATGGTCGAGTCGCTCACTCGGAGCCCGTTGCCGGAATTCCATCGCCTCCTGCTCGGACGAACTGCCACACATCGGCAACTACCGGCTGCTCAAGACCATCGGCAAGGGCAATTTCGCCAAAGTGAAGTTGGCACGCCATATTTTGACCGGCAAGGAGGTAAGATGTATATTAAAGATTCTCAAGGCTCCTCTGATTGACTCTTAGGTAAAACTTCTTGTTCTACTTTGTGATTAGACTGGTCTCTGCTGTAATTTTTGAGCCAGATGACATGAAAAATGTATATTAAAAAAAAACTTTACATTTGCTCATCTGGTTTGTCACACTTTGACCAAAAGCAATTATGTTATCTACCTACCGGGGTGTGCGCAGTTAGCATAATTTAACAGGTGATTGCTCCTGTTATATGCAATTTAGTTGACAAGTCAATCTGTCAGCTGCATTCTGATGATTTTTAACTTTTGTGTCTTCTCAGGTTGCAATAAAAATCATTGACAAAACCCAACTCAACCCTACAAGCCTTCAGAAGGTAGGAACTAGGTCATAACCGCTGCACTCTTGTAAGCTTGTGATCCTAATTATGTCTTTGCGCGCTAATGTTTATCTGCACTCAGTGCCCAAGGTATAAGGTCATATCGAGGAGCTTGTTTTGGTCAAATTGTATGTGATTAGCCACTGTTTAGCAGTGGTCAGTAAAAATGTAAACTTTGACCCCATGGCTTTGATTTGCCACCATTGTTTTCTGAGGTGGACTGTGGTCTAATGCTGTTGTAATATATCTGGAGCTGTCTGAGCACTTTATCTGTGTGAAATCTGAAAAATACAAAAGTGAGCTGTTTTTGTCCTTGGTTTAGTTTGCAGCTAAATGTATTAATTCACTGGAAAGTGGCAGGAAAGATAAGATAAGCAAGTCAAATAAGAGAAAGCTGTTGAATTTGTTGTTTCTTTATAGGCACCCTATTATTATTGTGCACTTTTTGTTTTTTGCTGATTTGTCTTTGTGAAGATAATACAATCTCTGCATTTAAATATTACATCAGTTTGTGTATTTGAAGTTCATGTACTTAATAACACGCTAAAAAATAATAAATAATGTTTCTAACCTTATCTTTAGTATTTGTTTTGTTTAATGTTGTCTGAGGTACATCACATTAATTGAATCATGATTAGGATTTATCCATCTTAGTGTAAAATATTCCTAGCTGTTATGCATATGGCTTGATGACTAGGGAATGTTGTGTTAGTGTGAGAGAGTCTGTGTGATGATCACACCTTTAAATGTGAGAGATATGGTGTGCTGCTTCATTCTGAAGTTTTGTTATTTCTAACACAGCATTTCAGTCCTATAGATTATTATTGGCGCTAAGCTCTGAGAGTTCTTCCAGAATATTCAAGTGTAATGCGTTACTAATGACTTTCAAAAAGATTAATAATTATGTAACAGCAAGTTTTAGTTAGATGATGTGATGGCAAACTTAAAACAAGTGATATTTTTGTTGGTAACAGTTTTTCTGTGATGTCTTGGTGAGTGATGTCATGTGGGGTTAACTAAAAACAAAAAGCAAATGATGGGTCAGAGGCATTGTGTACTGTAGTATATTGTGCTAGGTGGGGCTTAGGCCGTGTGTCCACCAAAGCGTTTTTTCACACAGCTGGCGTATTTTCTCAATTGCATTCAATAGGAGCGCTGCGTTTTTTAAACGCCATGAGCGTAACGAGGCGCTGGGTGTTTTTTCACGCTGAAGCGCTGAGCGCCCGGCGTTTTTTACTTGTCGCCAAGAGTTGAAGAATGTTCAACTTTGGGGTAAAACCAAGCGGCAACCTCCCTATCTCTCTCTTGAAACCAACACGGAAGTGAATTCAACTGCAATTCATCGACTGGCCGCTTGAGGCTGGCAGCAAAAGTGAGACAAATCTGTATCTCCCCAATGTTAAAATGCCCAACTTTACCGCAGAAAAAATGTTTACAGCCTGATGTCCTAAGTTGTTTTGGTCTTACAGCTAATTTTGCCCTTCATGACAACTGTGAGGGGGGTGAATTTTTTTATAACTCATCCGTTTAAATTATATTAAGCCTTAAAATGCTGCATAATTAAGGGTGTGGCCAATTGAGTGACAGATGGATTGCTGTCATTAGCCGTTTGTCTGCTCTGTTAGCCATCACGTCACCGTGTTTGTACTTTTTTCGGGATTATTTCATACAATTTAATGCACGTCTTATACCTTCGCCCACGCCGTTGGATTCCATAGTTGTCGAGTTTCAAGAGAACAACCAGCGCAGTTTTCCAGTTGTTTTCCTCTGTGAACATGCACTCATGGTCCATGAGTCATGGATGTCTGACAATTTCGTTGCTTTTTGGAGTTTGGATTTAAAAACGTCTAAACGTCTTTTAAAAAAGAGCAAATATTGTAAGTTACTGCATGAGAATAATAATGCATCACAATACACATAGTCTCACGGTTAGCTATGTCTTTTAACTATTATAGTATTTCAAAGGGCAAAAACATGAACTTTAACTATTGGCTTTAGGCCTAAGCTAGGCGGGCGTAGTTTCAGCATCCAGGCACCTCAACTCCACCCACGTCCCACATTTTTGCCCATTTTCGTTTATCCGGTAGTGACGCGCTTCCAAGATGGCGGCGGCCGACTCCGCCCACTTTAGGCTTATGATGATAGACAAACTTCTAGATGTAATCAAATACTGAAGATCGTAGACCAAATCTAAAAATAGTTTGTCCCTCTTAATGTTTATGCTGGTTACGGCCCTGCTCCTGTGTCATGTTTAGTGCAGATCAAGAGGTTTTGTTAGTCTGATGTGGCCACAGCACTGGAGATACGCCAGCAAGCTCTTTCTTCTCTTCTTCTCCAATCTCCTCTGTTTAATCCTGTTCAGAGATGGAGGGGGCCAGAGCACAATCAGCTGACCATGAACTTTCCCAGCAGCTGGATTTCAGAAGGGTTGGAAAAGGCATGGAATTTGCCTTTATCAACTTGTGTGAGAGGGTTGGGGGCTTGATGTAAAGGTTTGGATCCCCATCATAAGAGCACAGTGTTACTTTAATAAAAAAAAACCTTCAGGGTGGGTGACGGAGTTGGACCGTGGGTGAAGAAGGGTAGAGGGGGTTGGGTGTCCCCTATTCAAGTCTCTTGCAGCCAGGAGCGCTGTTCCAGACATACGAACAATGGGGGCAACTGAACCCGGAGGGGGTGGAGGACTCCAGAGGGGCCGTAGCACTGGAGCAGAGATCCTGAGAAAGCAAGCTTGCATAGAAGAGAAGTGAGGAGTGTCTATAACATGATATCAGAAAGGGGAAAGGCCCTGATTTAATGTGGTTTGTTTGGTACCTTTGAATGTGTTGTTATAGTGTTGTTATATCATTTTAGCGCATTGAAATGGTGGAAAATGTACTATGACTATTGTTTCTAAGAGAATTAATCATGAATTATTAATTATGTAGATCACATTAGTGTCACTTAAGATATTTAAAAAAAAAAAATATTGTCTATATTTTTGTAAAGATATCTTCATTTGTGCTCCTCAGAAAAAAGCAATTCAGGTTTGGAAAGGCACAAGGAATTTTCATTTTGGGGTGAAATATCTCTTTAGGAACGTCAGTTTACATCTTTCTGTATGATTGTGACTCCTTAGTCCCACAAAAGCTAGAATTATTAGTAACTTGAATGTCCTAAAAAATGTGAGTTTAGTGCATATTATCCATGTATGCATTCATTATAATTGTTAAATCACAGATGAGAGCAGTTGCTGGAAAAGCACTATCAGGCAGAGCCATAAATCCAAAAAGAGAAGATGATGAAGTAAACTTGACATTTATGAGTCACGCTGGGGATGCATCACCGCCTAACACTTCAAGATTATTTCTGATCAACTCCAAATGCTCATGGATTACTTATGTAAGCTCCATCAATTATGAGATTATCACTATTTCTGGCACTGTAGGGCATTGTGTGTTGTATGTACCTAGGACAGTGGTTCCCGACCCTGGGTGTGGAGTACTGCCAGCACTGCACAGTTAGAAGTCTCACTAATCAAACACACCTGATTCAACTCATCAGCTCATTAGTAAAGACTCCAAGACCTCAGATTGGTGTATTAATTAAGAGAGACATTGGCTGAAAATTTAGGCAGCTGACTTGTTGCCTCGCTGCCGTTATCAGGCAACGACTTTGTTGCTACTTTCGACTACAGCAAAAAAGAGCAAGCTTTGGTGATAACTAAACAAATATTTTATTACTATAATTGTAATTTCTCGCTAGAAGTGACATCAGAAGTGGAAAATGTTGGTCAAAAACATTTACACACAAACCGAACACAAACTGGGAAGCACAGGATTGTGGGAAATCAAAGGCAGTGAAGGATACATCTATTCAAAAATCGATTAAATGGAGGTATAACACACCAAGCCAGTCGGCCATCTGGCAGCGTTAGGCCATTTTTGAGCTTCGGTCGGCTTAGTTTTTTTGGTGTGTTTGGTTGGCTCTAGTCAGATGCCATCTGAGTTTTAAGGGCCAATTCAGCATGTTGAATCCACATTGGGCCGTCGGTGAGAGAGAACTCTGATTGGCTGTTCAGCTTGAGAGAGTGCATGAGAACAAAAGCGAAAGTGATTAAAGCGAGCAAAGGAATCAAGAAGGTCCAGATAGAAGGCTGTTACATTTTTAAGTAATCTTACCTGAGCATTCGAATGCACAAATATTTTCATAAAAACATGAGTCAACTGGAATGAAGAAAGTGATCAGCGCGTGATTGATATTCAAAATGGTAAGCAAGCGCTTCTTTGTTCACAGTTTGTATACCTGCAGTCCTAGTTTTGGTTTCCCTTTTTGAATGAAGAAAATAGACTATTGAAACCCGCTGATATAGACAGATATTTGCTTAAAAAGCAGTCGCAGAACGCACATAATAGTTGACCGTCGCCTTTAGTCCTTTCAGTGTGTTCAAGCGCAGCTTTTTGGCCTAGACGCAGCGGAGGAGAGGCAACAACACAGTCAGCTTTCGTCGCCGCTAACTCTTTGACGTCGGCTTGGTGTGTCCCAGGCTTTAGGAGACAGGAAGTGAAGATAACATTGGATTCCGACGTAGCCATCAATGTCCAGTGTTGTACAAGTGTATGAGCAATATGCAAGTATGAGGTCAGGGTTTTGGTTTTTTAAAGAAATTAATACTTTTATTTAGCAAGTATGCATTAAATTGGTTAAAAGTGACTGTAAAGACATTTATAATGTTACAAAGGATTTCTATTTTTGAAGTAAATGCGGTTCTTTTAAACTTTCTATGCATGAAAGAATCCAGAAAAATGTATCACAGTTTTGACAAAAATATTAAGCTGCACAACTGTTCTCAGTATTGATAATAATAAGAAATGTTTCTTGGGCACCAAATCAGCATTTTAGAATGATTTGTGAAGGATCATGTGACACTGAAGATTGGAGTAATGATGCTGAAAATGCTGCTTTACATCCCAGGAATACGTAAATTTACTTTTAAATCGTAACATTATACAATATTACTATTTTTAGTATATTTTAATCAAATAAATGCATCCTTGGTGATCATGAGACTTCTTTGAAAAAAAATTACCTACAGTAATTGTGCAACTTAATGATTTTAAACCATTTTTTATATATAATATAAAATATATTTTATGGTATGTTTTTACTTCTCCTAAAGAATTCAGACCAAGGTGATACATAAATAAAACACAAATGAAATCTCCAATAAATCTCCAGATCTGAAAGATCACTGAGCAATAAAATATTCCTTTGGGACGTGCCCCCTCACTTCGAGCAGTCATGGGGCTTCTGGGTAAGCCAAAGTTTTTTCCCTCTGGCACTTCCTGTCCTGATGACGTCGTCGTCGTCCCCCCCATCCAGAGGCAGCTTTGACCCGAGCTGTTGGTGTGCCCGGATGGGACCATCTGTTTTGCTCTCTGTGGTGATCCAGCTCTCTTTCTCTCTCTGTCACTCACCGGGATCCAGATCAATGCTAGGGAAATGGCGTGGGCATAAGCACTAATGCCTGGGAGCTATAGAAGTACTTTGAAATCCTGAAGTGTTCTCTTTGGTAAAATCACTTGTTTATGTGAATGATTCACTTCAAATTGTCAACTAACATGTTGTTTATTTGCAGTCTTTCTAAATACTCACTGTTTTGTTTTCACATCTGAATGGTACATTCTTCCTGGACTCGGCTGGCTGTATGTGTGTTTTTGGGGATTGACCGAACATTCTATTTCTTTAGGTGAGAATGAGATGGTGTACAGAGAAAGATGGGTGGCTGCAATCATATGAGAATGCCATTAGCTTACTGACAATCACACAGAAAAAACCTTCCCTTTGGGAAGAGAATGAGCCAAAGATGTAGAAACGGGGATTACCAATATGACGTATAGCCACTGCTGGGAAGTTATAGCAGTCGTCGTTCAGACTGACATGATTCCTTGTAAAAGTCTTGCAGATTTTTAGTAGAATATGCAGCGATGCAGAACCGTTCTTTCCCTCTCGACTGAGAGGCTCTTACAATGTCTTATGATAGACTTGGATATAATGATGCCAATGTAAGCTCCTTGTCGACGCCTCCCACAACGTGATCCAGTTTAAAGATTCTGAACTGTCTCCGGATGGAAGATTTAAACAGCCATTCTGTTGCATCTCTGCCTAATATTTAAAGGGATAGTTCACCCAAAAATGACCATTCTGTCATTTTTTTATTCACCCTCAGGTCATTCCAAACCAGTGTTATTTTACTATCATTGATATACTATTATAGTTTAGTTCATTTTAGTTTTAGAAATTTTATTGTGATTCCCCCCCCCCCCCCCCCCCAATTTTTATTAGTTTTTTTATGTAAATATGTCTGTATAGTTTTTATTAATTTGTGTTTATTTGTTTTAGTTTATTTACTTTTAGTTATTTTAGTACCTTAAGTTACCCTAGGGTTAACTAAATAAAAATGAGAAATGTTGCTTTGGCAACTACCTGAAATAAGATAAGTTGAAGTTTTTTATATTATATAATAACACTGTTCCAAACCTAGTAGTAACAATATTTTCTGGGCCCCAATGTTCTAAGTATCTTATGTTCCACATTAGAAATAAAGTCATACAACAAGATAAGAATGAGAATAAAAAATTGGGGGTAAATTGCACACCAGTGTTTGTGAATTGCACAACAGTGATCGGAGGCAAAAGATAATTCACATGCTAATAATCAATGTTATAGCTATTATTTGATGTCAGAAGTGTTGCGTGGGCGTTTTTGTTCTCTAGCTCAGACATGCAAAAATGTCAAGCCTCCAATTTACATATTTCACCCCCTCTCCGTGTAGCAGTTGGAGATGGTTTGGAAAGAGAATGACCTAGACAGAACCAGACGCACATGAAAAATGATTCCCAGTGGGATGTGGATGGCTGTTATGTGCTTATATCAGACTGATGAGCTTGATGAGGGCAAACTTAGGTTATCAGACACCTTCAGTGATATGATGAATGAAGAAATATGCCTAATACTGAAGGTTTTTAACACCAGATGTGATGCGATCTCTTTCATTTTAATCTGTGTTTTTGTACATAACAAGCAACCAGAGCCTGGAAATTATCTCAGTTGCTTGGTTTCTACTTCTGAAGTGTTGCTCAATGAAAGTCCAAAATCCTTCTCCACATCAGATCTGCCTTGATATTGCTACCAAGGGATCAAATCTCGTCCTGTTCTATTTTGTTCTTCTTTGATCGCCTTCATTGTGATGTTTTTTTCAAGTAAAATGGCTGTTACAAACTTCAATTTCATGCAGACTCTAAACTTTCTGCTTGGCTGTGCTTAATCGCTATGTTTTTTATCATTATATTTTTATATCTCACAATGTGACTTTGTATCTCACAATCAATGTTGTTATTGTAGCCATTGTTTTGTCACAAGATGCACACCAGTAATGTTTTTTTTTCTAAGGCACATTTATAAAAGGTCCTAATT
The DNA here is from genome assembly GCF_051911475.1 of Siphateles boraxobius. NCBI lineage: Eukaryota > Metazoa > Chordata > Actinopteri > Cypriniformes > Leuciscidae > Siphateles > Siphateles boraxobius. The sequence goes on along the minus strand of NW_027509186.1, from coordinate 25,952,313 downwards.
GAACGAATTGGCTTAATCTGTGAAACCAGGCCTAAATGTTTGGTCTTGATTTCTTACATTTTTCTATGTGTTTTCAGCATGAATACTCTCTGTAAACCCTCCCATGTATATTTTGATTATTTTTGCCTGTGCATTTCTCTATAAGCATGATAACTGAATGTACAGTTATGGTGTTCGCTCTTTGCATCTGTAAATGCTGCTCAATCAGGCTCCCAGCACAAGGCCTGGATTAACTGGTGGGAAGCCTGCAGTGGGATCAAGGTAAGGTGGTCCTGTGCAAACAATGATCTGGGCTCGACAAATGTTTGCGTCCAGCACCACCAACATGACCTCGTTCACCCGCAATGCTATCCTGAGGGAAACCGAGAAAGGAAAATCCATCGCTCTAAAAGAAAAAAAAAGGAAGGAGATCAAATCAGGGTTCGATTACCGCTGTCTGGAAGTCAGCTACTTGAAAAATGGACAGTAGAAACAGGAGAGAAGGGTAGAAATAGAGCAGTAATGTGCGGGCAGAGGCAGGTTTTCCATCAGGTGCTGAGGGAGTGTTGCCTGACTTAGGGGGTGAGATAAGTCCATGCTTAAATACCAGGTCACCATAGCAACGGTGACGTGAGGCCAAAGCCTAATGAACCAGGAAGTCCTGTCTTTGAGGAAAAGCAGGAGAGATGCATGAGGACAGGGAGTGAGGGAGGGGCTGGATTATCTGATTGTTATCTTTAGGGCTCAGGTGAACAGCTGATGTGCAATTCAATTTGAGCCGCTCTCAAGGGGATGTTCGTGCACGTGTGAGCCGGGTGACGTTTGATGTCTCAGGATACCCCTGATGTCATGTGATCATTCAGCTTGTATGACTGCTCATAAAAGCAAAAGAAATACACTTTCACATTCTTAATGTGCATCATTGTCTTTTTTACAGAAAGAAATCCCAAAAAAGTGTTAAACCGCTGTAGAACAATATAAATGTACAACATGTGGTTTGGGGTCAGTTTTTTTAAATTTATTTTTTAACGAAATTAATACTGTTATTCAGTAAGGATGCATTAAATTGACCAAAAATCACATTAAAGACTTTTACATTGTTACAATATTTGTATTTTAAATAAATGCTGTTCTTTTTATTCATCAAAGAATCCGAAGAAAAATGTCATGGATTCCACAAATATTAAGCAGTATCCGTTTATAATGATGTTTCTTAAGCGGCAAATCAGCATATAGTGATAATTAAAATTGTCCCTTTTTTATTAACTTAATGTACTGTTTCTGGTCTTATTGTGATCGATTCACCATTGCATGCAATTGAAAACAGTTATTTGACCTTGATGTTGATATTTTTACTATAAAACAAAACAAATATCTGAATTTTTAGTGCTGGCTCATTGGATGTATTGAACTTTTAATGCACTTGTGAAAACAGAGGCACACTGGAGTTGATTCGAGACGAAGAACCTGTGCATACTAGTGATGTAACAGCTCTGTTTTGTTTCAGCACTCAGTCTCTGTAACCGAAGGGATGAGAAAGTGGATTCGATTTCCTTTCTGTGTACAGTGATTGTGCTGCTGGCTCAGAGTCTTTCGCATTAGCGAGGTCATTATGCAACCTGTCTGCCTCGATCACTTCAATTCGCATTTGAGAGCATCTGTGTTTGTGTGTGCCAGCCGTACATGCGTAAAACAAACAGATTAGTGACCTACTGTTGGTGTGTCCTACCAGAACCGTGTTAGCTATAGTTGACTTCTTAAAATATAAGATCGAATTGATCATAATCTGTCCAATTCATGTTGTCAACCCTTAAAAGTATATTTTTAGTACTGCAGCATCTAAAAACTAGTCCTCCTTGCTTTTGACACCATGTTTAGATCTTTTATCTCTTTTTTTATCTGGCAATTCGATCATAATGTTATCTGGAGTATGTGTGATGTATAAAGGGCAAACCTGCTCCTGTACCGGTTTTTTAGAACAAATTATGCCCAAAGGTAAACGTATGTGCCTCAAGAAGCAAAACAAAACTCTTCGGGGGGCTGTCAGCATGCAGACAGTATAAATCTAGAGAGAACTTCACTGGAATTCCTTCCTGCTCTTTAAAGCAGCCAAATATAAAGCCGTATGAGGTCGTTTGTCTTAAAAAGGCCTTTCAGGAGAGACAGAAATACGAACGTTTTGGATTATAAGCCAGCAAAAAAAGCCTTCATCAATCTCAAGCTCTGCTAGCAATCAAGAAATGTAGGTAATCATTAGCTCTTTTCCAAAAAACTACTGAGCTGCCTTGTTGCCTACTGCCTACATGGGGAGCTGCCTTGACCAGGGGCGTAGCACCAAATGTTGGGCCCCGGTCACAGAACCAAGGGATGGACCCATTACAACACCCAAGACTACTTTATTTTCACTATTATTCAAAACCAATTGCAATAACATAGCAATACATTTAAAAACAGCCTAATTGTAACTATTTTATTTATTTATAAAATAAAAAATTAAATAAGTGAATTATTAACATTGCCTAATGGGGCAGGGGTGTGGCCACAAGGGTGGCACGGGGTGGCACGGGGTGGCAGCTGCCACCCTAAAAATGAGCTTTGCCACCCCAGATGACAGCTCGGAGACTGATGTAATGGATAAACAATTTTCGGTTTTGGTTTATGGAGGGGCGTCGACTTATCTACCTCCCATCGGCTTTTTATTTTCGATCGATTAAGTCACGAAAAGCACTTATCGAATATGATCTATAATTCTTTTAGTTTTAAGTCTGATGTCTTCAGTTCATGTAGATAAACGTCACGCATCTTTTTTCCAGCACTTCAAAACTCAAATATTATAATATTTAAATGTTATTTTTAATGTGACGACCAAAGCATTATTTGTTTATCCTTTAAAGATTACCCCTCATTTATAAAACTAAAAGTTTTAAGATGTAGGAAAAAACTTACACTTATTTAAAGAAATTATTTTTCTTTTTCTGGCATTTCTTACTTTTTGTTGTATTAAAAACGTACCGAACCGTGACATTACTGTGTTGTATCAAACCAAACCGTGAATTTTGTGAACCGTTACACCCCTACTTATTACATGTTGATCTCCCTCAAAGTTTGCCTCGATTGTTCCACATTTACACTTTTACATTGCACACATTTTGTAACATTTTAAGTTCAAGAGTTTCTTTAACAATTACTTTTTTATCTTAATATAAGACATAAAGAAGATATTTTTGTTTAAATTTTATTTTGTTTTTGACTGCTAAAACTAATATAAATTTAAACTTTTCTACTTGTGTGTAAAAAAAAAAGGCTATAAAAAATGTCAATAATTATCGATACCGAACGATATGAAACATTATATCGTGATACATTTTTTTTGGTATATCGCACAGCCCTATAAAAAAAATAATCATAAAAATACAAAGCACACAAATATTGGGCAAAATAAAGTTTTAATTAGGCTAAATATTGTATATATATATAAATTCAACATTTCTCTTTTGCATTCGTTTTTTTTTTTTTTTACAGAGCTCATCACAGTGCATTCTGGAATTGTCTTCTCCACCGGATACATAGAGTTTGAATTAAAATGTGTCCAAAACCAAGTATAAGAGAATAATTAAGTTGCCTTTGTGTTGAGAGGGCATGTGCCTTAAATGCTGCCTCTATAGGCAGCACACTGGGATTTGGAACAGAGCCATTGTGTTCATAATCATTGTGTTTATACTGCATTGAAAAGTAAACTTGGCCCTGATTTTGAATCAGTTTGTTCGGCTTTGTGTTGTGATGCTTTTTGTCAACCTATGATTTTGGCCCAGGGCTGGGAAAGTGAAGCTGCACAGGCTCCTGAATTGAAAGCGGATGGTAAATGGAAACTAACCGATGGGACACACAGAGGGCAGTGAGTGAGGCCAAATGAAAACATGGCCTCTCTTTCTCTCTGTCTCTCTCTCTATTTCATTTGGACTTTCTCCCAGGGTGACTGAGTGTGTTTGGGAAGAATTACCTCTAACCGTGTCGTGTCTGTCAGCCATCGACACATTCCACGTATTATCTTCTCTTTCCTTTACCTTCCCTTTCTGTTTCTCATATTCAGAAGTACACTCGTATTTTTCGTGACTCTTTGTCTTTCAGTCACGCTTTTTCTTGGTCCGTCACTTCTCTCTTTGAGTCTGTCTCTCCGCCCCTCTCCTTTTGTCATACAAGGTTCTTGCAGCAATCAAGTTCTGCTTTCAGACAACAGACGGACGGTTCTCACACACCTTGTTTGTCGTTTCATCATGGCCATTATACTGGACTTCTTAAACCTAAAGGGATAGTTCACACAAGAATGAAAAAACTGTCATTATTTACCCTCGTACAGTTTCAAAATAAGTAAATGTTACAATTTTGGAAGGACTCTTTGTGCATAACAGTGATTCAACCTTGTGCCTTAAAAGCATGATTCTCAGCGGCAGACACGCATGGCTCTGATGTCTTAGAAAACAGAAAGAAAGATTGGTCATAAGATAAGTCTTTTTTTTAATCTTGATCCCTCTTCCATTTAATTTAACAGCTGTTAGAAAGGACAGGCTGCTCTGCGCTGGCACTCCATGATATTTATCATGGACTTTGGTGTTAATGGTATATATGGATTTACACAACTGATGAATACCCGTCCGTCAGTCTTTGCAGACTTATTGTGGCTTCTGATGTTTTATTAATATAATCAATGAAATCAGGTCTGACAGAGATGACTTTATCAACCTCTAAACATGACTGAAAAAGGTCTGAGACCACTAGTATTCTATGCTGTTGTATAAACAAAAGTTTATAGCTGATTTGAATGATTATTTTATTATTTTATCTCTCCTCAGCTCTTTCGAGAGGTACGGATCATGAAGGGCCTCAACCACCCAAACATAGGTGAGCATTTTAGATGCTTTTGAGTATAAAATGTCAGTCGTCTTCATTTTATTCTTCACACAGGAAAATATTGACATCTAAGGCCTCTCAAAACACACTGATCCTCCTCTGAAGTTTTTTAGTTTATATTATCTGTAGCAGTGTTATTATTATACTTGTATGTAATATTAATATTTTTAATTGGCTTTTATTTTTGTATTTTTTGTTTTTATTTTAATATTTAATCTTTGAAATTTAAGCTTTAAAAAGTTTTAGAAGTTTTGTTACGCGAATGCGATTTTTATTTTATTTTATTTTTTATATATACTGTATATATATTTAGCTTTAATTTATTTTTCAGTTTTAGTCATTTAGGTACTTCAACTTATTTCAGTCAATTTTTATATTTTAATGTAAAACATTTTAAACATTTTAAAAAACATTTAAATCAAACATTTAGATCTATGTCGAAGAGAACATTTTCAGCAAATATTATTTACTGAATTTACATTTTTAGGTTATCCTTGAACCAATCATACAACAACCAGCACTTATTCTCTGTTGCTCAATGCACTTATTACCATGTTTTTTAGACTGTATTTTTTCTCTCATCTACAGTTCAGCTCTTTGAAGTGATTGAGACAGAAAAGACACTCTACCTTGTGATGGAATACGCCAGTGGAGGTATGATTCCTCCCTGATTCAACATACACACATGCTTCCTACATAATGTTGGAAAACATTGCAAATTACATTATTAATTGTGTTTTTTTTTTTGTGTACCATCAAAGTGTTGAGTTTTTACATGAATAATCATACGTCTCCAGTTTTAAGTCATGACTTAAGAGCTGCTTAACTAGAGCTGCTAGTAAAGATGTTCATAGTCAAATCAGGCTTGTTTTAACTTTAGCATAGCCTATTCTTGGTGCTTGAATTGGCTGCTCTCTTAATGAATCTCACGTCTCCACTCCTAATCTATCTGATGAGGCTGATGCACATGCGAGCACGTGGGAAATCATGTACAGCGGTACAGCTTATACTACACATTGGCAATCTGCCTTTTCTATCTCACTGGAAGCTTAATCATTATCCATCACTTCCTCTAATGAATCTGATTCTGTCGTCAGTGAATACGTAGCAGAATGAAACCTTGTGTTCGTTCACTGAGTATTAAATAACTTGCTTAATTAATCTGGAAATTCCCAATTGAATGTTCATAACTTATCTAAATGAGTTATATTAGTGACCTCCATTACCCGTCCACATACTTCTATGTAGTTTTATGTAGGAATGTGCAATATATCTGTACCAAATAGATTATCGTGCAATGTTAAAGATATGTAATACTCACTTACATTTATTTAATGATTTAATTTAATGTATTAATTTAATAACTGTTAAATTCAATCTTTAGCCAATTTCAAAATAAATATCCATTTTTCATACTGTACAGCAGGGTTCCTCAATTCTTGCCCTGGAGAGCCAATGCCTGCAGAGTTTAGCTTCAACCCTGATCAAACAAACTTGAGCACTATAAAATCACAGGAAGCTGAGTTTGTTTAGGGTTTGAGCTAAACTCTGCAGGACAGTGGCCCCCCAGGACCGGATTTGGGGAACCCTGCTGTACACTGTAATGTTGATTTTTAGATTAATTTTAGTTGAATTGTGTAGTATTTTATTATTGGCTATTTACCAGTTACCAGGCGAAATAAATGAAAATAAATCATTATCGGCTTAGTTTAATGTCGTTTTTAGATTTTATTTCAATAATTTCCCTGAGGAAGAATAATTTTGGCCGATATTTTTTTATAACGTTTTACTTGTACTCAAATTTTTCTTTTGTGATAGGTGAAGTATTTGACTACCTCGTATCCCATGGGAGAATGAAGGAAAAGGAGGCACGTGCTAAATTCCGGCAGGTGAGAAATATCTTAAATAAATTCTATAAATCTATCTATAAATCTTGAAACTTGTTCACCTTTGATAAAATACAAATCTGAGAGGAGCAAAACCAAGCTGTATTTTTTTTGTTTCTGACATGTTAAAGATGCTGTAAATGTTTATGCTCAAAAAAATTTAGCAGTTTTGCTTAACTTCCTGTTACAGAGATGTTAATGTCAGTGTTTCCCTTTCAGATTGTGTCTGCGGTTCATTACTGTCATCAGAAGAATATTGTTCACAGGGACTTGAAGGTTATATTTCTTTCTCATGACTTAAACATCCTTTTATTACCTCTGGAGCTCTCATAAAAGAGTAAAGGCCTTACAGCTACAGACTTTGCTCCCTTTTTAAAATACCCCCAAAGCATAAAACTATTAAATTCATGCTCATGATCATATACCCCATCCTATCTTATACCTCACTCAGGCGGAAAACCTTCTGCTTGATGCAGACTCCAACATTAAGATTGCTGACTTTGGCTTCAGTAATGAATTTACGCTGGGCAGTAAACTGGACACTTTTTGCGGCAGCCCCCCCTACGCCGCCCCAGAGCTCTTTCAGGGGAAGAAGTATGACGGGCCAGAGGTGGACATTTGGAGTCTGGGGGTTATTCTCTATACGCTGGTCAGCGGATCACTGCCCTTTGATGGACAGAACCTCAAGGTAATTTACAAAGTATGAAACGAAAGAAAGAAAGGCAAGAAATGTCAAAAATACTGTGCAACAACCATGTTTATCTGGATTTTTCGGTTTAATATTTTAAACGGTCGTAGGTAGGAGCCAATGCCCCATTATTAAAATTGACACTGATATAGGTAAGCAAATAATTATTTTTATATTATGGGTGAAAAACAATAAATGGCGCCATTAACATTCTGCGCTATTCTGTGTAAATAAAATAAAAAATAAAGCACTAAAAGCTAAAACCATTTTAAATGCTACAAGCTAATTTAAGCATCACAACAAAATATTAATGTACAGTATAAAAATTTATAATTTGAGATTTGCTTAAAATAACATTTAAGAGACTAACTTTAAGTGAGCATTAGATGACGACAAAAACAATTCACATCTAAAAATAGGGTAAATGCAATTGCATTTCCAGTATCGGACAGAATATATACAATATCGACCATAATGATAAATAAAAATCTGTAATCTATTATGCATTATTTATTGATTTTCATTGTTTGTAAACACTATGATAGTTTTGGTCAATAAAATAATTTATTTGCGTATTGAATATCACTAAGGGCTGCTGCACATATTGTCTATATTTAGGTAGAAAACTTGATTGGTAGATAGTACTATGATAATTATTCAAGATAAAATAAATTGAACATGTGCTACATTAAATATGTGCCACAGTGTGTTTCAACTTCAATTTTAAAGAGATTTTTGTTTACTTTTGTAAAAAACTTTTTTTAATAATATGTCTAGTCACCGCTAATATTCAATGTGAGTTCAATTTTGTGTCATTTCCAAACAGTTTTATGGCAACATTTTGAGACATTTTCTAAGCCGCCTCACATGTAGCAAGTGCTCTTATGAAATGCTTTGCTCTCAAGTAATGTAGGTCAAGTGAGCTGTGATTGTTTCTCTGTGCTGTGGGGGCGATTCGGTGACTGACTAGTTCAGAATAAGATTAGGTGTTGAAAAGCAGTCTGTGTTGTTCCCTCAGGAGCTGCGTGAGCGTGTGTTGAGGGGAAAATACCGGGTGCCATTCTACATGTCTACCGACTGTGAGGGCATCCTGCGCCGGTTTCTTGTGCTCAACCCCACCAAGCGCTGCACCCTGGAGGTGAGGAGGAGCAACTGCGACCCCCAGTCAACCAACACAGCTAATAACACGTCTTATTGAATTTACATAGATCTTGTGGTCTTTGGCTCACTCTATCTGATTTTATGTTCTTCCCTTCCAGCAAATCATGAAGGATAAGTGGATTAATGTCGGTTTTGAAAGCGATGAGCTGAAGCCTCATATAGAGCCAGTGGAGGATTATAATGATACCAGCCGCATAGGTAAAAAATGACTATAAACACTTTGGGGGGGGACTGTATTTTTATATTGTTTTCCAGTATATAAACATCCTTTAAAACAAGATTGTGCACAAATTTTGGTTGTAAATTCATCTGGTTTTCAAACAGTATACATTGATTTAAAGGGGCATACGGCAACTATTTCAACTTAATAAAACCGTTTAGGATGGTTTAATAACCGGTTCCGGTGAGAATGGTGACTTTCCCCGCTTCCCCCAACGTTCCCTGGCGGAAAACCAACCTTGCAACATGTGGACTAACGTCCCGGTAAGTTGAAAATAGGAAGTCTCGTGAGAAGCGTGAACGAGCAAGAAACACAAACTGTTTTACGGCAATTCGACATAAACACACACGCTGCCTTCAATGTGTATGATGTATTACCCACCCCGGTAGACATAGCTACACGATAAAGTTGGCAGGCTCCGATAATAACAAATGCACATGAGCAGCGTTAGAAAGGGGGAGGAGGGGCCGCAAGTGAGTTTTTTTACGACATTGTTGTGAAATATACGCCTCACCGCTGTAGGGGGAGCTCGTTGAGAAAACATGCAACAAACAAAAGTGAAAATCAGCGAAGAAATAGCTTGAGTTGCCGAATGCCCCTTTAAGTAATAAATCAAGATATATTTTATTATTTTACCCCATTGCCAAATCGTTTTTTTCCTATAAATAATATATGATTAAAGTTTTATACTGTAGTATATTAAATTGTTTATTATTTCAGATGTTTTCTATTTGAATATTTTTTTTTTTAAAAGTTATTTATTCGTGTGATGGCAAATCTGAATTTTAGCAGCCATTACTTTTAGCAGCAATTACTGCCATACTTAAATTTAATATATCCTTGTAGTGTATTTTCTGTGAAAAATATTGCTTTTCAAAGGAATATTTATCTTCTAGTTAAAATATTATTATTTTTAAATGAAACAAGACAGATTACTGATTAAAAATTAAAAACAAAAAAAGTAAATGTTTATTTCCATTGTAGTAACCAGAACATAATTTTAAATCTTGCCAGCAAGACACTTGAACCCAGATCGCTCAAAGTGTGGCTAAAATCGTCTGCTAAATGGCTACTTGCTTATTTACTTAAATGATTTGTTTTCTCTCTCTGCTCATACAGATGTAATGGTAGGGATGGGTTACTCCCGTGATGAAATCAAAGATGCCCTGACCACACCGAAGTACAATGAGATATTTGCCACCTATCTGCTGCTAAGTCGCAAAAATGAGGTGAGATAGGGATTTCCACTGACCCGGGAGCAGCCTGTGCGCTATCCTACAAGTGTGTAATATCTCATATGTTTCCCATATAGGATGGTATGGAGTCCCGGTCAAGTAGCAATTTGGCTCTAGCACGGGTGAGGCCCAATCCCATCACGAATGGCACCAGCAAACACACCTCCACCTCCAGCTCCACCTCTGCCTCCAGTCACACTAAACCCCAGCGCAGTGCCTCCACCTACCACCGCCAGAGGAGGCACAGCGACTTCTGTGAGTCCCTACACTTCTAAAGGATAATTTCATTTTTATAAATGGCCTAGATCAGAGGTTTTCACAGGTGATCCATGATAGTATTGCTGGGGGGTCTGCCAGTTATAGTTTTTGATGTTATTTAGTTTAATTATAATTAACTATGTAATAATAATATAATTTTTATTATGTACTATGTTTATAATTGTGTTTATATGTTTGTCAGGTGGGCCTTCAGTGCCAGTAACCCACCCCAAGCGCAGCCCCACCAGTACAGGAGAGGGGGATCTAAAAGAGGAACGTCTGCCCTCACGGAAGACCAGCTGCAGTGTGGTGGGCAGTCGTAGCATCCCCCCGTCGAGCCCCATGGTCAGCACAGCCAACAACCCCAACAAGGCCGAAATCCCTGACCGCCGCAAGGACATCAACGCAACAACGGTAATCAAGCACAGGAAATCACGCACATACGATTACAGGAAATATTCATTGAAATATATATATATATTTTTTAATTGATTGTCTTAGGGCTCTAGATTCCAGGTCTTTTGATGCTATTTGATAGATTTATGTGAGGAACGGACTGAAATTGTAGCCGTTAACCTTGCTTGCTGCCATGGTCACCATTCACTTTCATTCTATGGAAAAGGGAAGCTGGACATTCTGCTATAAATAACTCCTTTTGTGTTCCAAGGAAGAAAGAAAATCCTGCTGTTTTGAAAGACATAAGTAAATAATGATGGAATGTTCATTTTTGGATGCTCATTTCTTTTAATTCAGAAGAAAATTTAAATCATCCTGATGACAAATTAAGTGCTGCCCATTAAAATGTTGCATAACTTTTATCCCCTGGGATGTAATGCACATGTTCAGATTCATTATCGGCATTCTCAGGTCATAAATTGATGTTCCCTTAGTATGCAAAACAACTTGTTCCTAAAATATTCCATTGGACAAAATGCATGAATTTCTGAGGACAACTGTGTCAGAACTGCTGGTTTTATTTAGATAGCCTTAGTGACAAACTATGTCTGTGTTTCCATTTCCATCTTTTTTGGTTTTCAATGCTTTCTCTTTCACGTTTTAGAACAACATCCCTGCCAGTGCCATGACCCGTAGGAACACTTACGTATGTACGGACCGTACCAGCACTGACAGACACACCTTACTACAGAATGGGAAAGAGAACAGGTAAACCTGTCTCTGTATTTTATGTGTATTGAAGTTTTATAATTGATGTCCATGTTAAAGCTGAAACAATTTTTTCCTGTGAGCTTGTTTATTGAGATGGATTTGGTCTGTTATGCTTCAGCAGTGGCAGATGGTGGCTGCTTAGCTGTCCTTCTATCACTCTCCTCTCTTTTTCCCCCTCTTTCGGGGAGGTCAAACGCCTTCATCATGGCTGCAGTGTGGCTGACCAAGGGAGGCTAATATGTGAAACCCTGAAATCCTGTGTGTGTGTGTAAGGTCCATCAACGCAGGGTTATTTAGAGCGTTAAGTGAAGTGGCCCCAGGCGAGTGGGCAGACTGAGACAGCATGTGAGATCTGTTAGATCTATGCCAAAACTGAGCGAGATGGAGGGGACAGAGGCAGTCCGATGCCAAGAGATGCACGTCAGCAAAGTGAACCCATCTGAACGGAGAGATCATTAGTGCTGGTTGCTATGGAAAGCATCACTTTTCCTATTGCTTATCAAAAGGAGAGGTCTGCTACTGTGATCAGACATCAGGTTTAAACGGCAATCAAGTAGTCCCTGGTAACCTCTTAACAACTGCATAGCAACACTTGGAAACACCCAGAACACTATAGAAACTGCATAGCAACAACCTAGTAACAAGCCAGAACACTGTAGCTAGCAGCTGCATAGAAACACCCTAGTAACCACCCAGAACACCACAGGAATTGTATGGCAACGCCTTAGTAACCACCTAGAACACTCTTCCATTGCACAGCAGCATGTTATTCACTATTAAGTACACCTCAGTAATGCCAGTAGAATTGTGATTTTTTTAATTATCTTTTCATCTTGCACTCCTTTTCTCTCTTTGATGTTTGACTTTCTGTCCTTTGTCCTGGGTTTGGACTTGTTTGATAAACAGAAAATAGAGTGATTTGTCTCGCCTTTTCTCTGCGTTGAGATGTGCAGTCGTGTGAAAGCTTTTTTCCGCTAAGGGTTCTGTTTTAATTCGCCTTAAGTGGCTGTTTCTGAGATGGGAATAAGAACACAAGAGAGTTCATGCCTCAGTGACTCAGCAGCATCCTGCCTCACATTTACGCCCAAAGAGAGCAGCCTCTTCAAGTGTCAAGATCTGATGTCGGTCTAATCGCATCGCTATAGAGCTGTTACTGTGGTACGTTTTGGACTTTGTCTTATGGGTTAAGTTCTGCCACCAAAGTAGCCTCCCATTAGAGGTTGTTAGCATGCTGCTATGGTTGTTCTTGATGGATATCATTCTTGTCCGGAGAAAAAACGATGCTGATTATGTGGCAAACTTTTTCTTTGTTTTTGCTTTTCATCCATGTTTTCTTGTCTCTTTCCTCAGCTCCTTGTCACATCGATTACCTCCAGCCTCCCCATCCACCCACAGCATTTCCGGGGGCGGGGCCTCCGGCTCCACTTCAGAACGTTCTCGGCTGACAAGGGGATCCACCATCCGCAGCACCTTCCACGGTGGCCAGCTAAGGGACCACCGGCCTCCCACCCACGCACCCCCCACCTCTCCCACCCTCTCCCACGAAGCCAGCCCTCTGCCACACTCCCGTAGCCGTGCCACCACAAACTTGTTCTCTAAGCTGACCTCAAAACTTACCCGCAGGTAAGAGGAGAGCGACGGTTTCATCTTGTAAACCAGAATGACTTTGTGAGAGTAAACATTTGTTGATTATGGATTTTAAAGTTCCAAATCATTAGTTTACTCCTCCCAAATCTTCTACTTTTAGTGTATATTGTTCTATCTGAAGAAGTTTAAGGCTCCTTCACACTAAGAACGATAACTATAAAGATAACTATATTAGCATTCACACCAAGAACAATAACTATAAACCTAACTAAAAGTATAACTATATTAGTATTTATACCAACAGACTAACTATATACTGACTATAAACATAACAATATTGATAACATGAACTATAACTATAAAAAAAACTATAACGATAACTATATTAGCATTCACACCAAGAACAATAACCATAAACATAACTAAAATGACTAATAAAGTATAACTATATTAGTATTCATACCAATGGACCAACTATAAACATAACGATAACATGAACATTAACTATAAGGAACAGCATTGACAATAGCGAACAAAAATGATAAAGATAACTATAACAAAAATAATATTATTGTTGACCCCAAGAACAATAACTATAAACATCTAATAAGATAAATATATTAGTAGCCACACTACCAGACGATAACTATAAAGATAACTATAACAATAACTATATTAATCTCCTTACCAAAGGATGATAATAATAAAGATAACTACAGCGATAACTATATTAGTTTTCACACCAAGAACGATAACCAAGCGTCCACACCAACAGACGATAATTATAACGATAACTATTGTAGCATCCTCACCAAATAACCATCGCTTTGAAAACAACTACAATGATAACTATATTGGAATCCACATAATGTTCTGTTCATTTATAAGCGTGCTGCAATTATGTTGTCTGCCTTTTTAAGTGCTCAAACTTAATTATCATTGTATATGTGGTGTGGACCTATTCTCACAAAATTCGAAGGAATTTTTAAAACTTCTTTTAAAACTTGTAGTTATCTTCCTTTAATGTGAATTGCTCTTTAGAGATCAAAATGACATGGGCTCCAACGCTAGAGCCAATTAGTTTACAAAGTCATCTTTCATTTGGTTTGGTGCCCATTGTCCTGTGGAATATGAGGAGGTAATGTAGTTAGATATGGGAGCCGATATTTGAAGTCCGTAATGTGATTGAGATGTTCCGTAGAAAGTAGGAACGCTGATGGGACGCTTTGCTCTTCAGCATCCTCAGTTGAATTGTTTATGCGCCTGTCTGGGCCAAAAGCCAGAAAGAACGACTTTTGCAGAGATACGCAACTAGAAGCTCTTAATTAGATTAGAGCAACACTTCCATCTCTTAGATTAGATTAAGCACCTATCTAGGATGACATCCAATGGATAAAGTCCTTTTTCCGCATAAGTTTGCATATGTACTCTCTTCATTAACTCTTCCTCAAGCCTCCTGTGTTATTAACCAACAGTTTCAGGCGCTTGCTCCTCCTCGTGTCTCTATCTCTTGGTCTTGGCTGTTGTTGGGTGCTCAGTGTTTCTCTTTTGTTTATTTGTTTCTTTGCCTTTTTTTCCCTTGCTGCAATCTTATTTCTCTCTCGATCTCCCTGTTCCCCTCCTTCTTTCTGTCTATCACACTGTCCCTTTCTCTTTTTCCTTCCCCTCATCAACTCTTAGGGTCAATCTTGACCCCTCTAAGCGCCAGAGCTCAAACAAGTCAGTCTCGGGCTGCACTCTGCCACAGGGATCAAAAACAGTTAGTAAGTTTTCTTCCTGTTTGTGGCCTTGTTCCATCTCTCAGTCTGTCAAAATACTCAGTCTCACCGCTCTCTTTGGCACCCGTGTTGGCGCTGGGTGTCAGAGCACCTCTTTGAGCATTCAGAGATAATTCAAAATTTAAATTCTGTCATCATTGACTCACCCTTGTGTCCAAACCTGTATGGTTTTGTGTGAATTGGGATGTTGAGAGCTGTCGGGCTACAAAAAGCAGCAGAAAAGTAGAATATTACTTGTTTGCCACAGTTGATGAAAATGAATAAGTTTCTTCATCAGTTCACAGTTGGGTTACGGAAGTAAAAATCTTATTTATTTTTCCCATAGGGCAATATGAATTGATTTTAAATAACTTACACTCAGAAAAATGGAACAAAAGCTATCACTGGGACGGTACCCTTTACATAGGTTCCAATATGTACTATTTAGTTTCTAAGATGTACAATTTCGGTACCAAAATGCACATTTTTAGGTACTTTTAGGTACGATTTTTGGTATTTTTAGGTATATGCACTCTTTGGGTACAAAGGTGTACCTTTTGAAAGGGTACCAGGCCAGTGACAGCTTTTGTACCCTTTTTTTCTGAGAGTGTATAAACCTTTAAAGACTGACCTAATGTGAGTTTCAGGTTTGTTAATCACTAGTGTATGGTTTTGTTGAATCCATTAATCCACATTAATTCAACATATTTTTTAAATAATTGTGTTTAACACCAGAATTCCTTGTACCATTGATTCTGCAAAGGTAATTATATATTAATCAATAGTTATATATTTATCCATAATTTTAATTTGATTGTCATTCGCAATGCTTCATGGGATTGTAGTTCTTTCCCTCATTTTACCTTTGTAGCTGGTTGGTTTAATTCATGGCTTCTAACTGTTCAACAAAGAACTTTTACAAAGAACCGTTACACTTTATTGCAAGACTTCTGAAGTCATATGATAACTTAATTCACTGAAAATCATAGTTTTTGCTCTGGCTCTTAAATCGCATTCATTTCAAATATGGCATGGAATGGCACAACATGTATTAATCAAATAAGTTTTTAAAGCAACAGCAAAGGGGAAGACTTGCGTATGGGCCAAACTCGTATGGGCCAAATTCATGCTTCTATATTTGTCATTTCCACAACATGACAGCCTCAATTTGGGTATTATGCCAAATTTTCTGGAAAGAATTATACATGTTTGGAATGGTACTAGGGTTAGCCAATTTTTTCAGTTTTGACAGATTTTTTTGGGGTGAACCAACACTATTTTGATTATAATTGTCAATGCGTTTTGTAAAACTGCATTTCTTACGGATATGTTTTAATATTTGAGAATATGCTTTCTTTGTGTTTGATGCTCAAGAGGTCTTTTACACCATAGTTCCATCCATGTATCACTTTTTTCATGCACTTTTTCATGCATTTCTCTCACCTTTTACTCATTCACAGGAATGGCATTTAGCTTGGCCTGAAGAACAATGTGCCCTTATTAGATTTCTCGTGATTCTTAACAGAATTAAAAATGCTTTGTAAAACAATTTCATCTGGACTGTTCTATCACAAAAGCCTATTTTCAGAAAAGGAAGAACCAAGCAAGGGCTTCCTCTCTAATTTTAGACCCAGATTAGTTATGTAACTTGTATTTTATCCTCTCATGTCAAATCCCAATCACCGTTGGCCAAGCTCATTTGCCTCCCCTGACTATCACATTATATTTTTTTCTGTCCAGATATGGTTTATTCACAACCAAAAGAGATCCCTCCATTTTCACTGTAATGTTTGAGGAAGATGGCTGTGTACTGTCCCTTTAAGAGGGAATACACTGGCCACCTCATTTGCTACATAATGTGAATGGAAAGTTTCACAAGTGTTCATAAAAGCAGCCTTGAACCACAGCGCCCTCGTGTGGACATCAGCCAACTACCACTTTCTTTGTTTAGAGCTAATAATAACTACTAATGTCTCATGTAGAATATTAGATTAATAAACCCAAAGTCAAATAACCACACACAAGAAATTATTTTTAGATGGTGTTATTAAGGATACAATTGTGAATGTTTCTTTAAATTGTGTTACACTGACATGAATTAATATGTTAACAAAATACATAATCCTACCCTATAAAATCCATCACTGACGTCAGTTTCTTTTGTTCTCAGTAGTGATATTTGTGGATTGATTGAAGGTGACATCAGTGTAACAATGCACGTCTGTGATTGGTTGTTTGTGGAGGGCAGAATAAACTCTGTTTTACCTCTGATAATCGCTGCTCTATTGGCTAATTGATTCCTAACATGAACCATTTTTGTCTTCTTCTTGAGGGTCACAGACGAACCTGAGAGAGTCAGCAGATCTCCGGTCACAAGGTGAGTGTTTCCATATTCTTTTTTATACACATATTTGACTGAGGAACTAGAATAAAAGATGTCCATCTCCAATTGCTGGGCCATTTTCTTCATTTCAGAAAACAAGCAAGCAACTCAAACAGAAGACAGACAGAAAATAGGTAGAGGAAATTGAAAAATAATAGCACAAAGAATATCTAGATAAATGAACATGTTATTTGCTCGGTAAAACAAAATGTTAAAACGTCCTCACATACTATTTTAACTCTGTTACTTCTCCTTAGCTACAGATACAGCTACAAAAAGTCAGGCTAAAAAACACAGGTAATTTCTAGCATGTGGTGCGTGCCATGTCAGATCAGACTGATCAGAATGTGACTGCTTTTTGTTAATTTTATAGAACTGTGTACTGTACTATGTGCATCAAATCTAGCTTAGATATATGCAGTTTCCTTAGATATGTACTTGTCCTTCCCTTTACCTTTTTCCATATTCACAATCTCAATATAACATTCATTGACAGTGGTTGGCATTTCGAAAGTCATATTCCCGTTGTTTTAAACATGGATGTTTGAATGACATTTTTTATTTTCTGTGCTAATAGTGACCAGCTAATTTCAATATATATTGCTGGTAAATGTTTAATGTATTTGGAATGCAGTTTACAGGGTTATAACTCGGGTTATAATTTAAAGATTTACATTGAGGGATAATATGTATGAGGCTTATGAAGTGCATGACACAGGTGATGTTTGGCTGCACAGGTTGTACTGATTTCAGCATACACATAGTGCTCCACCTATAAACTTTTTTTCTATACTTTGCCTGATTTTTATCTTATTATATTTTATTTCTATATGTGTATGTGCCTGAATGTTTTTTTACACTACCGTTCAAAGGTTTGGGTTTAGTAGGATTTTTTTTAAAGAAATTAATACTTTTATTCAGTGAGGATGCATTAAAGGCTTAGTTCATCCAAAAATGACATTCTTGTCATTAATTACTCACCCTCATCTTCAGAACACAAATGAAGATATTTTTGATGAAATCCGAGAGGCTTCTGAACCAGCCATAGGCTGCAAAGTCATTGGAACTTTCAAGACCCAGAAAGGTAGTAAAGACATTGTTAAAATAGTCCATGTGACTACAGTGGTACAACCTTAATGTTATGAAGCGACGGGAATACATTTTTGTGCGCAAATATCCAACAATCTCTTCTCGTCCATGTTAGTCTGCTGCGCTATTTACTTAGTAAACAGTGCAGCGCCTCTGGGTTCTATGTCAGAACGCCAGTGATTATTGGCCAGCTCCTGCGTCAGCATCACACGCATGCGTCGTGGTGCTCACGTGAACAGCGTCGGCCAATAATGAGCCGACGTTCTGATGTTGTGTTTCGAAGATGAACAAAGATCTTACGGGTTTGGAACAACATTGAGTAATTAATGACAGAAATTTCATTTTTGGGTGAACTAACCCATTAAATAGATGAAAAGTGACAGTAAAGACATAAATAATGTTGGAGCATTCTATTCATCCAATAATATTGAAAAAATATAATTATGGTTTCTACAAAAAAAAATTAAGAAGTGCAGCTGTTAAAATGCACCAGAAATGATTATAATATGCTGATTTGAAGGATCATGTGACACTGAAGACTGGAGTAATGATGCTGAAAATTCAGCTTTGCCATCACAAGAAAAAAATATATATATTCTTATAGAAAATAATTATTTCACATTGAAATATTTCACAATATTGTTGTTTTACTGTATTTTCGATTCAATTAAATGCACCCTTGTGAGCAAAGTAGACTTATTTTAAAAAAACATAAAAAATCTCAGACACCAAACTTTTGAACGGTAGCTTACTTCTAATCACCTTTTAAAATGAATGGCATTCACATTTTTTTCAGGCCTTGAAAAATTTTCTACAACTTTTCGCTGATAATCACACTAAATTTAAAATAATGCTTAGATTTTAACTAGTTTTGAAAATGGTTTTACTATCCTGAAGAACTCCAGTGTATCCTGCAAGGTAACTGGTTTTAGCTTTTATCTAAACATTTCCTCCCTTTTTGATTGTAGAAGGATTACAAACTTTTTATTAAGATGTTTCTTTCAAACCATTTAGCATTATTTTATTGGTAACACACTTTACCAGAAGGTTCATTTAACATTAGTTAACACATTACATTTAAAGCATTTATTTGACTAGGTTCTTCTTATAATACATTATAAACATTTCAAGATGTATCATTTCAATTAAAGTTTAGTTTAAACTTTTTTGCAATTACATTTTAATTAATGTAATATGAACTAACTTGAATTAACAAAGAACAATAGTGTATATTACAAATGAATAATATAGATTATTAAATGAAAAAAAAAAGAAAAGAGAAAAGAGCATGTTATGCTCTACCTAATGTTAACAAATTGAACCTTACTGTAAAGTGTTATCTTTCTATTTACTGGTCCCTGAAATTAATTAGCTTAGTTAAATAATATCACAATCTAGCAGTCCACACAGGTTAATCAGTCTTTAAGAACTTTTTTAAGGATTTTTGCTCTCACAGATTTCTAATATATTTCTCTCTTGTTCCCCCTCCACCACCCATCCGCCCACACACATCACCACCCACCTCCCATTTCTCTCCCATTTCACCTCCTCCTCCTTCCACAGTCGCTATCTATCTGGGTATCAAAAAGCGGCAGAGCCCCGGACACCCCGATGCGGCTGGGATGTGAAGGTGCGGAGCCCGCGGGACCCGGCCGATGTGGTTCTGGCTCTGCGGGAGGCGGCGCAGGGCTGTGGTTGCCAGGTCCACCAGGCCGGGCCCTTCCTCCTCTCCTGCACCCACGGAGCCGCTGGCTCCCGCGTTGCCTTCGAAGCCGAGGTTTGCCAGCTGCCCAACGGCCCCGCCGAGACCAGCGGTGTTCGATTTAAGCGCTTGTGGGGGGCACCGCTTGCCTTTCGGGACATTGCCACCAAAGTGTCCAAAGAACTTGAACTCTGAGGGCAACAGGGGGTGGAGGGCAGGGACAAAAGCATGGGACAGAAAGATGGGAAGAGTAGAAGTAGCCCCGCCCACACCCCCGCCCCCTCTAAGCCTACAAAGACTGGCACACACACATTGAGAACTGGGCACCTGCTTACACACAAGCCCTGCTGAAGGAACTCCCTTTACCGGGTCTGTTTTACCGCTGATTTAACCTGGTATCTTACCCATGTTATTTTTTAACACGGATTGTTTGTTGCATATTCACTTTGTACATTGTCATTCCTTTTTAACTGCTGCTATTTAACTCTTTTTTTTAATTATTATTCTGCTGCGCCGGTGAGAAGAGTATGTTTTATTTTATCCACGTTTCAATAATCATATTAAAAAAAAAAACACATGTGAATGCCACACCATTTCGAACCGTAGACAACATGCGGAGACATGCAAGTGCTGAAAGTGATGGCGATTTCTCCAAATTTTTGAATGATCTGTCCTTGTTGGTTGTTTTAGCCATCGAACTTGCCAGTGATGCAGGTTGAGTAGGTGATGTCTGCTTTCCTGAGCCTCCTTGTTTTTAGATTCCTCATATTACATGGTCACACCGTAGCACTTTAGGGCTGAGTGAGCAACATCATCTGTTTTAAAGCAGTTCCCCCTTCAAATGGTGCAATTTATCCCACTGAGCCAAGTAGAGATACAGTGCTCCTGTATGTGTATTACGCTGATGAGAAACCTCTGTTATCTTGCCGGAAGTGCACTCTGCTGAATGGCTTCAAACAGACTGTTGATTTTGTTTGTCTCTGATTTGATATAGTAAGTCCTCATCGTCAAGATTGGAATATGTCAGAGCTGTGCAATTTGAGAAAATGCAAGAATGAATAATACAACATTTGTCTGAAATTCAGTGATTTGTATGTCTGTTTATTTAGTAGCTTTCTATCTTTTTGTTTGCGTGGCAAATATTGTTAAGTGCTTAAACCTACTAAATTATATTTTAAAGAAGGCCTACTCTTAATTAAAATTGTTGTATTCCAAAGATTTATTGTTGGTTTCACAGTTTAAACAGTTTGATTTTTGTAGCAAATGCGCTGCGGATTGCATAAATGATATATAAATATTAGCAATATATAACAATTAAAGGTATTATCTAGAAAAAAAATTTTTTTAATAGTAATTCATATTTTAATTCATTGAAAGACAGTTACCAATGTACTAGCAATTTCTATTAATTTATTAAATTTCAGGTTGAAATATACTGATGTTATAATTCAAGCAAGCATTGATCTGACTTTATAACAAAAGAAATGACAAATCATGCTTGCTTGAATTATTGTTGATTACTATTTTGCTATTCTGCACAAATTATTTATCTTTTAGTGCCTTTAATGTCTGTTGGGTCAGCTTAGCTGATTGAATTCATAAAAGTGTGCTTAAAGTTTCAATTATGTATTGATAGAATTCTGAATGAATTCCCACAAAAGTGTTACACTGTACATTACACACATATACATAAAATTTATAGCGGTGTCTAGAGGTAAAAAACAAGAATGTAAAGACTTAAAACAAGTTGATTGTTACATGGGGCCGTTTATTAACTTTGTACAACCAAAAAAAAAAGTTCAGGTGAATACAACATAGCTAGGGTTTTCTAGCTATGTGGAGGTTTGATCCCAGGATGTTACAGGAGGAACAGTAAGATAAGGAAAAGTGCATGAAAAAGAAGACGACAGATAAGAAAGGGAGGAAAAAAGTAGGAAAAAGGGAGCGGGGTGGAGTGTCTCTTGGAAAAGTCAAGGTGGCATGACCGCATGAAAGAACAAATAAAAAAAAGACAAGCACTTTTGCCATTTTACTTCTGGGCAGGGATCATGCCATCGATGGACTCGCCCTTCTCCAGTTTCTTTTCCATTTCAACCATGAGCTTCACACCATCGACTACCATCTGCACCTGCTGCACCTCGGAGGAGCCCAGACGGTCAGCGTTGGAGATGTCAAACACACCACCGACAGAGGCAGTGTCCACACCACCTGGATAAATAGTTACAAAGAGTCGCTCAAATGGATGATCTCAGTTCAACACTGCCATTTTATATGTTCAATGATTTCAAGCCCACCTGTGCCACGCTTCTGAAGACGCAGTCTGGTCAGGATCTCCTCGAATTTGGCATGTGTGCTGAGTTTAGGCAGCTTGACGTGCACACCACCACGAAGACCGGTACCCAAGTTAGAGGGGCAGGTCAGGACGTAACCAAGATGCTCGTTCCACATGAAACCGTGGTTGTGCTTCTTGAAGACTTCCTCAATCTGCAATATACAAAAAGGGGTCAGGCTTTTGGTTGCTTATCTTGTTGCATTATATGACCAAAAATTAGGTAGTAAATAATGGGATTTACCTTCTGCAGGCCAACGCAGAACCTCTTGAAGACCTCCTTCATGTTGCCGCCCTGCTGCATGGAAATGACACGCAGGTGATCCTCCTCGTTCACCCACACAAGGAAGGTCTTGTTGTCATTGTGATAGATGCCTCTTGCGTCAGGCCAGTCGCGGGCCATGCCAGCAGCCAACAGCAGTGGAGACACAGGCTTGTCAAACAGGAAGTGGTCATTAATGAGCTGCTCCTGCTCCTTGTCACTCATGTCCTTCAGAGGGTAGTACTTGCCCTTGAACTCCCCATCCAGGCTTTTCAGAGCTGTGAGGGGAACAATGTGAACGTCAGTAAAAGCAGGCATGTTGCTTTGTAGATGTCAGTACATGACGTGACTGAGACTCACCCTCAATGGACAGCTTTTCCACAGTTCTACGCTCACCACGGCTGTTGTGGGGAGGTAGGGTGAACCCCTTGATGCTGCGGCCAGTACGCACACGGCTGCTCAGAACGTAGTTGGGGTCAAGGTCATCACCACCCTGCGCACAGGTTAACATCAGCCATGGTAAGAGCAAAACAGCCATGATCATGTAAAGAACTTTAGAGTACCTTCAGGTTCTCAAAGTTCAAATCAGTCAAGTGCTTGTCGGTGGGTTTGTAGCCACCGTGACGGTCAGAAATGATGGGGTCGAACAGCTCCTTGAAGACTTCGTAAGACTCCTCGTCACCAGCCACACAGCCGACAGTCATGATGAAGGGGTGGCCTTGTGTTGAAAACAAAAGGAAGTGATTTATATAGCTTCAAGAACAAAAAAACATTGCTTGTGATATCTTTGAGAGATCGGCTGCTATGGGGTAATGTATTCAAACATGTTCTGCTTACCAGGGTTGTCCACACCGGTCTGGATGCAGTCATCCAGGGTGAATCCACTGGGAGTTGACTTGCCCCTGAGTTTGGTGTAGATGTCCTTATTCAGGACCTTGGCCATGTGGTTGTTGTGCAGGGAAAGGTCAGGGAACTCCTCATCCAGACTGAACTTCATCTTGTAATCGTTGTGGCAGTTCTTAGTCATGATTGCACTTTTATGTTGATCTGCCACAAGACAAGAGTAAGGCAAGTTGTCACCTACAATTTGCTTTTGAGACAAGGATAAGTCTACAACACTTGCCGACAGAGATGTTGTTAGGGTGGACAACTAGAAACATTGTCCCAGGCCTGTTAAAGTCTTCTATGGTGTAGCTTACTCTTTGGACCCAGGAATGAAGGGGAACCTGCTCGCTGACATTGATATTGCGAATTACGAACAGCTAACAATTTAGTAAAGCATTTAGTAAAGGATAAGCCACGCTTGTTTACAGAATAAAAGGCCAGCAGTTGCAGACACAGTTAATGTATACTACTGTATATTTCGTGCCCCAATTAAACTATTAGTTACAAAATATGTTGCTTTTTCTAACGAGCCCCTTATATTTATACATGGAGTGTTTGTTGCATAGCTTGCATACTTATATGCATTAGACAGCAGATGATATTTTTAGCATGGCTGGCAAACTCACTCCCATCACTCACAGCAGATAGCATTCACCTCTCTAGTTTCTGATGGGGGTGGAGCATTTACAGTGGCCCCATATGGTTTTACTTCCACATCAATTTAGCTTTTGTGAAATTTAATTTAAAAATATAATTCGAAATATCAAAAACACTTACGGTTTAGGAGTAATAAATCATCCTGATCTATTTGTCTATATTCACAGATTTTGTATGTAGTTGCATACAAAAAGAATGAAATGTCTGAGGCATTATAAATAGACTTGAGTAAAATGCATCAGCTATGAACCCCAGATGGCATAACCTTGCACTAAAGTACAACAGGTGTCAAGCACACAGATCATTCCTGCCATAGACAGCATATCTACTCCAGACTGCTCTCTTATTAGCTCTCCAATCCATTATGACTCTGAAGCTTGTCAGGCAAGGACAAGCTTTCTGCATACCTAGTTATGCTTCGAAAAACAAAGCAACTTCAAAAATATGAACACTTTTAACATTCCAACAATCAAGATATAGTAATTCCAAAAGAATCCAGTGCATGAGAAACACCAATGTGATTTGATTAATTTGAATGGGGAAAAATTTGGATCAACCAAACTGAAAGCCCCAAATTAGTGTGTCCTTTTTTTCTGAAGTATATCATGTTTAATCAAGGACCCCTTATTCCCACCCTTGTAAAATCTCTGAACCGTAACTTAGTTTACCTGTATGGGAGAAAAGGTAACAGTCCTTGGGATCAGATCCTGTTCACCAAGCCAATGTAGGGGTTGCCCAACTTTGCAAGATGTTTGACCTTGGTTTATATACTTCGATGTTTGTTGCCCATTGGCTGCTCAGCTTATGCAGGCTTTAACCTGATTGGACAGCTGCACTCCTTGATAGGGGTTTCAGGTTCTAAAAGGAAAGAAGCTGCATCACAACACCCGAGACGGGTAGACAGCTGTCCTCACCCCCTCACAGTGGCCTGTTCCCCCGTGTTATGAAATAAACACGAAAGCACTGCAGAAGCACAAAGATGGTTTGTTTACTCATTTGAATGAATTATAATGGATTAGTTATAACTTACTGTTATGTTGAGGCCTAAAACTGTCTTTGTGAAAGACACATGAAAAAGGACAAAAATTTTAACAAAACCCAATAATATGAATCATGATATTCATTGTTGTTGTGATTGTATTCGTTAAAATAGCCTTATATGGTATTTGCACTTTTATAAAATACTGTTTACTTATGAAAAAGTCAAAATTAATGATTGTTCTCATTAAAATAGTAGTTGGCCCTGTATTCATCCATGTCTTGTAATATATACTTAGAGAACGTAAGAGAAGGCATCATGTGTCCCTTGAGGTGAAGACAGTCTGTACTGTACACACTAGTGTTCTCAGTGTCCAGTTAGTGAGCTCTACTGCTTAAAACCATTGCACGCAATATACAAACTGTGATTATGGCATTATTTTAAAGACTTAATGACTATCTCAAGAGAATACGTGTAAACAACTTTTTGTAAAAACTCTCTAAGTTATCTTTTTCTCAATATTGTCTATATTGCTATTATTGTCCTATGTTGTTATGTACTGTATGTAAATTACTTATTGTAAAGTGACTGGGACAGACACTATTAAAATAAAACTACTTCTACTTCATTGCAGTGAAGTCAGAAGGCAGCTGCAGACATATCCACAGCCTGACGTTGTTGGAACAAACCAGAAAAAACTCTGGAGTTTTTTTGTGTAAGTAAAACTCCAGTGTGCATCCATTGGTTCATTAGTGGTTCCCACCGATGGTAAATGCTTTAAGGGCACATTACTGAGCATATGACAGGTGGGCAGAAAATTTGGGAACCCTGTGGAGGAAAAAAAAACTTCTATAGCATAAGTAAAGAGACGGGTTTGTGAAATTGTGTAGATGGAAGAGGATAAAACTCAACCATCCCCCCTACACTATTAATACCCAGTGTCCAGTTTCACAGTTGCACCCCTTCTTGCTTTTCTGCCAGATCATATTTGTCTCTAGACACCGATGTGATCTAAACTTCTTGTTTTTACCTCAGGATTACTTAATATGAAAATAATCACAAAAAATATCAAAATGTTACATCAAAAGTCTATTTTGCTGATGACCAAATCTTTGCAATTTAAAAAAGCTGTCAGTTTTGTCTGCTATGGTGCAGGAGAGCTTTTGGATTTGGTGGAGAAGTGAAGGGTTAAAAGGGGAAAGGAAAAAACTCAAGCTCACAGTCCAAAATTACTCCAAAATTAGCAGCCATGCATCTAACACCATAGCATGCCTAGCAAAGAGAGAGGACAGTCACAGGACTGCGTTACCACCAGGCATGAGAGAGTGGGCATAACAGGGTGTGTGGGGGTCCCCATGTACAGAGAAAACCCCCTTATCTCATAACAGCATACAAATATGTCTTTTAGGAAATTATAGGGGGTCGCTGTAAAATCTACATGCAGAGTATCATATCTACATGCACTCTAAAACTGCATCTTGGTTGCAAACTTCCAGGGAAATGCTTGCAACATTTATAGAAGGGTAAGAGAGACGTAGAGGACCTTCTAAACATTAGGCCTAGGGTTCTACACATTCATTTGGACTGAAGGTATGCATAGGGGTTATAATAGCACCTTCTTTTGACCCCATGTGTAGGGCACGACCTCTGTGTCAAAAATATAGCGACACTTAACAAGCTTGGTTAACTTTAGTCTTAACTTAGAAATTGTTCTGAAAACAATTGTTCTTTTTAATCTATGACCATTGATAATAAATGCCTTGCAAATTTTACTTTAGCTTGTTGCACTTGTCAATACCTGTCTGCACATTATTATATAATTCAGTCAGCTGATACCGTTAGATATATTTAGCAGAATGTGTATGATGGTCTCTTCCTATTCCATAGCTGTTGTATTTCAGGATTGTATGATGCACATGCTTTCAAACAAATTTACATGTGAAATACATATTCAAATTCTATTTGGTCTCCACTCCAGGTTTGAAAAGTTAACAGTTCAACCCAGCCAACCCAACATTCGAATTGGCAGACAGCAACAAGCTGCTGGGGCCCAGATGTAAGGAGAGACGTAATTGAGCTACAGTCTGGTATTAAAAGACAGCAAGTTTATTCCAATTGATCTTACATAAGTAGCCGAGGTGGGACGTGTGTCCCATGACCCCATGACCAAGGTGCTGGACTGATGCAGATAAGACCTTTATATATTTCACTTTCGGCATTTGACACCGTGGACCACCATATTCTTCTACACCGCCTTCACTCCTCCATTGGACTCTCTGATACTGCTCTGGCCTGGTTTACATCATATCTCACGGACAGAACTGAGTATGTATCCCTGGGTGCTGCTAAATCGGACACACACTCTGTCACTTGTGGTGTCCCTCAAGGATCTGTCCTTGGCCCCACCCTTTTCACGCTGTACATGCTCCCCCTTGGTCATGTCATCAGCCGGCATGGAATATCTTTCCATTGCTACGCTGATGACACCCAAATTTACATCAAAACAAATCCAAACCCCTCTGCAGCCCCTTCCACACTTTCCACCTGCCTGGAGGAGATAAAGACGTGGATGGCGGATAACTTTCTGCAACTCAACAGCTTAAAAACGGAAGCCATTCTTGTTGGCACTCCACACCAGACCCGGTCATCCACCATCACCAGCATTACCTTCACTGGTCATGACATCCACCTCTCTTCCTCAGTCACAAACCTTGGTGTTAGAATGGACCCTCACTTGACCTTTGAGGCCCACATTAAACATCTTTGTAAAACCTCTTTCTTTCATCTTAGGAACATTGCAAAACTTCGCCCAATGCTCACTTTCCCTGATGCCGAAAAACTGGTCCATGCCTTTGTTTCCTTGTCGGGATCCCAAGCAAGAACATCAAGCAGCTGCAGTACATCCAGAACTGTGCGGCTAGGATCCTGATGGGCGTGCGGAAGTACCACCACATTACACCCATCCTCAAATCGCTCCATTGGCTTCCTGTCCAGTATAGGATTGAATTCAAAAAGTTTCCCTTTTGTCCCATCAGTGCCTCCATGACACTGCCCCCCTATATCTCAAACAACTCATCACCCCCCTTTCCTCATCACGCCATCTTCGCTCTGGACAGGCCAACCTCCTCCAGCCTTTGAGGACAAGGCTTCTTACTATGGGTGACCGTGCCTTCGGTTCAGTTGCACCCAGTCTGTGGAATGCTCTCCCTATCCATCTAAGGGCCCCACAGCCTTAAAGGCCTTAAAACCCATCTTTTTAGAAAAGCCTTTTAGGGCTAAAATTGTTATTTTAATGTTTCTGTTTTTATTCTATTTTGTATTTGTAGCACTTTGAAGACATTGAATTGACGTAAAGTGCGTTATAAATAAACTTTATTATTATTATTATTATTATTACACAAAGGCTTCAAAATGGAGTCCCATGACTTTTTTTAAGGTAGCATCAAATTAAGCAAGCTACTTCAAAACACATCTGTACTGTAAAATGGTGATTTTGGCCTGTCTTTCCTCTCAGGACTTGACTGTATCCAAGAATCAAAATCATGCAACAATCTCATAATTTTGATATAATTCATTAACATTATATTGAATTAATTGGCATAAAACATTTTTAGTTATTAACTCATTTCAATGACCAAAAGCATAATATTTAGCTGTTTTCTACCCTGTTAAACCATGATTTCCCCCATTTGGATCCCCTCTAAAGCATGGTGGGAAGACAAGTAAATAATCTCATAACATTTTATCAATTTTTACACAGTCTGTAGTGTTGACTGCATTCGGCAATCTCAACCATTCTACCCTGTTAACCACTTTATTGAAATAAAAAAGTAACTTTTTCTTTAATTACAGGAAATAAGTTTATCATAAAAGTTCAAGTATCAATAACTACAAACTCAAATTTAGCCCCAATCTAGCTTAATTCATGTTTATCTTACCTTATCTCAATGTAATGGTAATCAATCGTAATCAAAATGCATTTATGCACATAAGATGCAACTATGCCACATGTGGTGTGTTTTTCTAGTGCAGCAGTGATCACATGGTCACATGGTTTAAGCACAAAGGTGTCAAATATGTTCTTGCTTTTCTTTTACTCAGTGTAGGTCATAGTTTTGAGAGTTTTTAGAGAGCTTCTACAAGCACATCCGCTGCAATCTGAAAGTTGGTCAACCGGCTTACAGGCACTATGTTTAGTGCTAGGTTGCGAGGTTGTCTTCTCGCCAGATTGAATTGCACTGACTCAGTTATGAGTCCCTTCGTGTCCCTCCCTCTGCCTGTCCATTGACCTCTGCCCCCAGAATTGACCGTAAACGAAAATTATTTATGCGTGTGAAATGCATGTTTGATGTCCAACATGTGTTATGTTTTTCTAGTACAGCAGTACGGGTCTGTAACTTTTTTTGAAAATAAACATTGCTGGATAACATCGAGTCACATGGTTAAGCGCTAATGTGCCAGATATGTTCTCGCTTTGCTTTTACTGTCAGTGAAAAGGTCATTGAGCATTTGATTCACGTACTGACACTTTGGCTTTGTATAGCATTACATCTCCCACATCTAATCAATCCATAAACTTACCCACAGATCGAGCTGTTACAGAACTCCTCCTTGAAAGCACAGCTATAACAGCAGAATTAACAGCTGTGCTGTGTGCATCACCTGAGGTGTGGAGGGGCTTCACGCAGACATCTCCATTGCATTCTCTGCGCTTAGCACTGCTCTTCATAACATTCTAAAATTGTTTATGCATTTTCTTTGCATCCCTGTATCAATACTGTTGCACCCTGACAGTTCTTTAAAAATAATGGTTTCTTCATATTTGTCTCAAGTACTCAAGTTGACTATATCACTTTATCTTGCAGTTGAGCAGTACAAAAACTGTGAATTATTGTTAATATTATATTTTATTAATATATATTAATATAATATAAATGTCACGTTTTTCCTGTCACATTTCCTCTGCAAATTTCCAAGTGCTAATTCCCTGCACCTGTCCCTCATCAGTATGCCAATCAAACCCACTATAAAGCACACACACACACACACACACACAGTTTCTGTCTGGCCTCAACTAGAGAAACAGACGATCGCTTACCTCGATACCTTGTGAAACATATCTGTGATTCCACAATCTCCAAGTCGTCGCCGTGATCCTTGACTCGTCTGCTCCCTTGTGTATGTGTGTGCAAATGATCTCCTGCCTAAGAAAACCACAGTTATTGTATCATTTAGTCTTTCAATCCTCTGTTCTACCATCAAGTCACTCCTCAATTGCATTGCCGTGATCCTGACACCTTTATAAATAAACTTACCATTGTGTTCTCAAGTTGTTCCTCTCTCTTTCCTTTGTCTGTGTATATCCTGACAATAATATTATACATTATTATAAAATAATTGTATTATTACACATAAATGTGAATATATATAATAATATTCTATATTGTATCAAGCTGTTTTGCAGCCATAAAATATGAGTAGCTGGCCATTACACACAAAATGTTTTCAGAGAAAATTCATTGCTCATTTTTTCCCTAATAATGTGCCATTTATGAGCCACTGTGAAACTTAATGATATCAGAATCATCTATTTATTATCTATTTTTAGTAACAATACATCCCTGTTGCTACTTTGCAAGTCTATAACCACATATTTATGTTTGGAGGTAATAGTTTTAGAATTGTTATTGTTTGTTTATGTTGTTGGGGATTAATATTTGGAAAGGCGTTGCTGAATTTGTTATATTTCTTGAATTTGCATTTTACTGACAATGTCAGACTACCTAGTGTCCTCACATAATTCAGTCATGCCACATAAAAGTGTGGTTGAGCTAACACAACAGAGTGGAGAGATAAAAATGGGTTTTAGTGCTTCTATTGACTTTAACCTCATCAAATTTAGAGATATAGATTAGCTCTCTCCCTGTTTGAGAACATTGCACTGCACTGGCCCAGCCAAGCTGCCCTTATTGGGAGTAGATTTGCCCCCAGCTCCTCTAGCAGCTGAACCATTAATCACTCCAGTCTCATATATCTGCCCACAGTTGCTCCATCGCCATCACGCTCCTTCCTCTTTTTCTTCCCAAATCACATGCTGGTTTTACTTTTTCCATGCAGCAAAGTGTGCTAGTATCAGCTTTTTTTCTTTGTCTTTTGCATTCTGAAAGAGTTGATTACTCCCTTTCCTCACTCTCAACTCTGCACAGTCTTATTTTGATAAGTTTGTATGTTAAACTCAACTCGTTTCCAATACGCATCCTGATCTGTACGGTTCCTATCATTAAGTTAAGCCCGTCTGATGGGTCCGAGGCTAATGCTGCTTATTTTACACACCCAGACAACACCCCCACCCTCTTACCCCAACTCACCCTAAGCGGCTTTATTGAAACTATGCCAATGTGGCGTCACAGAAAGACTCATCCCTATGCATGTCGAGTCTGTTTAGACTGATTTGTGACTGTGTAATGTAAAAAAATGGCTTTAAACAGACATTTACTTTATAAGCATTGTTTTATGTTTTTGTTGCCAAGCATTGAGGGGGGAAAAGCAACTCTACCTAGACGGCTTGTCATCATCAATATTAATCATTATTATATAGTCTACCTATAGTTTTTTGTTTATTTTTTATATTTTGTTATTTTCACCAGTGGGCTAGCTCACTAATGTTGTCATTAACAAAACAATCAAATCGTTCTAATTAAACATTAGCTACTTGCAATGTGAGGCTTTGGAATCATAACTGAAATATTTACATACACTGACTCATTAAATTTACAGTAGCCTAATAAAAACTGGCACATGTGGTTCATAGTACACAATACAACCCCCCAAGCCTCCCCACCCTATAAAAACACAAAATATGAATAGGCTATACATTACCGATAACAAAAATATAATAGAACGAGATTTAAATAAAATGATGCTGCTGGCCAGTCAGACGCAGTTCAGAGCTGTCACAGATAGGTGGCTTCGCTCTGTGTGGTCACGCGCAGCCGCCGTACGTGGTGTGAACTGACGGATCAGGTAAGCGCTTTCAGCCTGTCTGCGACGACACAGCAGGTGAATGAATGACCGCGACGGAGGCTGTACGCATTTATCGCCACAACATCAAGGAAATAAAGATGTGATGTGGAATATTTTGGTCGGAATTGTCTGGCTGTAAAGTTGGGACGCGTCGCGGACAATTGTCTTAGTTACTGCAGGTAAATAAATATCAGCTGTTGACTTGACGCTCACTGACCGATAGTCTCTTAATGAGCTGGGAAAATAAACAGCTTTACTGTGCGGTTTAATAGACTGTTAAACTCTCGTTTCATTTTCAGTGTTTGTTTTCCTGAATTAACCTTCGATACTAGCCGCCTACTGCTAGTCTGTAAAAGTCGGCAAGTTTATTAAGTCGACTGCAATTATCATCACTAAAAATCACTTTTTAAGGGGCCTACCCATTGTCGTATTATAGCGTGTTTATTATAAGTAGATATTCTTTCAGTTCATTCGGCTACTATATATCTTTTTTATTTTTTGTAAATTTTAAAATTTATATTTAAATATAAATATACTATATAAAGTAATAGTGTAGGCTATTATTCAGAAATCAAATCCAATAGATTAACGTTACATGTTTGTCATTATTTGCCCAACCTCCTGTCAATCTAAACTGGTATGATGTCCTTTCTTCCATGATATTTTAGCCACTCTTTTCACTACACTGAAAGTAAACAAAGATTGGGTTTGTCAACCTCTAAAATGTCAAAATATGACTCTTGTTCGGTCCTCTGAAGCCATACAAAGCTTTTAGCAAACAGACTGAAATTTAGTTTGCTATTATAGCACACTAGTCATATGAACAAACTTTACGACACTTATGATGGTCTTTTTGGAGTCTTGAAACCTTGCAATAATAATTGCATGAGAAAGAGCGACCAGCACAATGTTCATAATTTCTCTTTTTGTGTTCCACAGATTAGAATGACATGAGTGTGAATAAATAATGACACATTTTTTGGAGGGGAATCATTTCAGTGTTGAACTGCATCATTATATCAGGGTATGCAATGCAATTTCAAACAAATCAGAACTAAAGAGCTTTTTCAACAGCAACAGCTGTTGACATAGGTAAAAAATAACAAGTTTTCTGTTTAGTCCAGTCCACCCTTTAAACCTAATTTATCATCGTTTTGAAATTTTCTCAATGAATTACCATTAAAACCACGAATGATGACCTCATTGGTCTGGTGTAAACATTATCTCAGGCCTTTATCTCCCCAGAGGGATCTTTGTTCCTACATGTAAACTGATTCTTACCTAGCAACCTTTCTGCATGTTTTCATCTTGTTGGGGAGGCAAAGAAGCTTCACTATACTACACTTCACCTCAGTCTTTCGAGGCTATAACGGGTCTCTGCTCTTATTCCCTTAAAACTAAAATAGGCCTAGTTGTATTCTCTGGTGCTTCCTGAAAAACATGTGTATTGCACATCTGAACATATCACACATCTGAACATATCACACATACTGTACAGTGCTGTTTTGTTTGTGCAGTTACTTTGAACTCTTTTCCCATCAGAGAATGCCTTTTTATTATGAAACTTTTTCTTTCTTTGCTGCCAAAGGAGATCGTGAATTGAGGTCAGTTTCTGATATTCTATACTGTGTTTTATTATGTAATTTTACCTGTGACCCTCATATGCTTGTTTAGTAGTTGCTTGTGTAGAGTTTGTTTACACATTTTTCAGACCTTTTTTCTGGCTGACAAATCACCTGTGATATTTCGTAGTAGTGTACATAATAACAGTGATGTCTGTAAATTTATGTAGCCGAAGTAAGTGTAGCAGCCTTTTTGTGCTGAACTATAAAATATGGTGTGGAAATACACTATAAAAGTATTTCTTTTGACCTTCTGACTTGATGAAAGTTGGAAAAGTTGTGATGGGCACACAAACAGCTTTTTAATCAGTGAATCTGTAAAGTCTCTCTTATTCACCGTCTATACAGTAAACAAATACTGTAAAAAATAATTGAATAGTAATAATAATAGTAATTTATACAGTAAAATAAGTAATATTGTGAAATATTATTAAAATGTAAAATTATTGTTTTCTATTTGAATATATTTAAAAATGTAACTTATTCCTGTGATGGCAGAGCTGAATTTTCAGCATTATTAGACCAGTCTTCAGTGTCAGACATGATCCTTCAAAAATCATTCTAATATTCTTTTCTAATTATTATCAGTGTTAAAACGGCTTAATATTTTTGTGGAAACTGTGATGCATGTTTTCATGATTTTTTGATTAAAGGGGTGGTTGATTGCGATTTCACTTTTTTCATTTTAAATAGTGTGTAATGTTGCTGTTGGCGCATGAACAGTATCTGCAAAGTTGCTGCACTGAAAGTTCAACGTAAGAAGAGATATCGTCTTTTAAAAATCAGGAAGTTTAATGCCTACAAAAACGACGTCAATGGGACTACAACGAGATACTTTCCGGGTTTTATACGTAACTAACCCATAAATTTACATCAACCCTCCCTCCGGAATATGCAAAAAAGGGGACATGGCCATATTTCTGCTGCTTTGTCAAAGAGGAAGAGTTATAGTGGAGAGCAGTAGTCATGCCGTCGAAAGTGTTATTTTCACCCAGCTGTCAGGTCTTTTGTGTTCTGGCTTCCTACGGACGCTGTAGTTCGTTAACAATGGCTACAATTTATGTTTGATAAATGTTTGATAAAAAGGCTACGCAGTTTAGCCAATTGCAACAACTAACCAATCTGAATCCATTGCCTGTTTCTGAGGGAGTGGTTTCATAGAATCAGGAAGTCAACCGGTCGTTCAAATGACAGAGGAGAAAGCGGCTTACAACAAAGGTGAAATTTATGAAAAATAAGGCTTTAAAAAACAAAGACATGTTATATTGCACCCCATAAACACAATCATGCAAAGAAAAAAAGCAGTCAACCACCCCTTTAATAGAAAGTTGAAAATAATTTATTGTGAAATAAAAATCTTTTGTATTTTAATTTTGTATCAGCATTCTTGCTGAATAAAAGTATTAATTTCTTTAAAAACAAAACAAAACAAAAACATATTTTGAACAGCAGTGTAAATGTGACCCTTCTCCTCGTAAGAAAGTTTGAACTATTTGTAAATTTCCATACGAAAAGGTCCTTAGAATCATGCTCAATTTTCACAGTAAATGCACATTAATACCAAATACATATTTTCCTCTCCAGGTACTGAGGTCAGACATGTTGTCAGGGGAGGAAATCCTATGCAGCACCCAGCAGGTGATCGCAGGGCTGGAATCTTTGCGTGGAGAGAACCGCACGCTGCTGGGCAGCCTGCAGGACACGCTCCAGAGCCAGAAGTCCAGCGAGAGCGGCAGCCTGGAGCAGGAGAAGACCAGCATCATTTTAGACTCTCTGGAGAGGATTGAGCTGGGCTTAGGAGAGGCACAAGTGAGCGACGCAGTCATCTTCATTCATCTGTCACGCTAAGAGCATTTCCACTCACCCTTAGCTGTCTGTTACCCGCTCATCCAGGTAATGATGGCGCTGTCAGCACACCTGGGCTCCTTGGAGGCAGAGAAGCAGAAGTTGCGTGCTCAGGTGCGGAGGTTGTGCCAGGAGAACCAGTGGCTGAGGGATGAGCTGGCCCGGGCCCAGCTGCAGCTACAGGAGCGGGAACAGGAAGTGGTTACTTTAGAGGAGCAGAACAGACACCTGCAGTTCATGAGCAGCATCCGCAAGTACGACCACGAAGAGCCGCCACTGGTAAGGGTTCATCTTCAAAACATTCATACAGTTAATATTAGGTTCTTAGGCTAAACATTTTGTTCTAGATTAGCTTTGTGTTTCTATTGTTGCGTGCTCAATCAATCATGTTTCCTGATAATAATTAAACAAACGTTAATAAAACAATTCCCACCACAGTGTCAAAAAATAAATGCATGGTGGACAAAGCATTGGTTACAAGTCAGCTTGAAATTGCTATAACAAGAAGAAAAAGTTGAAATCTATTAGTTTTAGTACAAATCAACCCCTGGGACATAAAAGTACCCAAAGTTAAAGAAACTTTTTGACGAAGACCTCCATATAGGCAAAGATTGTTTATGTCTTTCTACTGTAATTATGACAGCGACTTTTTTGTTAACAAAAACTGACTGAGGAGTATTGATATATCAAATTGAATAACCATGAATCGTTTTATGATTTTAAGAACAGTATGTTCTTCAATAAGAAAAAATAAATATGATTGCATTTTTTTAATTTTGAAAATCTAGTGTACATAACAGCACTTATTTATATACCTTTAAATATCTTGTCTAAATACAATATTTATTTATTTTTACCATCTTGTTCAAATACAATATTTAATTTTACCAGAATAATAAGCATAAGATATACATTTGATGCCTCAATCAATAGATAAAAATCAAGTTGTATCTCAACTAGGAACCTCAAGATGACTTAAATGGTTATAGTTAAAAAAGTTTTATACATTTTTGCATACAAGTATTTTATAACTTTATACGTGTGATTTCTAGACCTGGAAAATTGATTTTAAGAACTGGATGTTCTTCAATAAGAACAAATAAGGAAAAGAAATATGACTGTATATTACATCTTTTATTTGTTTTTTAGCATTTTAATTTATATTAGAATTTGATGATTTGAACATCTTAATAATCATTTATTAATTGAAAGTGATTTTGGAAGTGTGCTGAAGCCCCCTTGTGGGCCCTGACACCATGGTTGAGAACCACTGGTCTAAACGCTTTCCGAAATATATCATGGCATGTTTATGCTGTTTGTTTGTTACAGGAGGATAAAGATGCCTCTTCAGGGAAGGAATCCCTTGATGATCTCTTTCCTACTGAAGAAGAGGAGCAATCACACAGTACATCAACCCTCACAGACCACAGCTGTTCCTTTACACATTTGTTTTCAGAGTTTTTGCCATGTCAGCTGTTAGGGTAGAGTAAGCTAGGTTTAGTGTGGTGTTTGATTTCAAGAACAGTTAGGACAGTTTAGTAGAACCTCACATTACACTTTAAACTTCTGAAAGATTGCACTTTTTTATTTCGATAAGGGTAGAGGAAATTGAGAAATGTCACAAGATGGATTTGAACTCATAATCTATCTATTGGAGCATCTCACCGCAGCTCTTGTATTTGCAGTGTCTCGGCCACACAGTAGTGCCGCCGCTGCTGCCCAGCAGGGAGGATATGAGATCCCTGCCCGACTGCGAACGCTCCACAACCTGGTGATCCAGTACGCCTCTCAGGGCCGCTACGAGGTGGCCGTGCCACTCTGCAAGCAAGCTCTGGAGGACCTGGAGAAATCCTCGGGCCACAGCCACCCAGATGTTGCAACCATGCTCAATATCCTGGCTTTAGTGTACAGGTCAGTCATATGGAACAACAAATAATCATCATTTACAGAATCAATATTAAGTTGTATTTAAATTATAAGCTTATTAAATAATTATTAATAATATGTTGCTTTAAAGGGATCAGAACAAATACAAGGAAGCTGCCAATCTCCTGAATGATGCATTGGCCATCCGTGAGAAGACGTTAGGCATGGACCATCCAGCAGTATGTACTGTTTGATTTCTTTAGGTAATCAAAAAATTCTTATATCCCTTTCCTTGAATTTATGTGTTTGTGTTTGTAGGTGGCAGCTACTCTGAATAATCTGGCCGTGTTGTATGGAAAAAGGGGGAAGTACAAAGAGGCGGAGCCCCTGTGTAAAAGAGCTCTGGAGATCAGAGAAAAGGTACTGACATAATAGAAGGATGGTAATCCCACCTGTCAGATCATATCCACTTACATCACTGTGCAAAAGTTAAGGGACAGTAAGATTTCTTTTTGAAAGAAAAGTTTGTACCTATCTTGAAAATATCCTTTATCTTTATCCAGTAAATCAAGAACAACTGGAAAAGTCATGGGGCCTTTAAATATTGTTGTGGACATTGGGGGGCCTTGGAGTCAGAAAGATTGAGAACCACTGGTCCAGTCTAAATATCTTGTCTATATTTTCATTTTATTTATTTACCTTTAATTTACCGGGAAATAATCCCATTGAGATTCAAAATCTCTTTTTCAAGGGAGTCCTGGCCAAGACAGCAGAATAGTAGTTCCATATTAAAAAATAAAACAAAATATACAAACATTTGACAGAAAAAGACATTTGGCAATATAACATCATCTCAACATAATCACAGCAGCGCTCAATAACAGCACATGTGCATTTAGTACTCAAATAGTCCTTTATCCTAATTTTAAACTGGTTCATTGTCGGTAAAGTCAAATTTTAGCTGTTTTTAGCAAAAATTTGTCTGTTGACAGGTGCTTGGGATGGATCACCCCGATGTAGCCAAGCAGCTGAATAACTTAGCCCTCCTATGTCAGAATCAAGGCAAATACCAGGAGGTGGAGCAATACTATGAACGTGCCCTGCTAATTTACCAGAGCCGGCTGGGTCCTGACGATACCAATGTGGCCAAGACGAAGAACAACCTGGTGAGGATTGGAAATGAGTTATTTAATAACAATAGCAGTATTATATAATGCGTGTTATGTAACATACCGTTCTTGTGCTCCTCAGGCCTCCTGCTACCTCAAGCAGGGTAAATACAGGCAAGCTGAGGCTCTTTATAAAGAGATTCTGACTCGTGCTCATGAGAAGGAGTTTGGCTCAGTGGAGGGTAAAATTAATTTAACATCTGCCTCCAGAGAATTATCTACGCACCGTAGTTTGGTCTATTAAACATACCTGTCCAATAGTAAATTAATATTTTCACATCTATAAAGGGGACGGACGACCTGTTTGGATACATACAGAGGAGGGATGCTCTAGACAGGTATGTTTCCAATCCAAATATATGTTTGTAAGGAGAAATAGCTTTTTCTTTGACATTTTCCTCTGTGTGTGTGTGTACTGTAGGATGGTCTAGGAAGTCTAAAGCGCAGCGGATCATTTACCAAGCTTCGGGAATCCATAAGACGAAGCAGCGAAAAACTTGTTCGGAAGCTGAAAGGAGTCGGAACAGAAGAAACGACCCCTCGAGCTGCTGGGTAATTTATATTCTGCTTTTTGTTCAGTTCTCATCACTTTTTATGTAGAACAGAGCAGAATTTTTTAACTACTACTCTATTTTTAAAAAGGATGAAGAGAGCCAATTCTCTCAATGTGCTTAATGTGGGTCTTAAAGAGAATCAGGAGGCTGCTATGGTAAGTGCTGAGTCTTTGCTTTCAAATTTTCTCAAGTATTTAAAAATATTTCACATATAATCCTTGTGTAGTTTTCTCATACTTTTGTTTTGGGATTTGAACAGACCCCTAACCATACATTTCCAACTGGTTTCCCACCGGTTGTGGTTTGGACATGTATGATACCTCAAATCTTGTTTAGGAGAGGTGCTCAAATACATTTAAAAGTTTTTTTAATAATTACTCCAGTCTTCAGTGTCACATGATCCTTCAGAAATCATTCAAAATATTGATTTGGTGCTCCAAAAACGTTTCTTATTATTATCAATGTTGAAAACTGTTTTCGAGGGTTCTTTGATGAATAGAAAGTTTATTCACATTTATTGAACAGCATTTATTCATAGAAATCTTTTGTAAATGTCTTTACTGTCACTTTTAATCAATTTACTATGTACTTGCTGAATTAAAGTATTTTGTTAAAAAAATAAAAATTTAGTGACCACAAAGTTTTGATTGATGAATGGAAGGGTATTTTCACAGGAATTAGATTGAGATTGATTAACAGATGATTAAAGCCTAGTTTGGTCTTTTCAGAAGCCCAAGAGGCTGACAGACACACGGGGTCTGAGTTCCAGCACGCAGAGTTTAGCCCGCCGCTCGTCTCTGGGTGGAGACAGCTAACCTTCAGCCACACATCAGGACACCAAAGAGATGTCAACATCTAAATGGTCTGTAATAACTGCAGAGATCACATTTGATAATAATATGTGACAATGAATGCAGTCTGTCAAAGTGCTCCTGGGAAAAGGAAGCACACTTTGGCTTTACAAAAAGAAGCAGCTTTTTTTTTTACTTTGTTGAAATCAGTTTGATCTCTGTGTTGTTGTTGTTTTTTAAAATCAGTTGCATTATAAAAAGTCACACTGAATTTTAACTTATTGCATTCCAAAGCTAAGACCAGATTGAGGTTTTCCTAATAATACAATCCAATATTTATTTATTGTATTAATATCCAATATTAATACATATTCATTCCTACGATTGCTATAATTTGACCACAACCTTCATGCAGTTTTTTTGTTGCTTGGCAACATTTGCTGGTGAAATAGTCATCTCAATAGAAATCCACATAATCGGGAGTTTTGTGCGAGAGCGAAAAAGTTCCCCATGCAAATTTTCCTCAAGTTGGATGTGCAATTTTGTCACATTGACCAACTTTCTGCATGGTTTGAAAGTAACTTCTGTGAGCTGTGCTTCATGCATCATACACTGTAGACAATTCATTTTTGCCCATGAAATTTCTCCAAAATTTTGCTAATGTGACAGCACCTT
The DNA here is from genome assembly GCF_051911475.1 of Siphateles boraxobius. Lineage (NCBI taxonomy): Eukaryota > Metazoa > Chordata > Actinopteri > Cypriniformes > Leuciscidae > Siphateles > Siphateles boraxobius. Next base: position 25,911,636 of record NW_027509186.1, on the reverse strand, counting down.
AACACTGTTTATTTAGAATAGTGTAGTATTATGTAAAATACATTCAGTGTTCTCACTCTATCATGCAGTAAAATGATAGGATTGGAATTGAACAATTTCAATTGCACACAAATCTTAAAATCGGATCTAAATGCACTTAAAATACCTAATTAAAGCTACATGTTACATTCCAAGATAAATTAAATAAATTGCTGAGGTAATGTCAAAAAATTGTGGTACGTACTTGTGCCTATAAAATAAGGGACTTTTTATTTTTCAATTTCAAGCACATATTGTATGTATAAATATATATATGAGTCGATATATGCTGTACTATTGTTTTAGTTTTAGCACTCATTACAATAGGACGGATTTTATAAGAGCAGAACTTCAGGGTACAAGAGTAATTTACTGTATATAACCTGAATCTAGTTGAGTGGAAGTAGTTATTGAGAGGTAAAGGCATTTGGATCTATAATTCAATGAGTTGTTACATAATCTAAACAGTTGTACATGCTACATGATTGACTGTTACATTTGCGCATATGAGCTTAGGGAGTATATTTATGTACACAATGTTGCTGATGAACCAAATAAAATTGTTCTACCTCTGTCTTAATCGAAATGTGTACTGTCTGACAAATAGGTGCATGAAAGCTGATATGGCCCGAATCAATAGTTGGGGCCTCATTTATAAAATGTTGTGTAGAAACCAAACTACATTTGATCCAAGATCATTTCTCAAATGTGTGTACATGTGATTCAGGGAACAAACGTACGCACAAAACAAGTATGCCTCTCTTCCAGATGTGAAATTTATGAATCACAAATGATCTTGAAATTGTGTGCAGCTGAATGGTTTCAGATCTCCGCCTTGTAAACGGCTCCTAATTAATGTCATTAACATTTAAAAGAGCACCATTCAACATCCAAATCCTTTACTTGAGAATGGCGAGCGGCAAGAATTGCTTCGATTTCCAAACACCTGAGGTTCTCCGACTCTCTTCCATAAGGAAAAGCGCATACGTCTTTTTAGATCCTGAGATGGCAAATATGAATGTTGGCGTGGATTTTAGCACACACATTAAGTTCAAATCTGTGCATTCACACGTTTTATAAATGAGGCCCCCTGGTGTCTTCCAGTAGTCTCTCCCTAACTGCGGTGATCTAGTTTTGATTTAGTGTGCGTTTGTGCTCTCTACCGCTGCTTCTGAGACAGCATGTTGCACTTCAAACAGTACAGAACGACATTGGTTAAAGAACAGCATTTATTAATGCTTCTGGGTTTGTTGTAGAAAACACTAAAAAAATACATATATACACATTTTCTCAATTTTGTTCCTTTCCGCTGTAAGAGACCTCAGGCTTGATGCGCAATCTGAGCAATTTTCTGGAGCATATCCTCAGACTGCAATTGTTCCAGGGTCAGCAGAGACAAACCCAACTGATCCTCCTGCCACACAAAGATTCTTATGAGAATTATGCACCTCACAAACTCATCCCAGCTAATGTATCGTTACGCTCTCACTTTTTGCATACACTTGATTTCAGTTGCTTCTAAATTTAGAAATAATACAAGTACAAACTTACTGAATGAAACCCACTAAACATGACAGGTTTAGATCATTGAATCGGTGACCGTGGTCACCCATGATTTGACCTTACCTGTCTGAAGGGCTGTGCCATCTGTCGCAGAAAGTGTTTGGCTAACTGCGCCGTCTCATCAATGGTCAGATTTAGGCTTCCATCTGTGAGGTGTTCCTGGATCCAGCGGGGCAGCTTTCCTCGCTTATCTGCTCGTGCGTAACGCTGAGGGAAAAATAACAATTAAACAACAAAGAAAAGTTTGCATGCTACTTTCCAACCAGTTTACTTACTTTATCTGCAAAGATCATCAGGCCATAGTCTGTTTTGCCTCGGATGACCCGACCCACACACTGAGCCGCATGCCGCATCGCGTCAAAAGTCAGGAAGTCATTTTCCCGGATTTGAAACTGCTCTCTGAGGTATTCCAACCGTGCCTGATTCAAGCAAACAGGTCAGGGGTTTTATTACAGACAGTATTAGAAACCATGATCTAGGAGCTCTACATACCTTGAGGATTCGGCTCTGAGTGTAAACATACGGCACTCCAAACATGATAACGGCACGACCAAAATGATGAACTGGAGGTTAAAAGGAAATACTGATCAAAAAAAGGTTTAACTTAATTTTATTAAAGAATTTGCGGATTAAAAACAAACAGTGCTAAATTGATCAAGGGACTAGTATCCACCAAAGTCAATCCCCTCGGACACTTTCCCTCTTGCCACGGAGAGCAGAATTGCTCCTCTGCCGTTCTCACAGGCCTGGAAGTGAAAGATAACAAAAGTGATTACATAATTACAGGACACTTAAAATAAAGTCAACATTATATAAGACGATTAAGGGAAATAGGATTAGGGAGCATTAAAAACCCAATGATTATTGACCTCCTGATACTTCTCCAGGGCCATGCTAGTCTCGGCTGCATCTTGGGTCTCTATGAAAATGAGCTTGTTCCTTTGGATGTTCTCAAGGATTCCCTACAAATCCAGCAAGTTAATTAGTTATGATTATAATAACAGCACTTTAAATGATCGGAGAAGGAATCAAGTTGCTTCTTTATACCTGTTCATACCAGGAGGCCACAATGTTCTCCATGTAAATGTAACTTGTGAAGAATGCCACAATTCCGTCAGGGACAATGGCGGACATTTCCAGCAGCAAGTTTCCATAGTTCCGGATCACAGCTATGGGATGTAGTAAATAAAATGGTTCTTTTTCAACAGCACTCAAAAATAAAGCCAATTTCACAAACAAAATTATTAAAACAACTTACCAAAATCTTCTCTGGTCTCAAACTTGGAGGTCATCGCTACCTGATCATTCCCTCGACCAACAATCTGAAAAAATTGGAAAAACCAAATTGCCTGGATAAAAAATTCTAATACAGCTTAATGCAGTGCTTCTCAACAAGGGGCCCAGAGAATGACTTACAAGTATTTAAGTAAATAAAGAATTATTATTAATATATTAAAAGAATTAAACTATACTATAAAATTATCAAAAACACAAATACAAGAAGTAAACTACTGTTAACTTCTGGAATCAATAAATTAATTGTAGTTAATCAATTTAATATATTGTCATAATTACAGCAGAAATACTGAAAATATCCGGACTGTATATGGGGGGGGGGGGGGGGGGGGTCTTGTCTTTGACATCCGTCTCGTATATCTTCTTTCAAAACTTTCAATTAAATATGCAAATATTTGTATAATTGCACTAACAGTTTGGTGACATTGCCATAGTCATAACTCACAAGAGGGCACAGGCAGGTTCGTGCCAGTGTCATGGTGAAGGAAGCCACAGTTACTGGGCGGAAATCAAGGATGCGTGGGTAGATGTCCAGCGGAGAGAGCGTCTAATTCGGAGACAGAATTAAAAATGATCTTAAATCCAAAAGTTGCTAACCCAGAATAGTGAAGTTTCTAAAATAAATAACTTCAGAAGATAATAAAGGATGATTTAGAAGTGTAGGCTACTGAGGTTTGATGACAAGTGACACTTGGCCTGCACACTTTAAGGTGAAAGTGAAGTGTGTCTTACACAGATGGCATGAGTGTTACAGTGGGATTATAATGAAGAGATTAGTGGGTAGGGTGTGTGTAATCTAATATTCATGCAAAGATATGGCATATGGATTATGGAGCACAGCTTACCCCGGATGTGATGATAACTGACTGAAAACGCCCAAACACTGGCTTTATGGCGATAGAGGGGTCCATACAACTGCAGAGAAAGGAAAAGTTAGTGATAATGCTAATAAAATGAAATGAATAGACATTTAATAGAAATGACAAATTGCAGAATGAAGCACCTGAAGTGAAGAACAGGATTCGCAATTGTTGGCGTTTTATCTTCAAAGGGTTCAATGATGATGGTGAAGCCTAAAAGAGAATGATTACTTATTTCAAAACTCACTTTTGAAGGAAATCATAAGTAGAGCAGCTTTCTGTTGGTCGCTGCGGTGTTTCCTTGTGACTAACTTAAATGCTGCAAAACCTGCTAAATCTTCAGCCCTCATGCTAAATTCCTGATCACATGGATTCCAATTGGAGTGACTGGATTTCCATGTAAAGTTGCAGAATAAGGGTAAAGAAGACGGCACCATCATGGTGGCAGGAGGGCAGGATGAGGCTTTCTTACCTTTGCTGTAGGTGCTGACAAGTGTGGCAAAGTGTGAGATCAGGGTAATGGCTGAGAAGTCAGCGATGTCTGCAATCTCCAGCGTCCTCAGCAGTGAGCGCAGCCTCTCGGCACAAAATCTGGAAGTGGATTAAATATACATTTAGGCTGGGGTGAATATGTGGCTTCATTACTTAATAATGACCATCAGTACTATTTCCAGTATGGGGTGGCAGAAGAAACTGACTGTTTCTTTTTCTCACCTCAGGGGTTTGCGGTCAATGCAGACCTTCTCGAAGATGTCTTTGAGGAACTGAGGAGCACTCTCCTGCACCACATGATGGATCCGCAAACGTGCCTTCAGGTACTCGAGGAAGCGCTTCATAAAGCCTACAAAGTGCTCTGCAGTGCGGATGCTGCCAGGAACAGCCTCTGTAGTGAGAGTCGCATGAGTCAAACATATCTGGACACTGAAGCCACACTTAAAAATGTATGAATGTCTTTACTTCATAAATCAAAATATGTAATTTAAAGAAATATAGTAATTTGAAGCAAAACATTTCACAAAAGTCATCTGTTAGGTTTTAAATGATAGGATAGATATTGTATTTTTATTGTTCAAAATCAAGAAAAAAAGTATCTAACTAAAAATATGGGACCAGTTTAAAAGTCATCATAAAAATATGACATTTGTTCGCAGATACAAATTGGTTTGACATATTGCATCTAATTCAATGACAGGCATCTTTTTAAGTGTGGCTTAAATGTCCAAATACTTTGTGGGTCGTTGTAGATAATAAAAACTGACCTTGGAGGATTTCATCAGGCAAAACTGGATTGGACAGATAAATGTCAGTCTCTCGGGCAACATTTGCTTCTTTAAGACCCTCAACTAATCTCCTGTATTCTTCTCGAAGTTTGGCAGCATCCGTTTCCTTAATTCTTTAAAAGAACAAGCAGAATGCAGGAAATTAAAGACATTACCCATGTAGTAATAAATAAGACACTCGTTAATTCACTCTCGCACTATTTTGTCACACTTGCTAATGGTGTTTTGCAGGGTTTCCACGTTTGTCTGGCAGCGATCCAGCGTCCTCCTGGTAATGTTGACGCTCATGGAGTCAATACACACATTATCTAGAGGGAACAATATCAGCTTAAATAACCATGATCTGTCTGCATGATATGGATGACAGTGACAAGCACTGCAGTTTGCTACTCACCGATGTTGTGAGCCTCGTCGAACACGACTACAGATTTCTTTGCAAGCTCTTTTGAGACCACGTCTGCAATTTTTGGATCTAGTAAGTAGTGGTAGCTGTACACTACTATGTTTGCGTGAAGAATCTGAATGAGGAAACATATGAAAGCAACAACAATCAATCGCATGCATAAAAAACCATTATACTAAATCTAGCATCATACTAAATCTAGCAAAGTACTCACTGCGTAACGTGCCAGGAAGTACGGACACCAGCCCTTTCTACGCCCAAAGTCCTTCAGATCATCCAAGTTATATATACCAGGGGGAATGGGCACTTGTCTGCCAACTGAATCAAATTCCTGCATACAGGAATTCAATTTTAATAGTGTTATTTAAATCTTTTACTCTGATTACAAGATAAAAAATAAAAAAAACATTTCATTTTATTATACAGTTCAAATTACAATTTGGAAAAAAAATATTTTAAATAATAATAATAGTAAAATAATAATAATTGTAAATATATTAAAAAATATGTAATTTTTTATTTACATGGACTTATTTATTTAATACACTACAATACAATAAAACATACTGTAATTCCCTGCATACAGGACAGACCAAAAACTGAGTGACTCATGACACAAACTGTGGCAGGATTGTAAAGTAAAAAAAAAATAATAATAAGGCCAAATGCTAAAGCATATACTTGAGAAATACTTCATACCTCATAGAACTGGCAGACAGGTTGACTCGGGTTACTGTGATGCTGCGCTCGAATATACGATGCTGTCAGACTGTGACACTTTCCATCTACTTCTTTTCCAAAACGCAGAGAGCTCACCTGTAATCAGACATTCGCTTCCACTTAATGAGTTCACCTGCACACAAATTTTACTGAAGCTCATTTAGCAGCCTCTACCTCAGGATGAATGCACAGGTTTTTCCGTGAAGAAAGTGCCAGTGCGAGGAAGTCGTTTTTTGCTCCTGTTTGCTTTGTATAATAGTCCATTAGTTTCCTTAGCTCTTCCACAACCTGACAGGAGAAGAGAGGATGCAAAAAACTCACACTTGATTAACTGATGAAAAGTAATTAAAATAGGATGAGTTTTTATGCAATGGGTTATAAACATGTATATAATGTCAGTTATTGAATACCTTTTCTATCTCTGGAACAGTTCGAGAGCAGTAGACAAGCTTGGTGACTTCTAAAGGGTAAGCCTGCAAGAGGTGAAAATATAAATGAAGATATGTGCAGAGTTATCAAACTGTCAGTCATTTTATTGAAGTTTCCGATTGTATAACACAGTCATTCAGAAATCACTCGCCTTCTGGTAAGCAACGATGAGGGAAAGAAGAGAAATAGTTTTTCCTGTTCCTGAGGGCATCTCGAGAACTCCATGACCCTTTGCAAACACATATTAGAAGAGAGAAACTATATTATATATATATTTCACTAAGTCATTTAAACGCCTCTGTTGTGAGACAAATGTAAAATGAACAAATTTGTCATGTAGTCTCTCCATTAATATAAGATTACAAAAAATTAGTTAATAATAATTCGAAAAGAAATAATTCTGTGGAAAAGAAAAGAAAAGCAGTTTAAATGTTTTATCTTTTAGATTTTACATTAAGAATAGCATGTAACATTGCATGAAATGTCATGTCAACTACCCATTATTTTACTGTATAATATATAAAACGAAATTGGCTCAATGGATGAATGGATTATAATATACCTTTGCGTCCAGCGTCCTCTTCAGCTCAAGCATGTACGAGTATTGTTCGGGATAAATGTAGTCATATGGAAAATAGACTAATAGCCCGTCGATATTCAGCCTAAAGGGATAAAAGGGAAATTAAGGGGAGAAAACTTCTGGTAAATAAACACTGGGTTTGCAGCCATGCTACTAACGTTAGTCCATATATTAATCTGACGGTTTTACTCACTTCATGGTAGCTGGTAGCTTTACAGCCCTATAACACTTCTTGTGGTCAGTTTTCTTTAATTTCACACAATTATATATCTATATATAACTGTCATGCGTATATTACACAAATGACTACTATCGAATTATACGGGCGTTCCTTGCAGCACGAAAAACTGTCGCAATTAAAATGCGTAATTGATTTTGCTTCTGTGATTGGTTGTTAGCTTGAAAACCCTCCCCCAGACTCTCATCTCATTGGATGATACGCATGTCAATTCAACTTTTTGGCGGAAGTACATTTAGAACCACGGGGTTAGACCTAAATAATCAAAAAAGAGTCCGGAATAAACTTTCACTAGAAAAATAATATTCTGCCCAACTAGTTGTACTTTACTAGCATCAATTATTTTAAAGAGTTTAGTGTAAATAATAATAATAAATAAATAAATAAATGTATTATAATAATACAAAATAGAATAAATCTTTTTCATTAAATAATTAATATTTGGACCTTAGAGTATATAATAAACATTAATACAAGAATAAATACATGAAAATATGAAATGAAAGAAAGAAAGAATGTTTTTTATAATATTTATTTTTATTTACATGAACATTTTATTTAATATATTACAATGCAATAAAACATACTTCATACTTTATACCCCAACAAAGATAAACCTTTACAAAAAAAATCCTTTGTACTCATAGGCAGGGAAAATAAGTATTTTAGAGCACAGGCCAGAGTAGACAGAATACAATGTTTTATCTGCATAATGTTTACTCATATGGAAGTAAATCAAAAACTGCATTTTGGGCCATTCCTTGATAATATGCTCCTAATTTGACTAAAAATTATACCTTCCTCAAAACTTAATGAAAATGTTTTTGAAATTTTTCAAGAAAAATGTACTATATAGCCAAACTCCCAATTTAATTCGCTGCTAAACTTAGCTTAATGAGTAACAGCAAATTTAAAAAATGAACAAATTGTCAGATTGCCAGATCAGAATGACCAAAACCCAGGAAAACACTGCTCTTGTAATGTTATCTATTAACACTGTTGTGTAATGACCTGATCACCTTATGGAAATGAATTGATCGATTGATCATTGTATCTTTTAAAAATGACAGCATCACAGAGTTTTCACAATTATTGCCTATTTGTGATAATAACGTGGTTAAAAATGTGCCATAACTCTGCAGCATCTGTGGCACAACCAGCTATTGCTCTTTAATCCCAATTCTTTCATTGTCCTCTGAAACAGGCATAATAAGATGGCATGGGTGAGCTGACACTTATATCAAAGTATCTTAAGTGAATCCCCTCATATCTCATGTCTCTCCTCCACAGTCTTATAACGGTCCATGATGCTAAGAACATCATCCAAAATGGATGGTCCCAGGTCCAGGTCCAAACCCATTAGAGACTCTGAGCGTGACACACTGGGTGAGATAGCCGGAGACTCACAATTTTCGCTCCGCAGGTCCTCATTACTGAGCCCTGCATCAGAGTCCAGACTCAAGCCTTGTTTTGGATCCAGCGGACCACAGCCTTCCGACATGGAGTCGTCCGAGGAAGCCTCGGATAAGGAGCCCGTGGAAGGCACCAGGTGTGGCAGGACTGGGATCGAGGCGGAGAGAGTTAGGTCACGGCAGGGATCCCTGCACTTCCCAATCCCTTCCTCACACACAGACATGGAGCGCTGCTGCTGTGGACTGTGATGGTGTTTCTGCTGCTGATGAACAGGAGCCGACTGCTCATCTAAATGCAGACGGGGGGGTTTAGGAGGAGGTTGCACTGGCGCGATAAACACCGGCATGGAGATTGTGGTTTTGAGGAGAGAGTTGTGATGATAATTATGACTGCGATGGTAAGTGTGGCTCTTGCTGTTCACATCGCAGATCTCATCCAGTCTTCTGTCCATGCTGTGAGAACGAGAGCTGGGCGGTTGATTGAGGGCAGGAAGCATGTCAAGTTTGCCTTGTAAGAATCCCACATCGCCAAACATGTCCCCCTCTCCCTCAGGCCCGACATGAGCACTGTGACGCACATCACCCAACGGCGGGCTTATCATGTCGCCTGAAAGAACGTCCCGTATTTTCAACTTCTTGCCTCGCTTTGGTGTAGATGTCTTTAAGTACATGGGTGTCTTGGCTGGCATTCTGTTTCCCAGTATTTGGTGTGAAACGTCTGTATTTGTAGCAGAAATGAAGAGGAACCTAGTCCTCAGTCTGATATTAGCTCTTTCATACGTTTTGATTGGTCGGTCACCTTTATTTCACTTTTAAATCCCAAAATGGCAACTGGAAGTGACGTCCTTAATGTCTTATGTAAACTCTTCAGCAACTCCTGGAATTTATCATCACAACAGCAAATCTGAGGAACAAAAAAGGAGAAGAAAGATTTGCAACCTGTGAAAGTCAAGAGTGTGTTGTACAATTAAAAATACGAATACACACACAGAGAGAGAGAGAGAGAGAGAGAGAGAGAGAAGCACATTTATTTATTTATTGTGCAATTTGAACAAAAAAGAAAACAGCTGTTTTTCTTCTCTCCTGAGCGGTGATGTATATGTTTTCTCTCTAGTCTTTTTTGGAGCTACTTACCTTTAAATTACAAACCCTCAGAATTTTCAGGGTTGGATTTTTTGTAAGATAAAATAGCGAATACATTGTGTGCATGCATGCCTTTATGAGTATATTTTTGACTGCCCTAGAACATTATTGTATTCAACATTTAGATGTAGTGTGAAGATACCTTTGGAAATCACTGAATACAACAGACTAATAGCACAGTATTATTATTTACTTGGAGTAAGTATAAATATACTCTCTCTCTCTCTCTCTCTCTCTGTGTGTGTGTGTGTGTGTGTGTGTGTGTGTGTGTGTGTGTGTGTGTGTGTGTGTGTGTGTGTGTGTGTGTGTGTGTGTGTGTGTGTGTAAGGGAAAGACAGAATCAAAGTGGTTATTTTTACTAGCAGACTTTTGTTAATTACGCGATTGCTGGCGTATAAAAACTGGAGCATTAAATCAAGCACATTTCTGTTATTGTTTCTCTATGAGAGCCATATGTTTTTACCATTTAGACAGTTCACAGCTTGTTGCTGAGATTTACTCGTGTGTGACACAACTGTTAAAACAAGTTTGTTTAAAGAAAGACAAAAGTATATATTGAATGTTTAAAAGCTGTGTGTTCTGTGATTGGTGAGCAAAGCATCACCTAATGTACATCTCTTATATGACATCTGTCCTCGTGACCTTCAGAAAATCTCTTGGACCAGTTACACTAACTCACTCCTATTATGTAATGGCTAAACACTGTTAGTCCTTGAGATCAGCCAATTCCCGGATTTCCCTAGTAAACCACATGGTGTCATTGCTTTAACATAGCAGAGACTTCAGTCCACACCCACCATGGTGTTTAGAGAATGGCGGGGCTGGATATTTATCAGTTTTTATATATATATGTATATGTGTATATATATATATATATATATATATATATATATATATATATATATATATATATATATATATATATATATAGCTAGCTGGATGAGATGTGGATGTGGATGACTAAAATCTTTTTTTTACCCTTTATAATTAAGGGCTTTTTCAGTCACCAAGATCCTGTTTTGTGCAATGAAAAAGCCAGTTTAAGATATACAGAAATGTTCCTTAAACACACTGTAAACAGTGTTTTCATCACTGTGTAATAATATGTGTGCTTACATCCATTTCACTTACAATAACGTCTGTCATGTCTACTTAAATGTATGAGTTTTAAGATTTTTCAGTTCGGTTATTGACATCAGAAATTAAATTTGAAAAAATCCTTAAACATTTAAGGAAGCAAACGTTTCAGTGTTAATGAGTTTATATAGATATATAGATAGGTCTATATAGTAGCTTACAAATGAAATGGCAAAGTATCAGATTCAACCAAGTAATCATATCCTGACACATCTTGACACCGTAAATCTCAGCACTAACGTAGAGTTTAACTAGTTGATATTTAAATTGCATTATTCAAAACTTCATGTGAAAGTATCTGTACTTGCCTTTGATATTTGCGTTAAAACCCTCGTTTGTTCTGGTATTGGTAGGTTAGTCCGGGGTGTTAGTGGATAAGCTGCTCTCGGTGCGCGTTCTCGGTAGGGTTGCTATAAACCTCTTAAATTCGCTGAAGCTGAGGGTGACGAGCTGCAGGGACGGGACGGGGGCGTGCGCTCATCATGCTCGTGAATGATGACATTTTTGGCAGGAGGAGGAGGCCTAAAGTGAGGGTTTGCACCTCTGTACGGTGAATATCTGTTCAATGTTGTACAGTAAGATTTGTCCTTTAAAACTGACCGTTTCCTCAGTCAGTTGTTTATTGCAATTAAAGGGACAGTTCACTCCTAAAAGCTTCAAAACGATTTTAAACCTTTTTTTCAATCGTATGACTTTCAAAACTCTTATGACTTTTTGTCTTCTGTTAAACACAAACCATATTATTTAGTATAATGTCCACGCTGCTCTTTATACAGTGAAAGTAAATGGTGACCAGGGAGGCCAATCACAAGTTTTAGTCAACAGCAACATAAAGCTATCATATGACTTCGGTGTACCAGTTTATTCTATTTTTATGATATTTTTATGTTTTTTGTTATCTTTTTTAAACTTGACGTCCCCATCCACTTTCATTATATGTAAGACAGCAGCTCAAAAATTCTGGTAAACTTATCCCTTGGATATCCCTAGGCTATCCCTTGTTTTTCCATTGAAGAACTAAAGTCAGATGGTTTTGGAATGACATGCCAATAAGTAAATGATGGCAGAAGTTTCATGGTGAACTGTTCCTCTGCCTTCAGGCCACTCAGCATAGCAAATGCTTAGCAATGTTTTTTCCCATGCTGATGCCGCATTGACTCATGGGATAGACAAGCCCTGCCCTGTAGGCTTCATAAATAGTAAAAAACAAAGCAAAAGAGATTTCATAAGCAAAGCACAATGCTGTAATATCCCTTTACTGGTAACACTTCACACTTAGTTAAAAAGTTACTTCTAACCTTTTGCAAAAATAATTATTGATCAAATGAATATACATGGAACTAAAATAATCAAGAAAAGGTTTATATATTTTAATTGACAAGCATTAAATGTTTGTCAAAGACTTAAAGTTCAATAAAATATAAAAATGTTTTTGCAAATAACCAAAAAAAATACTGTGGCTTTAACTGGTTTTGTGTATTTTTAAGTTAAATAGCCGACTGTATATTATTTAATCTGACTAAATCAATCTGGCTACAATACATTATACAAGTTAAGATAACTTTTAGGAATCAGGTCTTATAAAACGTTAACTCTATACTTTAACCATTCTGATTATCATTTTTAACAATTTTTTTTAAATGGCATAATCGTTTGTCATGTTTCCAAAGAAATCTGATTAATCAATTTGGTGTGTTTTTAGCTTGAAACAGTGATGAATTCCTGACTGATGAATGTGACTGACTGCCAGATCATTATCTTCGTTTGAAGATTTATAAAAATGAAGGGCACCTTAAAATATGCTGAAAACAGCAAACAGAACCTACTTTTATTAAATAGATTTTCTCCAAATTAGAAACATTTGTTTGACACAGTCTATGTAGTTTTATAGGACGATGGGCCAAGTTGATCTCAAACTACAAATATGTACACAAGGCCCTCTAAAACCATCCTTTAAAACAGGTCTCTGTTTTATGGCTCTGTGGGTTTAAGCTCCAGTTAATGTTAAAATCAACCACTACCTCTGGAATTATTATCAGACTTCCAACATTCACAGAACTGACATTTATAACTTTAACACACATTCAACACACCGCATTCTAACCCGTTTTCAATATAATAGTTTCAGTGTAGACTATTCAGTGTGTTGGCATAAGTCTTCAGCGCTATTCCTGTAAATTTCAACATCATTTAACTTTATGTATCATAGTGTTGACCAACTTGACTTGACTGAATACTATTCCATAGTGTCTCATTATCTGTGTGAAAATGTTCCTTCGACTATGATTCAGTGACCTAGAAATTCCCCTTTCTCCTCTGACAGACCAAACTGTAATGGCATAAATACTTCTGTGACGTTTGTGAAACTAGGTAGTCTTCAATAAGGTCACATATATTCGTTACAACACCCAATTATCAGATTACTGCAGAAACCATGTGAGGATTAAGACCTCCACATATTCTTTGGAAGGTCTAATGTCTGTTCTGCTTGAATTAATCAGTGGTTTAGCACTTGAGGGTTCAGTTACTGGTCAGCTCTGACGCAGAGGGCCAGGATGAAGCCACGGGTCAACCATCACCCCCTTCTGCGGGGCCCTTGCAAGTCGTCAATCCATCAAAGATGTTACTGTGTATAGTGCATGAATGGGCAGTAAATGGGGAATGCTGAACGAGAGACCGATTTTGCAGGACAATTGACTAGCTAAGTGACCTTACTAGTGGGAATTCTGGGAATTTCGAGATATGACATGTGGTTTGCATTAGTGCTCTGAGTGTTTTCACAGTGTTCAGCACACAAGCCTGTCAGAAGGCACACTGGGAGGATGACACACTAAGCTGAGATGGAAAAAGAGCTGTAATTCCACTATGAAATCACACTCAACAATTGTGTCTTTTATTGATGTCTGGCATACTGATGTCTGGATATGCTTTTTAGACTTTTTAGTATATAATAATGCTTATTTAGTTCTATCTATAGAATAAATTACATAACATTGTTATGTTTTACACTAAAAAACTATTGTGATTTTAACAGTAAAAGACTATGGTAAAATGCTACGGTGAAAAACTGTTAAATGGTTAAAAGAAAGTTTCCGTACTTTATATGGTGAATAACTATAATAGATATAGCCATACATTTAATGAAATGTAATTTTACAGTAAAATACTATTAAATGTACAGTTTTTGGAAGTAAAGAAGAAGTCGTTGTATAATTTACAGTGAAAAAACGTAAATCGACACGTGCGTGACACTTGATGTAGCTATGACATTTGATGTATTTTTGTTGAAATAACCGTTTTTTCGTTTTTTTTTAAATCAGTTATTACATCTAATGTTAAATTAATGTTTATTGCATTTTTTATGTCGTGTGTTACCATGATGGTGTTTAGTGTTTGTGTGAATGACACTAAGCACCTCTATAAATTCGTATTAACCTTCTCAGCTTGGAGAAGTTGCTTGTGATGATCTTTAATTCTTCATGTGACTTTCTCATCACCACCAAGTTAATTAAAAAAACAAATTCTGCCAACCACGCTGCCGTTTTCTTACATAATTTGTTTTAGTGTATAGTGTAGATGGAGCTTGATAAAGCCTATTAATCACTGGACTGGCAGATTAAACTGTAACTGGAGTTCGAAAGGGAGAAGAATTATCTTAAAAGCCCGCATGCCATAAACACAAATGGACAGAATTTAACCAGTTTTTTTTTTGTCATGATTCCATTCAAGGCCTATTTAGTCTCTGTTCCTCACAAGGACATATTGCTGCCAGAGTGGGCAGTGAATACAAAATAAGATAAGAAAACAATACAAAGAAAAGGGCTTAAATAAAACAAAGAGTGACGAATAAAATATTTATATCTTTAGCCGAGTCTGAAATAGCTTAACACTTCAGTTTCATTGACATGTCACAAAAATTGGTGTGATTTACTACAGCAATCTAATGGGAGCGGACCTGGGAAAAGGCACAGCTAAGCAGGAAAAGTAATAAACAGACTGTATATGACCCATTTAGTGCAGATAGTTCCCAGAGGGCCGAGGGGCTGCTGTGGGAACTCAACTCAGACTATGTTTGAATTCACCGCAGTAATTATCATCAAACAGCTCTTTTACACACAGACTCACATGTAATGCATGTTGAGTTGAAACTGAAAGTTGCTTACTTGGTATAAAAGTATATGCATGAATTGTTTTTTTATTCAAGATTCCTTAGAAAGAAAATTCATACAATGACCTAAATATGATTTTCGAATAAAAACATTTTTCCCACTTTTGACAAAATCAAAATGTCTAGATAAAAAAAAAAACTCTAATAATAAACAATTATTCTTTTGAAAAAGCAGTGAAGAAATTTAATTTTGCCCACCATTTCAAAATCAGTGTGTGATATCCATATACATCATGTAACAAGAAAACTGTTAAACACAGTGGACCCCTTTTAGACCATTGACTCATTGATAAAAAATAAAAAAAAACATATTTTGAACAAACATTTTTTTGAGGACCAAAGGAGTTGAGAAAATGTAATACTGACTTGGTTAAAAAAGTTGCTATGACTGCAGTTAAAGGACTTGAAATACTCATGCTATTTTTGTCCAACCCGAGTGTTATTTTACATAACAATCTATTTGAATATGTTTTTTCCCCTTTATCCACAGCAGTGGAATAGGAAGAAAGTGTTTGGAGTGAAAAGGAAGGCTCCACTCATTGACTGATTGAATTTCCCCATCTGTTTTTTTCAAAAGGAAGCCAGTTTTGTTTTTGAGGTCTCTTAAGCAGACATCTCGTTCCTGCTCCAATGCCTGGCTCAGATCAGTCTTCCCAAGAAAAATGAGCGCTGGTTGGAATTCCTCAAAGAGGGCAGGAAATAGGGTGGAGGGACCAAAGAGAAGGTTGTAGTTGTGACCACATGGGAATCGCAAACATGACGGCTGTAGAAATTTGGCATGATGTTTAGTGCGACTTAATCTCCTAAATAGTTTTAGATTGGCAGCAGGGCTTCCAGTTAAAGTAAAACTAAAAATAGGCTCACAGTAAAAAAAAAAAAAAAAAAATCAGTAGTCTCTGACATTTTCCACATAAATCGTTTAATTGTGAGGCCTTATTAGCTGTGAATTAAATGGCAAGCCTTTACTTTTAATTGTATTTAATGCCCTATATATTTAGCAATTTGAAATTAAATCATAAAACAACATTTTATACAAGAAATTTAAACTACTTGTATAATCCTTTTTGGTTAATATGAGGGACACTATATTTACTTAAGCCTATTCTTAATTTAGTTGTTGCCTTAAGAGGATTAGTGACACACACAAAAAATGCCAATGCATCATTCAACTCTTCTATTTCAGTTAGTGTTGATGGTACATCCATGACAAGAAGCTGTAGTTTTGTTCTGAGAAAAACTTTGCATTCAGTTTAAAACAAAGGAGCTGGGCTAAAATAAGCTACTTTATAAGAACATTACGCAAATTTAGCCTCCGTTTAATCAAGGCCTGTTTCTCCTGCCAAAGAAAATCAACACTCATACCAATCCAGTTATAAAAACTGCAGGGTGTGGTGGTACTCTGTATAGAAATGTGTTTACAACAGACTAAATGTAAAAAAAAAAATAATAATACTCAAATAGGATCTTTTCTGGGGTTTCTCATTTAGGGAGGCTCAACCTAACAGCAAATGACAGTGCTGAGACAAACAAATGAACACCATTTTAAGTTGACATTGGTGATGAGCCAGTGTTTGAAGTTCCATAAAGGTAACCTACATGGCAATTAAAGGGATAGTTCATCCAAAAATTAAAATTCTGTCAATGTTTACCCATCCACATGTCATTCTTTATGGCTTTATTTCTTCTTCTGGAACATAGTTTTTATTTATTTTTTTCTTTCTTCACAATAGTCTCAAAAACAATATTATGGTCACCAAAACTGTTTGGTGACCAATGTTGTTGTTCTTTTTGTGTTCAGCAGAGCAAAGTAAGTCTTGCAGGTTTGGAACGACTTGAGGGTAAGTGATTGATATCAGAATTGTAATTTTTTGCCACACCTTTTTAAAGCATACCAACAGTCAAAGCTAGGAATGTTGAAGACCTGGAATCTAGAGGAAATGACTCATATGCTCACACACAGAAAGAATCATTATACAACCAGCACCGATTCACCCATTGTTTGAGGTCCTTCAAGGTTTCAATCTGGTATTGCCTTTATTAAATACTTCACAATTTCACCTACAATGAATGGTTACAAAATGGTTACCTTTTGTCAAATATGGACACTTTTCAATTTACAAAGCTGTCATTTTGCAGAGAGGCAACCCAAAAACAAAAACCCAGATACTTCAGAGCAGTCAATGAGACATACCACGTTTCAGGGAAAGACTGACAGAGCTGTGAGAGAACAAAAGAAAGACATGATATATTTTCCCCCAACATCAGCTGTTGAGCAATTCAAGTTAATTTACAAACCAGATGCAAAGAATATGTACTATACACATGTATATATATTTATATTTATATATATACACACATTCATAAAATGGTTCAATTTGACAGCCATGTTACAAGGAAAAAAAATAGCAGACTGCTTAAGTATAAAAAATAAATAAAAATGATCTCACATGTGACAAACACGTACAACAGTAGGTCAGATCTGTGAAGTGGCATCGACAGACTTAACACGAATTTGAAACAATAGGAATATAAGGGGCATCCATACAGACATGAAAAAGGAGCTAACTAGTCTAAGCAGAAGAATTATAGCTAAAATTTCTTAAAAGGATCTAAATCACTGGTGGGAAGCAAATGAAAAGTGCCAATGAGCAACAGGAACTAGTTCAGTTCCACCTCAGGAGGCAGAGGGAGTGGCAGTAAATGAAGTCTCCCTGCTGCTAGGTGGAGTAAGTCAGTCGGCAAACTCAAGGAGGATGATGTGGTGGGGTTAATGGGTCATAATCCAACAAACCTGTTTGGTTTAGGCTGATGAAATTGTCTTTTACAATGCCAAAATGAATGTAATTCAGTGTCTCTTGATGTACAAACCCATAGAGGTCCTTAAAATGACATTTATTTTAAAGTTTCTTATTTGGTTTTTAAAATAGACATTTAGTTTTCATCTTTCCCTCACTAGTACAGACTTAATCCCTCCCTGTTCCAACCGTCCAATAGAAATATATATGTGAATACTGTGGTGTGTAATCTGGCAGGGGTGAATATCTTTAAATACCAGTTATCAGTGAAGCCACACACCTAAAAGTCCTATAGCAGCTCACAACAACACAGTAGAGTTCACTGGCAAAACGGTGACGCTGTGGGGTCAAAGCCTTTGAAAACGTCCTTTAGAGAGGCGTTGTCCTGTTCAGCCGTGTCTGGCTGGGCGGGGCTATTGCCGCCAAACGGGCTGCCGGTGCCACTTGGTTTGTTGGCCTGCTTTACCATAGAGAACAGTGTGGATACAGGAAGGTTGTGAACCCCCGCGGGCTGCTCCGCAGAACCAGTAGGGCCCTGACCAGCTGTGGTTGGACCACCAGTAGCAGGGGTCCCTGCGACTGTCCCTGCATTGGGCGATGGTGAAGGTTTGGGTCGAGGGCGATTGTAGCTGTTGTAGCGATCCGTAGTCTGCTCCGTCGAGCTCTTCTCTGGTTCCGGCTGGTCCAGTGCTGACTTACGCACAAACAGCGGCTCTTTAGATTTGGGCTTAGCTGAAGCTGCTGTACTTTCGCTTGACTTTGGTTCAGGGGGAGGGCTAGTGTTTCTAGTTGCCCCTGAACCCTCTGCCTTGTCTGAGCCCTGAGTCCGAGGATCGTACAGACTGATGCCGCTAAGTACGCTGCTGCTGCTGCTGCTGCCACCACCACTGCCTGCACCGCCCGCTCCCACGCCTCTAACCGACCCTCCTGCAGATAGCAGCCGAGGGTCATAGGGTGCGATGGTGGGGCTGGAGGAAGGTGGAGATAAGGAGGCAGCTGGGGGAGATCCTTGAGGAGCAGGTGGCTCAGAGGTGGACTTAAGGGCAGATTTCTGTGGCTGGAGTCGGGGGTCGGCAGGGGCTTTTCGTGACATGCGAGGGTCAACAGGTTTCTCGGCAGAGATGGACGGAGGTGACGAGATTCCTGTAGAAGCACCTTGAGTGGGGCTGGATGAAGTGGCGTTGACAGTTTTGAGGATTCGGGAGAGCAGCTCAAAGTCTGGAAGGGTAGAGGAGGATTGATTCGATTGCTCAGCAGGAGGAGCAGTAGAAGGAAGAGAAGTGGAGTGGTGCTGGGTGCGAGACAGACGAGGATCAATGGCAGTAACTGGAGGGATGCCGGGGGGCAGTGGGAGCAAGTCTTGTTTGGGAATGGGGATAGGGATGAGGTCTTCAGGACTCCACAGCACCGCCTTAGAAAACGAAGGCTTGTTCAGGACTACATCCTTTTTGATGTGGCTGAACTGCTGTAGTTGGGAGCGGGGATCACGCAAAGCCATGCCCATTAAAGGGTCGAGAGGGATGGGCACAGGCTTGTCCCTCAGCATCCTCTCACCCTCCTCTTCCTCATTACTGGCTGGGGCGGTCAATGGTGGAGGTTTGTACACAAGCGGAGGCTCTGGTTTAGGTGCTTGGGCGGCTGCATGCCGGGCAAGTCGGGGGTCTGAAGGTGTAGGAGATAGGGAGGATGAAGCACTGGCCTCGGGTGCCTGAGAGTCTGTGTTCCGGGACAGACGTGGGTCTCGTGCCAGCCGTGGGTCTGCTGGACGGCTGGGTGGGAGTGGAGGCTGAGACTTTTGTAGACGAGGGTCACTTGGAGCTCCATCCTGCTTGGCAGGGCCTTGGGTCTGGGTTTGTTGGCGTAAAGTTTTGAGAATGGAAGTGACACTACCACCACCATCCTCATCTTCACTAGAATACCAGTTTGCTGAATCTCCTGTAAGTAAAAGTAATCGATTTAGAGCTCAATCTAAAGGCTTGAAATTGCATCCATTTTAGACATATGCTCCCGAAATTTAATCTGTAACCTCAAAATATATTTGGGAGCATTTGTGCAAGTGCAAATAGTTGTTGAGGTGCAAAATTTTTTATTTATCTACAAAACGTGCTGTGAGCTGATACAGTGAGCAGTCCACCGTTCTATCACATAACCAATTAAACTTCATCTTTATGCTCTTAACTTTAAAGCAGATTTTAGGTTGGTTAAAATTAGCCATCAATCAGTCCCTTTACTATTCAGAGCGCAGGCTCTGTTGTCACGTGACAGGGAGCTAGCTAGCACCTGAAATGAAAAGTGCTGAAGAGAGATGAAAAGAACAGTGTTACATATCACATACCCAGCACTTGATTTATCCTGGTTAACTACTTCACTAAAACGCTCCCACACTATACTTTTCTTTCTTTCCTTCCTTTTGTTTTGTTTTTAATTCTCCTTTTTTAAATGGATCTTGGATCTGTTTTGCACCTATTGCAACTTAAAAAATTGGACCCTGCAACTGTGAGTTTAATGAGTCTGCAAAATAGTGCCTGACAAAAAAACATTAGTATTTCCAACAATGTTGGAAAACACTTTTATCAGAATTATCGGAATATTTTTAGTTAAGGACGTTAAGTTATTAGTTAAAAGTTTCTTAAGGATAAAAAAAGATCTTTACTAATGCTGTAAACTAGGGCTGCACGATTTGGGGAAAATGTCATATTGCGATTATTGAGGTCAATATTGCGATTGCGATATAATAAACAAATGGTTTCATGAGTCAACTTGCTTGGTTTTCAAGGAAAATGCACACACAGATTAGTGATCATTTGGAAATGTGTATTTCTCAACTCAAACTAGCAATAACAACTGAATGATTGATAACACCTATAATGATCAATAAGCTATTGATGTCTGGATAAAAATACCACCACCCCCCCACAGACACAATTCTGAACATTAATTATAGCCATCCAACATTACAGTAATTCCATCATTACAATTGAAAGCTATCAATGTTTTTTAAACATTTATTAGGCTTCAAAAAATAACTTCCTGTCTAACAGGTAGGACATACAGAAATTGAATAAAGTTATCAAACAGTCTGTGCTGCATACATTTTAAATTATATTTAGACTAATCCTTATTAAAGTTACAAAAGTTGTTTAAAGAGCAGTGAGTGTTTTCTCTTTTCCCTTTGTTTTTTGATTAACTTTACCGACAGAGATAATTAGTGGCTACTGTGTACTGTCACTTTAAGACCAGCTGCTGCTGACAGAGATGCTGATCTCACATGCGCCTCATTCTCTTACGAGTCACAACTCTTTATGTTCATCATAAGACTGCTCTTATGTTATGAAGATACTCGACAAAAAGAGATTTTGGCATAATTGTGTGTGTGTTATTGTTCGTTCAAGCGCGAAAGAGAACTGTATTCTGGCGTGCTGTCTTGTGCACACGCATGATACTGGCTCGGTACTTTCTGTGAGTCACAGTCAGAACATTCACAGGCATCGCGCTCTTTTTTTTCTTGTCGCGCATGAATGGTTTAAAAGCATTTGCATGAATCAAAGCGGGATCATGTAACACTAGTCAAATGATGACAAAAATTAACAGATGCTGCGTTAATAGCCCTAATTTGTTTAGGCTATTTCATATAAAATCGCAGCATTTTGCGTCATATAATCGCATAGGCTTGACATCGCGATTGCGATATGATTAATCGTGTAGCACTAATGTAAACTATATAGGGAGCACTTAGTTGCACATTACTCTTATATTGATGATTAACAACAGAGCCCAAACTATTAGCCTTAATTCAGTTGCCATTTATTTTTAGATAGAATTAAAAAAAATATGCAAATACGTAAACTGCACATAAGGGAGTTGTTTAAGTCAATATATGTTTTTACTCCAATTCGTTGTTGAAATATAATCATTTACACACTGGCTTTCATTTTCATGACAGACATTTTAAACATACATTAAATAATCAAGACACCACTAACCGGTTAAGTAAAATATAATGAATATATAGGCTAATATAGTGCATATATTTAGGGAAAGAGTTCACTTCTCTAGCTGACTAACAAACTGTGGACACTGAATGACTTGCCTGAGGTAAATGTAATGCTACTTGGGGTATTGTTTACAAGCTGTTTTACTGATGTCTTTCCGCCGTTGAAACACTGAGCGATTGCATGAGATATACGTTTTAGTAAGTTGTACTGTATCTTTCAACATACCTTCGGATGTTCATTCATGTTTATTAGGAAGAGATAATCGCGTTCACTTGCTCTCTGTGCGCTGCTGCGTTAACTGAGGAGCCTAGTCATCTGTCACGCCACATTAAAGAGCATCAAAACGGCATTTATTGTTTGAATTTCGTGATAAAATGGACATAATTTGAAAAATGACACGTCGTTTCTATTCTAAAGTAAAAAAACGTGGAGCTTATTGCGATTATTGGTGGTTAGGCTACAACGCTGTATGTGTTACCAAGTAAAAAAGTTCATTTTGAGCCCTGAATCTGATTTTCTTTGGCTGGTAGTCTCATCTGAAAACATCAGCCTCTGTTAGTTTCAGTAGTATTAGTGCAATAAAGCACCATCTAGTGGAGGGACAAGATATTTTAGTGGCAAGATTGCACAACCCCAGGCCAGAGGATGTTTACAGTATTTTGATGTCCTGGGCAGGGTCAAGCTCTGCGCAGAGTCCTTGAGATGTTTCCTTCCCAGAAATAGCCTTGGCAAAATATACATTTGAAGTCAGCACTTTGAAAACCTCAGCTATTTGTATGACAACAATGTTATAGTAAAAATATAATAAAAATGCTTTCTTGTAAAGTATATATATATATATATATATATATATGTTATATGATTGTACTGAATACTGCCACCGCAAGAAATGAGTTGTGCAGTAGTACCTTCATTCTCCCTCTCAGTTCCTCCTCCTTCAGCCAGCCTCTTGGCTCTCTCCTCATCTTCCTGCTGTTTCTGCTGGAGTCTCATAAAAAGCACACGCTGTGCTGGGGGCAGGAAATCTGGCACTGCCATCCCAGGCTGATTAGATGGGCCTACATTAGCTGCACCCTCTACATTTCCAGAGTTCTGGTTCCCAGGTGACTGATCATTGAAGTTTCCACCACCTACCCCTTGAAAGTTGTCACCTGTACCGAGAGGCAAAGAATGGGGCTGAATACTAATGTTTCATAAATAAAGCAGCGTAGGACAATAAAGCAGCTCAACTGGTACTAGCATGGTGCTGGCCAAAACAAGGTCATCGGTTCGACTCTTAGGGAATGCATATACTTTAATTTAAAATCAATTTGGATAAACATCTAACAAATGCTTAAATGCAACTGTGCTTTTGCATGCTCTGAATTTACAAAACCAAAGTTAAAATAACAAACAAACTCACCATCTCTTCCACCTCCATCTATTGACATGACTTGCTGCTGCTGGTAGAAGTTATCATAGAAGTTGTTACCAGATGATCCACCACCTGGAGGCATCATCCCCGGGTTTGGTGGTCCTTCTCCCTGGCCAAAATTCTGCATCATTGGCGGTCCTGGTGGAGGGCCTTGATTCATGTTAGGTGGGCCCATAGGAGGCATATCATGAGGACCGCCTGGAATCATGTGTCCTGGTGGCGGGGCACCGGGAAAGCGAGGTGGAGGTGCACCTGGGGGACCTGCAGGAGGCCCCTGAGGTCCTGCAACACCTGCAGCAGCATTGCCAGGACCTGGTCCTCTGTAAAAGAGTGCATCTGTGTCAGTATATTCTGTATGCGGCTAGTAAGTAAACCAACATGATTTGATAGAAAGAAAAAGACAGCTAACCTGACACCCAGTTTTTGTGCTAGCTGTCCTGTGGGCTTCACCACAATCTCAAACAAGGAGGGGATCTTCTTCCCAGCATTTCCTCCACAAGCAGGTGGTGGACCCATAGGTGGCGGAGGAGGACCGTTGGGGTTTAGAGGCCCTTGGAAGGAGCCACCATCTGGGCAGGGAGGAGGGGGGCCTGGGCAGGGCCCAACTCCAGGACCAGGACCTGGGCCAGCACCTGGGCCTGGAGCTGGTGGACCACTTGGAGGGATATTACCATGTGGGGCAACAGGCATTCCAAATTCCATAGGCGTGGAAGAATCCCCTGGAGAAGGTCTTGGTGGAGTTGGGAGAAGACCAACACCAGGGGGGGGTTTTGGAAGAGGGTTAATGCCTTGCTTTTTCAGTTCCTCAACCTCTTTCTCATCTTCTGCACCAGCTTCTGCATCCTCTGCCAGCATCTTTATTGGAAAAACAAAAAACATGTGATGTTAGTCAGGGTGCACAGAAACAACAATAACTCTACAACTACATTTAAAATATCTGCGATGACCACCTTATCCAGCAGCTCTTGAGTATCTTCTGTTAGGGACTCATGAGAGAACATGCACTCTTCACCATTCACACAGTTCCCTGTGGTATGGAACAATTTGCAAGGGAAATCACGTGCAGTGGAGTCAAGGAGTTATTTTGACACGTGTGGAAACTCTTACTCTTTTCAGAGTGCAAGTCCTTATATAGATAATAAGAGTTTTTATGACAATACGAGCAAGCAAAATGACCAAAGGATATCATGCATGTATGGACAGTTTTCTGCTCGTGCACAGAAACCAGTGATGTAAAACTTGCAGAGTTCTTTCTTCTTAGGCAGCTCAATGTCATGGCTGAAGTTACAGTGGTCACCCTGATGATAAATTGACAGCAATTAGTACAGAAATAACTATTATTGTCAACAAGTCATATGAGATTTTACATAATCTTATAAGTCAGACATAATTCATTAACTTTTTAATACTCAGAAATAAGGACATCTAAACTGTGTTTCAACCAATTTTATCTACAATATCTTCCAAAGTTGGATTACTGTGCTTACCCAAGTACAGCGGCCCTCAATATAGTATTTACAGATGGCTTTCCCCTTCTTGTCCGGCCCATGTTTCTCCTGCTCATGTCTCCTCGGGCCTCCAGATCCATCCTAAAGCAGTCAGAGAACAAATAATTCAGATGCTTATTTATGTTCTGCTGATTAAAATGAACCAAGTAGATAATCTGAAGAACTGTCTTACCCCCAAGTCCATTTCTCCATTGTTATCTTCATCAGGACCTTGGTCTCCTCCACGGCCCCTCCCTCGATTTCTCCCTCTGCCCCGGTTCATTCCTCGACCTCCTTTCCCTCTCCCACGACCTCGTCCACCTTTCGCACCTGAAGAAAAAAAAATTAGAAATGAAAAACACTCCAACATAAATAATGCTTTACCTCCACATCTATTAGTCAAGCAGAACTCACCCCGCCCTCTGTCCTTCGATTTCCTGTACGGGTTTAGATCTTTTGAATAGTCATCATAGTCATCGTCTCCCATGTTGTCATAGTCATCCTCTCCATACTGTCAAAGAAAACATGCATGCTTTAGGCAAAGTAAAAGACAGACTGATTTATCAGATGATTTATCAACTGATTTCACTGATTTAATGTGTATAGCTTGCCTAGTAATAATGACAGATTTTATAATCCGAGATATGGAATGGATGGGATATCTGACCAATCATGTGTTTTCCAGTTATTAATCATTTTTGGAAAAGATTTTTCGATTTATACTCACAAAAAAGCGATGTTGGCCCATTAAATATTTTAAAGTAGAGCTATATTCCTATAGAATTTTTTTTCCCAGATTTTGTTAACTGTTAGTTTTTCTAGGCCTGGAAATCACAATATTAAAATTCCATGACTATAAGAACACTGGATATTAGCTTTGTTTGGTGTTTAAAACTTGTGAATTATTACTCACCTCCATCTCATCTCCATACATGCCATCACCATCATCATTCTCTCCTCCCATTTTCCCCCGTCCTCTTCCTCTGCTGCCTCCTCTCCCACCTCGTCCCCTCATTCCTCCTCTGCCTCGCCCTCTCTGGTTCTTCATGCGGTTTTTGCCACCTGTGTGACAGTAATAAGGGTCAGCAGATGTAATTACATAGACTCTGACACACTGGTGTGAATTCACACACTTTGAGCCAGAGAATGAAGTATGCAGACACACTGAACATGTGATACTAGTTATAATTATGACATTGTAACTAAACGACAAACTCCACACGTCTACCTGCACATTATTAGAAATAATGTATAGCACTTTTGTTGATATGCATTCAGCCAAAACCATTCAAGCTAATTTATTTATCTTATTTCTAAATTAACATTCACCTCTGCCACGTGGACCCCCTCCAACCTCTTTGGCCTTGCGGTACTGGTTTAATTCCTTTGTGAAATCATCATAGTCATCATCACCCACTTCCTCATCCTCTTCACCTTCATATGTTTCTTCCTCATAGTCATCATAGCCACCATAGCCCTGCTTGTCCATCTTCATATAGCCACCTTTCTTTGGGATGGGACCTCCATGAGCAGAGGAAGCAGGAGGGTAACCTCCTTGAGACTACAAAATATAGACTGGGATTAAAACCTAATCTGATTGGTTGGTCACAAGCAAGACTAGTTAGTTGTTGTGTTATGAATGTCACTTTAAAATCAGATATAAATGTTTTACTAATATAAATGTTCCTTTAAATAAAACTAGGGATGTCTCGATACCACTTTTTCACTTCCTATACCGATGCCGCAGCTTTGGCTATTTGCCATACCGATATTAATCCGATATTTTTATTTTATTCTTGAACTAATACTAGGCCTAATAAAATATATGGAAGCACTTTGCTCAATTAGCAACCTAAAAACATCTCACTCAAATGGAGAAAAAATACCTCTCCAGTATATAGTCCACAACAACAGTTGATTATGAAAGACTGCCACCTTTTATTCAAACACTACAAAAAAACATACAGGCAGGCAGGCTACTTCAGTAGGCTACTTAAAGCTACCAACAGGTTTCCTGTGTATCCTGTGTAGCCTTACGTTTACAGCCTACGGTTTATAAACTGAGACAGACGGATTGCAAAACCTTGTTTATAGTACACCGAAGGTAGTGGGATGGAGTGTCTGTTGTGAATTTAGGGGGCACGTCAGCCAGAGGTGTGTGTGTGTGTGTGTGTGTGTGTGTGTGTGTGTGTGTGTGTGTGTGTGTGTGTGTGTGTGTGTGTGTGTGTGTGTGTGTGTGTGTGTGTGTGTGTGTGTGTGTGTGTGTGTGTGCGCGTGAGTGAGACGGACTCCTGCCTGCTGAACAGAGGGTCGCCGG
The DNA here is from genome assembly GCF_051911475.1 of Siphateles boraxobius. Taxonomy (NCBI): domain Eukaryota; kingdom Metazoa; phylum Chordata; class Actinopteri; order Cypriniformes; family Leuciscidae; genus Siphateles; species Siphateles boraxobius. The sequence goes on along the minus strand of NW_027509186.1, from coordinate 25,884,381 downwards.
AAGAAGGATCTGAAGTGCCGGTGTTTCGGCCTCAAAAACCCGCCTAACTGATCCGAAACCAGCCCAATTTTTATCCACCCGCCCAAACCCATTTCTGCCCGCAAAATAGATAGCAAAACCGCCCAATATGCGCAGCTTAATTGGATGTCGCAGCAGGGGAAATGCTATATTCAAGCATTGTTGGATAGGTATCGGATCATATTTTTTCTCCCCTCCGATCTCCGATCTAGCGTTCTGGGCCAGTATCGGCACGATACCGATGCTGTGGATCGGATCGGGACATCCCTAAATAAAACAAAAAATATGTTTTACTCACAGTGGGAGGATACTGAGGGCTGTATTCCCTGTACTTCCTCTTTTCACTGGGACTGTAATCCGAGTCATCACTGTAGTCTGAGTGGTCATCGCTGGAGGATGCGTGCCGCTGCATTACACACAAATACATTTGATAAGATGAGATGATATAGACTATCCACCACTAAACATTTGTGGTCAGTAAGGATTAAATTTTTTTTTAAAATTTAAACAGATTAAAACAGATTCTTAAACACCTCTGATTGACTATTGTGCTCACGCGCTTAACATATATGTCTGTGATTTGCTACAATGATCAACGCTTTAAAAATATATTGTAAATAGATGCTCTTCACCAAGCGCTTACACAAATACACACGAAAGCAGGTGGGTATCAGTGGATCCCTTATATATCCGCTGATAGACAGAGCAGCTGATAGACGCCTGCTTTCAAACGCTCCCGTGTGTATGTGTAAGCGCTCGGTGAAGAGCATCAGAGACGTCTATTTACAACATGTTTTGAAATCGTTGATCATTGTTAGCCAATCACAGACATATATGTTGAGCGCCTGAATACAATGGTCAATCAGAGGTGTTTAAGAATCCGTAAACAGTACTCAAAATGCTAGAGGGAAATGCTGGTATCATCACATTTTTTTAATTTTTAGTACCGAAGTCTGTACTTTTGAAAACACTAACAATGTCACAAAATATTTCAATTTCAAATAAAATGCTGTTCTTTTGAACTTTCTATTCATCAAAAAATCCTGAAAAAATATAATGGTTTCTACCAAATATATTCACTACAATATTAATGGTTAAAACTATTGATGCGATTTAAACTAAAAAAATGATTAAACACCACAACTGTTTTCAACGTTGATAATAATAAGAAATGTTTCAGTTGTTGTTTCAGTTTATGTTGAGCAATAAATCAGCATTTTAGAATGATTTCTGAAGGATCTTGTGACAATACTGGAGTAATGATGCTGAAAATTCAGCGTTGCCATCACAGGAATAAATGATATTTTAAAATATGTTAAAATAGAAAAGTTATTTTAAAATGTAATAAGATTTTTACAATATGACTATTTTTATTGTATTTTGGTCAAATAAATGCAGTGCTTCTTTCAATATCAACACAAACACTTACCTTGTGCTTAGATTTACGCTTTTTCTTGGCCCTCCTTTTCTCTTTTTCACGCTCTCTCTCCCTCTTTCTCTTTCTCCTCCGCCGATGTGACTTTTCATCATCCGATTCACTGACATGGCGTTCTTTGCTGCGAGGAGGTTTATCCTGGGGATCAGCTCCCTCACCACTGGGCACCTCTGCCTCTCCGCCATCATCCTCCAACTCACCTTCTTCCAGTTCCCCATCTTCTTGTCTGTTTAACATGGAAAACACAGCAAGAACATCACAACGCTGAACAGGACTACACAGGATATTATTTGGTTTTTTGACTCCTTGCCATTTGAGAAATCTTGGTCTTTGATAACTGGTTAGTTGCACAAAGGCTACTGTTGTCAAAAGCTGTGCAGAACAGAACATTAACTCTATTGATTGCTTTTTAGGTGGGCCTTCATTCTTAATTCTGACATGGCGACTTCTGCTGATCTGGCAATTAAAAATTCACATGTCTTTATGGTGTAGATAACTAAGCAAATTGGGATGTCTTAACAGCATTTTATCTTCAAACTTTCAGGCAGTGAGGGTAGAGCTAAAGGGCAAGAGAGATCAACAGGACTGCCAATCTACAGACGCAATACTATCATTTAGTTGCTTCAAGCATCACACTAGTGGTGTCAAATGTTGACTGATTATTTGTCACATGCTGAGAATCAGAGTCATTACAGAGCCGCTCTGTTTATAGAAGATGTAACATACAAGTACAGGACACCTGGTGGTTACAATTACATTCAGGCAGAACTGCCCTTTAAAACTAAGATTAGGAGTTGCCACATAAGACATAGAAGAATTGCTGCACTTTTAAATTGTGCATTGACAAAATATTATCACCTAACCCCTCAACTTTGGCCTATAAAAACAACAGATCCCTGCAATTCACCTTCTGACAAGAGAATGTGTGATACCACACGACTGCAATGCAAAGCTGTGTGTGAGATCAAAATATACAAGATAAAAGATAAATTATTACCAAGTTAAACCAGCTGCATAATGTACAAAAAAAGCTTTACTTGCAACCATCAGTAAGTGATGACAATTTTAAACTCTCAATCATGTCATCTCATCAAGTCTGCATGAAGGTCTTAACCCAACCATTCCTATAAACTTTATTAGAAGACAAAACTTGAAAGACAATTCTACTAAACTTTAAATCCTCCAAATATGTGGATATTTTTTCAGGATTCTTCAAAAGCTTTTTTACAATTACAATTCTTCAAAAACTTATTTTCTCAATGGACTGTGTGTACAAGATCTGACATTAAATTAGGCTAAACTCATGTCATCTGCTCCTCTGACCATGTAATGTCTTTAAAGTATTACAGAGGGAATCGATTGATGAATTATGACTGCATTAACTACAAATCCATCTGTCTCTATCAAAACAATCTCCACAAGCATTTACATCATGTTGTGAATAAAAATCTACAAGCTTCTATAGTTATCTAACAGCTCTAGCGAGTCTCAGTGAGGGAAGATCTTTCACTCATGCTTGTTATTGAACATGCTGAAGTGCCAAAAAATATGGTCAGACAAAATCCAGGCCACACTTGTAATAATTACTTGTCTAACACACCTTGCGAAAACAACTGCCAAAAGAAAGGATGCCAAAGTAACCAAGGAAAGGATTTCTTAGTCATTTAAAGTGTTGCAAGAAAATCTTGGCAGATAGACAGCTTGAGAACTACCTCTATTTTTACTAAAGAAAAGTTACTAACAAACTTTGTTCAGTGTAAGTATCCAAGTTATAAGATACAATATCATGCAAAGACAAAACAAATGTGACTACAAAATACTGGCCTTCATATTTCTGGTAATGAACTGAAAATACTTACTGCGAAATATTAAATTTATGCATAAATGATTTTCATGGAAGGTGATAGGTTGCATTTGGGGTATTTGCAGACAATGGTGGTATGGTTAAGAACCTTTGTGTTTTGCTTCATGCTTTGGTAAGACCTTGAATGCTTCTGAGACATTGGACAAATCACTGGTTCATAAGGGATGCATGTGCACATAAAGATAACTAGTTTACAACAAAACTAGAGTATGTTGAAACAGGAGCACATTTTGTGGAACATTTAACAGATTATTTACAATACGTTATAATATGATTTCTACTGTCGACAATGTATCTGACATGGAAGACTTAAGGGACAGTATTGAACCAATTAAGGAAGCCAAAACATTAAAAATAAGGGGTAAAATTATTTTCGTTGTTAGTTCCTATCAAAATGTCGTAACTGTTACCTAAATGTATCATGTTAATTCTCAGTAAAATTTTTGAATAGACAAGAATAAAAAAATTATTAAAAATAGCTTTAGTAACTACTTACACTACAAGAACTTCATATTTGAGAATATAATGGTATGATTATATAGTGACTTTTAACGTTAAAATAAAAAATAACGTTATCGATAAATCTAAGTGCGTAACTCGTGACACTTAGCACACAGGCTAAGTGCTAAACGGTGACTAATTAAAATCGCCTATCTTAAATAATGAGATAATATTAAGATAAACTGAATCGTACTGTATTCGATGGTTAATTAAATGAATTGAAAGAGTGGTTAATCTAGCGGGCAAGTCATAATCCATGCTAGTCCGTGGCTATTCATTAGCTTCTGTTAGCCGTGTTGTTGTTGTACTTTACGCAACGTTAGTAGTCGCTAACTGTTAGCTTTAGCTTTGTCCGGGCCTCGCGATGTATAAAGATACAAATTCCTTAATGCGTTCCAGGGATAAATTTTTCCTCTTATCCGCCACATTGCGTACAATTTGCGTTAGTCGTTATGATTTTAATTGGATATTAATAGCCACATATTGTTTACTCGGTTTTTTTTATCCGTCCGTTATTTATGTGATGAAAACATTAAGTAACTGGAGCAATGTTTTGGCGTAGTTGTGGCCCGCTTGGTCTTCGATCACTTAAAAAGCTTCGAAAAGTGACGGAAAATGTAAATTTGATCATATTCTGAACGTTTTCCTGATTCGCTTGTGACCTTCCAGATTGCGCTGTCTAACGTTTCAAGATGGCGTTTCGTTACCTCTGTACGTTTCCCAGAAAAGGCGACTTTAATCCCTTTGAAAGAAAAAAAAGCAAATGCCCGTGCTTTTGTTTTTGGAAAAAAGCAAAGGACAAATCAATAGTTGGATAGAAATATGATGATATTACTCGACCTTTCGTCAGTGAGAAGGCTGTTGTGTTCGTGGTTGGCTGTTGGGGAGTTTGGATGGACAGTCATGCTTTCCACAGCCATTTCCTCTAACGTACTACATTCAGTGCAAAAAATCAACTGTCTTATGCGTTACTTGACTTTGATCTACTTGTTGATTGGCTTTAGGAAGAGATTCAGTTCATAGTAGTCAATTCCCCACTAACAGTTTAAAAGAGAAACAGGTTGAAAACGTTCCTGAGGTTCTCCGTCCTACAGTTGCGATGTGAAATGAAACTCATTCACTTAAAATGGCGACGCTTCTTCTCCGAGGAGAAGGGGACGGGCTTATCGTACGTGAGTCATGACGTCGTCTGTCACGGAAATGACCGATGGGGCCATGAGGAACAATACATTATTTTTGAATATATATATGTGTAATCACAATATTTTTGTGACTCCAGATTATTCAATAATAATACAAATATTTTTAACATATTTCAGTTTCTTTATTACATGCTGCTTTTTATTTTTTATTTTAATAAAGAAAGATTTTTTACTAACCTGTATTAATAGTATTATTAAAATTAATGATAGTAATGGTAACAATAATTTAAATAAGTCATTCTAGCCTGGGGCTCCTTTGGAGTTTGGTTCGGGCCCTGGACCCATGGTTGTGAACCATTGCTTTAAATCGCCAGTAAACTGCAACACAGTCATTCTGAAATGCTTATTGACTCTGTGACACGATCAACTGTTCTTGAAATATAAATTATGTATAGTCCAGAATAAAAGGCTATGATGAATGTTCTGTAACATGAAATAGTATTGGCTTGGTGTAAAACTGATTTTAAACTTTTTAAAAGTTCCTGCCCTGGGGGCATTATGTCCATAAATAGATATATCCCACCCTACATTAAACTACATGTTCTTGGATTAAAATATCAGTTTCTTATAGACTAAAATATTTAATTGAATGTAGCCTCAATTACTCATTCGCCTGGAAACAATCATTTAATGATATGAACAGGTATGTAGCTATATTCCAATAAACATATTATATTTTATCTCTCTATAAGGTTAAGACTATTACTATTTTGTAGATTATACTGTTAAATTTAGATTAAAATTAAAATCAAGTTAGATCTTCATATATATATTGACATTGAATAATTCTTTGAGAATGTTTAAAAATAAAAAAGACACTTTATTCTTTGAATTCTAATGTGATTTATGAGTCAATGTTATAAAGAGACTTATGTTTTATTTATATGTAAGTAGATTATAACACAATGCTATTTGGATAAAAAGAAAAAGGAAACCATATTCTTTACTATTTCTATGGAGGACATGTTTTAAAAAAAGAAGTCAGGGATGTACACAGTGCACAATCGTTTAATTTGAATTAAAAATAATTCAAACATGTATTCAATACATTGTGTGATGTATTTAAAAGCTTTAGAGTGTATCCATGTCCATTGTTGTGCTCTGAATCTGGCGCTTTTGCCCAACTCACACGTCATCATTGTGCGCCTTTACGAAGCGGCACTTCTATCCCATTGAATTGGCAGTGGAAAAAACAGAGCGTACAATATTCAAGCTGACCTCTCAGGTAATTTCTTACAACTTATTATTAAAAACGGAAATATTTTGAAATGATTGATACCATCGAAAAAGAAGACAATATTATCAGCGAGGAGGAGGCTGCACAATATGATCGTCAGATTCGCCTCTGGGGTCTGGATGCTCAAAAGAGGTTTGTGGACAACTCGATAACTTACATAAAAAACAAACGTGTTCATGTTATTATTATAAGAGATTTGCAAGTTTAAGAATAATCCTCTTGCAAAAATCCTAAACATTTCAAACGCATTATTTGTGTATGTTTCACATTCGTGCTTTTTGTATGAAACAAAAATAGTTGCAAACAAAACAAAAATGGGCCTCCCCTCGAATTCATTTTTGATCTAGTTGTGCATAAACAGTAAACAATATAATGTAACATAATATATGACGTGTATATAAATGTTGCATTTTCAGACTTAGGGGATCACGTGTACTTCTTGTTGGACTCCGGGGACTTGGAGCAGAAGTAGCAAAGAACCTTATTTTGGCCGGAGTCAAAGGACTAACTCTCCTGGACCATGAGCAGGTATTAATTATACTGACATAAAGGGATAGTTCACATCATTCTATCATCATTCGCTTATCTTCTTATTCATATTCTTCCAAATCTGACTTTTTTTCCACTGTGGAACAGAAAAGGAGATGTAAGGCAGAATGACAAGAAGTCGTCATACATGTTTATTGTATGGAAAAGACATGCAATAAAATTGAATGGTGGCTGAGGCTCATAACAGCACCTTAACAACTACTTAACTAATTGGTATTTTCTATGACTTCCATTAATTAGGTGACAGAGGAGTCCAGACGTGCTCAGTTCTTGATTCCTGTGGATGCAGATGGAAAAAACCAGGCTCGGGCCTCTTTGGAAAGAGCTCAGTTCCTCAACCCAATGGTGGAAGTGAAGGCAGACACCGATCCAGTGGAAAGCAAGCCGGATGACTTTTTCTTCCAGTTTGATGCGGTGGGTGCCAGAATCTGTAGACTTGACAAACCTAAAGCACACAAAAGACAGATGGACAATCTTTTATCATATTCTAAACTACTATTTGATTATTGGTCATCAAACAAATATTTAAGAGACAAAAGTGTATTGTAAACAAAATAGAATAAAATCATGCAAAACAGCATTGGACCAAATGTGCTATGCAACTTTATTGCACATATTACAATATATCTTTTTGTACAAAAATCCCATGAGAAATGTATTAATTCTATGGAAAATTTGATGGACAGGAACTGTCTTTTTGACTTGCTGTAATTTTAAGTTGGATCAGGTGTGATATTTTTTTTTAGTTGAAATTTAATAAGAAAAAAACGTACAGAAGAGTACATATAACTATACATGTCAGGAGTAAGAAAAATACGTATGGGAAAAAAAGAAGAGAAAGGCATTTTACATAAAATAACTTTTTACCTATTAAACAGCTGTATAGTTTACCTTGCTTTAAGTTAAACTTTTTGATATTGTTTCCAAAGATATTTTAACATCAAAAATAAAAATAAAATGTTTTTTTTCATTCCATTTGACTTTATGAATATAGTAATGGACAATTATAATAATTAATTCAAATATAAACATACATTTTTTTTATTACCATCATTATCAGGTGTGATTGAGGTTCATCAATGATAGATTGTTTTCCTTTGTGCCTTTCATGTCCAGTAGATGTCACTATACACAATTGATCATTTTTTTAGGATAGTTATCTTCTTTTTTCCCTTATTTTCCCCTTAACCTCAGCGTGAACCCATCTATGAACAGCCAGCATCAGATCTAGGCACAGACTTTTATCTGACTCTTTGAGTTTGGTCTTTTCTAAGCGTGTGCTCTTTTCCAAGCAAATTATATGTTCCAGGCCATATTTTCTATAAATCAGGACTCTGTTGTTGGCTGTGGAAGATGCAGTCACAATACATACCTTGTTCAAAGCACAAATCAGTCAACTTCTCTCTTTCTGGGAGCTGTCTGAACTGTCACTCTGGGAGTGCTAGAGAGAGTTCAGGAGGAGGGGGAAGAGATGGTTGGACACAGACTGAGGAGGGGGATGGGGTTTTAACATCATCTATTCTCTTTCATCTGCTTCTCTTGATATTTCATTGAGAAGTGCACAGAAAACATTGTGTGTGTATGTCTTTGTCTTCTCTTGTTTATGTGTGGTCTTTTTTTAACATGCGATTTCCTAATAAACAACGCATGTTGTTTAGTAAAGAGATTGCCAACAATACACTGAATTAATTCATTGTCTGGACCTGTACATACATGAAAAGATCATTTGAGACAACAGGTACTAGAAGGTTTTGTGCAACAAATACAAAGCATTTTTAGTGCAGGTGTTGTTTTTCAGAATCACAAATAAGTGATTTATATCTATGGAGGCCCATTTCTGCTACATAAGAAAAAAACATATTCATATTAATGATATAAAAAGTCACAATAATGAGATAAAGTTGTTAGATATAAATATAGATAATTATGATAAAGTTACATAATTATTTTTAGTTATGAAGTCATCATTTAAAATGTATAATCTTAATTATGAATTATCATCATCATCTTCCGCTTATCCGGGGCTAGGTCGTGGGGGCAGCAGTCTAAGCAGAGATGCCCAGACTTCTCTCTTCCTTGACACTTCCTCCAGCTCTTCCGGGGGGACACCAAGGCTTTTTACAGACCAGCCGGGAGATATAATCCCTCCAGCCTGTCCTAGGTCTTCCCCGGGGTCTCATCCCGGTGCGGAAGAGAAGGCATCCAGGAGGTATCCAGAACAGATGCCCAAGCCACCTCAGTTGGCTCCTCTCAATGTGGAGGAGCAGCGGCTCTACTCTGAGTGAGAGTAAAAATTATGAACAGAACCAGTGACAAAGGGGAGCCCTGCCGGAGTCCAACATGCACCGGGAAAAAGTCTGACTTACTGCTGGCAATGCGAATCAAGCTCCTGCTCTGGTCGTACGGGGACCGGACAGCCCTTAGCAAAGGGCCCCGGACCCGATACTTCCAGAGCACCCTCCACAGGACGCCGCGAGGGACACAGTCGAATGCCTTCTCCAAATACACAAAGCACTCGTGGATTGGTTCGGCAAACTCCCATGGACCCTCCAGCACCTGGAGAGGGTATAGAGCTAGTCCAGTTTTCCACGACCGGGACGAAAACCGCACTGTTCCTCCTGAATCCGAAGTTCTACTATCGACTGAATTCTCCTCTCCAGTACCCTGGCATAGACTTTCCCTGGGGAGGCTGAGAACACTCTCCGGTCCCCCTTCTTAAAAAGAGGGACTACCACCCTGGTCTGCCAGCCCAAAGGTACTGTCCCCGACCACTGCGCGATGTTGCAGTGGCGTGTCAGCCAAGACAGCCCCAGAACATCCATAGACTTGAGGTACTCAGGGCGGATCTCATCCACCCCAGGTGCCTTGCCACCGAGGAGCTTCTTGACTACCTTGGTGACTTCAGCTTGGATGATGGACGAGTCCGCCTCCGAGTCCTCGGCCTCTGCTTCCTCCTAGTGATGCTCCTGGCCGAGGTCGGAGAACATGTATCCATGATAGCCAAACACGTCTCCACAGAAGACCTTAATATTCCTGAAGGCACACAGCTGGTCCACTCGCACCATGAGGTCTTTGGAGCATCTGGTCAGACAAATCTGAACAAAACAACATGCATTAATTTGTGGTTGTTTTTAAACCAGTGAACTTGTGGCATCCTTAAAACACATCTTGATAACAGAAATTGGAGGAACAAAATTTCTCTAGTCGGTACCTTTCAACCTCATGCACAATCTCAGGCTCCTTCCCCGCCAGCGAGGTGATGTTCCACATCCCTAAAGCTAGTTTCCGTGTCCAGGGATTGGGTTGTCCACTATGCACCGGCCCCTTATGGTCCCTCCTGCAGGTGGTGAGCCCACGGGAGGGCGGCCCCACTTCGCTCCTTCGGGCTGAGTCCGGCAGGGCCCCATGGGGAGAGGCCCGGCCACCAGGCGGTCGAATGCAAGGCCAAACCCTGGGCCTGGCTCCAGGGTGGGGCCCCGGCTGCGCCATGGCGGGCGGCGTCACGGTCCTTGTTTTTGCTTGTAACATAAAGGGTTTATGAACCGCTCTTTGTCTGACCCGTCACCTAGGACCTGTTTGCCTTGGGAGATCCTACCAGGGGCTTAAAGCCCCGGACAACATAGGATCGTTTGGGTACTCAAACCCCTCCACTACGATAAGGTGGCAGTTCAAGGAGGGGTATTGAATTAGATTGCGAATTAGTATGTTTCGTCAATTACGAATTAGTATGGCATAATTTTTGCTTGACTTAGCATGCCATCCTTTAGCCCTTATTTAATAATTTCGACTTATCTCAATTATAACTTGGTATGCCATATATTCCACTTTTTATCTTTTATTCTCTTTATTTTTGAGGACCAGCTGTGTGCCTCAAGAAACATTAAGGTCTTCTGTGGAGACATGTTTGGCTACCATGGATACATGTTCTCCGACCCTGAAAAGCGCTATATAAATGTAACATGATTAATTATAAATTATTTACAAAAGCATTATTTATTTTCTTATGTAGTGGAAATTTATAACATCAAAGACATTACATGATGAGGAAAAAAAGATAATAGTTCTGTCATCATTCACTCACTCTCATGTTGTTCCAAACCTGCATGACTTACTTTCTTCTGTAGAACACAAAAGGGGAAAATAATGTACTGTTCATCCTTTTCCATAATTACATTTATAGTCACATGACCTTTTATTTCTTCAAAAATAATGCAAAAGTGCTTAGAAATTGTCCATAAACATAGATTTCAGTCTGTTCCTCACACAAAGCCATCATAGAATGTAGTCATATAGACCACTTTTATGATACTTTTATTGTGTGTATTTTTAGTTTTTTTAGTTTTGTTTTTTATAGTAGGCTGGGGTGTACAGTTTGAAGGACTAAAGCCAATAACTTAATCTGAATTAAAGATTTGACCTCATGTAATGCCAAGTTACAGCTAGCGGAGACGTATGGTTAGATGCTGGTAGCTCTGATTGATATTCCATTCATTGTGGCATGATTTGTTTCTTCTTTTGCATCCTCTAGAGGTCACTGCTTGATAAAGATGTGTTCTTTGGAGTCGTCTGGCTGCCTGGAGGCACATAATGCTCACAGGAAGAATGTGTCTAAAGACAGTGTCTCACCACATGTTTCATAATGTCCCAGATGAACTTGAACAGTAGTGAAGGTGTTACTCCTAAGGGCACAACTTCATTGCAACAGTATTTCTGAGAAGTGTTGTTGATACCCAGGTGTGGATTGTGTAACCTTTGGACATCTTTTCAAAAGGGCCTGCTTAGATAATCAGTTCATTTCAGGTGTACTTTAAGTTATGAAGTCACAGATGGTCTTATGACAAGGGAAGTAAACAACCAAAATAAATAGTAAACAAACCCAATTCAGTAGATAAAGTGATGATTCAGCTGTCCTTAAAGATACACCCAGTTAACGCATCGTGGCACATGCCATTGGTATATTAGATGGGTATTAATACGCCACCACATTCTTATCTCAAACCCAAAATGGAGGGTGTGAGAGGTTTGGGACCTTGGATAAGAGTGCTAATGTTCTGGTCAGTTGTCGGTCATTGCCAAACTTTTGTTCCTCCAATTTCTGTTAGCAAGATGCGTTTTAAGAATGCATCAAGTTCACTGGTTTGAAAACAACCACATATTAATGCATGTTGTTTTGTTCAGATTTGTCTGACCAGGTGCTCCAAAGACCTCATGGTGCGAGTGGACCAGCTGTGTGCCTCCAGGAATATTAAGGTCTTCTGTGGAGACGTGTTTGGCTATCATGGATACATGTTCTCCGACCTCGGCCAGGAGCATCACTATGTAGAGTAAGTCAGGAAACGTATCTGAAAAGTGTTTGTATTTGTGTGTGAAAAAAACTATGTTCCTATTCAAACTTGCCAGAGAAAAGCCCAAAGTGGTGAAAGGGTCTAATGAGGCCAATGACGGTCCTGAGGCAAAGAAACCGAAAGTCGACCCCAGTGAGACTACAATGGTGAAAAAGGTTGGTGTGTTGGTAGATTTGATGTCTGTAAACTATATTTTCAGTGTTCTCTCACATCCTTTTGAAAGTTAAATTAATGCTTTAACTTTTCCCCTCAATCTCTCTTTATGTAGACTGCCAGTTTCTGCTCTCTCAAAGAAGCGCTGGAGGTTGACTGGACAAATGAGAAAGCCAAAAGCAACCTAAAGCGCATTCCTTCAGATTACTTTCTTCTGCAAGGTACACCTTCAGATTATTTAAATGCATTCAAAATTCAATTAATCTGATAAAAATAATGGGAAAATAGGTGTTTCCTTCCTAAATTGTGGAATTTACTGATTGATCTTCAGGTTTATTGTCCGTACTATATTCCAGATTAAAAAAAATAGTTTATGTCTGTCTGTAGACAACTGTAGGATAGAAACAATTTGGAAAAAAACATAAATATACGTTACTGTTCAAGGGTTTGGGGCCAAGAAGTTTCTCATGCTCATCAAGGCTGCATTTATTCGATCAAAATAACAATAATATTGTGAAATATTATAATTTAAAAATAAGTGTTTTCTATTGCAATATATTTAAAAATGTAATGTATTCCTGTGATGGCAAAGCTACATTTTCATCATCATTACTCCAGTCTTCAGTGTCACATGATCCTTCAGAAATCATTCTAATATGATGATTTGCTCTATATTATATTATAGCATATTATATTATATTGTATTCCATTGTATTGCTTTACTGACCACTTGTGATCGTATCAACCGAGATGGATACCAGTTGCAAACAGGGCCTTAAGTGGTTCAGTTTGTTTAGGAGACTGAATACATTACAGTTTCTTCCTGCAGTCTGTTGTATACCGTTATCAGGGGGAGGGCCTGCTGATCTGTGTAATTATAGTCAACAATTCTCTTTTTATACTAGAGCTCACCTGGTGTCCTCACTGAGACTGGTTCATTTTCCATCACAGGCTGTCCATGGCCAGTCATGTGCAGTGGCTCTCAAAAACAAAACATGCCACCTCCACACCTCTCTATCATTATAACAGACTCTGACTGCACCTCCGCCCCTCCCTCTAGTACATCTAGTATTACATTTATGGAAAAAATAACACTTCCTATTTGTGCACTGAAGCAAGAGGTTAAATACATAAAATAACACTTCCTATTTGTGCACTGAAGCAAGAGTTTGAATACATTTCTGTGCTCTAAAATGCTACACAACAGTTCAAACAGCTTTTGAGGAAGAGCCGTTTCCTCTGTCTTAACTCACTGATTTATTTGAGGTTTTATCACCCCAGTGGTGCGACTATTACATCAATGATTTTTTTTTCCAAACCCTCAGATGTTTTCACAATCTGGAGAAAATTCTATGAAGAAATTCAGCTATGAAACTTGAAATTGTATATATGTGACAGATAGAGGGAGATAACATGAATGAGTGGGTGTGTGTTTCTTTGATGTATATGTGTGTGCTTCGCTGCCAGGTGGAAATGCAGTGGGCTGAGGTTCTTTGTGGGCAGTCAAAAAGGGGAAGTGGTACTTTGGAAAATAGCCTAAAGGGGCTGAATGCCTTTTCACATGCTGCACAAATCTTCAAACATGTCTTTCCTCCACTCATGTCCTATTTTAATGTGGAAAACCACTCAGTTTCCCCACTCAGTTTCTCTTACTTCCTCCAACAGTGCTTCTGAAGTTTCGCACAGATAAAGGTCGTGATCCTCAACCAGACAGCTTTGGTGAGGACTCTCACCTGCTCTTGCAAATCCGCGATGATGTTCTCGAAACCATGGACCTGAGCTCGGAGCTGCTCCCCAACACCTTTGTCAGGTATTTACTGACCCAGAAACTTGACAAAGATAGTTAGGTCTGGTTTCAGGTTCACCAGACCCTGACCAGGTTCCCAAGTAGACCAAGTGCAACGAAATGGAACTAAAGGCAAGCGTTTTTAAAAGATTAATTATTTTTAACTAGTCACAGGCAGGCATGGCATTTAAAAGAAGAAGAAAAAAAGGAGAGGCAATGTAGCGTAGATCTTCTTAGTTTAGCCCAAAGTGTAATTCACTAGGGTATACATGCTGCATTCACCATAGACATATACGTAGATTGCTTCATTAGCAGCTGTTTCTATGGGCCGCTATATGTAAGCCATCTGCCTTAATGGAACGACATGAACACTCAAGAGCAGTTGACAGCGTTTGCATCCATAGTTATACACATGTATGAATATCTATATGTCCAATAGACTACAGCAGATGTTTTCCATAGGATTTAGTTTATCAAACATTATAATTGAAAAACTTTAGAAAGTTAGTATAGTTTTACAACCGGTAATATTGAGTTAATGCATATAAAAAACAACACATTCTCAGCTGTGAAAGGTTACCCCATTTCTTTGGAAATTTAAATCTCTGCGTTTTTTACAAACAGAGGCTGCACAATGTTGTTGCATCTTGGAAAACTCATTGGTTTTTACTGTGAGTGACAACAGCATCTGAAATGTTGGTCGTACCAAGATGGCGGACCAGCGACATGTCTGGAACAGTCGAATGTGGCATCTACGTATACATATCCATGGCATTCATGCCATGTTGTAATTACTGTAATTACGAGATAATAACTCATGATGTTCACGTCCTCTGACTCGGGTTTTAAGAGATTCTATGTCAACACGATCAACAGCAAAATAAATTTGCCACGGTCAAGTGGTACAACGTTCGAAAGTCGGAACTCTCAGAAAATTCACAAAGGTTACATGACGTGAAAGCTTTTACAAGTCAGAATCGTATAATTATATTAATTCCTACATTCTGTGCGTGATAATTTTGTTACATCATAGTACGCGTGTATTGCTCATGCATAGGCTGATTTTTCTAACTGCAAATCTCAGGTCACATATTAGCATTTTTTTATTTTTAACATATTAGTTGTGTTAGGTTTCGCTTGCGCAATTAGTTGTGTAAAGTGGTTAAGGGAAACACGCAACTTTAGTTTAAATGAGTAGAAGACATTTTTATCAATTATAACTTATGGTGAGAAATAACACAGACAATGGACAAAGATGAAACTTTCTAGTGTGCATGTATCGAGCGCCTGTGTTCACGCACACTATCAAATGGAGTATATGCGTTGAGCTGTTCGGATATACTAAGCTACGCATAAAAACTGAATTACACTTTGTGATTTTCTCTCAAAGTTAACTACAAATCAGGCTTGTGTTTTCTCCTCACAGTTACTGTTTCTCTGAGATGGCCCCAGTGAGCGCTGTAGTCGGAGGTGTTCTTGGACAAGAGATTGTCAAGGTGAGATTTTGATCTATTTACATCTATGCAAAATACGTTACAGGTACTCCCACTGCACCATCTGTGTGCCATTGACATCGCTATCCCCTCGTCCTCCCAAGACACCTTCTTCCAACTTGGTTGAGTTTACATTTCTGTAGGTTATCAAAATGGCACCCCCTTCCTCGATGTTTCGTCAAATTTAAACCCGGCGATGTCAGCATGATGCAGGCGTTCCTCCGCATCCCTCAATGCTCTGCCAGCTAACCACTTGTGACCTTTTCTAACCTCAATGTCCACTTGACATACTCTTGCGTCTTTACTGTCCCGCAGCATCATAGCCTGCCATTGCAATCACCAATGATTTTACTGGCAGCTGCTGCTTGCTGTCTGTGCTATACAGGCCTATGGAGCAGAAGCTTTTCGGAACACCCAACCATCTCCTCAAATTGTTGTTCATCTTCCTTTCCGCAGTAGAGATGGGTACCTACTACCTCATAAACGAGCAGTGGCCAGAGCAATCTGGGTAGGACCCCATGCTGGTATCCCCAGGCCTTATACTGCCTAAAGACTTGATTGTAGTCAGATTTGTTTACTGTAACTTTTATTGTTCCATTTATACATGAAATCCACAGAACCATCCGCTTTCACTAGCTGCGAAAGTGACTTTTCTGATGAGGCACAGGGAGAAGCGTATGGCAGCTGCCCTCTCCATCAGAATCTGGGCTAAATCCAAAAGTTTTATCTGTTGACAGTGTGTAAATGCCAGAAATGACGAGGTAATATTCCGGTCACTGATGAAATCCAGTGGAGAGCTGCTGAAATCTTCTCATATGACTCCATAAACTGAACGAGATTAAATAAGACAAACCGTAGTGATGTAATCACTTAGTCCAGAGCGGATAATTACACCTGGATTATGGACATAAAGAGGATGTCCTGTTGCGTGGCCATGTAAAAACAAAAACCCATTCCAGTTACACAGAACGGAATACAGTAAATGATAAACGTCAATGTCTCTCTTAGAGGCTGATGTCATAGCCCTGGCCGGGATGCGGTGGGGTCTGTGTGAGGCTGGGGATAAGGGCTGTGTGGGGTGATGGAGTGAACGCCATGGTCTCGGAGGCGGTGGCTGGGCAGGCCTTGAACCCACATGGCAGTGGAGTGAAGCCAGGCTGTCTCGCCATCTCCCTGCATGATGAAACAGGCTGCAATTCGCATATGGCTCTCTGTTCCTCGCTGCCCCTCGCCCATCAGTCTTCATCGCCACAACAGAGAATGTGTCCGACGCATTCGATCAAAGCACTTAATTACAGAATTGTAGGTCTGTGGCGTCACATGTGCCTGAAGGAGATTTGTTTGCATGTGTTTGACAGGCGCTGTCTCAGAGAGATGCTCCGCACAGGAACTTTTTCTTCTTCGACGGCCTGAAGGGCAGCGGAGTGGTCGACTACTTCGGATCCAAATAAGTGGCCCCCAGAGAACACAGAGATGTGTGGCAATGCATGTGTGCTCTCGAAACACCATGGATTTATCCTCTGCCAGTGGCCGCAGGCATCAAAATCTGTCTTTTGGACGGTACCTTTGTGTAGCAGTATGCCACACACCGACTGATGCCAAGAGCAACTAGAACATTTTGTCCACACGCTCTTAAATATTCATGCACATGTTTTTCAGCAGGGTTATGTGATTTCTACGTTTTGTATAAAAAATAAATAAAAGGCCAATGGAAATAAACATGATTTGGATTGTTTTGTGCTTCTCAAGTCATCGATTTCAATAATTTCCTCTAATGTGTTGCCTAAGATCTCTTTTCAATGTTAAATTGCAAAAACAAATGAAGCAAACAACTTTAAAGGGAATTTTAAATTAATGCAGAAATGTCTAATACTCCCTTGAGCCATTTATTTCAGAAAATTAAACAACACAAATCATCCGATTCCCACTCTGAAATGAGGCGGGGTGATTTTTTTAATGCTTGTGCAGTGAAAGCCTGAGGTGTATTTTGAAGTATCTTGTCAGGTGTAGGTTTTTTTGGGTGACGTGCGTAACGGGAAGTTCATTTATTAGCTCAGCCCAGGTATGTCATTTACTGGAAGTAGACACTCATATGTTTTGATTTTTATGATTTCAAAGAAGGAAATGATCCTGCCCGTCCAGTTATAGGCAAAGAGGAATGCAAAAGAACGTAATGTTACTTTCAATATGATTGATAGTCCATTCATATGCTTAAGGAAACTACGGCCTCATGTAACGGAACAAACAGTACTAAATGTGTCTCATGTGTTTGGTCACATGATGTTGCGACTGTGCTGCAGACATGCAAAATCAGGACTTCAGGCCTTAAATGGCAAATTAACGTGAGCCTTTAATGACAACAGCGTGGGTGAGTCATTCTGAATCAGATGAGGAGACTGGTCAGACTGGTTGAGTCGGTGTTTAGTGGGAGTGGCAGCAAGTCTCGTAACCTTTCTTAATTGTTTAGGTTCAGGGAATACATTGACAGTGGAAACATTGGTTACTGAGTACCACTAATAGGCCAAACTTTTTGAAGATTCTTATCATTGCGGGTTTAAATTGGCATGGAAAAGATTTTTAACTGTACTGTGCTAATAATAACAACAAAACAGCTGTTAAAGTTCACTGAGAGCCAAAACTCCTACAACAGACAGGATGTCTCTGCCAACATTTACACGCCACAGTTATGTGCATGTTTTCAATGTGAAAGTCTGGGTATTATGTCAAAATTTTGATTTAAATACAAGTGGTCAAAAACAACTTTATTAAACAATTAAAAAAATTGTTTTATTAAAGTTAGCATGAAATTTAAAAAATCGTTTTTTTCTGAATGCATGTTATTTATCTTATTGTGAATTATTCATCAGTGCATGTTTATTTACTTACCTTTTGGGGAAAAAAAATGTGATCATTTCTTGCTCAATCTCAATCTTGCAGTGAGGTGACAGACTTCTATCTGGTGACATATGCTGGACTTCTTCAATCGTTTAGTCTGTCTTACAGTCAACATCAAGCTCACGTTCAGATCTCTCAAATGTACTTCACAAAACAGAAGAAAAGATCTGTTGCTAAAATGACTTTGTAAAGCAACCCGTGTAGTCAACATTTTCTTAAAGTCCTAATGTAAGGCTCAAGCATTAAACTGATACCAATATCCTTACACCGCTTACCTGAAAGTGTCAACAGTTGATTTTATATTAATATTTGGTGTATTGTTGTTTATTGACCGATCATTGTCCATTTTCCACTTGAACCCAGTTGGTCCATCTTCAGCAGTAGTTACAATTAAATGGCATCACTTAAGGTCAAAGACAATGTCATGGCTCACAAAATATTTTTTTCACAAGACAAATGACTATACTTATGGACAATTACAAATAATATTCAAATGGATTTCATGGGTTGTTTTAAACACGTAAACCGTACTTTCTTTTTCTTGGAAATGTCACTGAGAGTACAAGTATTCATTTTAAATGGCGCTCAAGTACACTTTCACCAAGATAATGAAGTGTACAGTAAAGCCCAATTCCTTAAGTACTTCACATCGCTGCCAGTGCCAGTACAGTGAGAAATGAAACCACAGCCGCAGCTGTAAAGAGTCCCTGAATGATTAAGATCCACTGCTCTTTCTCTAGCGGTGGAGAGAGCAGGATTAATACGGACTCTGCGTTAAGCTCATCATTTTAATTAAGCAACCTTCCTCTTATCATGAAGGAGCCTAAGGCGAGACCATCTTACTTCAGAACAGATGTGTTGCTCCCAGCTATAAAATGCATAACCATGTGACAGGATAAAGAAAAGTCTCAAAGATCAACAACCCTTTTAGGAACACTGGTGAAGCCGGAATGAGCCTGCATGGGAAATGTTCTGGGCACACGCAAATCAGAGGATCCCAATCTATCACATCTTGTTCAGATAAGACTCGTGGTTTTCTCAACATGAGTACAGTCAAACAGTCCAACACGAAACATGCATAAGAAAAGGTTTGTTCTGTTCAGTTAATGCAGGCAGATGATCCCTTAATAAAAAAAGAGGCAGAGACGAAGCCGAGACCCCCTGTTGAATATTATACAAAACTAAGTGCAGCATTTTAGTCCTGGCCTATAAAAATATTCATATTGTACCACATGTATTTGTGTTTAATATATCGACGTGTGCATTTGTTTAGATTTGATGGTTGCATTGCAAAGCCATTAAAATTATCGTTATTGATGTAGGCTACCTCTAAATTTAATGTTTAATTTTACTTTGTTGTGAGAGGGGAAATGAAACGTTTAGCTGAACTTAATTTTTAATGTTTTTGAACTTTAGCTTTTGTTGAAGTTAAATTAATATTGTGTTCAATAAAACTGTAAAAAAAATCAAAAAAAATCTTGTAGGCTACAGTATATTTTGTAAAAAATATTCTAATTGAATTGGCTTTACTGATAAGACTTTTGAACAGTCTTATGGCTCAAATCCTTTTTAAATGAGTTTGAGGATGTCTGTAAAAAATCAAAACACTTTCGTAATTCTTGTATTTATTGAAAATGGTAAGGAAAAAACAATACAAAATCAATGTAAAAATGTACATCAAAAATTCCAAATGACAAAAGTACAAAGCTAGAAAAATGAGTCTGATGTGTTTAGTGTAAATCTGACAGTACAAATAAGGCCTTTCTGCATCAGAGAACACTTGTATTGATGAGAAGTCACAAAGTTGGGCACAGGAAGGAGGAGACCACACAACTGTTTCACAGTCAGGAAGTCATGAGACAGACAGCCACAGGAAAGGCATTTCTAATCCACAATATGCCATGAAAACTCTGTACCGGCATTACAAAGCCAATGCATACAGAAAGGAGTGGTTAAAGGAGTTTTCCCACCGACTGGCCACAGTTTTTCAAAAGTGGTTTCTGAGGGAAGTGCTTGCAACCATAACAGTGTTATCTGTAGGCTATAATGCCCAGACAGAACTGGATCTGACACGTTGTTTCTTAGCCATATTAGGATGGTAATTGTTTATCTTGTGGACATCTAAATAAAAAGAAATAAAAAAGTAGCATATGGCATCTCAGTAGTAAAACGATTTATTCACGTTCTTCTGTGATCATTCAAACGAGGGACGCGCGCTCATGTGGTCAGTCGCGTGATTTTATGGTGTAAATAAAATGTCGAATGCTTGAAATAATATAGTTACAATGGTTTTCTCTCTTATTCTTGTTATTTCAATCTGCGCGTTGCTGGGTTCGTATAGGATCACAGAAGAAGAACATCGCAAATAAATTGCCATCCGAGTTTATCACTGAGGTCACGGTGCCATGCAATTGTAGGCTATTTCTACGGACGTCCACGAGAAACAATTGCAGCCCGAATTGGCCTTAAGTCATCAACATTTTTTCTTTAAGATTGGTTAAAACTTTTTTGTACATAAAAACGTAGATTGCAATATGGCATAATGCCGAAAAGTAAGATTGACTGCCCCTTGACTAACTTCTGGTAGGTGATACTAGATTTTTAGACTTAACATAGGACTAATGTCTATGTTTATGCAACTGGCCCCTGGATTCAGACGTCAATAAAATCACAAAATAACTGATAAATGTCCCATTGAGAAACAATTACCGCCCGAAGACTGCTATAGGGAACAAACTCGTTCAAGTATGATTGAAGTTTGGCTCAGTTTAGTTCTTCTTGTAGACAAATAAGTTACAGCAGAAAATACAAATGGATTTTTCTCACAACCTTCAGAGATATTTGGTCCATAGAACACAACACTAATGAATATCTCCATGCTTATTTAATCCACTTGAAAAATGAAAATGAATATAAATCATCAAAATTATCAAAAGTACAAATGATGGACATACAAAATAAATTAGCTTGTGCTTCTCAAATATTTATTTGAGAATTATCTGTGAAAAGTACATTTCATGGGGATTTTCACTTGTTTTTTTTTTTTTACAGGACTCCAGATATTTAAACCTAAACAAAATGCAAGTAGAAATCCACTGGATTTTAGAACAACTGCTTCCAGTGTTGGTCCAAAAAATGTTTCCAGAACAAAACAAATCTCAAACCGAAAAAAGGAACTTAATGTTAAGTACTTTAAGGTAATTTCATCAAAATATACAAAAACATAAGAAACAAAACTCCCTGTTTATTCTATCCTGTCCTTTTTTTCCTCACAAAATATGTACATGTTTAATCCATACAAATATTAACACTGCTCTCCAGCCATTTTGATAACTAGTGGTCTGGCTTTCCCACAAGGCTTCCTTGCAGCCTCACTTTCGTACCTCCATTGGAGGTGACCAATCTTTGAATTAAGTGGCAAATTTGTGTCTCGAAGTGTAGATTCAGGTAGGGGGCAACAGGGTCGGTTTACCCGCACACCATCTGCTGATTGTCCCTGATGGCTTTAGTAAAGGAAGGGTTCAAAAAGGGTTTTAGCAAGGCACAATCCAACTGTGCTCCATTAATATAGTATGTGAGCATTCCACTATCTTAATAATTATCGCCCGTTTTCCATTAATGGTGTGCGAGTGCGCACCCTGCGCCACTGTTGACTGATAGTGCAGCGCAGTTATTGCTCCTGTAAGGCGGCTGAGAGGAAAACCCATGACACATAAAGTACTTCTGGGCCTGAGGCGCTGTGCAGATCTAATCACTCTGTTTGCTTGAGAGCGATCCGAGCTTAATGTAACTTCACAGCATTGCAGTTAGTTGCAAAGGAGTATGCAAACGCGCCGAGAGCCACGCACTCCTACTGACATCTATACCGGGACACACGCTTCAGTCACTATGCTACATGAGAATCCATGAAAAAAAGATGTATAATACAAACAAACAAACAAAAAACACAGATTAAGAACCAAACGTGTCATCTGATCCTGCAGAAAAGTCCCAGAGTCTTTATGTGGTCGGCAGGAGAGCGCCTGCACTCTTCCTGTGACGTAACCCATCTGTTTATCTGAACCCGTGCTGGTAGAAAGCATTGATGGTGTCGGCGACGAATGCGACTAGCCCGCGGTACAGGCCCCTCCAGTTCTGCCAGCGTGGGTCAGCATTCTAAAACAAAGATGAGAGGAGAATGAGCTCATCATGTGTTTTATGCAATTCAAAAAGTGAAAGGGAACATAAGAATTACTAAAAACTTGTTTTTGTACATTGCAAAGCACTCAGGGACTGTAAAATGAAACAGTCGACCTACTTAGATTTCAGATATTGCTCTAATCATCTACCTACCTTTGTGAAAAAGATGTACACTAAGCATACTTTTAAGAAGTGAAAAAAAATAATATACTTTCAGAGAATATACCTAAATGGGAACTTTGGGACCAAATGCGATGAACATTTCTTTGGTCCTAAGACTTCCACAGAAGATATATATACAGTTTTTTAATATTTATGCGACTTCTATTATTAATTTCTATCAGGATGCGAAGAGACTTTCAACCAGTATAACAAAAACTGTTCATGAAAAACATTCCATACCCTCGCTTTATATGTAATTTCATAACTATTTCTATAGTCTTTGAAATCTGCTTAAAGTGTACTGCCAAATGTACTGACAAGCATTTATATTAAACTAAAATATACTTCAATGTCATTTCTATTGAAACTTAGTACATTTAAAATATATAGTAACTTTAATTGTAACTTTAATATAAAATGATATAAGTAAAACTTATTAAGACACGCAATAAAGTAATGAAAGTGTACTCTCTTTTAATTCACTTAAGGGGTCTTTTATATCATTAATATTATATTATCTGCAAATACTGCTTTTTTAACAATTTACTTGAGGTTTGAAGAACTTTAAAAAGTGCACATTCAATACTATTAAGAACTTCTTGTAAATACTATTAAATACTTTTTTTTTGTCACAATGGTATGAAGCAAACGACTCTGGCAAAGTTGATTTGAGGTCTGTGTCTTAGTTCCTTCCCCGTTTGGAAACTGAATTTCGAAACTTTTGCTTTGTGTAATTATTAGCTTTTTCCACTTCTTCTATCCTACAGCGGCCGTGAGGTAATTGCTTCGACTTTTGTGACGATGTGTTTGAGTGGGAGTGAGTATCAAGGTTTATGTTAGCACAGATGTGTACGCGTGTGAGCACAGACACAAGGTGGGGTGAGGCAGTCTCAGACACACAGAGGAGTCAGGAGAGGCAGCACATTACTCCTCAACAGCTGCTATGAGTCATCCGCTAAAAATAACTCTTCATGGGGGGGATCAAGTGAAAGAGGGAAAACAAGAGAGTGACAGTGGAAGAATGAGCTAAACATTACTACATCTTTCGACTAATGAATTTCCAATATAAAAATGCATATTTAAAGTTTTTGTTACTACAGCATAAACTATTATGCTAACGAACATGTTTATTTAAAAGCTTAAATATTAACTAATTAAGTTAAAAAAAAAGGTCAATTAAGTTAACATTGCTTCAAATAATAACACAAGTAAACAGTACTAAAAGAACAAATATATATATATATATATATATATATATATATATATATATATATATATATATATATATATATATATATATATATATTAGGGAGCTGTGTGGTTTCTTGTCAATATTGTTGCTTAAATTATTTTAATGACATAATAGACAACAGCATGTCTTTAAAGGGTAAATTCGCCGTTTTACAAGTAAAGCCCTGTTTTAAGATCGTTTCTGATTAAATCGAACGGTTAAGATTAAAATTTGGAAAGATGCTGCTGTCCCGAGAATTTTTGGTTTTTGTGTTAGCACAACTACAATACCCACCTATACAATGGTTTCATAGGGGCACTTTCACAATCATTCATATAAACGCATTAAACTTTAGTTTACAAAGACGTGAAACTCATCGAGTGGTCTGGGGTGTTCACTGATATGCTCACGCAAAAATCGCTGCAAAAGATGCTTTCCAACAGGTTTTATCGTAGTTTTTGGAACAATTTCCGGTTGTGAGACGTTGGAAAAATAGGTCCATAGTTTTACAACGAATGGTAAAACACCTGTTGGAAAGCATCTTTTGCAGCGATTTTTGCGTGAGCATATCAGTGAACACCCCAGACCACTCAGTGAGTTCACGTCTTTGTAAACTAAAGTTTAATTCCGTTTATATGAATGATTGTGAAAGTGCCCCTATGAAACCATTGTATAGGTGGGTATTGTATTTGTGCTAACCCAAAATCCTAAAATTCTCAGGACAGCAGCATGTGTCCAAATTTTAATCTTAAGCGTTCGATTTAATCAGAAACGATCTTAAAAACAGGGCTTTACTTGTAAAACGCCGAACTTACCCTTTAAGGCTTCATTTACGATGCACAGATCCAATATTTTGGAACATACCCAATCTTTTTGCCATCAGCCTATTAAAAGCTGACAATGACTAATATTATGTAAGATTTTAAGAACTAATATACTACGTGAAATTACTATATATAAACATTATATTATAAAATAAATATTTTATTATATAGAAGCTTTCATGAGTTATTGAAAGATTTTATTTATTTCCATGATTAATATACTAAATATTGTATTATAAAAAATATATTTTTTAATATAATTAAATAGTTAAGTATGTATTTTCATAATATAATAAAAACATTTATTAACCAATTATATTTCCTATAGAAATGATGTTTAAATTAAGTGTGACGAGACAAGACACGTTTTACGAGTTCAAATTGTAAATAAAAGTAATTCAAATATTATTTGCAAATAAAAATAAAAATGACACCTAGAACTTCCTTCACTGTTCTATTTCTTTTTGCTTTATAAACAAAATTTGGTTTCCCCCCAATGCTCAAGACACGGTTACAGCCTTGACCAAAGAAGAAAGTTCAAGTGGGCGGAAGGAGGATCTATGGACCGGCGGTCTCACATGTTACGGTAAAGAGAACAGTATTGTGAGCATACATACAGCACAATTGCACTGAGCTTTTGTAGCTCTGCTCCGTTGAGGGAAGTCCCTGTCATGTCATTCTTCTGCCGGTCACAGTAAACAGAGCCTTCATCCAGTAAAAACACAATGGTGTCAGAGTTCAGTGAGGCCACACGACAGGTCGAAGACTTTCTGCACATGACCGTGCCGGCAGCTCCCTCAACGAGACATACTTGTTTTATTGCATTGCGTGTGTCAGTGCAAGTGTATTAGCATGTACAGGAATCTGAGACGAGTGACACTTACTGAAAAAACAAAACAATTGACTCTTACTAAAAATGAGGAAAGTGGCGCACACACTTAAACATGGCTAAATCAAAGAGTGGAGAGGCAAAGCAGTGACGTCATGTGTGTTTGTCTGAGGAAAGGAGGGGGAGGTGGGTTCAGTCGGGGGCGGGGGGGAGGGGATTAGCCTCTGTTTATTCCTGCTCGCTTCACAGACTAGCTCCTCACGCGATACAACAGGGATCCAGAGCGGGGAGAGGGAGAGAAGGTTATTAAGTTCAGCCACAACTGGAAACTCGACTCCAGTCACAACACTCACTACAGGATTGTGAATATAATATTGATCCATTTACAAGAAGACCCACTGGAGGCTACATTTGTGCACGCCCTGCCACACTCGCTCATATTAACAAACAGACACTGCCCTGTACGCGCCTGTTTACTTAATCACACTTAATGACGCTTTGGCATATTTAAACTGTTGCAACTAGACAAACGTGATCCTTACCCTCTGAAGAAAAACAGCATTCATCTCGTCACCAATGCTCCTCAGCTGTATGGCCACCCTCTCGACCGCCTGCTCCTCCAGCCTGGGGTTGACCTCAGCGGTAGAGCTGCTGGACGTCGACTCTTCTGAGGAGCTCTGGTTGTCTGCTAGCAGATCAGGCAAGGGAAGTTCCTGTTCTGTACCTAAATAGAAACAATAAGAGTACAAATATTATATTAATTGCACACAATTCCCTGAATAGATGAGTGTATATGTTCTTTCAAAAAAGATTTTTTAAAAATTCAAGTTAAAATATTTCTTTATTTATAAATGTTTAATTGATAAATACCATTACATTTTTTGGGGAGGAACACAACATGAACTGACCTTGTCTTAAATAAAAAACCTTGTGAAAAAGAAGTTATTTTAAGAGACTTATTGACATAAAATTATCCAGGTGTCCTCTCTGTATGATTTTCGTATAACGATCTGCATGTTTCTGTGTGTTGGCACACAGCACCATATGATTATAATTTGGTAGACATAAAATATTATATTTATTTAAATTCTTTTAATGAGATTTTCCTTCACATCACCTGAACATTTTTTACTTTTCTAATTATTAATTAATTAATAGAAGTTTACTGAGGAAATAAAAATCTATCGACGTCCGCGGACGTCCTCCTGATGACGAAATTGTTGATACGTGGACAGTGCGGGGAGCGGACAGCGGAAGCATATTTTGGGCTTTATTTGAGCTCCTCAACTAAATGCAACACCACTTCTGGTTGTATAAGATTACCGTTTGTATGCAACTGATCCACTGATAATCGTCATAAATTGTCATACAATCTGCTTAAACTGTCAAACTAGTACCCAAGTTCATTTAGAGTTACTACTTTGAGTAAAATTGTGCCACTGGCAAAAGTTTAACAGGGTTCTCATAACAAAACTGAGATATGTGGGACTGTTCCACTGTCTGCCACTATTTAACAGGCAGACAAGCAAATGAGTGGATAATCTAACCAAATACAGATTCAACAGAGTTTACAAGAGCAGTGAGATTTCATATGCATTGGTAAGCCAAATTCTCTATTTGTTTAAGTAACTTTTGTTAGCATGTGATGTCATATGTTGATCCACAATGTTTGTTTTGTTAGGTCATGTTATGTTCTATTTAACTTTCTCATTCTGTTACGATAGCATCAATATATATATTCTATCTAAGCATTCTGCTTAAATATATAACAACTCATCTTTTATTGATTGAATGGAAACCTTAAATCCTTATTGTTTAGGTGACAGCAGGAAAGCAATAATAGGTATCACCTCTGAATAAGTACTGCTATTTTAACATGGCATAACATCCCGCCCTTTAATAGTAATTCTTAAAAGTCACCATGAAATCAAAAGTGCAAATCACAATTTTTGTAGGATATTGCAGTGTTTTTTATAAATGATTTATCTGTACAGATCATTTTTTTAAATTAATGTGCCCTCATAATCTTTAATCAAAATTACTCTCCAATGAACAAAATCAAGTACCGCCATACATTTTTTCCCTCATTCAAGACACCATTTCACTCGGATACATGTCACAATAAGGACAAAACAAACAGCGAATAGCTAACACACTTTAAAATCCCAGTGCCCACCAGTCACACTTGTGCCCATGGTTGCAAAGGGGCTGAAACTTTAAAAAAGTTTCAGAAAATTCCCCCAAAATCCTGAAAAATGTAAACAAACTCTGGAAAGTTTCTGGAAACATTGCAACCATACTTTTTGCAACCCTCCTGCTTTTGGTTTAGACAGCTCAAACATGCATTTTAGTCTGGGACTAAACATGGAGGAGAAGAGATTGTTGAGTAAAGTCTTTATTTTTGTTTTGTTTTCTGCACAAAAAGTATTCTCATCGCTTCATAACATTAACCCTTTAAGCCATGTCTGTGAAATTGGGTTCATATGTAATTTCATAATTACTTCGATTGTCTTTGAAATACTGTACTTTTAAGGTGTACAGACGAATGTACTGACAAGCATATGATATCATTATACAATGTGAATGAACTTTAATGTAATGTTTCGACTAAATATATATATAAAAAACGACTAAAATCAATTGTTTTTAATGCTACAAGTGAATTTATAATGTACAGTCTGAAAAATTGATATTCATTTTGAAATTTACTAAAGACAGTGTTATTACATTATCGGTGTTTTTAAAGATTAACTTTAAGTAAGCATATGATCAATCTTTTTCTTGCTTAGCGCACTGAGAAAATGCCTTTGCGGAGGGGATTAGTCCTGCAGCCATGGGAATCCGCTGATCCTCGGCGCAGGTGACTTGAGAAAGCGGGAGTGCTGGGTTCTGGCTTGTTGCCAGGGTAACTGCAAGCCGGTGCAGCCTGAGCTGAAATCCAGCCATTGGTGGACAGGAATGAGGGGAGGGGTGGGCTGGGATAGGGTGGATAGTTGGAGGACAGGGAGGGACCAGAAACAGGCTATCAGCCAGTGAGGAAAGCCTTTAAGGAGGAGTGTCAGCAGAAGTGTCAGATAAGGTTAAATGATAGCTAAAGTTAGTTTAAAAATATGAGGAATAGAGAGCGGAAGGAGTGAGAGAAACCACAACATTGAGACGATGCGTGATTCTCAGTGACAGGTCGCCAGTGTGGACTGAGCAGCACTTGACAGGAAGCCAACAGCAAAGAACATGTCTAAACATGTCTGAGCTCTCTCACTGGGGAGGGGAGGGCACGTCCTGCTGCATTTTAACCCTTGGAGTCAAAGCCATTGATTTCGTCTTCTGAATCTCATTTAAATATATTATGCTAATGATTTCCACCGTGCACATCACATAAACATCATTTCACAAGCATGATCTCTATGTTGTAACGCCCTACCTGTAATATCCCTGAGTAGAAAGTCCTGCTGCTGGACACTGTCTGAGCTGAAGGCATCTTGTGTTGGGACGTGGGGTAGTGGTGCGGAGACAGTGCTGGTCTGTGTGGCAATGGTTCGGTGCCGGTGGCAGGGCTGACTGACGCTGCCGTTGGGCCAGGCATCCTGACGCAGCACCTCCATCCTGCAGCTGTTCGGTGCTCCGGGGTTGCAATCATCCACCCTGCTTTCCATCTCTGGTCGGGCCATACCCGTTACAGCCTTGACATGAGAAGAGCAGAAAAATGTTTTAGAAAACATCTGACCTGTTTGAACGTCACCTGGTTTGTTAAAAAATGCAGCTGGACAAAAATGACAACATATATAATTGCATGCAAATTTTAAGGGGAACACTTTAAAAATTATTTAACTCTATAGACCAAATAAAGATGAAAATATTTTTTACTCATGTAGACTTTATGTATTAATAATAATAATAATTTAAGAAAATCAAAACATATTTTCTTTTCTTTTCTGACCTAGCAACCTATATTTTGAGCGTCCACAAGATGGCAGAAACTGTAGCCTCGTGCTCACGAATGTGTTTGTAAACAAATCCGTGCACGCGATGTCACACACAGCTTCTCGCGCGCTTTAACACAGTCTTGCGCTATAGCGAGTCTCTCTAACACTCCGTGCATTTAAAAAGCTTAATTCCACTGGAATACATATTACATTTTCCTAATTACGACACTGACTATGATTTTTTTTATCAATTTTTCTCAATTGGCAACAAGGGCTTATATTGTGAACGTGGAAATTATGAAGCGTCGGAAAAGTGGCACCTACAACGCACAGCCGGTGACTTGTTGAGTGATGCAAGGTTAAAGATTTGAAGAGGTGGAAATTTTTGGAAACAGGCAGTTCTTTGATACACGGCATAGTTTAAATGCTTGTTCTATTATACAAATAGTCGGTTATTGTAGTATTAGAACATTAGCTAACGTTAAATCACTTCTTCTAACATAAGCAGATATAGGCTAGGTCTGTTTTGCAACATGGTAAGTTAGCTGGTTTTTAGCTGGTTTAAGACGGTCCAAGCTGTTTATTTGTTGGTTGACCAGCTACCAGTTCCAAAAACAGCTTGACTGACCACCTGGTAGCTGGTCTAGCAGCGTGCACCTGAACAAACGAGCAGCCCAGACCAGCTAGAAACCAACTGTATTTTCCAAAACACAGTTTCCATCTTAAACTGGAATTTTTTAAGCAGGGGAGGACAACATCAAACTCTATTTTTACACAAACTGTAAACAAATGGTAACGTTGTTGGCAAATATCTACCTGATCTAACATGATTAAAAAAATGATGATTTTTATTCGTGTAACCAAATGCAGTCAGGTTGATTCTGTCATTTAAATAATGTTTGTGCATAATTAAAGAGCAGTAATGTGCCACATCTACTGGCTGCCAAATAGGTAATTTTCACCGATCACTGCAAAAAAAAACAAAGAGATGCATGTTCAACAAAAGTAAAAACACATTTACGCTTACCTTCAAAAATGTGTTGCAAGTAAGTAGATGTTTTTCCAGGGTTGCTATGCTCTGACACCAGATATGTGTCGTGCTTCAAAGAGACTTCGTGAAATGTCCGTTCATATTATTCCACAAACTGCAGGAAAGAAAAAGTGTGTCAGTTCAAGGGATTCGTCATTAGCCGTGTGCTCGTGAGGTTGTAAACTGAAGGGTTATGCTGACAGCGAGTTGCTTTCACTCCCGCGAAGTGCTCGCTTTAAGCCACACCCTCTTCTGAGAGATTCATAACAAGTCCTGACATGCTCATCATCAGGGGCGTGGCGAGAGACGGTGTAAACACACACGCACACACGAGCAGTCGAGACAGCACAAGAATCAGCAGCCCTTACACGCCCATTGTTGTTTGTTTATTGGCAATAGGAGTAGCATTCCTGTAGTTTGTACTGAGTGTGCTGTACTGAGTGTGAGATCTTGTCGATGATTGTCATTCTCTCAGTTGACAAAGTACTTACAATTGTTGTTTTGCATAGAATATTACATACAGCAAAATACATGAAAGTGACATCATTTAGTAAAATATAGGACAGTGCACTAAATGTGCCTTTAGAAAAAGTTTTTAAGTTCAGGGTGCAAATACAGTGCACACCTATACTGCCTGAAAAAAAAATTAAATATGCATAATTGTAATTTTTCATATGCATTTTTAACCGACTGATGCTTGATCCACACTTTAAAAGCTATGATTATATTTGAAATTTGCCGCTATACTAGATAGCCTATAATACTTATAGCCAACATAATGCTCGTAATTCTACTCGACTGGTATTCTTATGCCATTATGCCATAGGCCTACATTCAACATGGCTGACCTGCCACTAACGCCTACACTGTGTAATGTGACAAATTGCTAAATAGGCTATTAAATATTCATTTTTTATTGTTATTTTTTGTTTAAACCTGTTAGTTCGATATTTCATGTGCAGTAGCTTAGACAGTAAATATGTTGTTTGTTTTTGTTTATTTTGCAACACTGAGAAAGATGAAGTGAAACCTATTAATACATGAAACATGAAAAAATATAAATGAAAACCTTTCAAATATTAATAATATGATTTTTTTGTCATAGGCTATAGCCTATCAGTAATATCAGATTTCATGTACTCAGATTTGACGTTTAAATGCAGTGAATATGCACAAAATATTGCAGTTTGCTATTTAATAACAAGCAGCATTTTTCCTCAATAACATTGTTTAAAGTTTCTCAGAATTGTTATTATTAATATTATTATTGTTATTATCGTTTACATTTTTTTTATTGTTTTCTCGTTTGCAATTTAATACGTCATGCATATGGCTAATGTGCTAATTGAATAAGTGTATATCGTTCAACATTCACTGATAAAACATAAAAACTTCGGAATAATTACCAAGGCTGTAGGCTATAGCAAATTCGTTAGTTTTTTGCCAATCATTGACGCACAGCACTGATAACGTGAGCTAATTTATGTAGCCTAATCATGCTAATTGAATACGGAATTCCCCCGTTTCTTTCATTCACTTTGACCTTTGTCCAGCAGCTTCCGACTGCATATTGTCTAAATGCAGATGTCCTGCTCATGATGGGGGCTAACTTCAGATAAGGATGGAGAGCTCCTGTCCCGAAGTCAGCAGATGAAGGAAGGACTGTGTGGAGGGGAATCCCCATTCAGGTACATGTCTGGGCAGCCCGCAGACTGCTCTAGCATGGCAACGCCGTTAAATACATAGCCTAGTTAGTGGTGTTGACATGAAATTCGTTATTTCATAAAAGCTGATACTGTTTATTGTGATAATAAAATTAAATGAAAAGAAATATAGAAAATATAAAACAATTAGTCTTGTTAAAAAGGCCTACATTTGTATAAAAGCAGACTACTGCAATATTTCTAAAATATTATTATAAATGTAGGCTACTTATATTCATTTTATTTTATTATTGGTACAGTGGTATATGCATGGTAGTACAGTGTTTTACTTGTGGGTTTTACCCTGAGGTTAAGCCGCTGAGTACATACAGTCCTCTATGACATAAACACGAACAATTGATACAAAGCTCAATGGTCAAACAGGTAACATGTTTATTTCCATCTCATCTGTGGTGACACTTCAGCACAATGACACAAAAGACAGTCTCTTTACTGTAAATAAATAACTTTTCCCTGCGCTATATAGTGTCCACATGACAACTGAGAACAATAAGTTCATTACCAAAGTTCACTAGAGAAGTGATCATGTGTATGTTTCTGTGACTCTGCAACAGCTATACGTTACCGAAACACAACGTCCACGTGGGTGTGAGCGTGAAAACACGAGACAAGAGCGAGGCTCAATATACTGTGTCCTGGTGACATCATCCTTTACTTTACCCCCTCCTTCCTTCTCCACCGTATCTGATAAACCTGTCTCGATCACTGCTCGTCCACCTCCCATCCCTCATTTTTACATATTATTTTTCATTGTTGTCACCTTAATTGCCTGATAAACAGTCCCTATTGGTGGTGCAGGGCCGCAGCTGCCACCCTTCAAGGTAATGGGAGGGTGGTGAGCGACAGACCCGGGATCTGCAGGTCTAGAAGGCTAACAACCAGTCTGTGCTTGCATTTAGCTGCCATGTGAAAAATGGTTATCGACTGTAGTCATACAGTTATTCTGTGTACCAAGTTCCATGATTGTGGCAGAAAGGTCAATTTGCATGTCATTTGTACAAAGCGAAAAAAAAGAAGGGAAAATATGCATGCTTCCTGATTCTCATTCAGCCATGATTGAACATTACTCGTAATTGATTACATGATATAAATGTCATAAGGATCCAAATCACCTACACTGAAAGCTGCAATCATTACGTATCAAGCAAAGATGATCACGTAAGTTTATTGTTTGTTTTTTGATAAATATTCTCAATAAAGAAACAGAAGTGAGAGCACATTGAAAACCAGTTTCAGTGTTTACATAGGATAAAAAAGGAACTAACAGAGAACAACATGTTTTGTGTACCACTTTGAACATGTTTCCCTTGCAACCACATTAAACCGCTGTTGCCATTTCTGCTGCAGGATTCCTATGATTATAGTGTGTCTTCAAATCAATTAGAGAAACCTACAAGATCATGATTCATTGTGTGTTAGAATTATTCATATTCCTCATTAGACCATGCCATATTTAATTGGGCTCTTTATATGCTAATTATTACACACACAAAAATTATATAATCTATCTATAGGCCTATTTATATATAGCCTATATATTGTACAAATACAAATTGATTAATCGCATCTAACATTGAACATTTTGTTTACATAAAATGTGTATATATTATATGTATATATATATGTTTGTGTGCATGTGTGTGTATACACTTATATATGTGTATAAATATGTGTGTGTATTTATACAGTAAATGCACCCACAGACATAAATATAATATCTATACACATATTATGCAAACAAAATGTTTTATGTTAGATGCGATTAATCGATTTGATAGCACTAATATATATATATATATATATATATATGTAAATACACAAATTATATATATAGCCTATATGTGTGTATCAGTACTACATAAAAATAATGGCACATTTTAATACTGTTAATGAAACTTGAAAATGATTTTAGACACACAACTTAGAGTACATATAACTATAATTATCATCCGTTAGTGGATAAAAAGTTAATTTTATCAGCATTTAAAATGTGATGTATGAATTTCTACAAAACAAACGACTGTGATATATATATATATATGTTTAACATTGCAATACCATCTGTTTAAACCACTCACAGGTGTCATGTTCATCCTTTTCTCCTTAATGAAAGGTATGTAAGACAAAAAGCTCATTGTCCTAGTGATGGTCAATTGCACTGGATGGGAAAGGCTATAGTGATGTCAGAGCTGCTGAAGGCATTACCTCATCTCCATCATCAAGGATCATTTCACACATGGTTGCAAGCTGAGGCAGAAGGAGAGCAGTATTAATGGGTTTGGGGGTGGATTGTAGAGGGCTGTTAAGGCCAGCTGTTATAAACATGACCCCGTGTGACACCCAGTCCCCAAACAATGGCTTGATAATGTTGGTTATTTTTAACACAAAGTGAAGGAATGTTATACTCAAATCATGTTAATGCACTGCGGAATTTCCCATTTCAGGGTTCCTTTCAGCTGACTAGGCAGGAGTTGGTGCTGCGCTTTTGTTGGCTTATCAATATAATGGTCAGTTGTTTTGTGGAAAGTCAGACATTACATATTAGATGTTGATCACATTGAGCTTTTATCCACTATTGGAGTGAAATTAGTCCAAGTTGACCCTAAAACGTGTTTAAAACCGTTAAGTTTCATTAACAGTATTAAAGGTTACGTAGTGCATACATTTCTTCTTCTAATTTATAGTGTAACAACAGACAATATAATGACTCACTGTCCCTAGTGAGGCCGTGCTGAAAGCCGTGCACCTTGTCTTCACCTCCCATGGGCTCTCTTGTTGATAATTGTTGGAGTGTCACAACAATTAGGTCATTGCCGAGTTTGTGTTTGCAAAACCCAGAACCTGACACCACTTGATTCACTGGTAGGTCAAGGCATCAAACAACGGGTCAGCGCTCGATTGTTTATCTGAGGAATGGGTAGAGGATCCCCATCTTAATCATCGAGCAAGCTTGAGTTTAAAGAGACTGACATCACCTACTGTGAGTGATGTAGATCTAGCAGGATCAAGTTGCTCACCCTTATCAAATGATACTCTTTGTCTTGGTCTGTAGACAGTGTTTACTTGGTTACGCTGAATGTTGTTGTTGTTGTCTGTTTCGTTCAGTAATGGTTTATGCGCATGCATATAATTGGGTGATTTTGTGAGGGATATTAACAGTCTTAAGAGTTTATAGATCAAGTGAAAGGAAATCCCTGAAACGATCACAAATATTTTGAAAAGACCTAATATTTTCAGCTATATGCCTAAGGTAGTTCAATTAAGTTTTTCAATAACTGATGAATAAATAGCCAGCATGTTGTTGGAGCTAAAGGCCTTGAAAAGACTTTTAGGTTGGCAGATGGAGAAAACCAGAATGCTTGAAATGCAATAAAAAAATTTTTCCATAAGTAGCTGGTGCTATATACCTGTACTTTCATTGTACACTATCATTATAAAGTTTGGGGTCGATATAATTTTTAAAAGTTTTTGAAAATAGTCTCTTTTGCTCACCACGGCTGCAGACAAACAGTAATATTGTGAATTATGATTACAATTTTAATATATTTTAAAATGTAATTTATTCTTGTGACGTCAATTTTTGACGATGCTGTATCTTGTGACGATGCTGTATTTTCAGCATCATTACCAGTGATGGGAATATGGTGTTACTAACGGTGTTACTTTTTTCAGTAACGAGTAATCTAATTGATTACTCTTCCCATCTTAATAACACTGTTACTGCCAAAAATGCGGCGCGTTACTATAATTGAAGCTGTTTTTTTCATCAGACCAACTAGATCTCGGAGCCGAGAGGCAAATACTTTTTTTTTACTGTTCTTCTTGGTTAGTGGGCAGTTACTGCGCACAGTAGAGATACGCGGATAGGCTATTATTTCATCCGCAACCGCTGGCAACGCTATAACGTCGCTGCTTTGGGGTGTGTCTGTTGCGAGTGTGTTTAATCTGTGTGTTCACACACAGTATAATCATTAGAGATGCACGCGATTACATTCGGAAATAGGCAAGCTTTGTTTCCAAATGCCCCAAGCAGAGGTATTCTGTAAATTGTACAACTTTTACCAACCCAGCCAATAATCACAAATGAACACATCCAAAATTAAATATTTAACATATTGGCTATCTAAAAACTGTCTTGAGAGTTTAAAAATATGCAGATTGTGTCGGAGTTTATGCTGGATTTCGTGCATAAATAATTTTGTTTACAAATTAGACGGTTTGCAGTTTTTATATAGCCTATGTTATAGGCTATTTTATTTTGGATGTGTGTTCATTGGTGGATTTGGAAACAAGGCGTGTCTATTTCTAAACGCAATCGCGTACATCTCTGATGATTATATTGACCGTGTGTTAAAACAAACAAACATGGCATTTGATTAGAGGCTAGTCTCACTTTGTCCCACAGCAACATTAAAATGGTTTAGATTTGTGTACACTGTCTCTGTTAATAATGTATTGTATTAAGTGTCCATTACATTATAATATTCAGATTTATCATAAATAATTGAACATGCACATGTATTTTAAGTTCCGTTAAAGAGGGGGGTGGGAGGTGGGGTCACATTTGTGCATTAAAAAATGTACTTGAAAGTAACGAAACAGTTACTTTCTGAAGTAACTAGTCACTTTTATAATTTGTAACTGAGCAACTAATTTAGTTACTTTTGGAGAAGTAACTAGTAACTGTAACTAATTACTTTTTAAAAATAACTTGCCCAACACTGATCATTACTCATTCTACTCATACTATTCAGGGTCACATGATCCTTAAGAAATCCTTCTAACATTCTGATTTGCTCTTCAAGAAATAACAATGGATTTTTTTAAGGATTATTTGATGAATATGAAAGTTAGATGAACTTTCTATTCATCAGATGAATAGAAATCATTTTTTTGAAATACAAATATATTGTTACATAAATATTTGTACTTGCTGAATAAAAGTATTAATTTCTTTAAAAAAATCTATACAATTTATATCGTACTGACCCCAAACTTTTGTTCAATAGTGTAGCTCTAAGAAGTACAGTTTATTGACATCAAGCAGAATAATACAGACCAGACATTATTAAGCAAAGTGTCAAACATTGGTCCAACTCTGAAAAACTATGTACAAAAATGTCCATTTAAATATCTAGCTGTAACAAGTCTATATAGTGACAAATTTGGCATAATCCATATTGCCCCCCCCCCCCCTCCTCTCTATACATATACACACACACACACACACACACAAATACTTTGGTCCAGCTGCCTTTACATTCATTTTTAACCATTTTTCACACTAAATTGCTGCTTTAATATTCAATAACATCAACAAGCTTAGATACTGATATCGTGATGATTTAAACAAATCTTATTGATTCTCAGAATGGCATTGATTAAATTTGACAACAATTTTCTAATTTGCTTAAAAATGATGTAACACTATTTAATAGGAACTTTGTTTGTTATAATGGGCTTTGCCGCAGCGTCTATAAGCAGCTTGGACATGCATCAGTCAGGGCAGTA
Source organism: Siphateles boraxobius (assembly GCF_051911475.1). NCBI lineage: Eukaryota > Metazoa > Chordata > Actinopteri > Cypriniformes > Leuciscidae > Siphateles > Siphateles boraxobius. Next base: position 25,846,490 of record NW_027509186.1, on the reverse strand, counting down.
ACCCGCTGAGATGAGAGAGTGACAGAAGCTCGCTTGTTTTGCTCCTGTGATGTTCCTCTGCCCGGAAACAGTGTTGCCTCGACAGCTGCGAATGGAGAAGCGATTGGTCGCGAGGCGGCAGTTCAAGCATCGCGCGCGCTGTTCTGGGACTCTCTGTTAGGAGTGCGTGCGTCAGCCAGCATCAACATCAAGCTGCTTTGCTCAACTGCATGTTTGCCTCGCAACGCATTCGTGTAATAAAATGAACACCCATTAAAAATTTAGATGTTTCAGAGAGTGTTCACTGTTAGTCGGTAATTTAGAGCAAAGTAAAAATTATAAAATGGACTTATAAAATGACCATTGTACTACATGGATTTTTCAGGAACAGTCTTGGGGATGACATTCATTCTCTCTCTCTCTCACTCACACACACACAATTAATATATGAGTTAAAAAAAAACCTTAATCCCAACATCAGACTCCTAATATTTGCAGTAGCCTAATTAGCATTTCTCTGTCGCCCTCTGGCGATCACACATAGTATTGTCTCAAATTCAATACAAGATCCACAAGTTTTTTATTTTTATTTACTATATTAAGCTTCTATTTAAGTATAGAACGTAACTTATCAGAATAAAGAACCATGAGGTAAGTGCACGCTAAATATCAAACAAAACAAAAACAGTTATGAAGATGGAGATGATAAAAAGTAATAAATCAAATGAAGCATTTCCTATTACTCTTCTCCCACTTCTTCATCAGGGCAGCAATAGTATTCCACAAAACAAATCTGACCATCATCATTCCTCACAAGATACTGTAGAGAGAGAAAGCCTCGGCTGTCTGTTCTCACCGAGACTTTACAGGACAGAGCCAATGCCTTTGTAGAAGGTTTCAACAGGGAGATCTTATACCTTTGAGAATAAACATAAGAGAAAATAAATCTTAGTGACTCAGAAAACTTAACTGATCTTTTACCACTTACATGTGAATGCCTTGGAAGTTAATTTATAAGCAGCTTGTTTTATGAAGTTCTGAATTTAGCACAGATACACAGAGCTCTAATTGATGGGGAATGCAATCTAAAACAGAAACTGTCCTCCTACCTGTTAGTCTGTAGTTTAGTACACTGGAACAGCTCCATCATGTCTGAGTCTTTAGGATAATCATAATGGGCATTTCCAGAATTACCGAATGTAGATAATCTAGGGTAAAAAGGAAAATAATAATGAATATGAATTGACATTTAAGTTTGACTTGACACCACAATTTATTTTTCACTCCGCAATAGACCAAATTAATAGATCTCTTAATTGGAGCCGACATTTTATATTAGAATTAATAACCTTACATTAATTCCTTGATTCAATTACATACACTGTTGTTCAAACGGTAGGGGTCATTACTTGTAATTCATTAAATGTATCAAAAGAGACAGTAAAGACATTGACAATTTCACAAAAGATTTCTATTCAAAATAAATGCTGTTCTTTTAAACTTTCTATTTATCAAAGATTCCTGGGAAGTAAATTCTGGAAATCAAGGTTTCTACAAAATATTATACTGTTTTCAACATTGATAATAATAAGAAATGTTTCTTGAACAGCAAATCAGCATATTAGAATGATTTCTGAAGGATCATGTGACACTGAAGATTAGAGAAATGATGCTGAAAATTCAGCTTTGCCATCACAGGAACATTTTAAAATATAATCATATAGCAAACAGTTAGCCTATTTGAAATTGTAATATTTCACAATATATTGTTTTTACCATAATGTAGATTAAAAAAAACTGATTGGTGAGCATATTAATGAGACTTCTTTCATTAACGTTAAAAAACGTTTACTTTTGAAAGGTAGAGTAGGCACACTGATCTATTGTGTGCACGATTACTGTACCTGAAGTAAGGATGGCTTGGTGACATAGTAATCTGCAGAACTTCACTGGTCATGTCAAGCTCAGAAAAAGCCTCTTTAAGACTGTCGGACTGCAGAATCACCTTGTTGGTTACATTTGTGCTGCAAAAGTCAAAGTCTATGGGCTCCTCAGGCTCCTGTGTATTGATCTTGCACACGGTGACCACACCACCTTCCTCCAGGAATAAAGTCAGCGGATATCCATAGCCATTGTAGCACATTCTCAGGGCAGTGCACACACCTCAATGGTACAATAAAAGAGAAATTAGTTAAATACATTTGACAAAAGAAAGACCGGATCACCATTAAGATACACACCTGGGGTTGTGCTCGTCCCAAAGATGGTTAGGCAATCCAGAAGAACAGTTAAGTTAACCTGAAACCCAACTGAATCCTCTTTGATAGTGTATTCTTGAAAGATGTCAGCCTGAGGAAACAGACACACAAATACACTGATCAACCCAACTGCTGACAACTGAACCTGTCAGAAACGGTCCTCCAACACCAACCTGAATGAAGGCATTAGCTTGAAGGCATTTGGAGTCCTCTACAGTGACTTTTAACCCGTTTTGCGTTGCATTGAAGATAGCATGGTCTTTGAAAGAGATGGCTTTCAGGATGTTGGACAGATTCCTTGCGTTATCCAAACTGGCTATCAGAATGTACTGGTCAGTGTCCGCTTGGGACTGAGTTGACAGAGGCATGTTTCTGCGTTGTCAGCATCTGCAATGACATTTAAAACATCTAACTAACTTAACTTATATTAGCTCTTTACAAATTATATGGTGATACGAAAACAGAGACATTACACTAACGTTACACCTACATATATGATCAAGCTGTCAATCTCTGGGGAAAAAACTAACCTTAAACATAAACAGTATATGTTATATATATATATATATTTAACCTACCGAATATAGATATGAACTATAAAGATTTACATCACTTTTTTAGAGTTTGGCGCCCTTAAGTGGCCGCTGCTCAGTCTTCTTCTGGTGTTTTGAGTTTAGTTGTCCTCATTAGATCCCTCGCACGCACCGCAGTGGTCTGATACGGAACTGCAGGAAGAGTTGATATACGGACGTTTTCAATATTAGGAGGAGGTGTCGTGGTGTGAAAAATTTGGCACAAACACACTTGTACTGTAATCTCTCATAATTACAATGAAAACAATATTTATATAAGTTTTTGATGTATACAACTGCTTTATTTCATTTCCAGAAATGCAAGTTGTCAATTTGTCATATTTAAAATGCGTTTACGCACCCCTCTCACTCATCATGAGTTGGACCAGCCGTCGCCTGGCAGCCGAAACAGCCAGACAGATGCGAAGAGAGGCGGTCGGTCGATCAGCCCGGCAGAAGTGCCACATAATCAGTTAAAGGTCAGGTACGTTTGGGACATTCCCTGGTTTACTTAACTTTAAGTAAGTGTGTAATTCCGTTTAATAATTTAAGCGACTAACTATAAAAACAGCAACAATATGTCCAAGCTAAGTTCCCAGCTGGTCTGTGTTTGTTTATATATTTCAATAGCAACCAGACCATACCAACAACAAAACGAAACTTGTGAGCAGTAGCATTTCTTCCTCATCCATGTATTTAAACTAAGTTAACGTGTTTAATGTAACCTTTATGTAACGGCAGTGGTAGTTACATGTAGTTCATATTAACCAGCTAACTAGCTAAGAGGACAGCTAGCTTATTGTGATCAGGTGACAGTGCAGGGAAATCAATAACGTTAATTTTATTTGGTTTTCGCCACTAGCAGTACTGGGTTCACATCTGGAACGGAATAAAATGATGCTCCTGCTATTTCTTTTAAAATACTCCTGTTTATGTATTTCGGTGTGATTTCCAGCTATTATCGAGTCACACAGGCAGGTTTAGGTCCTCTGGTCATGGCTAAAGACCCGTTGGCAGAGGCTGGTCTTCATTTTGATGAACTCAACAAATTGCGAGTACTCGAGCCCGACGTGAGCCAGAAAACCACTGAGCTCAAAGAGGAATGTGAGGACTTTGTTGACAGTGAGTTTATTTATTTATTTTTTTATTGTTCTTTATCTTATTGAGTTGACTATCTATCTTGTTGACTAAACCGCATTTCGTTGCTCCTTTTGACAGTACAAATCAATAATTTATGCTTGGCATTTGTTTTTGAAAACAGAGATCGGACAGTTTCAGAAAATTGTAGGTGGACTTATTGAACTTGTGGATGAACTGGCAAAGGAAGCCGAGACTGAAAAAATGAAGGTAACGTTACTTTCTTGCATTTTAAATAACCTGCAGACAGTACAGATTAGTTATGTTCATTTATATGACCCCAGTGATTATTCGACAGGCCATAGGTGCAAGAAATTTGCTGAAATCGGTTGAAAAGCAACGAGAGGCCCAACAGCAACAGCTTCAGGCTTTGATTGCAGAAAAGAAAATGCAGTTGGAAAGGTAATCAGTCTTATTAGTAGGCCAATAGTCCAATCTTATTAGTAGGTGGATCAATGATATATTTGTGCTCTGTATTTTTCCACTGTATGTGAGACTATAATTTTTTGTTTTGCAGGTACCGAATAGAATACGAAGCTCTTCAGAAAGTCGAAGCAGAGCAGAACGAATTCATTGATCAGTTTATACTGCAGAAATAAGAGTGCTGTTTTTTCTCTTTCTCTGTTGGACAGAAAAAAGTGATGCTATGCATCTTGACTCACAATGACTTCCTATAAAGTACTGGGTCCCAAAGCAGGTTAATTGAATTGTGCAGTTTATAGGTGACAACAGACATCAACCTGTCTGTTTCAGCCTCAACCTCTGTTAACATTGAGTGCTTTTGCATGGCCAGTTCCAGGGGACATACTTGTAATCTTTCCAACTATAGAGTTCATAATCTCAGATACTATTTATATACAATAGAAGTTATTTATACTATTTATATGGAAATTAGTTTGTAAATCATTCTTTTTGTACAACAGCAAAATACAGTATTTGCATGTTACTGTAAATAATTCCATCATGAGACATCTTCAGGTAATTTGTTTATTTTCTGTGTGACTTTTATTTTAATTGCCGTTTGTAACTTGAACCCATCCAGTTTTATTTGATCATATCCTCATGGCAATTTTATTGTCTGTTCATTGGACCACACCAAAATAGTTTCCATAGAAGTTATGGAAAGCTATTTAATATGAAATTTACTTATTTGTTTACATTAACCGTTATTAGGTGTATAATCTCAATATTTGACTAACTTCATACAGATTTGAAGAACATTTGAATAAAAATATATTTTGCTTTTACATGTGTTGTCATCATCAATAAACAAAACTGTAAATTACAATGGGGTCAAAAATTGCTTAAATTACATACAATTATCAAATATGCCGGTTCATATTCAAATATTGAATCACATTTAACCATTAATAACTAACAATAACATTGGAACCCTGGTGGGTTATAATGAATACATCCATCTATAATGTGTAGATGAGATGAACTGGCATTATCTTTGTTTCTTGGACTTTGAGGAAGTGTTTCCTTTCGAAGAGGTTGAGTTATATGTTGAGCTGAAGAGCATGGTGAGCAGTATCATGACGGGGATGATGAGGTACGGAGCATAAATTGACACCAGTGTCAGGCGTTCGTTCAAAGTTTGGGGTCCAGGATGTGGCGCCAGAGGAAAGTTATGGAAAAGCACGTGACTTAAAATTGGGACCAGTGTAGTGGCCACATGAACGGAGTAAATGATTGCTGGAGTTCTGATCCATTTGCAGCCACCTATTAAATGGAAAACATCACATCAATTAACGTAATGTGACCATAGTGACTGGTATGAATTGAAAAGTGATTCACCACTAGATGTTACTGTTGTGTCATTTGAGAAGTCCGATTCCACAACTCATTCACTCGAGGTACTGACCCTTCAGGAAGGCGTATGCTGCAACTGGGAAAAAGGGCAGCTGCACGAGAGCTTCGCAGAATACAAAAGATTTGAACCAGGCAGGGGGGTCCATCATCATCGGATCCTTGAATTCAGCAGCATACCAGTGCAATAAGTTTCTCAGCTGTAACACAAATAATAATTACATACAAAACCACTAAACTTAGGATATTATATAGTTACTACGTTAGTGACACGTTAGTAACTGAGTGTGTGCAGCACAAAGTGCAAACTTACCTCAGGTGGATACAGATGTTGGGGAAGTAAAGCCTGAAGATCAACCACGAGAGTAATTGGAATGTGCGACGCAAAGTAAATGAAATATATAATTTCTAAAGCGCGAAGTAACATTTTAATTGTAGTGCTTTTACAGTTTTTGACAAGTTCCTTCTTCGTTAGTGGTTCAGCAGCCGTGGAAGGCGTCAGTGGTAAATTATAAGATAGCGTGTTACTCCTCTGTTTCTGATTGGTCCTTTAACTCGGTCACTTCTAATCTTTGTCTTTCCATTGGTCCATCGGCTCGGTTGATTCCTGAATGGGCGGATTCCTGATTGCACATTGGTTCATGGAGCGTAACCGTGGAACACAATCCTTACAAAAATGACCATAGCAACTAGTTGTATGATAATATAGATGCTTATTTTATTGTTACTGAAATGAAACTGTAATAACTAAGCGTTCGCCACCATTGTGATAAAAAAAGGCAATTTTTTCCCATGGTAATTTGTGAAGGAAGCACTCACCAACATTAAACATTTCAAGACTGTTAAATTGTTAAACTTATTTTATTAAATTATTTTGTGTTAAGAAAGCATGTTTATGACAACAAACAGTAACTTTTTTTAGTTGTTGTTATCAACATTATCCATGTAAATATAGGAAGAATACTGTGATTTGGTCATTAGAGTTGTGTAATGTCAACGTGTTACATGAGAACAATGATAAAATAATTGCTACAAAATTATTGTAGCATTAAAAACAGTTATTTGATGTGTAGAACAACAATTTATGTTTTTTGTTAAATTCACTTTTCTTCTGCATTCATGATCCTTTGGTTGTCAACGTTCACATAATCCTGCAAGATATCAGTAATGTTTGATCACTTATCTCTAGTATAAAGGTAAAGAGTGAAGAGTGGCTCAAGGACAAATATGACTCACCCCATCACTCTCCACAATATTCTCCAGGTTCCTGACAATGTCTGTAAATGTAGGTCTCGATGTGTATGGATCCAACCAGCAGTCTAGCATGATCTGTTCTCTACATGTTAAAATAGATATTTATAACTGGAAACCATTACTAGACCATTACTACAGAAGCTTGTTTCTCCAACAGAATGGAAAGGTAATTGCAACGTTTTATCTCACAATTCTACTTTTTTTTTTCTAGCAATTGCGAGATTATAAATCTCAAGATATAAACTTGCAATTGCAAATTTAAAGTCAGAATTACAAGATATAAACCGTTTCCTCGCAATTCCAACATTTTGTAAGTATCTCGCAATTCTGTATGCAATTGCAAAAAAGAATTCTGAGATAAAAAGTCAAAATTACCTTTTTAATTTTTTATTCTGTGCCGGAAACAAGCTTCCATACATAAAAGTGGGTCAGTAAGTTATTACGATGAAAAAAATAAATATATATTTTAATATAATTGATATGATATATTTTAATATATATAATAATATAGTTTATTATGGTCACTCACATTTCTGGACGGCAGGTACTGGGAACAGTGTTTTTATATCCAGCACAGACTCTATACACCACTTCCTCAGATGTGTTCAGATTTGGATATGGCAAGGTGCCTACGAAATACAAAATCCAATATTTGTGATTTATTCATCAAAAATATTTGATAAACCAACCAAATATCCCAGATATTTCTCACCAAATGACTGCATTTCCCACAGCACGATCCCAAACGCCCAGACATCTCCCTTAAAGCTGTAGTAGTTGTTCTGGAAGTACTCGGGAGGGTACCAGCGCAGGGGCACGCGTTCCTATGAGGTCACATTAATATTAGCCAGATGGTCAATGAAGATGTGGGAAGAACATGTGCGATTAGTTCACCTTGTGTTGTTTTTTCCTGGTGCTGCGTCTGCTTCTCATGCGGGTCAAGTCCCTGGCCAGGCCAAACTCTGCTACCTTCACCTCCCATGGGAATCGGCTCACCAAAATGTTCCTTAAGGCAAGGTCACAGTGCACCACCTGAATGATACACAGAAAACATAATTCTTTTACATTTTTGCATTCATGTATACACCTTTTAAAGCCTCCCCCATTTACAGCACTGCGCTCGTTGCATTGGTCTTCCGGTTTGTATTTCCACAGCATGAAGGTAAGGTCTTACGGATTTATGAATTAACTGCTTATTTTAAAATCTCCTCGGTCAACTGACATCCAATTCAAACATTACACTGCTCATTTTATCTTTTGTTGACTCTACAATAAATAAATCCACTTCACCAGCGATATGCCATAGAAATACACAGAGCTACCTCAAAAACAGAAGTTTAAACAAAATTCTAAAGATGGCTTGTAGGGGTGTAACGTTACCCTCATGTCACGAGTCGATACATATCACGAAACTGAACTCACAATACGATATTATTGCGCTACTCCAAGACATATGGTAAAAGGTTAACAAAAAATGTACTGTTGATTAAAATGTTAAATTTGGTATTACATTGTGGGTGTAAATGAATAGGCTTGGACTTGGTGCTGGAAACCCAGTGCACAGGATAATAGTGACACCAGAATAAAAATATTCATGATTCTGAAGCTGAAAATACAGAATTATTTTAGACGAATATGCTTGCACTCTGTCACTGACTAGATATATTTACCACAAATATTCCCCCATTGCATTATTATACATTATATTCAGTATTATATATAGTAGTTTGATGTAGTACTGAAACTGAAACTAAAAAAAATAATAAAAAATTCTCACACTGATAGCAATTTTCATTTTAGGTGTACAATACATATTGTGACATGATATACTATTACAGCCCTAATGCCTTGTTTCTCTCTCGCATAAGGTCTATAACAGAACAGCTGTATTATGTTTGTGATACCATTTTGGAGCGCAAGTGCTCCATGGCCAGGGCGATGTGGTAAGACGCAATGGTGAACTGGCTCTGCAGTTCAGGTTCAGCGCTCAGTTCGTCTTTGTGTTTCTGCACAAAACTGCGCAAGGTCCCGTAGCTTATGAACTCCATGATCAGCATATACGGCTCTGTGAAAACAGACAGTTTTGGTCACACGATACATTATTTAAGTGCAAGTTTTCTTGAATGATAAATGAATAATAGTAGAAGTGGAGAGGGAATGTTTGTTATATTGCAAGTGGATTCATTAACGGATATTGCTACAACAAATTAATATCTCTATATTCTACTGTATATTTAGAGATATTTGTTATTTGTTAAGATTATTGTTGAACAGGATTTGAACAAACCCATTATTCTATGTATTACACTCATCCTGCAACGATTGCTAGTTTTTTTGCATTTGATGATGATCAAATCATGCGAAAAATGCTGTTACTTTCTAATTGAGGAAGCTTATAATTTTTACCTGGTGGACAATCAAAGAGAAGAAAAAAAAAACATTTTGGAACGAGACTATCATATAGACCACCCTAACAACCACAAAGCAACATAAAAGAATCACTTTGGCAACACCCGTCAACCATTACAACACCTTAAGACTATGTCGGCAAGTTTTGCTCAGGCAAGATTGCTATATTTAACAGTTTAGCTGCATTTAAGGTTTAGTCATACAATACTGAAGTACAGCAGCATGACTTACCCTCCACTGTATTCCAGTCTAACAGCTGCATCACGTTTTTATGATATGCCAGCTTTCTCATAATAGACACCTCATTTTCCATCTGCTTAGGGGAGACACCTGCAAATGACAGCAAATCTAAACACCTGCTGGATAATTGTTAAGAATTCACACAATAACTTGTTTTCAAAATGCATTTAAATCAACAGAATCAACTTGCATATAGTTTTACCGTCTTTTCCAATTTTGCAAGTGACCAGTGAGTGTCCTCTACAAGTGCCCCTCACTATCCTTCCTTTGTAGAAGACTCCTTCCCTACCGGCCTTTATGAGCTGAACAAGGTTCAGGTCTGCTTTTGCGAACCGGGGAACCTGGAGATCAATTCTTCATGTTACATTGTTTGAGCACTATACAAGTCGGTCAAATCACATTTCAAACAAAAAATGTAGTGAACCTGTAGTGGAGGCTTCCAGGGAAATCGGCAGCTGGATTTAGTTTGTCGTCTCTGTAATGGGCTCTCTGTAATACGTTCTGGTATTTCTGGAAGATTCAGGACATTGGGAGATGGAGGAGGAGATTCTTGGGAAGGAACTCGTGTGATCACAACCGACCGTCCCTGCCTCAAATCCCGTATGATCTTCTTCATTGACCGATACCTAATAAGAGGAACAAACAGAGCGTTTTCAAAGCTCGATACATATAAATGAAAATTATACATTTTCTTTCATAATTTATAACTGCAATATTTATAAAAAAAAATGTGCATATTAAAAGTGGAAAATTGTTGAAAAGTATATACATATATATTAGTGGTCAAATCAGTTAGTCACAAATTTGTAAATATATGTATGTATATTAAATATATATTTAAATAAATATTAACAATTCTATTAGATAAAGTTTATCTGTCCATAAGGGTCCATTGATTTGAAAAACTGTTAAAATATACTTTTTTAGGCAAAGACATCCAAGTGTTATCATGAAGAAAACGGTAACAGCATAGATGCAGATTAGAACGATGTGTCCAACATCAAGGTCTGTAAAAAGAGAAAAACCAAATCAAAGAGAAATAATCCAAATAAAGTTTTCATATACGCACATGCAACATACAACTATACTTTTACTATAATTCATTTTGGTTTTATTTAAAAATAAAACATTTAGAAGCATGTCACCAATATTTTTCACCTTTCGATGGAGAAAATTATATAATGTAGTTTATAATTATAATTATATATGTATATATATAGTAGTCAACATTTGAAGTGGATCAGGATCACAACCTTTCATCAAAGTTATACATGAATTTTGAACAATACCCGTTCTTGTCTTAGGACAAACTTTTTTGATCCACTTCAAATGTTGACTACTGTATATACATACTCCTATATACTTACTCTGCCAGAGTTGTAATTTTGTATCGGATGAATTGTCAGTTGCCATAATGAAGTCAAAAGCATCATATGCTTTTAAAAATCATCTCAGAGATATTTCAGAGCTGAAAGAGAAAAAGACACAAGACAAAAATGATCATTTCATGTTTCACAGCCCTTTTAAACCTCATTTAAACTAAAGTTTGATCATATTATACGGCATATACCTTAATGTTAACCAGGCGACGTCTCCTTTTATGTTCAAATGCAAGACCTAAAAAATCAAATGTGTAAAAGATGTTGTCTCCTTATAGAAAAGACAACAGAATTAAGGTTCCCGGGATGAACTCATTATGCAATGCACACCATTGTCTACCTTTCTTCTGCATGATATGAGCATGCATGAAGACCACGGAGTTGAAGCTGTTCAGAAAAATAACCCACAATTCTTCAGCACTTGTGGTTTAGAGCAGAGTTATAAGTAGCTATAAGTAGCACAGTATGCAGATCAACTCACTTCCTGACTACAGAATGCTTGTCTCCAAATATAAAAAACACACAAATTTGTGCAACCCACAACATGCTCAAAGGTCTTGAAGTGATTCTCATGAACTTAATTTGTATATTTCATTCAAGGGAAATATTCTAGAGGAAAATATTCTGTCAAGTGAGTGGAAGGGTCCTATAAAAAGTTAGTTTAAATGTCAAATGTGGCTTGAATTCCAGGAAGTAGGTCTGATTGATGGCACTGGACGCTATAGAGCCCAACAGAGGGAGGTGTGTGGTTTCCTCTTTGCTGTTGAAGGAGACACCTCGCATCATTCGCATGTTAAATAAACACAGAAGAGAAAAGCTCGCATTTGGCTGCATTTAATTTGTTTCTTGAATAATTGTTACAGATCAACATCATCACTCCATATACAACTACAAGTATATTTGTACAGTTCATTTTCATTGGCGTATTTACAAAACATTTATGTACATTTGTCAGTGCAATGTCAATTTTATTCTTTAAACAACACTTTACAAAATAAAGTTAATTAAATTAATACATCTCTAGCGGTTCATCAAAATTAATTTAACAAAATTAGGACTAACGACATAGACAAAGACACACATCAGTAGTTGATTGCACTACTTGAAAAGAGATCATTTTGCCATTTTAATAAATTATCCCTGTATCAAAAAAAACGTGAATGCTTAAAGCATGTTTGTGGTTACTGTAATTGTAATACAGCAAACAGCCAATTTCAATTGAAGAGTGATATCATTTGATTTTGGATGTTGGATATCTATTTTCCTTCCAACATTAAAATACCTAAAAACTGTATACAGTCCATTTATCATATTTGCATTACTCATTATGATGATTAATCATTTCCTTACAGTAACACACCTGTGTTTATTTCACAAACATTTCTTTTTCTGACAGGGACAAACCTTTCTTTGATGGCTAACATTTAGAATATCCATGGAAATCTGAAAAGTACAGCAGCAAAATGGGTGCGGGCGAATGAATCCCGATGATTTCCAAGGGTTTAACGTCCCCTCACAGGAGGAGCTCATTCAGTTGATGAGTCGCTGAAAAATAAGAGCCATTCAGTATTTCATACATCATTTCACAGTGGTAATTAAGTTGGGCTCTCTTTTCAAGAGTCACTAAAGAAATGCTACTAATAACCTGGAATACCCTCCGACACAGACGTCCAGAACATTCAGCAGTTTAGTGAGGATGCTGTTCTCTAAAAGCATGGGTTGTGAAATATTCTTCTGTGCTAACACCGTTCACACAACAGACCTTATTTGCTCTTGTATAACAGCATTCAATGCTTCCCACAGATTACGTACATGAACAGCAGAACACTTTGGCTTGGACACATGAGAAAACATTAATCAGATATGTATCTGTTTGCCATTTTTAGTCACCGGGGTCAGTTTTTTGTAAAGCAAAAATACAGTGGTAACAGGAAAACGTGTAGAAAGCAGCGGTATTGTTGAGAGGACGTGGTTTGATCAGACTGCTAAGACTAAAGCTGCAAGCAAATGTGTTTAGGCAAAGTGAACTACTGCATTAAAAAAAATTTATAATTCACATTGATAAAAATAAATTTATACAAAAATAAAAAAAGAAAGAGATACACTTACTCTCCTAAAAAAAAAAAAATTCTCAAAATAACCCGCTTAAGATTTAAACCTTAAAAAACAAAAATAGCATATGTATAATTTGGCAGCAGGGAGAGGGATTCTATTAAATGGCAGAAATTGTCTTTAAAATTAACTTTTTTTGGAAGTGAATTTTGTCCATAAAATAATTTAAACTGCCCTCAGATGATATAATACTGTCACACTGATTTTCTATGAACAGTTGGCCAAAAGATGTGAGGTAGTGTATGGAATTTACTGTAAAAAAAAAAAAAAAACTATGACAAAACTAAGCCAACCAATCCTTTAGAGAAACTTTTTAGGGCTCTATAATTTCCATCTTCCCCATCAGTTTCCTAATTAAAATAATCTCTTCTGTCCATTAGCATTCAGAAATGTAGCACTACAGAAGCACAAGCTCTCTTGTTATGTGATTTTTGGATTCACCTGTGAGGGTTGGCATGTGAAAGAGCAGTTTTGTCTGTTGGTAATGGTGATATCAAGGGATTGGCTAACAGTTATTTGTTAGCTTGGCAACAATCACATGATCGCTACAGTTCTCTGTGATTCACTCATTCGCCCTCTCCCTCGTGTATCTGAAGTGTCAGGTACCTCTATTCTGAAAGCACAGTCAGCGGTGGTGTTGTGCCTGTCGGCTAACTGATATTTTGAGCTTTCACAAATGATGGTCCTCTGGGGCGGCTCTGCCGTTTCAGTCCTCATTACACTGGCGTACTGACAGACCCCCCTAGTGTCTTTAATGTGGAAGAGCATGGCATCACTGCAGCACACAGTACTTCTTGTAGTCAGATTCAAAATCTTCGTCCATGCTAGTGGTGTCTGCCATCTTTTTGCCCTCTGTTTTTGGCAGAAACTGCGAGTAGTCCACTCCCTGTTGCTCATAGAACAGGATGTAAGCTGAATCTGTGTCAATCTCGTCCGAGTGAACTTCCTGAATAGATGACAAGAAATGGTTTGTTTTAAGTGTTGCACAATTCTTGTTTTAGTGTTGTCACGAAACCAGACATTATTAAACTTTTAGTAGTTGACACCAATGCAAGGGAAATTTCAGGAATGTAAATTTCCATGTTGATACCATAGTACTTTACATTGAACACATGAATTTTATTTCATATTGTACTGTATTTTATTTTACTTTTCAGTAGTCGACACCAATGCAACGGAAATTTAAGGAATATAAACCCAATGTCGATACCACAGTACTTATATTGAACACTATTTTTCATTTAATAAAAAAAAAAAAAACATTACAATAACATTTCAATTAATTCGATTTAATTCAATTTAAACAATGTTGAGCTTTTGAAAGCACCTGCCAGTCAATGTGATGATACCAAATTCAGTTGGTAATTGCTATGACAGATACTTCAGGCTGTAGCACCCAATTTGTTTATTTTAGTATTAAAAGTACTGGTACTTTTGACATTCGTTGTCCAAGAATTTTCCATCCTTGCAGAAATATATACTCTGTGCAGTAAAAGTGTCAAATAATAGAAACCCATGAGATGTCAAATGATAGAACCCATGAGATATCAAAGAATAAACATAGTTTCTTACCTTGCAACTACTGTCATTGTAACAGTACCATTTTTCATTGGGGTTTTTAGCATAAGTCACATAGTGACCCCCTCCCATTATTCCTGAATGGCACTTAAAAGAAGAACAACAATTAAGGTGTCAGAAAAGCTTTTTACAAAAGGAATCATCACACATTGAAACATGTAGAGAAGAATCACTTACTGAGATTGCATATAAATTGTACAGGGGCTCCAGGCAGATGTCATTTCTTTGGTGAGGGGTGTCCAGGTCTGTGCTGACCTCTGAGTGTCCATTACTCTGACTGCTGTCTTGTCCCACTCCATTCACCATGATGACATCGCAGTCGCTGCTTGAGGCGTCCAGTGACCAGGTGTCTTGCCCATTTGCATCAGATGGCATCTGATTCTCCCCGTCCATCTCAGTCACTGTACCCTGCTCTGACTCGGTCTCGCTCTCCTTGCTATTGCTACAGGCATCCAGGTTTTCTTTGCTGTTGCAGAGTCGATGCCTACTGCCCAGCTGTGGAAGACGCAGACGCCCCTGTTTCCGTCCTGTATTTCTGGGGCTGCTGCCAGGGCTGCTGTTTCTGCTCAATGGGCTGCACACCCTCCTGATAGAGCACGGGGTGCCTAAAACAACAATGCAGTGGTTAGAGAATCTCAATTAGTGTTCACTTAAAAGGTCTTCAAATAGAGAAGAGAGACAGACCTCTGCCAGAGGTGGGAGGACTGGCCACAGTAGTAGTGGAGATGGAGGACACAGAGGAGTCTCCTCTTTCCAGCCTCTGGAGCTCCTCTACCAGGCATTCGCTCTGGAGGTTCTGCAAGCTGCCCATGCTCTGAGCTACCTCCCGTGGGGTCAGGAACGCACTGGGGTCAAAGCTCTCGCGTGGAAACTTCACAATCTTCTGAGACTTAATCCACCGACCATTGACAAACTGGAAGCGTTTCAAATGAACAATCTGAAAAAGGACATAGAAAAAAATATGTTGTAACCAAATGTTAGAAAGGGCAACTTGCTTAAAATTACATTTATGTTATACAGTATGTTAAATGTTGCTCATTTAGCTCAAAAGATTTAAAACTATATAATAATAAACATAAATAAAAATGATATTTTATCAGATAAAATGAGCTAAATTTAGTCAGCATCATTACTCTAGTCTTCAGTATCACACGATCCTTCAGAAATCATGCTGATTTGATACTCAGTTATTATTGTAGGAAACAGTTGTGCTGCTTCATATATTTTTTGGAACCTGTAATACATTTTCAGGATTCATTGAAAAAGTTAAAAAGAACAGCATTTATTCAAAATATAAATCTTTTCTAACAATATAAATCTTGACTATCACTATCACTAACTGCTTTTACTATCAATTTGACACATCTTTGCTGAATAAAAGTATTAAAGAGAAAAAAGAATATTTTTTTTTACTGACCCCAAATTTTTAACGGTAGTAGATCTATTTTATCTATTCCTATATCTATTTTTATTTTAAATAAATGCTCTTTTTTTAAAACTTTTTATTCTTCAAATAATCCTCGGTTATCACAGGTTATAAAAAAAAATATTAAGCAGCAAAACTGTTTCCAAAAGTGATAATAAATCAGTATATTAGATTGATTTCTGAAGGATCATGTGACAGAAATGACACTGAAGACTAGAGAACCATTTAAAATAGAAAACCATTATTTGGGAGTTGTTCTCATTACATGAGAGTTCTTTAGATTTAATCTCCTTCAGCGAACACCTTCTTCGCTGGATCCTCCGGATTATTGAAGCTTCGCCGTCGAAAAGCATACCAGCGGGATTTGCTACGAGGACGTCGGCACCTTCAGCCGCCTTCTAACGCGATCCTACTGAGCCATCCGGCGTACTGCTCACGCAAGTATTTACATCTGTTCGCTCTGCGACACTTGTAGAAGAGCAAATTTTCCAAGGCGTTGTTTCAAATGCCTTCCTGCGCGTCGTGCAGAGACCTTCTCCCGGACGGGGATCGTCACATCATCTGCGCTCGCTGCCTGGGCCGGGACCACGCAGAAGCTGCTTTGACCAAGGGCGGATGCCCCGAATGTGACGACCTGGGTCTCTCCGCACTGCGGGCTCGCCTCGCCGCTTTCGCCGTGAGCGAGCCCATCGCCGCCATCCCTCTGTTCGAGCCGCGCACTAAGAAAAAGCGCCGCTCACAGAGGCTTCCTGAACCTGAGCTCAGTGACGTCACGCCGAGCCAGTCTCCGCGTGCTTCACCGCCGCTCTTGCCTTCCCCACCGCCGGTTCAGTTCACCCAGCCGGACCCACACCCCTCTAGCAGAGCGGTGGGCCTTGTGACTTTCGGCGCGTCCGAGGACGACGGGGGAATGGATGACAGCTTGTCAATCGACGCTGCATCGGACGACTGGCCGGGCTCCACTCTCGACCCCGCCCCGTCGACGCTAGCTAGCGCGAGCGGGGGCTCCACCATGGATAGCGAGATTATCCGCGTTCTCTCTAAGGCCGTGGAAGACCTCGGGCTCGATTGGTCTTCTCCCGAAGAACCAACCCGGAGCCGACTGGATGAGTGGTTTCTGCAGGGGCGCCAGCAGGCCCCTCGGCAAAGGCCTTCTCCCTTCTTCCCGGAAGTTCACGACGAACTCACCAAGTCGTGGAAAGCCCCCCACTCTGCGCGCCTAAAGCCTTCTTTTTCTTCCTCGCTCTCCTCTGTGGACGGCGCGAAGGAAAGAGGCTACGAGGGAACACCGCCCCTCGAGGAGGCCGTGGCCAATCATCTCTGCCCGCCCTCCACCACCGGATGGAAAGCCAAAGCTTCCCACCCCTCGAAGCCCTGCCGCACTACTTCAGCTCTCGCCGGTCGCGCCTACGCCGCCGCCGGCCAAGCTGCATCAGCGCTTCACTCTATGGCGGTACTTCAAGTGTTCCAAGCCAAGCTTCTCCGCTCTATGGACGAGTCTGGCCCCGAACCCGAAGCCTTTAAGGACCTACGCAGCGCGACTGACATAGCCCTGCGAGCCACGAAGGCCACCGCCCAGTCTATCGGCCGTGCCATGGCTAATTTGACTGTTCTCGAGCGCCATCTGTGGTTGACTCTGACTGAGATGAAGGACGCGGATAAGGCGCCATTTCTCGACGCGCCTATCTCCACCAGCGGGCTGTTTGGACCGGCGGTTAAGGGTTTCGCCGAACGCTTCACTGAGGCCCAGAATGCTTCACAAGCTATGCGGCATTTCCTGCCCAAGCGCTCCAGCTCATCGCAGAGCAGACAGAGGCCGCCGCAGCCGCAGCGGGCTAGAACAGCCCCCACCGCCTCTCAGCCCGCGCCTCAGGCTGACGCTCGACGCCGCTCGCGCTCTCACAACCGCAAGCCGCCTTCTGAGCGACGGGGTCCTCGGCCCAAGATTGTGCTGAACCCCGAGCCTCGAAAGCCGTCCTAGCCACAAGAATGAAAAGAGAGAGTGCGTGTCTCGCAAAAGCCGGACCACTCTCTCTGCAAAAGCTCAAGCATTACCCAGTCCCCTTACAGGCGGCTGGATATGTTCATACAGCAGTCAATGGGCCAGTCACAGAGCTCGCTCACCTGCAAACAAACGCCGTTTTTACGGCGACGCACAGAAAACACAAAAAGAGTCTTTTTCTGCCTGTGTCACTAAGGGTTCACATGTCCACAAGGTGTGCATTCCCAGATACTGTCAAAACAGTGCCAAATTCATTCCCAGCTCAAGCTGCGCACCCCATGAATGTAGATCACGTGCCTACGGTCATGTACGCACCACTACACACAAGCACTGTTCACACAGTTATAAATTCATCCCCAGTAAAAGCGGGAAACATTATAAAAGTGACGCGTGTGCCTACCACTGTTTATGCACCCCCACTTATAAACACTGTCCTTACAGTGTCAAACACAACCCCAGCCCAGGCTGCGAGTTTTACAGACACAGCGCGCGCTGCTGTAATCACACACGCGCCCATTCACTCAGCTGCTCAGCGCGCGCCTGCGCCTCTGAGAGCTATGAGCTCAGGCGATTCGCTGGCCGGGTCCCTGCGTCACAGCGGCCCGCCCCTAGCCTGTATTCAGCCCATATCTGTACACGCAGCGGCATGGGAAAATATTCCAGATATGCCGAAATGGGTATTGAATATAGTAAAGCACGGATACTCGCTCCAGTTCGCTCGCAGACCACCACGTTTTACGACTGTGGTCGAGACGAAAGTGAGAAAAGAGTGCTCACATGTTCTACGCACCGAGGTGCGCAAACTAATAGAAAAGGGCGCTGTGGAAACTGTTCCCCCCTCTCTGAGCGAGGCAGGTTTTTACAGCCGCTATTTTCTCGTCCCGAAAAAGGATGGCGGTCTCCGCCCCATCCTAGATCTTAGACACCTGAACAAAGCACTAATGATTCGCTCGTTCAGAATGTTAACAACCAAGCATATCCTCGCGCAAGTACGCCCAGGAGATTGGTTTCTCTCAGTGGATCTGAAAGATGCTTACTTTCACATTCCAATAGCGCCTCATCACAGGCCGTTTCTGAGATTCGCTTTCGAGGGACAGTCGTACCAGTACACAGTACTTCCGTTCGGCCTGTCCCTGGCTCCCCGTACATTCACGAAATGTATGGATGCAGCACTTTCCCCCCTAAGGCGAAGGGGAGTGCGAATACTGAATTATCTCGACGATTGGCTGATTCTAGCACAATCAGAGAGTCAGTTAATAACACACAGATCTTGGATTATCAGCCATTTAGAATGCCTGGGTCTAAGAATCAATTTTGCAAAAAGCATACTATCTCCCAGCCAGAGGATTTCTTTCCTGGGAATAGTTCTAGACTCGATGCAAATGACAGCGCGTCTCTCATCAGAGCGCGCGCTCACCATCCGGCGCCTTGCAACATCATTCAGGGCGGGCGCGCTCGCCCCCGTCAAGCGGTTTCAGAGGATGCTCGGTCTCATGGCCTCAGCATCGGCCGTACTCCAGCTAGGATTGTTGCATATGCGCCCTCTCCAACGCTGGCTCAAGAGCCGCGTCCCTACTCACGCGTGGCGTTTGGGCCACCTTTTAATCAGAGCGAACCACGGCTGTATAAAAGCCCTGACGCACTGGAAAGCCGCCGACTGGTACCAGTCAGGCGTGAGTCTGGGTGTGAACACAAGGAGAAAGATGATAACGACAGATGCCTCCAAAATAGGTTGGGGGGCCCTTTACGAGGGCAGGCCTGTCTCCGGCTTTTGGTCAAACCCGGAGAAGCGCCTACACATAAACTGTCTGGAAATGAAAGCGGTCGCTTTGGCTCTCAGAGCCCTGCTCCCACAGCTGAGAAACGAACACGTCTTGGTCCGAACTGACAACATGACGGTAGTATCGTACATAAATCGCCAGGGTGGACTCAGGTCGAGCTCCATGCATTCAATGGCCAGGAGACTCATTTTATGGTCCCAGCACAACTTGCGCTCGCTGAGAGCAGCGCATGTGCCAGGTGCCCTGAACCAGGGGGCGGACATGCTATCCAGAGACAAAATTCTCCCAGGAGAATGGGCTCTCAACCCGCTGACGATTCACTGGTTATGGAAAACCTTTGGCAAAGCGGAGATCGACCTCTTCGCCTCCAAGGAGAACGCGCACTGCCCTCTTTTCTTCACAAAAAGCATGGATGCGCTCGCCCAGAGCTGGCCGAGCCGTCCCTTATATGCCTTTCCCCCGATCGCGATGCTACCGCAGGTCATCAGTCGGGTCAGAGAGGAGAAAGACGCAGTGCTGCTGATAGCCCCACTCTGGAAGAACCAAACATGGTTTCCAGATCTGATGCAAATGCAATCTGCACCACGGCCGATTCCACTGAGGCCAGACCTCCTCAGTCAGGCCAACGGGATGAAATATATTTATAATAATAATATTTTTATATAATATATATATATTTCATCCCCGCCCCGATCTGTGGGCCCTTCATGCATGGCCCCTCAACGGGTTCCCAGGAACCTCACGAGCGGAGCACTAAAAACCATCGCTGAGGCGCGGGCGCCCTCCACGAGACGCTTATATGCCCAGAAATGGAAAGTGTTCAGTGTCTGGTGTAATGCCAAGGGCCTGAACCCTGAAACATGCGAGATTACGAACGTACTCGCTTTTCTACAAGGGCTTCTGGAGGCGGGCCGCGCCCCCTCCACGCTCAAAGTATATGTGGCGGCCATCACAGCATCACACGACCCTGTAATGGAACGTCCATTGGGAAGAAACGACCTAATTATTCGTTTCCTAAGGGGCGCTAGGAGGATGAACCCTTCACGCCCCCCCTCAGTGCCGATCTGGGACCTAGCTACTGTCCTAGACGCTCTTAAAGGGCCTCCGTTCGAACCACTCCGAACCGTGCACCTTAAACAGCTCTCGCTCAAGACTGCGCTCTTGCTGGCACTCGCCTCGGTCAAGAGAGTGGGCGACCTGCACGCGCTTTCGACAAGCGCTGCCTGCCTAGAATTCGGACCTAACGACTGCAGGGTCGTCCTTAGACCGAAACATGGGTATATTCCTAAAGTGCTCACCACTCCCTTCAGAGCACAGGTTATCTCCCTAACTGCGCTATCGTCCCCAGCAGACGAACACGACGCTAATCTACTCTGCCCCGTTAGGGCTCTCAGAGTGTATTTGGAGCGTTCTGCCCTATTCAGACAGACAGAACAACTGTTTGTATGCTTTGGCGGCCGTACGAAAGGTTCCGCCGTTTCAAAGCAGAGAATCTCTCACTGGATAGTTGAAGCTATAGCGCTGGCTTATGAAGCTAAGGGACTTCAATGCCCCTGGGGAGTCAAAGCACACTCCACCAGGAGTGTGGCTTCTTCCTGGGCATGGTCGAGCGGGATACCGATCGAGGATATTTGTGCAGCGGCAGGCTGGGCCTCACCGTCCACATTTATCAGGTTCTACAACCTACAGGTCCCGACACTGCATTCCAATGTACTATCAGCATGATGCTAGTTGAACTACGAGTTCGTATCTAGATTATGTATGTGCTTGTGTCACACTGAGCGCCTTCTAGCCGCTCTGTATTCTTTCCCACATATAAAGCTCGCCTCTGCCGGCTAGTTGGATGATAACTTTGCTTTTTTAGCTCAGGCACCTGCCTCTGGCTATCATAAGGCGAAGTTCAGCACGCACGGCGTTTTGCATGGTGTTCCCATAGCGTAAGCTACTTACGCAATAGGAGAGACCTCTCGAAAGGGAACGACTCGGTTACTAACGTAACCTCGGTTCCCTGAGAGGAGGGAACGAGTATTGCGTAAGCTGCCGTGCTTGTGCTTGGTTAGTTCGCTTCAGTCGTTTTAACCTAAAGAACTCTCATGACGGGGCGCCCAATATATAGCTCTTGGCCACGCCCATCTTGGCGGGCTCTGACGCGCGCGGGCGCGAAGCGCGCTCATTGGTCGCGCATTCAGAGTCGCCCCGTCATTGGTTCGAGCAAGTTGCCGCAGCACAGCCAATGACCGAGCTGCCTTCGTTCATTGCTGTCAGCTGTGCAGCTGCAATGCGTTTTACATAAAGACTTCAATATTCTCGAGAAAAGGAGTTTTCCCATAGCATAAGCTACTTACGCAATAGGAGAGACCTCTCGAAAGGGAACTGTTTCCAAAAGTGATAATAAATCAGTATATTAGATTGATTTCTGAAGGATCATGTGACAGAAATGACACTGAAGACTAGAGAACCATTTAAAATAGAAAACCATTATTTTAAATTGTAATCATATTTCATTACTCTTTATTTTTTGTTTAAATAAATGCAGTATTAATGAGCAGAAGAGCCTTCTTTCAAAAAAAAAGAAGAAAAAAAGTAATGTTTCCAAACTTTTGACATTTTTTTTTTTTTACAATCATTTTTTATTTAATTCCATTTTTTCAGAGCAGGAAACAAATAATTTGGGTTTCTAACCAGTACGGGTGGCAGCCTCCAGAGGTCCAGCTTCTTGGTGGCCAGGCGGTGGGTCTTACATTTGGAGCAGTAATAGAGCTCATCCTCCCCTAACTCTTCTTCACTGGTGAAGGCTTTCAAACAGCTGTCCAGACTGATGGGCTCTGCCTGAGCACGCCGACTCTGCTCAACACTAGGATGCTCTTCCACTATCTGCTCCACATAAACATCAGCAATAACTTGACAGACACAGTAACAGAATGACATGATAACTACCCCAAAACACTAAGAGCTCTGGACTCATTTAAAAGATTTAGAACTAGAATGTAATTACATTTGAAGGCATTTCTTTTTAATGCAAAATTAAGCATTATTTGCAGATCATTGTAAGTTATAAAAAGGTCAGTTCTGGTCTGCAATGCACCATAAAAGTGGTGCAAAAACCATGGGATTTTATTTTGTCATCTCCAATTTTAAACAACTTATTTACTATGACTCTGCAGTAGAGTATGCAATCAGAAAGTGTATTTTGCAGGTAGTAAATAATAGATAATAATTAGCAGTTTATATCAGAAGCTCTTGCTAGAGGTAAAATAGAGGCAGCAGACCCAGAAAACAATTAATCATACAATATGATTTTAATGGATTTCTCAGCTGTGATGTGAGATGAAAGCAAATCTCTTCACAGGGAATGACAGCACTAGCAGAGTAATCATTATGTGTACATCAAGTCCTGCAGTGGAGCATAGAAAGACTGATGTACTGAATATGCTGCTATTATGGCCTTTAAAATCTGTGAACATCTGTAAAGCACGTACTCTTTCCTGAGAGGTCTGGTAACGAAGGTGCAGCGCAGTGGGGTCCCAGTCTACAGCAATGTAGGCATTCCCCAAAGATGCTCTGTCTTCATTACAGTCCACTGTGCAGCCTCTGCAGAACCTGGCAAAGTCACGACAACCCTTGTCAGTCACGACAGCCCACAGTGTGAGATATGTGCATGCTCAAGCGCTGAACTCAAATCCCTTACCTGTACCAGGGACACCAGGCACAGGAATTACCATCTTTCTGCACCACCCGCAGAGTGAAGGGGTATTGGTAGCCCATACTGTCATCACTGGAAGAGAACATGACATGTCACATAACAGAGTAAATGAACTCTACCTTCCAGATGTCCAGAGGGGGCCAAAACCACAATTTTTTTTATTGAAACCTAGAATTGAATAAAATTAAGATTTTGAAGTATCAAAAAGCTAACAGTACATTTGTCACTTAGGGAAATAGGATACAGAAATGACTGCACTAAAAAAGCTAACCACTCTAACTACAACTTTTACGACATTTTATAATGTATATTATCGTTCAAAAGTTTTGGTACAATTTTATTTTAAAGAAATGAATACTTTTATTCAGCTAGAACACACTCAATTGATTAAGTAAAGATATTTGTTACAAAAGATTTCTATTTCACATAAATTATGTTCTTTTGAACGTTCTATTCGTCAAAGAATCTTGAAAACAAAAAACAAAAAAGAAAACAATCGGTTTCCACAAAAATACAAAGCAACACAACGGTTTGCAACATTGATAATGATAAGAAATGTTTCTGAGCAGCAAATCAGCATATTATAATGATTGATTGAATGATTTCTGAAGAATCATGTGACACTAAATACTGGAGTATTGATGCTGAAAATCCAGCTTTGCCATCACAGAAATAAAATGCTTTTTGAAATATATATTAATATAATAAAATGTAATATAATTAATTTACCAATATTACTGTTTTTACAATCATCTAAACTAATGATCAACATCAAAACGCTGTGAGATACAGATGCCACTGACCAGTCTTGAGCATGGTTGCTGGCTTCCTGTGGGGGCAGAGGGCTGGCAAGTCGGGACACCTGGATCCACACCGCATCATACAGGTCCTTTTTACTTGTGTGCACAGTGCACGGCACAATAAGCGGCATGCCAAACAGACTGGGCCTGTTCTTCTGAGAGGACAGGAAGTACAGCTCCGTCCGCATCTGAGGAGAAAGACCGGACACTTAGGATCATCATATTAAAGGGTTAGTTCACCCAAAAATTAAAATAAAATTGTCATCAATTACTCACCCTCATGTCATTCCAAACCCGTAAGACTTTCTTTCATCTTCGTAACACAAATGAAAATATTTTTTTATTCAATCTGATTTCTGTTGCTTCTTTGACAGTCCATGCAACTACCACTTTGATACTTCAAAAAGTTTGCAGTAAAACTAATCCATATGAATCAAGCAGTTTAGTCCAAATTTTCTGAAGAGACTGGATCACTTTATATGATGAAAATTTTGAATTTAGGCTTTTATTCACATATAAACATTGATCAGCGTACATAAACAGAAGCTCATCCATACTTGCTCAGCACGTGCACCAAACCTCAGTGGTTCTTTGCAGAAGCTCAAACGTAACACATGATGCTGCGTAACACATGATGAACCTCATTGGTTCTCGCACATCAAGCAAGCATGCTTGAGCTTCCATTTACCATATCTGATGTGTATTGATGAAATTTTATGTTAAAAAAGGTCTAAATTAAATCTGTTCACCATATAAAGCAATCGTATCTCTTTAGAAATTTTGGATTAAGCTGCTCGATTCATATGCATTACTTTTACGCTCCCTTTATGAACTTTTTGAAGATTCAAAGTGGTAGTTCCATGGACTTTTAATGGAGGGACAGAAATATCTCAGATCTCATTACAATATCTTCATTTGTGTTTCGAAGATGAGTAATTGATGACTATTTTTTTTTTTTCATTTTTGAGGTGGACTTACCCTTTTAGTCCAACAGTGAATATTAAGTGAATGCTCACCATCTTTCTGTGCATGGCAATGATGTAGCCAATGAAGGGGCTGTCTTGCACCGACACAGCATGGCCATTAGGGATACCATTGGCGAGGGGCTTCTCGGGGGTACAGGGGACCATTGTGCTGGGCATGCCATTGGGAATTAGGCCAGATTTTCCAATGTGATTGTTTCCTGCTGTCCCGTTGGCTGTAGGTGTTTTTTCTACAGAAAAATAAAAACAACATTTTTTTTATTGATAATATTAATAATAATAATAATAATAATATGGATCAATGGCAAATAAGGGTGTTCATGATAAAGCAAAACTTCTCTTTTAAGGACAAAGAGAAAGAAGAAATCCATCCTCATTACCTGTTTGCACTGGAGAGGTGACTGAGGTGGGTGAGCCAGGCACAGGGATTTCAAATGCACAGAGGAAGCAGTTCACAGAGTGTCGCACCTTCTGGTTGTCCTGAGGAAAGTTCTAGATCAAAGAGAAGCATTTATTTAAAAGCCAGGCCACTTGGATTGTCTCAACAACCATGTCTGATGTGGTGAGTTGAGCTGACCTTGATGTTGGATGTATGAACCTCAGCCAATAGGATCTGCTCAGGTTTCAGGCTGCACAGCTCGCTCAGCTGTTTCTTCAGGCCCATGTACTTCTCATCCATGTTGAGACGGAGCCCGTAACGCACCGGAGTAGAGCCGTCAAGTTTGATAACTGCAAATCAAAAAAGCTTTTATGTGAGACTGCCGTACCAGCTGATGAATTTTAAAGTGTTTATGTTTTCTCTCTGCTTGGCTTTACCTGTGATTTCTAAGTGCATGGAGCTGTCCATGGGCAGTGGCAGCGATAGGAAGTTAAAGGGGTCAAAGCGGGCGCTGATGTGGCCGCAGGTCTTGCACTTCACCTGGGACCTGAGCTGCCCATGGAAGAGGTCCACCACAATTGAACGATTTCTCCGCAAATGGTTTTCCCAGGCCTGTAAGACAAACACACAGATGACCTCAGGGTGAAGAAACAACTTTTCATCAGTGTGCCTATATAGGTTCATTTAAGAGAGCTGAGCTAATGTATTGAGCCTGGCAGGGGCTGAAAAAGAGGAGTTTTGACACTAACCTCTGTGGCTACTTCATGATCTGGCCGTCCATCACTATCCTTGAGCTCCACGTACGGCTTCTCGTGCACACGATTCAAGTCTTCGTGAAGCCCATCCAAGAGAAATGCCAAGAGCTCCTGGGAGTCTTGCTGCTGGAAGCCATTGAATCTCGGTGCATACTTTGCTATTGTCCACTACATAAATGTTTTTAAAAAAATGGCATAAGAATTTTAACATAAACATTTGGGTTTGATGCTGATCATTTCAGAGATTTCAGATAATTTCAAAACCCACCCTGAGTTTTAGAGGTGCAACGTTCTTCTGGGTGCCGCTCCAGAGTTCCTGTACCAAATCACCATAGCATTTGGCCATGTGACCACGCATTCCTATCGGATTGGTTCTGTCAAGGCAAGACAGCTCATTGGTCAAGAAGTATGATTGTGACCCATGCAAAAGTTTCCAACTTTTCCTTTAAGTATAAAGGTGCATCACATTAGCGGCGTTTTGGAATTTCGTGGACAAAAGAGTTCCATTGTCCATTCTTGATGGTCGATGCATCAAGCACTGTTCACACAGAAGTCACTTTTAAATCAAGCAACTTTCTGTTGGTCAACATGGTGTCACCAACTCATACACAAACACACCTTTTAGCCCTCACGTGAAACTCACGCTCATGTGCATTACTGTTGAAATGATTGGACGGATTTCGCCCACGAAATTTTACAGAGCAACAGTAAATACAACTAAGTAGTTACAAGTGGCTTTGGTATTTAAAAAGGCACTGGCTATGTGTCCTTACCTGTTAAGCTCATAAAGGTGTCGCCCTGAGATGAAGTACTCAGTGAGGGGCTTGGTATTGCTTACACACTGAATACTGGAGTTCATGAAGCATGTGTTACCCAGGTTACTCAAACCTGTGGCACCTTTCTCAGTAGGAACTGCGAGAGAAACGGGACAAATTTTTTAAGAGACTGAAGGTTTTGACTTCACAGGCACAACCACTTGAGTACTATCTCCATGAAGTTCAATTACTCAGTATTTCATAGAGTGCGACAGCGACAGTGAGTCTTTAAATGTCAAAGCTGATATCTGTCTTGATTTGGCTTTTATATTGCTTTGTTATGTAATTGCTTCTTGGACTCTTGCTGCTTTTGTTCCTGTGTTAATTATCTACTTGATATGTGCTTTGATACAAGAAACCGGTCTAAACAATTGTATTATAGTTCCATCTAGGTAAGGTCAAACTCAGATAAACATTCTGGCATTTGTAGATGGTTTGGCCAGCCTCCAATTTGCATAGATTTTTCCAACAATTTCCAAGAACTCTGACATTACCTTTGTGTCTGTCGATTTTGCTGCTGTTTGCAATGAAAGACATTTCCTCTGGCCAGCTCATATCTTTGTTTCGAACTGGAGAAAAGGAAAGATATCTTAATAATTTTTCCTTTTCCATCAGTACGTTCATGCATGGTTTGCAATTTAATCCACACTGCTCAGCAAATGTGAAATGAGATAACACTTTAATTAAGACAGATAAATGTCACAGACATACCCTCAATGACTAAGTGCTGTTCGTCTTGAATTTTCAAACTTTCTAAAGTGTGATCTTCATCATCCAGGAGAGTGAGGTAATTCTGATAAAAAGACAATATAAAACAAGATTAGTAAACAGTATAAATGTATGTATCATGAATTATGATATTCATTTCTTTGGGAAATATATTAATTCAGCCTTGTTGAGCAAAAGAGACTTACTTAATAAACATAAACAGTCTTTTGAACAGTATTGTGCGTAGTGCATACGACCCCTAATCACTGGTAGAAAGAACATTTTACAGATTTAAAATTTACAGTCCTCCTCTAACAGGAAAATGGAGCAAAATAGAGGGCTCACCCTGCACTGCATAAAAAAGGAATGAAAAGAAACCAAATACAATTCTATTTTGTATTTTTTACATTAACAATGTTATTAAAGCTCTATTTATTAAAACCAAGTATAAATCTCATCAAGTTAGTGTTTTTATGCATTTTTACTTTTAATCCAAATAACTAAAGGCAGTAATATTTTAAACAGTGTAATTTATTTATAAACTGATGTTCAACTGCTCTTTTTAATAGTCAACTTATTTTCGGATCATCAGTCATCAAGATCTATAAACTCTGGTCACAGACACGAAGATGTACCTTTAAATTTCACCAACCTGATTGATCACTAAAAATAACCCCACAGTCATCATGTTTTCAGGCCATGTCAAGTTTGATTTTGACATGACAAAGCTGTCATAAGTGGGTGAGTTGTTTACTTACTTTATAATTAGTCTTCCCATTAACGCCATAATTTTGTTTATTCAGACTGAATCGCGAACGCAGAACACGCACAACAGCAAGAGGCGGGTCTTTTTTTGGCGTGTGATTTATCACACGAACCAATCATATCCAATAATAGCACGATGGAGGCATTGATGCCTCTCATTTGAGATTTCCCCCATTCATTCTCAACTACTCCCCACCAAACCAAACACGCGTTAGGGGGTCTGTTAAAACTCAATGGGCTCAAGGGAGGCAAGTAACTTTTTCCTGCTGGAAACTTTAGAACTTTAGAAAAACTAGTGATTTATACACTTTTTGCACTTTTCCCATTTTGATATATTTGTGTGGTTTTATTTTTGTAATATACATTATTTTCTCATCCAAATTTAAGGAAGCGCTGCCTCCTTGCCTTATCGAAGGAAACGCCCCAGCACTGAATAGGATGTAGCGAATCCCAGTTAATAACTGTGACGTAAATAAAGCCTTCAATAGGAAATATGTGAACACAGGACTTTGCACTTTCAAGCATTTCCTCACAGTTCACTGCTGTGAGGTGACATCTGTATGTTTATAATGAGGACAGATTTGCATATGAATGTCTCTGATCAGAGTTTGATGTTCTTTTATTCAGTATCTGTTAAAGAGGTTCCCACTAGAGGGCTGCATTGGGGTCCCGCAGAACCCGCGATTTGCCATGTAACAAGAAAGGAGTCTACAAATGAAGTTCACCGCAGTCGATCAGTAACATTCTCTTCCTCCATAGCAGACTAAGCCAAGTGATTCATTATTTAATTCATTCATTCGTCAAGTATGTTTAATGTTTTTAGTATAATTTATTTTCTTTTTGCTACGTTAATTAGCTAGGCTACATTAACACCTGTTATTTCGGGGAGGTTTTTATTTCCTATTCATTTTATTTTTTATTTGTTTTATATTTAATTTGTTTAATATTTATTTATTGTATATGTAATTCAGATAAATATTGTTAGGTTACCAGAGTTTAACTGTTAAGGTTAGGTGTGTGTGTTGTTAGTTACGCATACATTTAAAATGTTTTTAGGCTCCACTAATAGTGAAGTTTTGTTTTAACAGTTGATAGAGTTTTATAAGGCTAATAAAAAGCTGACCGAATGTGTTTGTCATTTGTGGTGCTACCGTGCTAGCATTACTTTTCTTATGGTTGGCTTAATTAAAAGCAATGTTTAATCTCTGTTATTCTGAACGTTTAGCATAGCCCTAATGTTTGTGTAATTTTTTCACAATTTCTGCAAGCAGTTACAGAATGTATGAAAGTGTGGCTAGGAGTGGAGCACACACGTTGTGGGAGAGGGCGGTAATGGTCAGAAATTTAGAGGGAGCGGGATTAAGAAAACAGCCCCGCACAGGGCTCTAGTCCACACCTCACTATTGTAGAGCCAGAGGCGCATGTCCTCTTCCTTTATGCGTAACCTCTGGGACAGGTAATCATGAATGTCTTTAATGGTGCCCATCCTGCTGAAACATCCCGTGTATGCCAGCACTCGCTTCAGAGGGGCATTCGGAGAGGGGACATTTCCTGTGTTGGGAACAAAGCACCTTTTAGCATTCTCTTTGTCACATGCAGAAAAACATTTACAAATTTTAAATACAACTTTTTATCGTAGTTCCACCAGGTGAGTTGTTATATATACATATATATATTCAAAAATGAACATTAAAGAAATCATGGAGTATGTAAATGTAATTTAACTTACTATGCTAAATTAGTAAAGTAATAATTTTATTGTTTCATTTTAATGATGAGAAATGAGAAGATCCAGTCCATTCCATCCATATACCCTAGCATGCATGCTATTAAATCAACACAGATGTCACAAGGAGCACACAGATCAATATATAACACATACACAGCACCAATACCTGATTGACAGACTGAGGATTAGTTGTAAGGTAGCAGCAAGAAAGGGCAAAGGTCATTTTCAAAGGGGACATTCATCAAATCATTAGTCTGGGTGATTCGAATAAAACATAAAAAATAAAAATCAAGCCAATTTTCAATTAGTCCATTCTTGTGGAAAAATAAAATACATAAGATTCATACAGCAATTATTGATTTCATAGAAGACAAAAATTATCTGAGACAAAAAATGGAATAAAATAACAAATTGCAAAGCAGACAATTACAGGAAATCAGCCCGAGAGCACTCATCTTTACCCACACCAAACAGTCTTCTGAGCCAGACAGCCATGACTGAGTGACATACAATATGTCTAGTCTCGAAAACTTAAATATCTGGATAATTAAAAAAAAAAATGTATTCAACATGGTTTTATAGCTGTCATGGATGACATTATAGTTTTGTGTGAGCAAAATGTAGAATTTAACAAAAAATATTAAATATTTAATATAAACAAATGTAAATTTGATATATTTTAAGTTTTCTTTTGTTCTTTATTATAATTTTCTATTCTAGGCCGAACTCAGAAGATGACTCTGGGTGTTAGCAACAGGATTTGGCTCTTTAGTAATCCAGACAGGTCGTTTTGCTGAGACCGAGCTGGGTGCATTTTAGGAGATTAGAGAAACTGGTCAAGGCGGAGGTGGAGGGAGCCTCTCTCTTGCTGCAGGCTTACGTTACCTCGGGGCATATGTGGAGGGAACATTCGCAGGCTGCTCATACCCATATTGACCCAGATGTTAGACTGAGGGCTGCGTGTGGCCGGTTGCTGTCGCAGGAACAGAAGGTAGCGGGGGAAGAGCTCTAACTCTGGGTGAACTGTGACTGTAGACATTATGACCTGAAGGCACAAAAAAGATACAGCATAAGCACAATGTATAGAGAAGAATGTAAAAAAGAGAGAAATTTGCTGAATCAAACTGAGTTAGAAGTTCACAGGCTAGATTTAGGCGACATTTTAAAGTTCTTTTCATGGTCATTCCTCAGTCAAATGTTTAAACCTCTACTGCATACTTAATGACGAAAAAAGTTTGATTTACTATTCTTGCATGAGATTGATATTACCAAAATCAAAAACTTTTTTAATTTTGAAAATTAATACTTGGAGAGGGGTCCTTTTAAGGTACGCTGCCAAAATCATTAAAGAATATTTGTAATTACATTTAGTTTATAATTTTTACTAATATACTATTTTACTAATATAAAGAGAGAAAAAAGATAGATATATAAAAATTAAAAAAATACGCAATTTTTTATTTTGTAAAAAGAAATATGAAGTATATTTTTTATGGGGGAAGAATCAATAAAACTTTTTTTTTTAAAGGGCAGTTCGCCATTCACATGGTTGATCATGTAAAATATTTTTTAATTTAAATCACCTCCAGAATGTAACCTTTTTACTGTTTATTTGACAACATATCCTCATTATTAACCATTTTAAGGCCATCTAATATGAAACATGTGCTAGTAAAGTGAAGAAAATGAGTCTGATACCCAGAAGCAACACTGTCCAACAGAGAGTTAAATCAAAATAGCCAAACATAATCTGTATTCAGGAAACAGGTTTAGTAATATCTGACACAGTTCATGTGACACCTCATGTCACATCATCAAGATCATTGTGTGTCAAAGCAAAAAAGCCAGAGCAAATAGCATTCATTGCACAAATTAAGTGTCTATAGTTGGACATGGAATACATACCGGTCGGGGGAGGCTGATGTTGGCCCCATACCAGTGATAAAGTGCCCTCCATACCGGCTCTGGCACAGTCTCAAAGTCTCGGCTGGCCAACAGCTGTTGGGACTTCTTCAGCCGCCCTCCCTCCATAGTCAATGTGGGTGCCTGTACAAAACGGAGTCACACACTCAAGGGGAGTTCATATTGACAGCAATTTGCAATGATAAATTGTAGTGAACTCCAGTGAATAAATCACAGGTGGTTTAATCATCCTTCACCCTGTTCTTCTCTTGCTGACTGTGAGAATGGGAGGTTGGATGAAGGGGCGGACAGGACCAAAAAGGTCCCTTTTTGACTTTACAGGTGCAATGTATTGTGTTGGACATTATATTATTACATAACAGCAAATGTGTTTGTGACAAGCCATTACGGAAGCAAGCAGTTTCCTACAAAATGCTTTTAGCTTCATTTTCTAGAACACAAATTTTATAGACCATTTATCACAGGATTCATTTGTTCAAGGTGATTTTCATTTCAAAAAGGACACTTTAATGTAGTTTTGACATATCCAAAGCTATAATTAGATGGAATAAAAGAAAAAAAACTTTAAGGTGTTTTTTCCCCAGCAGGCTGATTCAATACACTTTGGTATTTATTTTGTTTGGCAAAAGGATTATCAGTGGCATCCTGGTTTCAGTGGGTGTTCTGAGCATACGTACACTCACCTTCATGGGCTCGGTGGTCACCAAAGGCTGGTTGTCTATGGCACCGGGCCTCTGCGCAACCATGCTGTTGGGCAAATGACCATTGGCAGTGGAGAAACACTGGTTGTTGTTGTCAGAGACGTTGTGCTGCCGAGCGAAGCAGACGTCTGTGGCAGAAGAACTGATGTGTGGGGTCAGGCCTGAGGAAGTGAAAATAAATGCTGTAATGGAGGCTGAACACCTCTTTTCAGCCTTCATGCCTTTTTATTGGACCAGAGCACTACCGACGTAGAATAACTGGCTGTAACATTGTTTTTCTGAGAAAAAAATGATGTGTACTTAGCATGTTTCCTAAATATCTGCAAACATATTATGGTATTTTTATGCTTTAGTACACTCAAAAAAATTATAATTACATACAGCACCTTTAATATTTTTGTAGGAAACCTGATAAGTTATTTTTTCCAGGATTATTTGATAAATAAAAGGTTCAAAAGAACAGTATTTATTTAAAATGGAAATCTCATGCAACAATGTAAATTACTGTCACTTTTGATCAATTTAATGCATTCCTACTAAATAAAAGTATATATTTCTTTAAAAAAAAACTTTTGAAAAGTAATGTATGTGATAACTGCTGGGCCACAGCTTAAATCATATTCATAACAACGACTGAGTGTGTACTTACTATTACCAGTGCTCTCCGAGGCCTCCGATGAGCTGGAGATGTTATCAGGAAATTTTTCCTCTGGGGAACTGGGAGAACGCACAACTATTCCAATTCTGTTCAGGACAGGCTCTATAGGTGCTGTAGACTGAGAACTTCTCATCCCACTGCCCTGAATTGATGGCTGCTCTACGACAATCGACTTATTATCCTGTTTAACACAATAGATTGTATATCAATAAAACATGTAAACTCCATATTGCAGCCGGTTGATGCCTGAGAGAAACAAGGTCCAGCCTGATATGTCTACTATAATTGGGTCAGATCAGTTTACTGTTTTCTCTGTTGTCCAATTATAATTTGAAAAATGGTCATAATTTAGTTTGTTGTACTCAGATTGTTTAGATAGTACAAAACAGTACAATGTACTTATTTAATAAAAAAAAGGAAAGGAAAAAAGAAATTTAGATTTATCATGATATGATCCCTTTTCATTGTTATGTAGAGGCTGCATAGACATAATGCTTACTCACATATCTGACATAGTCTTTCCACTGCTGCCACCACTGCATGGAGATCAGAAACCAGTTCTGACTGGGCTGTAGCCCATGCCTGCTCTCCCGCTCCAGCCAACCCCTGTGCCGTCACACAAAATCATTGTGGATGACAAACAGTCAGTAAAAGAACAATCATATTAAACACAAGCACCAAAATAAACCAACAAAACTTCGTTCTGTCATAAGATATCAATAATAAACTTAGGCAGCATAGCCAAACAATAAGACACAATGATGTGGTACAGTATTTATAGTGTCTTTTTGAGCACCGACAGTCCAGCTAGAAAATCCAATTGAAAATGAAATTGTGTTCTCAATCTCTGTCTGATTTTAAACGCTGTTTGAGGCAACGGAGGTACAATGGATCCTTATAAACAGACAAAGTCTGCAAAATCAGGAGGATCATGGGTGAGTGAAATACAATACAGCCCTCATAAGGCTTGTTTTAAAACATTGAGAAAGTGCTCAGTAGGCCGCTTTTGAAAGGAAGCGGAGTAACAGAAAGTAATAGGGTGAGTAAAGAAATGCTGTGTCCTATTCTCACCTAATGATCTGGCCTTCCTCTTCAGGGGTAGCAGGACGCAAGCCCAGGACTATATGACACACCTAATGATCAACAGATTAACAAGCAATTTGAGGCCAGAATCAAGATAACAACGTACATACTTTACTGGATTCACTTACAGATTATTGAAGCATTTACACACTTTGTTTTTTGTTTCTTTGTCCAAAAATACTGAAGGTAGGATCTTACCTGAAACAGCAAGTTGAGGAACTCATTGGCGAGGGCACTTTTCACGCTCCATATCTGATAGTCCTCCAGGGTTAAGTGCCCGTGCTGTGAGTAAAACACAAGAAAATGTTTGAGCATAGATCGCATACAATGTCCTTAAATATTGGATCTAAGAAAAACCTGAAAAAACAAACAAATGCAAATAATGTTTATTTAATTGAGAAATAAATGTAATTCATATGCCAATGTTTTATTTCATTTGGTAAAATTTATTTTGAAACATAACATTTAAATTAAAAGGGAATTTACAGTTTATGATAAATTTTTTTAGCATGACAAATCTACATGGAAAAGTAAGTCTAATTACCTTTGTTGTGTCGTGCATTTTCAGCATGTCCTCTACAATGTCTGACACGCTGGAATCAAACTCCTGAAACACAGAGATACATAAATCAGGAAGTGTCATCATGAAATCTATAACTGACATGAAAGGTCTTTATTAGATGCAAGACATACAATGACAACTCAGGATGGACAAATCATTAATGAATTGATTTGAGTTTAATTTAAATGTATTATCCCACATTAGTGCATACCTGCAAAAACATGATTGCATCTTATATGCATGAATCACCTCATAGGCATATCCACAAACATATATAATACTAAGGAAGTAATTTGTTTAGCAACAAAAGGTTAATCAAATAGCTAAACCGTATAATGTGCTTATTGCTTTTCTGTGGACTTAAGTTCGGTTAGACACTTACGGGGAGGGTATCTGTACGGTTGTCCTTCCACACTTCCAGCAGCGCCACCACCATCTCATGGATCTCATCCCTAGACAGAACTCCATCCCGATCTACATCGAACACTTTAAAACAAACTGAAGCAGACAAGGAAGAAGAGATTTTTAGGGCCAGATTTACAAGCCTGGGGGCAAAATAGTGTGAGCGCAATTCCAAAAAAGCGCAGATGGGAGTGGAAAGTTCTGCGAGTGATTACTGACGACACAAATTAAAGAACACAGAGGCAGATCGTTTCCATAAACACCAACGCAATCTACCAAGAGCAGTGCAAATTAGTATCTGGTTTAAGACATGCTTTTTTGGGCGTTAAATAATGGCGCAAATACCAGTTAATTGACTAGTGTAAACCTAAGTAAATTGCGTTGCATGATTTATTTAAATACTCTCCTCCCATAAATTGTGCATCTGAAAGGGAAACTCCAACAAATGCATATGCAGTTAGGTCAGCCGCAAAAATAACTGTATCCACGCCTTTTCAGTGCTTTTTTTTCACTGCGTGTCTTCAGTAAATCCTGACAGTTTTTTAACGGCAAAAGAGGGTTTGCACTGGCACAAGCTGTTAGTAAATCTGGCCTTTAAGCCATTGACACACCAAGCCGACGGTCGGCCATTCTGCAATGTCGGGCCGTTTTTGAGCATTGACCGACTTAGTTTTTTTGGCTCTAGTCGGAATTAGCAATCAGGGGTTTTCTGGCCGATTCAACATGTAGAATTGGCGTAAGGCCGTCTGTCAGAGAGAGATCCCTGATTGGCTGTTCAGTTTAGCGAACGAGTCAGTGCACGAGAATAGGAGCAAAAGTGATGAAAGTGAGCAAAGAAGTCATGGCGGTACAGACAGAAGGCTGTTCTAATTTTACATCATCTTACCTGAGCATTCCACTGCGCGAATAGTTTCATAATAACATGAGCGGATAAAGAACGTGATCAGCATGATTGATATTCAAAACGGTAAGCAAGTGCTGCTTTGTTTATAGTTTGTATACCACTTAGTTTCGCTTCTTTTTTTGAATGACGAATATATCTGCTTAAATAGACAATTATCTCCTTTACACGTAGACACAGAACACGAGGCCTGGCTCACAGTCGGCTGCCAGATTTTTTGCCCCGACGCAGGCGACGCGAGGTGAGAGAACAGTCGTTTTTGATCAGCGCTAGTTCTTTGGCGTCGGTTTGGTGTGTCCCTACCTTTAGATGGGGAACTTTTAAACATTCATTTAAGAGAAACCATATTTAAATAACATTTTTTATTATAATTTGTGCATAAATAGTGGAAATATTATGAGCATATTTAGAATACAGAATATGCTAGCTAAAATAGCCTTAAAGGATTTTATTCCAAAAATGTTTTAAAATGTTTGAAGAAACACCATAAAACAATCCTAGATCAGCAGTGGAATGAAATGAACAACTAAGAGAGGAAGATAGGAAATGAAATGCTTACACTTCTGCCTCTCCGCTACAGGGCCCCGACAGCAAGCTGAGAGCCCGCACGATATCTCCTTAAAGTCAATATGATTGTCCCGATTCTCATCAAAGGCATGAAACAAGCCTGGAAAATGGGAGAAAATGTCAGTGTTTAGATTAGCCAGCAAGAGTAATTGGATTCTTTGGAGATCTTTTATCACACATGATCCTATAAATTTTAAAAGAAGACCTACTTCTACTAAAATAAGATGAACCGTGACTTTCATGGGTGCTGCAAATGTTCTCAAAGCACACAGCTAGCAGGTGGATGTACAGTATGTGTGAATGTTTGTGTGTCTCAAACCATTTGGGAACCTTTTAAAATTGTTGTAGTGAATTCTGTCTTGCCTTCACTTAGCGATGCATGAATTGGGGGCGAGACCAGAGGGACAAAGGTTTCCAAATCAAAGCGGCCTGTCCTTGATTGGGCTTTCAGCAGCCAGTAGCGCTTTTCCAAGTCGATAATGTCCGATTCTTCTACTGCAAGAAAGAAAACACAAGAAATCAGATTCTCTGTGAAATGATCTTTTAATGTGCAGTGTCAAGCATCAGTTGGGCATGTGCTCCGTGTGTAATTGAATATCAGTCTAATATTTCTGTGTAATGACTCCATTGGGAGTCATTTACGGAGGGATAGTTTACAAAAAAATTTAATTCTCATTATTTATTCACCCCCATGCTGTTTACCCTAAGGTTATTAAACCTGAAACTACAAGGTGAAGCTGAAGTACTAAATAAAACTGAAATAAAAATAAAGCTAAACAGAAATTCTAAACTAAAAAAAATTACTAAATAAAATGACAAACAAAATAACGTTTAAATAAATAAATAAAATGTTAAAATAAAAGCGATATGAATAAATACTATAAAATTATAAATATATTCTGAAACAACATGACCACAAAAGTAGATAATTTTTATGAATAACACCACAAGTAAATAGACATGTTCCTCATATAAAGCTATCATATGGTTTCAAAAGACTTTGACTACTTTTACAGCATACAAGTTTGTAATGACATGAGGTTGAAAAACTCTTTTCAGCCTCAATAAATAATTTAATTTTTTGGATGAATTATTCTTTAAATAGACATTTAGATGGATCTTTTTTTTTACATAATAAATTAGCTGTTGCAGATTGTAAATGGGCTCCCATTATAATTAACATGGTAACACTTTACAATAATGTTCATTAGTTAACATTAGTTAACATGTACTAAGAATGAACAATACTTTTCAGCATTAATTAATCTTAGTTAATATTAATTCCAACATTTACTAATACGTTATTAAAATCAAATGTTGCATTTGTTAACATTAAGTGAACTAACATGAACAAACAATGAACAGCTGTATTTCTATTAACTAACATTAAAAAGATTAATAAATACAGTAACAAATGTATTGTTCATTGTTAGTTAATATATTTACTAATGTTAACTAATGAACCTTATTGTAAAGTGTGACGATTAACATTTATGACAAGTGATTACATAACATCTACTAGGTGAAAGCATTACTAGGCTCAGGTTACCCCATCTGTAAAGCCATATATAGTCCAGTCTTTTAGTTTGTTAAGAGGACCTAGGTCAACTCCTCTTGCTTTGCAATAATCTCTAGCTTAGGCTATTAGGATTAGTCTGCCCCTCCTACACTGACCATCACACATAATGCAAGTGTCAAAACACAGGAATACAAATCTGATCTTTTGTTTAGCCTGACGTTCATTTCAGACTACTACACTCTCTATTTGAAACACAATACATTTCAGAGAATGCACTCCATAATTAAATAAATAAGCAAACTGATCCAAACAAAAGTATGTCCTAGGGGTTTCTCTGGGCAGGAATAAAAGGCATCTTAATGAACAGGCTCCAGATTGCCCTGAAACTCCTCCGTTATCTCAGATTGCTGCAGCACAGCTAAACCTCTGTGGTTTGACGGACGACTGGGAGTCTGAATGGATGGGCTCAACAGTCATTATTTCCCATAGTGCTCTGGAGAGCAGGTCTACTGTCTGTGGGCCAAAGACTGAAAGACCATAGCGGCCAGAAACACAGAAAACAGTCTGGGGATCTATAGGGTTACAAACCACGGTCAATGACTCGGTGTCATTTCAGGGGCAGTTAGGAGAGGAAATCTATCTTGACAGTAGTCCTAAAACATACTTCACATCCAAGGTGCATTTACAGCCAAAAAACACTTAACAAATGTCCCTCTGGAATGAAGCTTCATTACAGTGCACCACTTATGCAG
Source organism: Siphateles boraxobius (assembly GCF_051911475.1). Classification (NCBI taxonomy): domain Eukaryota; kingdom Metazoa; phylum Chordata; class Actinopteri; order Cypriniformes; family Leuciscidae; genus Siphateles; species Siphateles boraxobius. The sequence continues at coordinate 25,806,846 of NW_027509186.1, read as the reverse complement.
TGATGAAGAATTATCATTATTCAGAACAACATTATTATTACCTAGAACAATAATTAGTGTCCAATAGCTTTAAGGAACTGAATAACTGCTTGAGTGTTATTCACTGTTTGTGCATTGGACAGCGACTACTAATCTAAGACTTATTATGCACCATACAGATCAGCAAACATCCATCGTTCATCCTGAATGTTTACAGCATATCTTAAAATGAGGGACCATGTGCAGTTTATTTCAAGCTTGCTGTGGCCTATGCTATCTTCTTGTCCAGCAATGCATTATGGCAGGAGGACAGGCATTGTTTCTTAGGCTAGCAAAATGCTGTCGGGCCTCTCAAGCTGTCAAAACCCATTTCACCTATTACTTAAGCTACGTTTCAATTACTTTTCCTGCTGTCCAGTAACAGGGGACAGAATGCATACAGTCCATGACAAAGCAATTACAGGTCTGGACTGAGACACCATGTCACACTTTTGTATTCAATATCACATACATTTGCCATCTCTCTTGGGGACAGATTCAGTGCCATCTTTGATGTGTTGTTTTGATGTGAAAGTGTTTGTTATTTAAATGCCAGTGGGAATATGAGATTTGAAGGGGAAAAAAGCATTACATAACATTGAAACATTACATAAAATATTTAATACTTTTAAAAATGAATTGAATTATTCAACTTTTGTTACAAATATTTTCTTTTTCAAATAAATGCTGCTCTTCAGACCTATGGGGAAAAGTATCAGTTTCCACAAAAATATTAAGCAGCACAACTGTTTTCGACATTGATAATAGTAAGAAATGTGTCTTGAGCAGCAAATCAGCATATTAGACGGATTTCTGAAGGATCATGTGACACTGAAGACTGGAGTAATAATGCTGTAAATTCAGGTTAATCATCACAGGAATAAATTACATTTTAAAATGTATTAAAATAGAAAACAGATACTTTAAAAAGTAATATTTCAAAATATTACAGTTTTTACAGCTTATCAAATAAAGGCACCCTGGGTGATACTTCTTTCAAAAACACTTAAAAAACACCTAATTGACCCCATACGTTTGAATCTCTATCTGTATTGGAGGTGTGTATTTGTCAAGCAATGTGTCCATAAAGCTATATATACACATCTCTCTCAAGAACTCACCTAATGGAGCGATTCTATCAGAGTGGCAGCAGAAGAACCATACCATATTCCACTGTACATGTCACAGCTCTGGCTGTTAGATATGGCATGTACCATGACAAACTCCACACAAGCTGCTGCTACGTTGGTAAAATACAGTTACTCTCAATCTCCACATGCAATCCAACTCGTTTCTTTCTCGCAGATTATTGTCATCCAGTCATCACTTTCTTCTTTCTGATAGGCCTCTTGCCAGTTTGCACTTGGCCTGGTGATAGGCATATTCTGGACAGTGCGTGAACTCATAAACCCATATACGTTCAAACAGATCACACAGATCATGACTACTTCACACTGACAGCACACACACAGCCCTCTCACTGAGCTAAGAGGATAATCTGGAGCGGGCCGCAGATTACAGTGCGTTGCCCAGGTAGCTTCTCTGATTGGCCAGAGATGGAGAGCCAAAGCTGTCCTTGATTGACAAACTTATTCTAATTTTACTGAGCTATTTGCTTAATCACTTGCTTTTGTGTTTTTTTACTTTCTATCTTGTATCCGAGAATAAAAGTATCTTGCCTAGGTAACAGTGAAAAATAATGAAGCCCAACCCTCCGCATTCAGTCTGTAATGAATAAATATGCTATAGAGAGAATCGATCATGGTCTTACTAATACACAAAAAGGCACATAAATTAACTTTCCAATAATGACTGTATACAGTCAATTGATTAATGACAAAGGCAAACGACTGCTGTGTATGCTGTTTAAAGCAACCCATAGCAACGGTTTTAAATCACAAAAAGAACAGACATGTCAATATTGGTTTGCTTCTCCCCAGCATTAATGGCTGTGCTCCAAAGCCTACTGAGTTTAGCCTACCTAGACAGCATAATCAATTCAAACGTCTGAACAAGCTGAATCAGTTTTCAGATTTCACATTTCCAGTAAAAATGCATCCTTAAAACATTCTTAAAGTAAGATATCTTTTCCATGTAAAATTGTACACCAGACAAAAAAACTGACTAAGAATGGTTTTGTTCGGTTGCAGTCTGGCAGTCAGAATATGCAGTCAGTTATCCAGGTTTTTGTAAACACAAAGATACCTCAATGCCTGGTCAATTTAATGCAACAAGAGTATTTTAGGATCTAAGAAAAGGGTAAAAATGGAAATGATAGATAGATAAATAAATGATACAAACAAGATTGTTATTGTTATATTGTTGACAGATTTATTTTAAACATTTTTGAAATATTGAAATTATTTTTGATTCAGTTATGATTCTTTATTAATTGAGACACTATATACAATATTTATACTTTGTATAAAATGTATCTGTCAGTTAAACGCACCTAAACAGTCATTAAAAATACATTAAATTATATAAATTTATCTAAAATAATAATAATAATAGTATTATTATTATAAATACTAAAATAAATGGCTATCACAGTGTGTTCACTTGTAAATGGGGGGTCAATTGAGTACAACAAGAACGGCAATCATTACAGGCTTCCCACATTACGATTTCATGACAGCAAAAGCACTGAGTGACTGAGCACGAGGGAGATCTTCAGCACCTAAATAAATCATTGTCTCCATAAGAAGAGCGAGTGCTCAGATATTCTGTCACTGTGCAGGCTCAGGGTCTCTGAGAAAATGCAGCCATTTTCCTTCGCCGTGTCAGTCTGGTTTTAATAACTGGGTGGCAGTGACAGCTGCAGCAGGGCCGAGTGTGTGCAAGCGTGTTCACGGAGTAGGAAGTGTTGCCTGTCACTCGCCATTATCTCACACAGATGCCTCTCTCCCGGTGGAGGGCAGGCCGACTGATTCGCTGATGCCTTCGGTGTTTCGGGGGAAGTGGACAAAAAGAGACTTGCAACTTAAACATCTGCAGCATAGACTATCAAAGAGCAGATTACTGTCAGCTTCAGCGACATACAAAGTAACTAGTAAATTTAAATGATAACCCAAGACTTTAATCACTTAAACAGATTGCTGTAAACGGATGCCTCTAAAGTGACAAACACTGGGCATATCTGCATAAAAACGCAGTCCAGGGAGCATTGAGAGCATATTCAGAGAGTAATAACAGTAAACCGAAAGAGTATTTAGGGAGTATGAAGGGGCAAACACTAAAATACCATAGAATTCTCCATTGAAGAGTTTTCTCTTTTTTTTTTACAATAATGTACACATTTTTCAAGACAGACTCATCATGAGCTCCAAGACTGATGGTATATTCTCACTCAAAAGCCACAAGTCAGTGTGATATTCAACAATTGCTAAATTCCACATTAAGAACTAAACAACCTGTAACTCTGAAGAAAGATCTTCCTTGATTCACCAATCAGAGAAGTTGCAGTTACCATGGAAAAGAGACCAGATTAATCAATTCAGTCTCTACACCATCAAACAACTTATCTATGTTTGTATAATTTAATGTTTCGCGATACAGACTGGAGACTGGAGTAATGGTGGCTGAAAATTCCACTTTGCCATCACAGGAATAAATTACATTTGATAATACAATAAAATAGAAAACAGATATTTTAAACTGTTTTTGATCAAATACATACATCCTTGGTGAGCATAAGAGACTTCCCTCAAAACAATTACAAATATTTTGAATGGTACACCAATAATTTTATATTGTACAGTCATTTTTTTCTAACTGTAGTTCAGTTCCTTTAAAAAAGTGCACAAGTACATGATCTTGTACCCTCCTCTTTTTTAAGACTTTTTTTTTTTTACTTCAAATAAATCCTCAATGTTGGTTTAGCTCAAAATATAAAATATTTTAATAAATTTTAATCACTATGCAGAAAATGAATGGAGAAAATTCCTTCCGGACCCAGACTGAGAGAGTATTCAAAGAGTACAGACATAGTTTTGAGAGTGTATTGAGAGGAAGTATTCAGAGAGTACCCCGAGAGAATAGTGACACTTACAGTGTGTGACACCTGCCAGGGTTTGATAGAAGGTGGGTGTGTCGCTGTCGTCGGTCAACGTGACGCACACGCCACCTGACAGCAGCCAGCGGGAGAATGTGAAAGCATCTTTATTCTGCAGGAGCCAGCTCTTAAACTTCTCATAATTCACTTTCTCTCCCTGGACAGAAACAGACAGAAACACTATAAATAATCACCAGAGTACAATTCTCTAATGAATCCATGACCAATATAAAGTGCATGACAAAACAGTGCAGAATTGAGAAGTTGAATTGCATGCTTCCCCTTGTTGAGCGAAGGGGAAGTTCTCTCATTAATAAAATGAACTGAATTCTTTCTGCTGTATGCAGATACATTTGTGCGAATGGTTTGGGTAAAGAGATAAGAGAGTCTTTGAGCCGCTGCCAAAGGATAACCAACTAAAGTGCTGCACTTGGTGGTTTTCCCCTAAATCAAGAAGTGATGCAGGACGAACGAAGGCTGAGACAACAGTGCAATTGGAAGAAGGGCTAATAGAGAAATAGGGGGGAATGTAAGTCACAGCCATATTACGTGACCTTGTTGGCTGCAACATTTGCACTATCAACCTTTTAAGCTTATTATTAGATCTATAATACAGAGGAAGCTCTCTCAGTAATCACAAGTTTAAATAGGGCGAACGGTTCAAAAGGTACTGCATATATAGAATTTGGCAATCAATGAAATAAGTGTCTGACAAAGATTGCTTAAATAGGCATCTAATCCATTTATCAGTGAACAAAATTCACACGTTTCTACACATTTCTTTCGAAAGCAACCTGCATTTCTATTGACTTGAAATCCAAAAGACGACATGACTATAGAAATGTTTCAATCCAAGTTATGTCATTTAATTTGTGAAATATCAGAAAATTGCAAATATAATTGGTCTTACCACATTTTTGGGAAATTTATTTCAAATTTTTTATTATTATTTTAGGGCTGTCGATTCAAAAAGTATGTACAGCGATTTTACACATTTAACATGATGCATGGCAGCAGGTCACTGGATGATGTAGCATTCAGAATGCCCTTAAAATTCAAGATATTGGGGCAAAAATGCCCTGGCCTGTATGGTTTTCTTGTCTCATGTTTATATCACAAGTAATGAGCACAATATCACACGAGAGCTGTTTTTATACCGAATAGCTTGAGTGCAAATGTGATATTAATTTTATATAACAGTTCAATAAATGAGCAATTTTTGCTCAATTTTGCCAAGGAAAATATCACCTATGATGCCAGAACAGAACTGTTTCGTTTTTCCGGTGTTTCGTTTTTGAATGAATCAGCCTTTTGAGCAAATCATTCGGTTGAACCAATTACTCAATTGCCAATTCATAAAGAGAGCCATTTACTTAATTCCTGAATGAATCAGCTGTTTGAACTAATCGAATGAATAAATGTCTCAATGATTTGAGACATTTACTACGACCTAATGGAAGTTTTAGTTTCCCATTTAGAGTAAAATTTCATTTTAAAAAATAATTTCATATTTTGAGGATTCTGTTTATTTATATTTACTCTCCCTGATGTCGTTTCAAATCTGTATGACTTTCTTTCCTTTGTGGAACATTAAGAAGATAATTTGAAGAATGTTGGTTACCAAACTGTTTTGGTCTGTCAATATATTTAAATACTAGGGGTGCAATGGTACATGTATTCGTCCCCACCCATCACGGTTCGGTGCATACAGTCAGACAACGAATACAGTCACTCACCGGCGATCCACACTCTAATCCAGAAGGGGGCGAGCGGTAAAGCAACGCTGTTTGCTAACTGCCACAACAGGAAAAAGACCCGAAGAAGAAGAGACAATCTATGCACCAGCCCAAAACAAGAGCTCAGATTGCATGCAAGAGCTTGCTAGAAGCCTATATGCTGAGTTTCGGTTAATCTTTGTGACGCGCTCCACTAACTTCATGGAAAGGTAACGGGATAGTAGAAAGCGGCAACCTTTTTGTTTTCTTTATTTTACAAAAGCACAATGTTTTGTTTGTATTGTGAGTGTAGTGTAAACAAATAAAAATAGACACTTTACATTTTGAATTGATGTCTTACTGGTCATCTGTATGACCATAATTTATGCTATAATTGACAGAGTATTTTAAGTTGTTTCCACAGTTATAATGAGACAAAATCATTTGCCATCGTGCCAATTTGTGTAATGGAAATCTCACTACAGTCCAGTGATGAAATATGAGAGTCCTGGAAACGGGAAACCTAAGGTGCCGCTTCACTTGCTGTCTCCTCTTGGAAAGGTGAAGTAGACTCAGATGAAGATGCTACTTTTTCTCCTTCTGTCTCATCTTTCCATGATTTCTTGAAAAAGCGTAATATTACACATTGAACATCCACATAGTGCTCAATACACTAAAGTAAGCTGTATTGTACCAACTACCTCAGGGGGGACTAAATGCCACTAGGTGGAACAAATTTGCACTACTGTCAGTTCAAAATAAATGAAAAGAAACCTTGGGGATTTGTTGTTTTTTGCTGCTGTACCAAACTCGTGTCAAACCATGACCTCAAAACCGAGTTGTGTACCAAACGGTGACATCTGAGTACCGTTACACCCCTACTATATACCATTTCAGATGCAGCTTCTGAATCAAAAAATCATGGCCCTTGTAGCCTAAAAGTTTCTGTAATAAATTCTGTTGAATCCAAAAATATTGCCTTCTAAAGCTACTTTGTGTAATGCCTAAATGCTTTTCTCATTTAACACAATAATACATTTAAATGATCTTTTGGAGGTAAATTCCTCAACCTAATTTGATGTGTGATTGATTTGCGATTAATCAGTACATCATGTAATTAATTAGATTTAAAGTTTTAATTGCTTGACACACACACACACACACACACACACACACACACACACACACACACACACACACACACACACACACACACACACACACACACACACACACACACACACACACACACACACACACACACACACACACACACACACAATTTTTTTGGATTATGATCCTATAAACTTGATCCTAAATTATCCTATAAATGCAGTTTAATTTTTTTATCTTCATAATAATGTGAAATGAGTAATTTTCAATAAGAAAGATCTAAATATATCTCTTGAACACAATGTGGCTGGAGGGCATGGTGATTGGTCTAAGAAGTCATTACTGACAAGCAGGTGAGACAGAGGTAAATAACACAAGTGAGTCTTCCTGCACTGACCTCCGTGAAGCACTTCCTAAGAGAGGGCGGGACCTCGCCATCCACTGAACGTAGCATGTTCTCCACATCCTCCCGGACCACATAAGCTCCCGAATCACTGGCGAACAAGCTGAAGATGTCTGTGGATACAGAGGAAATGCTGGTCAGAGTGTATCAGTATCAGAGTCTCGCAGGCAATGTGTCTCGCACCCTCACATCAATCACAGCTGTCAGGGACAGAGTGTGACACTCCAGAGTAGAAACTACATCTATGGAAAATATCAGACTGTGAACTGGAGTGTGTATGCAGCTACAAGTTTGACTAAAGAAACACAGAGCTAAACAAAGCTGAATAACATTGTAAGACTGAATATGCTGAGTCTAAGGTGTGCTTGTTTAGATTGATGTTTGTAATGGAATTACTTAGGCATCTCCTGTGACATGCAAAATGAACATCATACTGTATACATACTGTAAGGCAGTATAAGAGAGAGAGAGAGAGAGAGAGAGAGAGAGAGAGAGAGAGAGAGAGAGAGAGAGAGAGAGAGAGAGAGAGAGAGAGAGAGAGAGAGAGAGAGAGAGAGAGAGAGAGAGAGAGAGAGAGAGAGAGAGAGAGAGAGAAATGTATAATGCACCATGACAGAAATGATCAAACAAAGAGGTAGAAAATATAAAATATAAAAACAAAATATAAAAGGCTGGGTTGAGTGGACTGCATGTGCTCCTCTGTACACCTACATCTGGCTTTCTCTTCATCGCGTCCTCTTGTTAACAGAACCAGCCCGACAATCAGGTAGTTGAAGTGCAGCCCTTTAGATGTGCCACCAAAAGAGCTGTAGATCACCTACAACAGATGAGAAAGGAAGGAAGGATGGACATTAAATGTATCCCCTTAAAATACACACAACTGATCAGCATTTAATTTTTTGTTCAAATAACATTGTCTTCAGGTGACCTGCAGTGATCATTGGCACCGAGCTAAATTTTGCCATTGAACTCAACTTTATGCAATTGACCAATGACGCAGAAACTACTACTAATGGGAGTGCAGGTAGTTATTCACCACCTGATACAGTTGGATAATGCAGTCATGTAGTAATGTTTTCTAAAACTAAAAGCTCAGACATTTGGCAACTTCCAATGATTTAGTTGTCAGTGTATATGCCCCTTTCTACAGAAAATTATGCATTGTATTTGTATTGCACATAATGGTTATGCAAAGGTCATACAGACGACAATAACTTGCTCAGTTCGGTATGATAATGATGATTATTAATAAAAAATTATGTTTTAAAATACATTTTTACCAATGAGCATAGCAAAACAGGTTGGAAAAAAGTTTTTACAGGAATTTACAGGACAAAGTCACACAACACACCATGCAACTAAAGAAAACGTGTATTTATAGTTACACAACAAAGAAGGTCATTACTTCCCATCAGTACACTATTATGAACTCTACTGGTGTTCGACGCAGAAAACGCTTAAGACAGACAGCCTGGAGTTAGCCGTCATCTCAGACCTGTGATTTCCGCTGAGATTCAGAGAAACATCAGACTCTTAATGATAATAATGAACCCTAGATACATACTGTATCTCCCCATAAATCAGCTGACAACATTTAGTTTAATACAGAGGAAACATTACATTCTCTCTCTCTACCCACACAAATATCCCTGTAAAATATGGCACAGCAGGAGGGTTACCAGTAAAATGCTTTTCTTCCAATTTTTGATCTCTTTCTATTCCACAGAGACATCTTATGCACACATAATTCACTTTTACACTTGGTTTGACACCATGTCTTATCAAAAAAACCACAAAGAAGTAAAATTTTCACACCCCCTGATGCCTACTAAACAGTCTAGCACTCTGCAGCATATAAGAAAAATTTACTAGAAAAAGTTCAACTGTTCAAGTTCAAATCACTTGTTGGACTACAGCTTCACTGCTGAACAGGGTCCAAAATTCACTTTTTTCCCATACTTGTCAAGGAACTTTTGACAAAACATTCATTTAACATGTTTGTGGATGAACAACACAACACGAACAACAAAAATACAGCTAAAATAAATAAAACCAGTATATAAAAATGAATAAAATCAGTAAATATGTATTTACTTAAGCACAACCGTAACTAAAATAAAAAAAAATAATAAAACAAAACAAAGAAAACATGTATGTCTGTGACCTTTTCACTAAACGCATGATAGTAAATTTACTAAAAGTATTTAAGTTATTTAAGAAAATAAAACAAACTAGTAAATGAAAATTAGCCTAAGTAAAAAAGTACAAAAAATAAATACCTAAAATATGTATTTAACAAAAATAACTAAACTAAACTAGCGCTAAACAAAATATACTGGTAGGGATTTTTTGGTTTCCAAGCTAAATGTATATGATATTCAATTTACTGCCCACTATACTAGTACTCACTAATTATATAGTTTACAAGTAAAGTGAAAAATAAATGTTTAGTGAATTTACTGGCCAACTACAATTATTTGTAGTTTTAATAATAATCAATTCATGTGTAATTAATACAGTAAAGACTATGCAGTGATTATTTTTATATTTGATATGTATTATTTCTTACCTGAATGTTTTGTTAAATAGTTGTAAAATTAAAAAAAGTAAATTTGTTTCTTTCTTTCTTGTATTATATTTGTTATTTGTAAATTTGTTCTTATTTTTAATAAAATTAAAAAACAAAAATAACTATATTGTGATTATCAATAAAAGAATTGGAAAAAAAGATGCATCGAGAATAGTTTTATAATTAAATCGTTACCCTCTAAATCGTAATCGAATCGTGAGACAAGTTAAGATTCACACCTCTATGTTGTAACAACACACAAAGCTTCCAGTTTCACATATGGAACATTTAGTTGATTGTTTTAATTTCTAAAGCTTTATGTTAAGTCCTCATGCTGGGTGGCCATTGGTATGTGAACCCATTCATTTCTTATGGGCTGTTTACACACATAAGTCACTACACCACTGTGATGACCCTGGTGTGTATTCTGCTCTGACAGCACATCATATGTTTATTGCATGAATGTGATCTTTTGTGACAGAACTAGGGAAATGCAAGAATAGTTGACCAAACAATACTGCTGCTGCTGTTTGTCGACATTGGAAATACCAGTCATTTTTTCCATTTTTTTGAATGTTTTGCATTATATTAAAAGGCTACATCCAAATTACTGTCCTATTATTATCACAATTGAAAATACATTTTGAAAGTGTATAACAAAAAATATAGTTGCCAGTCAACGTCAAAATACTTTCCATACACAATAAGTACGTTTAAAAAGTGTAAGCAGTTTTTGTGGTAACGATTAAAATTTTAACATTGGTGACATATGGCCACAAGCTTTCTGAATTCTATTTATTACATTGATTTTGTACTTACTGGTCCTGCTGTACCAACTGATTCAGTTAATTTGATTACATATATTATATTCATTATATATTTGTAAACATTGATTAACTGAATGCTTAAGTTTACTGTACAATGCTCATATCAATGAACATTGCATGTACTGTATGTGACCTAATTTTTCAGCAGCATTCGCTATGGGATTTTACTGTTTGATTCCTAGATTAAGAAGGTTATTTCAAATAAATTGTTACAGACTGTTGTTTTCTGACCATCTTCTGGGAGTTTAAGCGTTATAGAAATTAGTTGTGGCACACAGAACGGCTTCATTTTATTTCTACATTGTACAAATACATAATATACACAAACACAGAAGCCATTCTTATTGAAAGCAGCTTTCATATTGAATAATGTAGCACGCTTCCGTAGCATGTAATCATTGCCCTTTGATGTAATACAAACACTGAGTGACTAAAGGTGGAGGCAATGATCAACTAGAGCATTCCAAAAAGTGACACGTGCACAGACAGGAAGTGGGAGGAAAAGTGTGCGATGCTGCAAGGGATTTAATGAGGCTGGGTGCTAAGGATCAACGTGTGGTGTTGGCTGGTCTGCTGCGAGCTGAATTCAGGGGAACCAATCCACTTATCACAACGACGAAATGAGCAGCTGGGAGCTCGGGGTTCCTCCTGACTGTGCCTCCCGATGATGGACGCAGTGCAAGATGTCACCTGCAGCCAGCAGATTAATCACCCACGGGCGCAGGCACTGACTACCTGCCATCTATACGCGTGTGTGGGTGCATGTAGGTTAAGTGAATAATATATTGATTTTGAAGCATTGTTAGACAGTGGAGTACAGGGGCCGGTTGCATAAACTGCTAAGACTAGTCTTAGAAGTTAGTCATCAAATTTAAGTCAGTTACATAAAAACATAGACTGGTCTAATTTGATACCGAAAAGTAAGACTGATAACTATACCCCTGATATCCCTAACTAACTGCTAGTTGGTCATACTAGTTAAAGGGGACTTAAAGGGGTCGTCGGATGCCCATTTTCCACAAGTTGGTATGATTCTTTAGGGTCTTCATGTAAAGTTTGTAACATACTTTGGTTAAAATTCCTCAATGGTTGTGTAAAACAACACCCTTTTACCTCCTAGAAAACAGCTCTGTTCACAACGACCTGTTCCGGTGCATGTCTCTTTAAATGATAATGAGGAACTGCTCACCCCACCCCTCCCCTCTCTTCCGTGGGGCATAAGACACGTAACGTGCTGCCTTGGCGGACAGTATACAAATGGCTGAGGGAGTAAATATGCTAATGCGGGACAGTCTGTCAGTGATCGTGGGCGGAGCATGAGCAATATGACATCATATTGCTCAGAAAATCCAAACGGCTTGATCATTGAGAGTGTTTAGACTTCTTGAGGATTAAAAAAAAGGAGTGAATGGATTTTTTTCATTGTATAGTGGTTGTGTCTACACACTGTAAAGACACATTTATATGCAAACACCATGTAAAAGTGAATTTCGGATCCGATGACCACCCAAAAATGAAAATTAGCCTATAATTTACTCATTTACTCACCACCAACTCATCCTTGACTTGTCATTAAGTCATCAAGAAAAATATCCATATTTAAAACTTTATAAAGTAAAATAACTAGCCTTAGGCCAAATGAACATCCACCTTATTCCTGACGAGCTTACTGCGTTTTGAATTATGGGTGGCACTTCCGGTTTGGGGAACTCCCATTCAAAAAGACTGAAACGAATCATTTCAAATCATAAGGTTGCCCTACAAATAAAGCTGATCCGTCAGTTTGACTCAATGAGCTATCAGTTTTCTTTCATGTTTTATCTAAGAATAACATCAGAATAACGTAACACTTGGTATTTTAACATGACATGTTATAACAAGAATATCTATAGTAGGAGCTCTGCATTCTTTTCCTCATGATTATTTTCTTTTTTACTTTTGAATTTCGCTGTAATAGTATGATAAAGGTCAACATATACTGCACATTTGTGGTCTGTTCTCCCGATTTAATTTACAAAGTAGCCTATACCAATTCACTGGAATAACGTTACTCCCCAAATCCTGCACGTCTCTTTCCAGGTTTGGTTTCACAGGTAAATTTACAATTTATTATTTGTCAAAATGACTGAAATCACTTTAAAATAGTATCACGCAATGCTGAAGTAAAACATTTTTTTATTATTAAGGCAACGTTAATACAGATTTCCGCCGATGTTGCTGTGGAAAGATACTTTTTCATAGATTATTCATGGTCTGTTGAAAGTAACGTTACCTTGTTTACGCTTTTACAGTTTTAAATGTCCTTTTAATGTTCAATGGTTGAAGGGTAAGTAGAATAATGTAATGTCATCGTACACGGTTTAAAAATATATTATTGCGTCCAGAGCTAGTCTTTCACTGATTGTTTACAGCTTAACGGAAGTTACACCCATAATTCGCGCAAAGCGTCATGGGGCGCAGGAATACTGTGGATACGTATTCGACTTATGTGAGTAATGCGACGTACTGCTGATATTTACACTATGCCATAACGCACTACGCTACTTCCGATGTCATAAGTTGCGATTCAGGCGCAAGTAGACTGGGTATGGTCGTTTGGCCGTGAGCTAGAATTTACTTTGTAACGTGTTAAATATTAATATTTTTCTTACACATACGCATTGCTTCACTTCATAAGGCCTTTATTATTTAACATCGTGGCTATGTTTATGCAACTGGCCCCAGGTGAAAATGTAAGGAAAATATCAACCTTGATCCAGCAAATGGTCTGTTAGCCAGCACAGAATGCTAAGTGACATGTGAATGTGTAGAGTGCTAGAAAGAATCACTTTAGTAATAGACCCACTCAGTAAAAGCATCAAAGTGCTTGGCAAAAATCAGGATAAGTCGCTGTACACGCTTTGGTAAAAGAGCTAAAAATAAACATAACTCTGCAATTTCGGATGAGTGGCAGTTTTATTCAGCTGAAAGAATTTCATTGGATTGCAGCCAGGACTGAAAGTTCATAATACCTGACGAAAGATTCATGACTTTAGAGTCAAGTCCTGTTAAAGACCTCCATCTGTTTTAAGGACTTCTTTTTAATTGACACTAAAACTTCAAAGAGAAGTGTCCCCTTCATAAATCTTAGAGTATTGATCCGATACATTTTTCACAATAAAACTGTCTGAAATCCACACAGAAGCGAGACGAAAATAACTAGTCAGCCACACTGGCATGCAAATACTAGTTCCTATGACAACAAGAAGAAGTATGAACCAGAGAGATTTCTGCTGAAATAGAGGGGGATCTCTGTATGATTCATCTCACAGAGATCAGACTGTAAAATACAGGAGGCAGGTAGAGGGCCACATGAACTCATGGTTACAGCGGTCAGGTCAAGAGGAAGTATTTAAATGTCAGATGATGATGTGTGAGGGTGTTTTACCATAAAGCCCCACCCTTTCAGTTAGTGCTTCTCTGGGTTACAATTGGTAACCACATGACTGGGTATTTAGAGCATCAGCAAACCAAAACAGAACTACACATGAACAGGGAAATAGCTTAGTTAAACTTCAGCAAAAAAAAGCACTAAGTCAACAGTGGGGAACTGTAACTGAGTTTATGTGTTTTTGTGACTATCATGTACTAAAGGATGTAGTCTGAGCACAAAATATCAAAGGTACAGTATTAGGGCTGTCACTTTACGTTCGAAAATCGATTGCACAATCGATCGGACCAACCAACACAAGTTTCGAAAACGAAAATAGGGAATCGATTTTAACTGCCTTTTTTTAAACCAAAAATGTGTTTTAGGTAGACAGATTAATACAGTACACAGAACATGTAGGATGTTGGAAAATAACAATGTCTGTTCTGTTAACCAAATGCTTTTTAATATTTGCTATTACCTCAGTGCAAGTGAACAAGCGCGCCGTTATTTGTTGCTTAGTGACGTGTGTGTTCAAGCAAGCCAGAAATGCGCAGATTCTGCGCAATACGCTGTATTTAATATATCATGAGGACTCACGAGTTGCGTATTTGCGCTAAATCCACGCAGATTTGGCTCACACGAACTTCCCCAGCAAAGTGAATAAACATAGAAACACGCCAAATTGACTCGTGATATGACAGCGTAACCCGCCAAAGTTCATTTTTATCCGAATTTGGCGGGTGTTAATTTCAATCCTTGAATGTTGCACTCCTGTTTGTCATTGTGCAAAAAACTTCACGCCAATAAATCATCAGAAATATTTATAAGAGTTGTGCGCGTCTCAAGCGCCCTCTTTACGTTCGTCCTAATGCCTGTTAGTTGTCCGTGGATTTGCCAATATTTGGTGTTGAAAATGGAAACGTCTTTAGACATGGAAAAATCGATTTTACAATCGATTCAATGAACACATATGTCTCAAAAATCGAACAGGATTTTTTCACAAAAGTGACAGCCCTATACAGTAAATGGACCCTCAAATATGTACTATTTGTAGCCTACCATAAATAAACCAGGGGGACAGACCAATCAAGCACAAAACTGTTAAAACAGAGACAGCACTGAAATTTTAATGTTGTATTAAAGCTTGACTCACCTCTGCAACCTTTGGTGGCACTCCATCGCCCAGTACTTCCCTGTAGAAGCATTGTTGGGTCATATAGACGGACAGGCCACTGGTCCTCTTGAAGGCATCTCGCAGACGTTTGAGCTCCACATCGGTAACTGTGAACACAGTGGAGAGCTGTCAAATAGCTGTACAGGATATGAGGTGGTTTTCAATAGAAACTACTTCAAAAAGAGGTTCAATGTTTTATACTAAACTATTGGAATGAATCCTTGCTGAATAAAAGTATTAATTTCTTTTCAATTTTAAACTTTTGAAAGGTAGTGTATATTATTATAATTTAATATTAAATATTATCATTTAAAATAGGGCTGTGCGATAGTTAAAAAATGTATCACGATATAATGTTTCATATCATTCGGTATCGATAATTGTTGACATTTTTTATAACCTTTTTTTAAGACAAGTAGAAATTTGAATTTAAACCTCTGTTTTTTTATTTATCCACATTATTAAGGCAAACAACAAATTATATTAGCTTTAGCAGTAAAAAGCAAAAATAAAATGTAAACGAAAATACCTTCTTTATGTCTTATATTAAGATAAAAGAGTAAGTGTTAAAGAAACTCTTGAACTTAAATAAAATGTTACAAAATATGTGCAATGTAAAAGTGTAAATGTGGAACAATAAAGGCAAACTTTGAGGGATCAACATGTAATTAGTAGGAGTGTAAGGGTTCACAAAATTCACGTTTCGGTTCGATAAGACACAGTGGTGTCACGGTTAGGTACGTTTTCGATAAAGCAAAAAGAAAGAAAAGCCAGAGCAATTTCCTTGATTTAAATGTTTACAAATACATTATTTTTAAATAAGTGTGAGTTTTCCTAAATCTTGAAAATTTTAGTTTAATAAATGGGAATATGAGAAATAAAAATGTAATAAATAAATCTTTGAAGGATGAACAAATAATGTTTTGATCATCATCACATTAAAAATATCATTTAAATATGATAATATTTGAGTTTTGAAGTGCTGGAAAAAGATGTGTGACGTACTTGAAAGCATTTTATTATTCCTGCCAAACTTCCATGGTTGCAGTTAGTGTTACTACATTAAATAGCCTACATGGTGAATGTTGCTGATCTGTGGACTTAAAGACTGTAACTAGTTCATTCATGGCACAATGTTTCTCCTGGTTTCCACGTCAGCGCTGATTGAACCTTTAATAACGGAGAATTTTGAATGCTTCTCACTAGATCTCGCAGCGATATTATTACTTCTATAGTGAATTCAGATTCTTTCTTTACTGAATCTCTTAGAGCTGTGTAGTACCTCTGTCGCTTGGTCAAAACTAGTAAACGGTCCGTGAAGCAAAAATGAGCAGCGCAGTTTAGTTCCGCTTTCATTACGTTTGCCATTTGATGTTTGGCAACGTTGTGGTGGACGCGTGAGCAATGCAAATTTTAATGAAAATATTGAGCGCTATATCGAACATTTTTTATATCGTTACCGACAATGGGGTACCGTCGATAAATACCGATACCGTTTTATCGCCAAGCCCTAATTTAAAATGTAATAAACAGTGGAGGGATAAAAAAAAAATCTGGACATAGCCTAACGCATTGATGTCCTATTCAAAATCTTTGTGAGCATAAGGCTGTTTCGCATCTAGCAGTTAATCGTTCCATTTTCTTGTTATGCAGTTTTTTTAAGCAGAAAATTTGGTGCAAACAGGGCCTTAGGTCTGGGAGAGGTAGCTCTGACTGCTGAGCAAACTTCTTATAAGTCAAAGGCATTGCCATCTTTGCACATTTCTCACCTCGAGCTCAGAGCATGTTGAGTTATAATGACAGAGGGACTACAGCAAGTGCTTTCATCTCTCTCACACACATCTCATCCCTTTTAAAACATCACCGCCTCTGCAGCCTGTATTTAACCCATTGCTGCTTCTCTCCACTCATAGCCTTGCACTGCCTAGCACAATACATCACAGACCTGCTCATAAACCACATCACTGTTCTATCTGACCCATCCGTATAACAGGGTCATGGCCAAGAGCAGAGGGCCAAGCTATTTCCATGCTATTTCCAGAAATGCTTTTCTGAAAGAACAGAATGGACTTTGACCTCGAAATTAGCGATGCACCGAAATTTCAAGGACCACTGGTTTCAGCTAAAAATCTTCTTTACGAAAAAAACACCCATTTTTGGGTGAACCATGCCTTTAAGAATGCTTGGAATGATGTGGCACATAGTACATCCACAACAAAACCATGCAACAAATGCCACTCCATTGTAATAACAGTTGTTAGCATATCATTTAAGGAGAGCGACTGGAGCCATTTATCAAGACACTGATGGCTCTATGGTGTTGTCACAATACGGCAGCTGCTGTTTTCCTGCCCTTTTTGTCCTACACCTTTTTAATTAGAATATTGTTTTTACTATAACAAATGTGTTGCAAATGTCATATGAAGAACATGTCATATGAACAAACAGTACCGATTTCAATTTTACAAACCTTGAGTAGCCTACACAAAATTTGCTTAATTTTGAAACAGACGTCACTGAAAGTAATGATAGCTTGCTTGTTCATAAATTAGACTACACCACAGCGGGCTGAAAATTAGGAGATTGGTTTCATCTTGTTTTTGATTTGATCTTTTTAATTGTAAGATTATGCCGCCACAAAAAAATAGACCTATACTGAAAAATGGGTGTATAAACAATTTTCACTCAGACATTCCTAGTAAATTTCCCAAAAAATTACAAAGAAGCAATGGCAAGTAACACATTAAATTGATGTTATTTTCTTGGCAAACATGCTCCAATAATCCTTGTTTTATTTAGAACTTCAGAAAATCATTTTTTACAGTATATAATCATTCACACACACTTGTAAGCAAAAAAGTTCCCACTTCTCTCCTCTAATTGTCACACCTGCACCTTCATTTCTCACTTATATGGCAATGAGGTTCAGTAAAAGGTAAAATCTGATTAGGTCAGTGCTGAGCATATGAGGGCATGTCATTGTGATGTGACCAGTGATGCTGAAAGACACACAAGCCTCAGACAGAATATTGTTTAAGAACAATTTCAGCACAAAAGTGAGACTTTGAGCCAGAACACTGCATGAGCTGAATCAAGGATCTGGAGAGAAGAATCGCATTCGTACACACAATGCTTGTAAGGACGTTTAAAAAAAAGACATCTATATCAGGATATTGAGGACACCTTATTGCATAAAATCACTACTGACAAATAATGAGGAGGATATTCAAAAGCTCAAAGCATAAACTTAAACAGGTGCTTCCAATGAGTCAATGGAAAGAAACATTGTTTACATCCTACAAGTGTAGTTTACATCCAATACTTTTGGAAAGTTGGCATTGTGAAAGTTGTGCGTTGTGACATGCCACACACTGAAGGATAGAGCCTGACCGATACGGATTTTTGGGGACGATACGGATTTTTTGGGGCCGATGCCGATACCGATAAAAAAAAAGCCTGATACCGATATACAGGGTCCGAAATTAGCACCCGCCAAGCGCCAAATGCGGGTAGATTTTCCGTTTGGCGAGTAAATCTCAAAAGGCTATCCGCCACACTGGCGGGTGGATGTTCCAGACACCCAAAGTCTTGCGGAAGTTTCGGGAGTCTCCCGCATATTGATAGCGGCTGCCTGATGCCCGCAAATTAGTTCAAATCTCCAGGAATCTAGAGCGAGCGAGAAAGAAAGATCGCGCTCATACTGTGCTCCAAAACCGTGTAGCGCGCGCACTGCAGAGAGCGAGAGACCTTGTGTGTGTGTGTGTGTGTGTGTGCCTCAAGAAGCGTGTGTGAACCTTCTCCACACCCAAAATAGACCAACACTAAATATATTATTTTAACTTAAAGAATTAACAAATTAAGATGACAAAAAGAAAACACTGAATCAGTTTGAAGCTTTGAAAAAAACGCTTATTTCATCAGACTACGTTTTTTCGTCAAATAAAAATAGCAGGCCTACCTCAATCCACAGCTTGTCTAGTTTTTACTTAAAAAAGTAATATGTCTACATGATGTGGGGTTAGTCTGGATCTCCGATGGCACAGATGTCCCGGGAATACAGAGATGACGTCTCGCTAGAGTGGCCAATTTCGGAAAGCGCCTTTCATTTGCTCGTGGATGTTTGCTTCGCCAGTGATATTGCATTGTACTTGCACTAGGCCTACTGCTATTTTAATACCACGTAGCATATTTTGCAAGTAACTTCGTCGCCCTTTCTGTCAAAATGGTCCCACACAGTAGCTACTTCTTTTCGCTTGCCTTGCTTCATTGTGCTTGCTCAGCGAAATATGTCTTTAGGCGCGTGTGGTTGCGCGTGTCGACGCACCCCATGATTTAACAAATACAGGGTATATATACTGGGTTTTTTTTACCATGCAGCAAACAAACAAAAAAGCTAAATGTGTGTGTGTGTGTGTGTGTATATATATATATAATTTTAAAACATAATTTTATGTTTACTTTCGGTAAAGTATCTGATAGTTTTACAAAACCTTCAAATGTACTGTTATGAGCACTAGTTCCATGCTCACATCTTCCATGTCTTATATTTGTTGCTCTGATTTGACTTCTATGTACTCTTATTCATTCAACATAATACTTATCTCAATTAAATGTACTGAAATGAATGTATATGTGACACAAAAAGGCTGTTTATTATTTTGGCCGGTAAAAAATATGCTTGGCTGGTGGATTTTTTCATCTACCAGTCCCCGTGGCAGGTGAGCCAAAAAGTTAATTTCGGACCCTGCCGATATATCGGCCGATATTATTTACGTGTATTATAGTACAGTACCAGTCAAAAGTTTGGACACACTTTCCTATTGGAGTGTACAAACTTTTGATGGGTGCTGTATATAGAATACACACAGGGTGGGAAATCAACTTTTTTGCCCACCAGCCACAGTGGCTGCTGGATGCCCAATTTTACCAGCCACTTGTATTATCTACCAGCCACTTTTTCTGGAATTCAAATTTATGAATGAGAACTGTGACTTTGATAAAATTGACATCCATTACAAATATGTAATTCGTATTATCCATTTAACAATATGAGTTATGCTGCACTCAGGCGCCAATTTATGTTTTCCTCCATGGATGCTGACGGGCGCACGCCCTTTAAAAAAAAAAAAAGCACTATTTAGCACAAACAGGACCATAATATGTGAGCAACATGTATGTACATGTTTGTATTTTTGAGAGAATTTTATGCATGGTTATTTTACAGTTTAGTTTTTAATATTAGTTAAGTCTGTATGACCATAAATGATGGAGTATTTAAATACTTTGTAACATGTTAAATATTAATATTTTTCTTACACATACGCATTGCTACACTTCATAAGGCCTTCACTTCATAAGGCCCCCCCCCCCCCCGGAGCAGTGTGGGACACTTTTATGATGGATAGATGCAATTTAATGGACTTCAAAACAGAAACAGCCATTTACTGCCATTATAAAGCTTGGAAGAGCCAGGACATTTTTTAATATAACTCTTTAGACATTATCTTCTATTTTTAGTCTTAATTCCTCTAATCTCTAAAAGTGGAGGAATAACTCAGATCTTTTTACTAAAGTAAAATTTATAATATCATAATGAAAACGTTTTTATTACATAGTGTACAGACTTTTATACTATTTAAATAAGTAGTAAGCAAAATGTACCTACTAAACGTGAAACTAGGCTACTCTTAATGCAAAATGGCCCTATATAAAGTGTTATAATTATATAAATTATTGGAATATTGCTTGATGTTGTAACGTAGCGTTATAGGCAGAATGAGCTTTAACACAGTGTCTACACACCGGACTCGGACGTTTTTGCTCGCGTGAGTCGCAACAGCTGTTTACCCGAGACGCGGAAAAGCACCTGTTACAGAGCAGAATGGGCCATCCGTTTACTGTCGGAGATCTGTCGCTCGCGCCACGCATTTTAATCAATGTTTAATCAATCAATTGCCTGGATTTAATAAATAAGAAGTAAATATAGCAGACAATATAATCAGGACTTCTCAGGTGTGCGCTTGCAATAGTCACAAGCTCACACAATACGTGACAGATGGCAGCAGAGAAATCAATTCAGTGAATTACACTGCGCAAATCAAAAGTAATAGTCTACTACCCACTGGATGAAGAAGGGTTGGCTCTCAACAGAACATATAATATTCATTTTATTTTATTTTTCGTGTTCGCATTTATGAGGAAAAACGGACGTGACAAGCTCCGAAAGCGGCACTAAAGTGCTTTAAAACTTTCAGAAACCTCGAACAGAAAGCACAAAGCCTTTCATTAAAGTCAATTTCGTTTTGTATTAATTATATCTTAATTTTAATCAATGTTTCATCAACCAAATGCCTGGATTTAATAAATAAGAAGTAAATATAACAGAGTATTACGAAACTACTTGCCATTTTTCCACCACATTACCATATTAGACTTATCAATGTTTTAGGCCTCAATATAACCAAATGTCAGCCGAGTAATCAGCCTTGCCAATATAAAGCTCTATCACTAAGCACAGCACATTTTCTCAAAAGGCATTCAACAGTCTTTATAATACCAGGAAGAAATGGGTATACTGTGTTGCGAAGATATGACGACAGGAAACAGACTGTGGATATTCCTGGACTTGACAGAGGGTGAACCATAGGGACTGCCTGAGAAAACAGTTTTGAGATCTGAGGGTCATAAAAATTCCTCAGGACTAAAGAAAGCTTGATTTTCTTACAAAGCAGGAGAAAACTTTTAATTCCCAAATGACATCCATTCTCCCAGTTCACAATCTATAGTCAAAGACACACTGCAGGGGGAAAGGTGAGGGCGGTAAATGAGATTTCCCTCTCTTCATGCGATACATAATGCACAGACATGGCCGTGGAGTAGCCCGCATCTGAGTTGTTTCAAAGTTGACAGGTCAGCAGATGCACTCTAATATATCTCTGCAGTCTCTCCACAGGCATTTTAATAGACCTGGAGCGAGCATAATTATTCTGTATAATGACCTGTGGGAGAAAAGCATCGGATGAGGTGAACAACATCCCAAATTCATAAACACAATAATGGCACCAGATGTTCCACTGAAAAGGCAATGACAATGACTATGCTGAATGCTGGAGACATTTTCTGTGCATGTGCAGGAAGAACTCCTGACCAGTTTTTGAAGTCATTACAAGACAATTAAGCCAATTCTATTAAGCAATTCCCAGATTGCTCTCTCCAAAGGTGCTAAAGTAATATATGCAAACCATAAGACGGTTTCCCAAGGGAGACAGAGTGGTAGCACAACAGTACAGCTATTAAAATATGCATGAAACATTGGAATCAGTTAGCTAAATTTGCAGAATAGGGTTAGGTTATATTTTAAGTTTAAAAGTAAAATAAACAAAATAAAATACGTAAAAACACATTTAAAATACTTGAAGCAATAATTGGAGCAAAAATTAGGTCACTCTGATAGACTTAATTACACTTTCCTACAAGGACTAGTTAAAGATCTCCTTTTTATGAGCCACAGTGAGGCAAAGTAACATATTCTTATCTACTGACTCCATTATTCTCCAACAACACAGCTTACCCTTACAATCTATCTGACTCAATAATTGTTTATTTAAACTCTTCTCCAAAAAAAAGTATCCAAAAAGAAGAAAAATACACCAGCCTTTTCCAACACAAAGGAAGACATTCAGTGGTGTTAATGTTAAGGTGATGAAAAAGAAATGAGGAAATGCAAATGTCGTCTTGCTCTGGGGAAATCAGTGACAGGTCTACTCTTTGAAATAGCACAACAAGACTGCTAAAGCATTCACAGCTTCTTTGATTTTCCCTTTCCTCGTCCAGTCAGAGAGCTTTCCCTCAGAGGAGAGACAGCTAGATCCATAAAGCTCTGAGTTACTGATGGAATGCCTGCAGGATACACTGTATGCTACAGTAAAACTAATTTCAGTGTGCTATTACCCAGAAACATGACCTACTTCGAGTTCCCAGTAAGCTACAACAGTGTAGGTCTGTAGGTGGTGGCAACCTTACATTCTAGGCAGAGGACTCCAAGGACGATCCGAGTAGAAATGAGACGCCTGACCCTTATAGGTACGCAGCATAAATAAACATGAATTCCTGAAGACGAGACTTAATTATCTCAGATGGATTCGATAGCCTGGAATCTCAGAGGACCCTCTCTCAGTCAAGCTGACAGGGGAATGCCTGTGCTCCCCATAAGGCTAACAGCATTTTCAGTGGGCTACATACGACAGGGTTAGGACACTAGAAGCTCCTTTATAATACTGAACAGTATATTGAATGTTCAATATTAGAGGAAAGCCACTGGAAACCTTTGAGAATTAGCACTGGACTAAATCCTTCAAATTACATACTAATTAAATGAACCAGAGTATATTATGGAAGATTCCCATCCACACCTTTTCAAGAATAACACAGTAGGTGTATTAATAAATGAAGACAACAGTTCTTCTTTGATTTTGATCACTTGCGAACTTCAACATTCAGGTTTATGTGATGTTTTGAATTTGAAAATGATCAAATTCTGATGAAAGGTAGTTACAAAAGTGAAGAATAATTTGAGATAGTCTTGGAAGCCAGGGCTCGAATTTCGGTGCAGGATTGCGGGTATTGCGCATCATTTTAATCATTCCCGCAGGTCTTGCGTTTATAATGCGGGAAATTCCCGCAAACATTCATTCAATCTAGCATGTAGGCCTATGAGTAAATTTAACCTAACAGATTATAAGATCAAATCAGTCATTTTTAAAACATTCTGCGAGACGCAATTTCACAAACAGCGTGAGTGATTCTGCCAATGCCGCGTCTTCTCTGTCTCTCAAAATAGGTTGCACAAGGCAAGCCAATCGCGCTGCAGCTGCAGGCGGTGATTCTAGACTCTCGCGTTTCAGGAGTCGGGACATTTGATGGAAATGTCACTTGCACAATCGGGCCAATCAATAACCATCGTCACTATTGTTTATAATTTGTGCGTCTTTTTAAGTCTTACCTATTTAAACATTCAAGCGATTTTAAACCGCATAACAAACAGCTCGTGAGTAAAAAAACTGAGTTATTTTTCGCGAATTATAGCGCTTTAACGGTCAAAAGCACACAACATTCTCTAAATTCCGGTCTTGGGGAGTATCCTCTCAAACACAATCGGTTATGTCTTAAAAAAATAATACAAAAAGAAAATGCATGTGACACTATAATGAAAACAGTATGGGCCGTTCACGTTACGTCTTTTGCTGAAACGTCTTCGTCTTCATGGAGAACATGGCTCATGATTGCTTAGAAACAGGGAGCCCTTTTTAAAATAGGAGAAAGTGGCGCGGACTGCGCTTTACACGCAACATGTGAACGTGGATCCGTGCACTAGCTCTTAAAGTGAGAGTAGCCTAAAATATGTCTGTCATTATTGTATATAAAACAACAAAAGATAGCATTAATTGTAAGGAATCAGGATTAATAGCCTATGTATTCAAATTATACAGGACTAAAAGATATTCAGTGTTATTTTTTCCGTTTCTAGCATTTCTGAATACTAGTGTTAGACCTAAACTTTTCTCTTAATTTCATGTATTTATTTGTGCTACTTTTTTCAATTTAATTCAAAGATTGAAATCAAGCTTCCTTTTGTTGTGTAAACTAAAAAAAATGACCCCATTGTAAAAACACAAATACAATGAGTGAGCAAACATTTAGCTAAACGTATTTTTTTTAAATTGTCTAAAAAAACTCCCCCTTCAAATTAAAAAATCCCCCCCATAAGAATGACCTAAAGGGGGATTTCCCCCCTATTTTCCAAAACGAAATTCAGGCCCTGGAAGCAACAGTCTAAATGATTGAAAAATATAAATATAAACAAATCCGACGCTTCACCATATGTGTGATAATTTTCCTGGAAAAGTGTTTATGAATTCACAGCTGTCGCATTACGGCAGTAAAATTTCCAGTTGGAAAATACAAACATCATAAAATATTTTTTAAGACAATACCCTATTTAAAGCAAAGCATATTTACTTCTATCTAGTGATGGGTCATGATGGTTGACTAATTGTCCTCATATATATATATATATATATATAAAATAAATAAATGGAGCCTGGATATTATTTCAATATAACCTAGAATACACAACGACGGATTTAAGAAAAACTATTACATGACCGAGAACAAGCCATTAATAAAACAAGCAATAAAATGCTGACGTGAATGCCATTCCCCTTTGACACTACGTTATTGTGATGAAGTGATGTCAGCAACATTGGCTATTGGGCAGCATGGCACAAAAAGCTTCAATAAATGTGCCACCACAGTGTGGATGCAGCTGAAACAATTAGGGTAATTCTACCTCTGCTAACGGGCTCAGGGCCAGCTAACTCCCTCTCCCCACCAACACACATACACACACAAACACAACCGTATGATACAATCACTTCAACACTCTCAGGTGACTCGCAAGAGGCCCTATTTAGCTTGGGAAACATTACGTTAGCAATTATGTCAACAAGATGAAGAGACAAAAAAACAACAAAATTCCTATGTAGCCGTTTCAGATTTGGCCAGGATGTATCTTGGCCTTTGGTTTACTAGTAAGAGAAACAAAAATGCAAATAATGCCTATGCAAAGCAACAGCTAAATTCGGCTTATTCATCAAGGTGGGGAAAGATAAGCAATGCTTGCTGACGCACTTGATCCCAGGTGCCATTATCTGCTCTCAACACCCCGATCATTAGACACATAAACATACCAGCAACAAGGCATGTCAGCCTGATTGTCAGGTCACTGGAGCAATTAGGTGATTATGAATGCCAGAGAAAATCAAGAGTATACTGACATAAACATCAAATAACCAATCTAAGAATATGACTCTTAACCGTCACATTAGCAAAATTTCTGTTCATTTTCATGGGCAAAAATGTGTCTATTGTCAATACTAGTGTAGCAATGTATGTGCCTGTTTACACCTGGTCACTTCATGCATTTTCTCAGATCAGATAGCTATCCGATCGTGAAAAGACCAGGTGTAAATGCCCTCCGAAATGCATTTGAGACGGATTTAAATTCAATCACTCAAACCACTTCAGGAGTGCCTGACACGTATTCCAGACGAAACTGGACAAGTGTAAATGCATCTGGTTAAACCACATATGTAAATGACACAATATGTAAAGCTTACAGTAGGTAAACACGGAGAATCTGCATGTCCAGTTTGAACCAATTGCGAAATCTGCCACTGTAAATCTTTCACTCTTACGCAGATTTCCCTATTGGATAGATTCCTACTAAAATGGATTTTGCCAGTGAAAAATTGTAGATCAATGGTAAATGTGACTGCTCCTTAATGTTTCTACAAATGCGAATATTGCCTACTGAGAACGAGGATGGTAACGGGCCTGTGCGATTAATCGAAATCGTGTGCGATTTCTAAACCGCAGAAAGTAAGATTTTTCCACCAGGACCCTCATTGTTCAATCTGAATACAGCACACCTAAATCTAGCGCGGAAACAAGGAAGGTGAATTCAGAGCAGGATCATGACTTGGCCAAAACAAATCTACACTCGTGGTTTTGGATACAGGAGAGATGATGTATCATAGAGCCAGGTAATTTGCAAGACCTGTCAAATTATCCTTGTGGTAAAACAAAGTAGGGGCCATTCACACAGAACAACGCATTTTTGCAGTTAAAAACACGAGACGTAGGTCTTGAGAACTGTTTTTTAAAAGTTTAACATCTTTAACTTTGAGCACCATGTAAAATGCTGTGTCATGTGAGAGATATGGCAAAAGACCAGAGATGCGAGAGCAATGGTTAAAGATGTCCACCATCTAGTGCGTTTACATAGAATAACAATGGCACATTCCAAACAAGGTGAACAAATGCCAGCGATAAAACTGGCATTTACGAACAGCACAAAAATACATAAAGAAATAACTGATGTCGTTACGCATCATTTATGCAAAGATATGGTGCCTGCAAATATCATCAATAAAGCCAGCTTCCAAAAATATTATACAGACACAATTATATGTGTGTAAGGAAATATTGCTTCAAAATCATGATTAGAATCGAAATCGCAATATTGATCAAAAAATTGTGATAGTACTTTTTTGTCCATATCAGTACATTTTTGTCCATATCACACAGCCCAGATGTTAAAGGTATTGTAGGTAGAAATCCCCAAAAATACTTTTTTCCAATTTTTTTCAAACTGTCTTTATATATCAATGCATAATTAAAATGTAAGTACTCTGGAAAATAAATTATAAAAATCGAGTGTCTGTAGTTCTCTCAGGACTGTAATAAACACAGCTCATTATTCCAACCGGGACGAAAGAAATGATTGGCTGGGGCGACTGTCACTCTCCCTCGCTACCATGGATACCACCTCTGCTGATACAGGAGGAGCCCAAATGCGCGCACCCGTTTGAAAAGGAACGGAAGCTAGTAATAACAAACAATTATGGCAGAGAAAGAACAGTCACAATTCTCAGTAACGTTACCTGCATATAGAGGCAGCGAAGTCAAACGAGTTAAAAAAAGGAAGACAGTATTTGAAAAGGCTATGAACAAAAAGTCTTTGGATAAATAAAGAAATCATAAGAGAGTCGGCGTGGCTTTCCAGCGTCGGCTACTACTGAGTGATCTCAAGGGGCTGAAAAGTGACTCCATGATGGCTTTATTTCTGCTGGACAGGTAATCTTGCTGTTTTCATTTTGATGGCATTTATTTTTTCATGAAGCATGTATCACTAGCACACCTAACTACCTAATATTAGCTACCTAACGTTACGTAGCATAACTAACGGTACTGGCTTAGCTATGACAGTGTAACTTTGGTGTCGACTAGTATAACGTTACTGTTAGTGAGCCAGGGTTGAGACGATAAATAAGCAATAGGCCTATCTGCAGTCGAAAGCTGTTTTATTTAATTTCGCCGAATCTAACTTTAGGTTAAAAAGTTTAGGGGATCTATTTTTATACCTAGCTTTACCCTCTGCCTAAACTGTGTTCCTATTTTCACCGTGAACTCTACCTACTCCGTTTTTTCACGTTTGGTTTGTTGTTATATGCTCTACATATGTTTACATATGTCTTTATGTTGTATCTGTATGTGCTATACAATATATGTTGTGTGTGTGTGTGTTATATTATCTTGGGTCTGCAATGCAGTTGTGAGAAGGTGTTTGAGTGTATGTAATTCAGTTTATCTGTAAACAATCTTATGTTATGAATCTTACAAATTCACCTTCATCACAGTGTAACTGATAGTAACGGCAAACGTGTATCAATGAAGCTATTTATAGCTTTGCCTTATATTGAGTTTGATTCCGTTACGAGCTAGTAAAATATTTTAAACTTTACAAGTATCGTTATGCGAGCTGGATAGTGAGTACTAACAGCCATGTTAATTGTTTATATTCATACTGATAAAGTTAGTTATTTTATTACTTGTGATTCTGACATGATGTCACTACATCTGGTAAAGCTGGTAAACACATCCGACTCTTCCAGCTGAGCGAATGGCCGGGATCGCGCGTTCATTTGTTTTGGGGGCGTGGCTTTGGAAGGAGCCGAGTAGGGAGGGAGTGGGAGTTAATGGAATAATGAGCTGTGTTTATTGTAGTCCTAAGAGGACTACAGACACTCGATTTTTATCATTTCTTTTCCAGAGTACTTACATTTTAATTATGCATTGATATATAAAGACAGTTTAAACAAATTTTGACAAAAAGTATTTTTGTGGATTTCTACCTACAATACCTTTAACCACCATAGACAGTCCCCATCTATAATCATATCTAGGGTTTTTTGATAACCAATTCTCAAAATGTATCCTTGGTTCCCACCAGTAGTAAATGGATAATTACCCCTAAAATGAAAATTGTTTCACCATCATCTGACCCTCATTCATTCAAAAGCTGTATGACTTTCATCTGCAAAATGCAAAGAAAGATATTTTGCAGAATGTGCCCATTGAGTTTCATGTTGTAGACTAAATAAATAAAAAATAAAATAAAATAAAAACATATTTTATGTTCCACAGAAGAAAAGAAAGTCATACAGGTTTGGAACAACATGAGGGCGAGTACATGATTAAAGATTTTGATTTTTGGGTGAACTACCCACTTATTTGTTTACATCCTTGATGAGGAAACACTTACAGCTGATAGGAGCTGTCATTGCTTTATAAACAGGCCTGTATTAAAATACTTATCTCAAGACATAAATAATTCTTCAAATACTTTATAATTATAGAAGAACATTCACTTCCATAAAATCACCAAATCCATAAAAGTAACACCAAATAGTATAATAATAACTCAAGGTAAAAAGGAAGAAAATGACTGGTTAGAAAAAAAATCAGATTTCTATGTCAGGAAAAGCACTTCCACTGTGAGATAAAGTGCGATAGGCTACATGATAAATACTATGGGGGTGTTGAAAAATGTTGACAGATTAGTGAAATCTGTTTGTCAGTGTGGACGCTCCTGGACCACACAGATTAGTTACACTTCCAGTCGGCTGCTAGTTAGATATTGACTGTGTGTCAAACCTAGTCAGATGTCCACTCTCAGATGATTTAGGGCAACTTGATCGCTTGGGAATGCGAATATGATGCAGAAGAATCTAAGTAGACAGCTGACAATGTTTTGTGACACAGCCACTGACAACATTACACCAATAAAACAAAGACATGACCAAACAGCCCCACCTTCATCCTCCAAGCCTTTTACAACAGCAACATCACAGCAATGTGAAATGACAGGTTAAGGCTTGTTAGCTCGCAGAAAGAGTTAATACGTGGGGTTAACTAACGTTAGCTGGCTAACGCTGCTAACGCTAGCTTAGCGTAACTGACTGACCGCCGTTAATCTCTGAAGCTCAAACCTCTTACCTCTTTTAACGGCCTCGTCAAACGAAAGGAAGCCTATCCGTGACTCTTTGGCGCCCATGGTGCCCTCATTTCATGGCAATGGCAGAAATGTGGAGAGTGTGACCGGTGCCTGTTGCCTTGTTTTAGGTTGTTTTGTTTTTTTCCTCCCCTCTCTCTCTCGGTATGTTGTTCCTCAAGTCAAGCGGTAGAGTTAGCGTTATCAACGAGTGACGCGTCTAAGCGACGACGCCTCCATACTTGATCACGTGACATTTGTCCAATCAGAATGCAGGGGGCGTATGAGCGTCAGTTTAACGCAAGAAACGCAACACTGACGCATACGCTTAGAAGCTTTTCGCCCAGAGCTGGCTGTCAAGTCGTCGACTTTAATATTTAATATTACTTGTGTGGAGCCAGTTTAACCTATTTGCACCTTGTTGCATCAGCGCAACAACACCATTTTCTTTACTTTGCCAGCACACTGTGTGTATAGTATTAGTATTGGAATAAGGTTAATAATGAAAGGAGGACTTTCATAAACCAATAAATACCCTTTTCCGTGGTGGTCAGTTTAATATCTTTGTTTGGGGGCAGCACATTTTTGCTATAAAAAGGCCACAGCTATTTTTATTCGGTTTATCACCCACCAAAAAATTATTCAAATGTGTTATTGGGTAGTTTTTAAACATTTTGAGTCGTATAAATTATTTGTATGCTTTAAAATAGCCTAAATAAGTTTGTTACATAAAAGCATCATTGTTTTATTCTACTAAAATAAATCAGAAATGTTTTTGGTCTTGTGTAACGTTTTGACCAGTGCAATTTGATCATTTAGTAATGTGCTCTGATTTTATTGTTTTTATTTCTAAATTTCTAATTTTAGTTAGCCTATAACTTTAGTCACTTTAGTGATTAAACTTCAAACTATTTTATTTCAGCTAGTTGACAAGGCAACATTTCTAATTTTTCGTAAAGTTTGTTTAATTTAAAATCCAATATTTTTCTTCATTATCTCAGTTTTATTTCAATGTACAAAAACGTTTAGACTCTTATTTTTAAGGAATGTATAATCTACACAAAGATCAGATCTGACATGTATTTTTTCGCTAACCTTTCATTGATCTTACAATCTTATAACTGCTTCCAGCCGCTTATCTGTTAGCGCCCCCTATGGCATTTAGTGTGTTGCAACATGAATGACTCTTGCACAGCAGAGATGGACTCTTTTGAATTGATTTAAATGTTAATGATCATAAAGACCTTTTCATTATTTTAGGGTGACAAAGGAATCTCTAATAGTGAACACAAATCAGTCTCTGACATTCTTAGCAGAAGTAATTAATTGCTCAGCCCAGATGTCTGAATAGAAAGAATAAAGATCATAATCACGACAGCAGAAAAATAATTGGAAGTGAAAGGTATCATTTTCAAAGAGAAAATATAGAAGGATTTTTGCAACTCTATATCTGGGAAGCACATATATCAGACATCTGGAATATGACAAGGAAAATGGGAGGAATTGGGATGGGGGTGGGGGTGGGGGGGTGGGGGGTATACCTGCACTTTAACATAAAGGAAAAAGTGCCATATCTGACAGAGATGAAGCTGAAATGTTAGCCAAAGCATTTGTTAAGATCCATAATGAGAATCGAAGAGGAAAGGAAATTCTAGGGAGATAGTTAAAAGAGAAAACCCTGATGAATTAGATAAATGTAATGGAATTAAAAGCTCCATGGATGTTCTATTCTCTTTATTTGAACTTAAAAGAGCTATAGCAGGAGCTATGAGGAAACATCTTCAGAGGAAGATGAGATTTGATACAGCATGATAGAACACTGTCTGAAGAGGCAAGTCAGGTTATACTAAAACTCTACAATAGATAACAGGTACGTTCCCATCTTGCTGGAAACATTTAATTGTTATTCCTATAAAAAAACCTGGAAAGGAAGTCACTATATAGAGCACTGCCATCAATTATGTGTATAATTGTGGAAAAGATTAATGTATTTTATTGAAAGCTTTTATTCAATATAATGATTAATGATATTTTTAAGAATGTTGAGCCATACTAAATCTCTGACGATGGGGCAGTGTGGATGAGAAGACGAAATATTATGAACACTGCAGAAAAGGTCCATATAGCAGTACTTGTATCAGGTTGAGGAGTGGGCAAAGAAATGGTTGTTTCATTTCTCTACAGCTAAAACCCAAATAATGTGTTTTTCAAAAAAGAAAACACAGATGTAAGATTCAGACTATGGTCATATTCTTTAGCAAGTAGATGTGGTGACATTTTTGGGAGTATGCATGACAAAAAAGTTGACTTTTGTTGATACACACACACACACACACACACACACACACACACACACACACACACACACACACACACACACACACACACACACACACACACACACACACATATATATATATATATATATATGTATATATATATATACATACGTTCCCTATGCCTTGCATAGATACACACATAAAGGAAATAAGGTCACGGCAGTTGAACATTTAGTGAATCAATACTTAAAACAAAAATACTGTAACATTTGAGATATTTTACAGATGCATGGATCAAAAGACCCAGAATCTTGAAAAGTAGGTATAGCATGTAGGCCTATATGTTCCAAAATTCCAGATAGCTGTTAAAAAGAGAATTTCAGACAATTGAATGGTGTTTATAGTGAGCCTGCCCATCTACAGTGGGTAAAAGAAATTAGGCTATAGACAAGGAAAATTACCATACATTTTATTTGGATTCCTGCACATGTAGGAATAGAAGGAAATGAGATAGTGGATAAACAAGAAAAAAGGGGCGGATCAAGAACACATCCGGGGATTTGAACCATAGACAGTAAAAGAAGCTGGATTTGGCTAGATGTGAACTTTCATATCTATGGTGAATTTTGAACAGTATGGGCAACGACTGATGACGTTTTACAAGTAGGCCTACACAAGAACGGAAGTAGGCTACAGACAAGAAAGCATATTGAGAAACGGCCGAAGACTTTTCCACAAGGTGCATGTAAATAAGAAACGAGTGACCCGTGCATGTAAATAAGAAACGAGTGACCGTTAATATAGACACGTGATGGCAGCAGAAGAGAGCATCACTTGCGATATGATAATACAAGTCTTGCTGTATGTGCCCAATGTAATTGGTGGGTAATTATTACGTGACTATTACGTGACTTCGATACATTCATTTCAGCTGCACAATTCATTTTACAGAATCAAACATATTATATCACTTAATTTATGGCACATTTAATCAGCAAACGTACCGTAAGGATGGTATCTATTTAATTTATAATACAAACTGTTTCTTTTTTATAGGTTATATCCGGATTCTTCTTGTTCTCAGTTCCTGGATGCTGTATAGTTACCCAGAGAATTTTGTACCCTTGTATGTGTTATCAATTATATTGGATGGTAGGTATTCACATCAAAACTAGGGAAATTATAGCCTAAATATATGCACTCTTAAAAATAAAGGTTCATTATTTGCATCTGTCGGTTCATGAAGAACCTTTAGCATCCATGAAACCTTTCCAAAAATAGTTCTATGGCACTACAAAACAACAGGGTCAGAAAATGTTTTCAAATTATTTAAAGTAAATTACATAATAATGATATATAAAACAAAAGTACATTTGCATTTAATTTTTGTTGTTTTTCATGTTACATAAGTGAAACTTTACTCTCCTTTATTTTACATATTATTTTATAATTTATTCTACTGAAAATCTATACATGCAACACAAAATGTATTATAGTTCTTTGGAGGAAAACCAGGAACTTCTCATACCCTATGCTCTCAGTTTGACAAATGACACTGCAGGTTAATACCTTGGTGAATAAAACTTGTTCAATTATTAGTTCATATATATATTTAAGAAATGTTAGCATTTACATGAATTGATTTAGTGTTGTATCTTTGTGGCAGGGGTGGACGGCTGGGTTGCACGTAAGCTGCAGCAGACCTCCAGGTTCGGTGCATGGCTGGATGTGGTCATTGACAACGTAGGACGTGGCATGCTCTGGAACATGCTTTACGATGTAAGTTAAGTCAGTACTGTCATGAAACGGAAGGACACAAACAGGTAAAGTAGCAGTGGTCTTTATTGAAAGCACTCAGGGACAGTTGCGGCAGTAGTGGATGATGGTGGAGAGTAGAAACAGTGAACGTGGATGGTTTGGTAATTGAAGTGTCTCTTATCTGATGTAGAATGAAGATGACGGGAAGGCCGAAGAGAGCAGACAGGTTGGAGACTGGATGACTGGGATCGCTGAACGGGATAGCAGCAAGCAGGTAGGATTCGTCAGGTAAGTAGCAGGTTCAGGTTGAGAGAGTCAGGAAGTCGATGGAGTGTCGACGAGACCAGACAACTGAGTGAGTGAACTGGTGTGGTTTTTAAGGTGTGAGTGAAGTGAGTGCTGATTGCTGACAGGTGAAGATGACAGGTGCTGGTGATTAGTATTCTGGTGAGGCTGAACGAGTGGGCGGAGTGTAGAGGTCTGCCGCTGATGCTGGTGTATCCGTGACAGTACCCCCCCCTCCACGGCCAGCTCCTGATGGCGGAAGAGACCGACGACGGGGACGACCACGACCTCTTGGCGCTGGGCGATTGGGATGAGCAGAGTGGAACTCCTGTAAAAGAGTGGGATCTAGGATGTCATCCCGGTGAACCCAACACCTTTCTTCCGGGCCGAATCCCTCCCAATCCACGAGGTATTCCAGGTGGCCGCCCCGTCGTCGGGAGTCGAGAATGTCGTGGACCTGGTAGATATTCTCGTCCGTAGGATCCACGGGAGGAGGAGGAGGTACGTCTGCAGCACCAGACCCTGGGGAAGGAGTGAGAGGGTTAGTGTAGGGTTTGAGTAGGGAGACATGAAATGAAGGTGAGATGCGGTAGTGAGCAGGGAGTGACAACCGGTAGGTGACCTCGTTGATCTGCCTCTGTATGGCGAACGGACCGATGTACCTGGGACTCAGCTTGCGACAGGGCTGTCTGAGACGGATGTCCCTGGTGGAGAGCCAGACCATTTGCCAAGGTTGGTATAGTGGGGTAGCGGATCTTCTTGCGTCGGCCTGGCTCTTGTGTCTCCGGACAGCCCTTTGCAGATGGACTTGTGCTGAGTCCCAGACCCTCTCGCTCTCCTGGAACCAGTGATGGACTGCTGGAACGTCGGAAGGTTCACCTGACCAGGGAAACAGGGGCGGCTGGAAGCCGAGTATGCACTGGAAGGGCGTGAGGCCTGTGGTGGCTTGACGAAGGGAGTTCTGTGCATACTCGGCCCAGGGAAGGTAACGGTTCCAGCAATCCTGATGGTTGTGGCAGTATGAGCGCAGGTATCTCCCGATCTCCTGTATCTTTCGCTCAGTCTGGCCATTGGACTGTGGGTGGTATCCGGAGGTTAAACTGACTGTAACACCCAAGAGGTTGAAGAAAGCTTTCCAGACCCGGGAAATGAATTGTGGTCCTCGATCGGACACGATGTCTTCCGGTATGCCGAAATGACGGAAGATGTGGGTGAACAAGGTTTCAGCGGTCTCGAAGGCAGTGGGTAAACCAGGCAGAGGGATGAGCTTACAGGCTTTTGAGAAACGATCTGCGACGACCAGGATGCATGTATGAGAGTCAGAGGATGGTAAATCTGTAATGAAGTCTACACCGAGATGAGACCAGGGTCTGGTGGGAACTGGAAGCGGCAATAGTTTTCCCTCCGGAAGGCGACGAGGAACTTTGGCCATGGCACAGACTGAGCAGCCCTTCACGTATCGGGAGACATCCTGGGTCATATCTGGCCACCAGTAGCGTTGTTGTATGAGCGAGAGGGTTTGTTGGCTGCCTGGGTGTCCAGAGCCCGGAGATGTATGGGCTGAGTCCATGAGGGACAGACGCAAACGAGTTGGAACATAGGTCCGTCCCTCAGGAACCCCCGGCGGAGCAGGTTCTGACCGGGTGGCGTCGGAGATGAGATCATCTATATTCCACTGGATAGGACTGACAATCACGGCTGGAGGGAGTATGGATTCCAGGTTGGTATTCAGGTTGGTATAGACGGGAAAGTGAGTCGGCTTTGATGTTCTTATTTCCAGGGCGGTAAGTGACCTTGAAGTTGAATCGGGTGAAGAATAGAGACCAGCGGGCTTGACGGGTGTTGAGTCTTTTAGCATCTCTGAGGTATTCTGGGTTACGGTGATCGGTGATGATGTCGAATGGGTATTTAGCTCCCTCCAGCCAGTGTCTCCACTCTTCCAGGGCGAGTTTGATTGCCAACAGTTCCCGGTTGCCGATGTCGTAGTTCTGCTCCGCCGGTGACAGCTTTCTGGAGAAGAAGGCACATGGATGGAGTCGGAGTGGTGTCCCCTGCCGCTGCGAGAGGACCGCTCCTACCCCGGTGGTTGAAGCGTCCACCTCGACGAGAAACGGAAGATCTGGGTTGGGATGAACAAGGGTAGGAGCGGAACTAAAGGAGGCTTTGAGGTTCTCGAAGGCATTGGTGGCTTCGGTGGTCCAGGACAGAGACTTGGCCCCTTTCTTTAAGAGTGAGGTGATGGGTGCGCTGATTTGACTGAAACCTTTGATGAAACGACGGTAGAAGTTTGCAAAGCCCAGGAAGCGTTGAAGCTCTTTGACATTGGTGGGTTGTGGCCAGTTGGAGACCGTTTCCACCTTCCTCTGGTCCATGGTGATTCCGTGCGGTGTGATGACATAACCCAGAAAGTGAATTGTTTCTTGATGAAACTCACATTTTTCCAACTTGAGGTAAAGATGGTGTTCGCGTAGGCGTTGAAGGACGGATTTAACATGGTGGTGATGTTCAGACAGGTTGGATGAGTATATGAGGATATCGTCGATGTAGATGATGACAAACTGATGAAGGAAGTCTCTGAATATCTCATTCATAAATCCTTGGAAGACAGCAGGAGCATTGGACAGTCCGAAGGGCATGACCCTATATTCATAGTGGCCAGCAGGTGTGATGAACGCTGTCTTCCACTTATCTCCTTTTCTGATCCGAACCAGATTGTAAGCACTGCGTAGGTCGAATTTAGTGAAGATGCGTGCATCGCGGAGTTGTTCCAAGGCGGCTGGGACCAGAGGAAGGGGATACCGGAATTTGATAGTGGAGCTGTTGAGTGTCCGGTAATCGATACAGGGGCGCAAGCCTCCGTCCTTCTTGCCAACGAAAAAGAAGCTGGATGCGGCAGGGGACGTAGAAGGGCGGATGTAACCTTGACGTAGGGCCTCCTCGATGTACTCCTCCATGGCCTTCTGCTCCGGGATGGACAAAGGGTAGATTTTGCCAAGCGGGAGCACAGCCCCAGGCAGCAGGTCGATCGCACAGTCCCATGGCCGGTGAGGTGGGAGTTTGGTCGCCAGCGTTTTGTCGAAAACATCCTGGAACGCCCGATAAGGGACTGGTATCTCAGGGAGTTGGTCGGTAGGAGGGCTTTCGATGGAAGTGGAAGCAATGGATACCTCAGAAACCGGAGTGGGTGATGAGTGAGGAATCTTCTTGATGGAATACAGGCAATGGCTGAAGCAGGCATCTCCCCATTGAAGTATCTCACCTGAGGACCAGTCGATGTTGGGAGAATGGAGTTCCAGCCACGGGCGTCCCAGGATGATGTCTGCGGTGGAACCCTCCAGCACCAGAAACGGGAGCTCCTCTTCATGTAGGCAGCCTATCTTCAGGGAGATGTTGGGACTACTGTGGCCGATCCGCCCACGACCGAGCGGTTTCCCCAAGATAGATTGCACATGGAGAGTCTGAGGTATGGGTCTTTGACGGATCTGAAGTTTTTGTAGAGTAGATAGCGAGATAAAGTTACCAGCAGAGCCGGAGTCGATTAACGCTTGCGCTGAAAGAGATTGGTGTTGGTACGTGAGTTGAACAGGAGTATACTTCATTCGTGAGATGGAAAAATGGAGACTGACTGCACTCACCGCCGGTCGTGGGGGACGCACAGGACAGGTGATGAGTTGATGACCTGAGGATCCGCAGTATAAACACAGATTGTTGAAGATGCGACGTTGACGTTCTGCGGCCGGCAGATGTGTGGAACTGACATCCATGGGTTCTGGTGCTGAAGGGTTGGCCGAGGATGCAGGACGAGGAGGAGGCAGTGCAGGCCTGTCGAGCTGACAAGCAGTGCGGCGTTGATCCACGCGAATGGAACGCTGTATGACGCTTTCTAGCCCAATGACGTCGTCATAAATGGCCAGCTGTAAACGAATGTCTGGATTTAAACCATGACGGAACGCCGTAATGAGCGCCGCCTCGTTCCATCCGCTGGAAGCCGCCAGGGTACGAAACTGCAATGCATAAGATGATACAGATGAATTACCTTGTCTTAAGCGAAATAATTGATCCTGCACAGAGAGAACGTTGGTGGCTTGAGAAAATACATCACGGAAATGTCAGGTGAATGCGGAGAATGATTGAGTGACCGGGCCATGATCGTTCCACAGCGCTTGCGCCCAGCGAAGGGCTCGACCGGTGAGGAGTGAGATTGTGAATGCAACTTTTGCCTTTTCCGAGGGGAACTGGGAAGGATTCATCTCCATGAACAGCTCACACTGCAGAAGAAAGCCGCTGCACTCCCCCTCCTCGCCTGAGAAGGGCGCTGGTCGGGCCGTGGGACATACAGAGGCAGAAGGAGAAGAACTGGTGGCGAGTGGTGGAATGGCGCGTTGGATGTCCCGCAAAACATCGGAAACTGTGACCGGGGGTGAAGGATCCTCTTCGCCGTGAGCTGTCGGTTCGTGCATGGTGGTCTGGTCTTCTGTCATGAAACGGAAGGACACAAACAGGTAAAGTAGCAGTGGTCTTTATTGAAAGCACTCAGGGACAGTTACGGCAGTAGTGGATGATGGTGGAGATTAGAACCAGTGAACGTGGATGGTTTGGTAATTGAAGTGTCTCGTATCTGATGTAGAATGAAGATGACGGGAAGGCCGAAGAGAGCAGACAGGTTGGAGACTGGATGACTGGAATCGCTGAACGGGATAGCAGCAAGCAGGTAGGATTCGTCAGGTAAGTAGCAGGTTCAAGTTGAGAGAGTCAGGAAGTCGATGGAGTGTCGACGAGACCAGACAACTGAGTGAGTGAACTGGTGTGGTTTTTAAGGTGTGAGTGAAGTGAGTGCTGATTGCTGACAGGTGAAGATGACAGGTGCTGGTGATTAGTATTCTGGTGTGGCTGAACGAGTGGGCGGAGTGTAGAGGTCTGGCGCTGATGCTGGTGTATCCGTGACAAGTACTTGTTTGTCACGAACATTTTTTTTATAGCTTTTATTTATCAAGTACAAGAGACAGACATAAAGTGCATACAGGAATACAAAATCTTTTCTTTTTTATGAACTTAAATGAACAACACCCCGCCTCCTTCTCTCCCATGTTCCCCCCTCCCCAGACCCTTGATCCACTTGGGAGGAAAGAAAAAAAAGAAAGAAAAAAAACACTATGTTCTCAAACATACAATTATATACACCTATACCTACACAGTAATAATTGAAAATACCAATGCAAGGTGCTAGTGCTAATTATTAACTGTACAAAGTAGATATCCATAAATTGCTGCTCACTCCTCAGTCATCAACGCAAGTTATCTTTTGTTATCTGTTATGTTGGAAAATCTTAGGGTGAACCGATCATTGGGGGCTATCTGCCGCTGGCGGACCGGATCCGAGGAGATAGTGCTTATATAACCACACAGTGGGCCTCTATAAAGAGACTTCCCGAGCTGGCTGCCTATCTAGATAATTAAGTAGTGGTCTCCACTGAGTATAGAACCTGCCAGATGACCCCCTAAGTGAGAATTTGATCTTCTCAAGTTTCAGAAGGCCTAAAATGTTGTGTAGCCAGACTTTGATTAGTGGTGGTTGAGGAGGCTTCCATATTAACAAAATTCTCTTGCGAGCAATAAGAGAGGCAAAGGCAATTACGTTATTTTGAATGGTCGTGGTACGGAGGCCATCCGGGGGTTTGCCGAAAGTAGCGATATATGTGGGGTTGGAGATAAAGTTATGCCTAATATATCTGAAATGAACTTGTTTTAAAGAATAGTCTCCAGAATTCAGACAACTTAGGGCATGCCCAAAACATTTGGGTAAGATTGCATGGAGCCTGCGTGCATCTACTACAATTCTCATCAAATTTGTTTATAAAAAAGGAGATATGGCCCTTTGACAGGGCTTTAGCCTTAAGAACCAGGTCTATCCCGTTGGGTGTTGGTATCTGTGGGAATGACGTGGCCTGTGTTTTTGCAAAGTCCCACAACTGGAAGTACCGAAAAAAAGTCTGATTTATGTAGATTAAAGGTAGAGATTAATTGGTTGAAGCTTGCAAATATACCATCAATGTACACTACAGGTCTCCCAAACTACGCAGCCCTTTGTTTTCTAGAACTAAGAATCGTGAGTCAGTCTTTGCTGGAATGAACTGGTGATTGTTGCAAATAGGGGTTGCTAGAGGGGGGGTGAGCAATCCAAAGTGGCGTCTTATTTGCGTCCAGATTTTTAGAGTTCCAACAACAACCGGATTAGAGGTGAAGTTTGACGGGGAAAAGGGGCAAGGTGCTACATGTTAAAGCTAGCTGCGACAAGGAGCAGGAGGCTGACTCACTCTGGCACCAGCTGGATTGGGGGAAGTAATCCAAGATATTATCTTGTGTACGTTGGTTGCCCAATAGTAGCCAACTAGATTGGGTAGACCCAGTCCCCCAGCCAATCTATCCCTACAAAGCAGTGTACGACTTGCCCTTGGCCGTTTACCGGCCCAGATGAAAGATGAAATAATGTCATTTATAGCTGTGAAAAAGGACTTGGGAAGGAAGATGGGCAGACATTGAAAAACATACAAGTATCTTTTTAACACATTCATTTTTATAATTTGTATCCTACCGGCCAAGGACAACGGAAGGTAATTCCATCTTTGTAAATCGGACTTGACCGTCGTTGTTAATGAAGTAAGATTTTGCTCATGCATTGTTCGCAAGGATCATGTAACTGTAATGCCAAGATATTTAAATCCTGTGTTCGCTATTTTAAAGGGTATGGTTGAAGGCGATAATGCTACAGCTAATTGGTTGATTGGGAAGTATTCACCTTTAGAGATATTTAGCCTATATCCCAACAGACGACCGAAAGAATTCAACAAAGTGTCACGAACATATTTGTATTCGAAATTTTCACTTTGTACTCTGTGCTTGCTTGTGAAGTGGGGCTGGCTGGTGTCTTCACTAGAGTGGTGTGTATTTGTGTGCAACCATAATGCCAGAGGTGCCCAGTGGAAGAACACTTTCACAGAGAGCCCAGTTTGGGTGCAGGCAGTGATGGCAAAAGGTATCACAAGTTATTTGTTCTCTTTAAACATTTAGATTTTTGGAAGCACAGTATGAATAGTTTTATTCGTCACACAGGCTTCAAGACACCTTTGGGAATCCTGACAATAGCAGGTCTCCATGTTTTGCCTGTGTGGCTGTATGGCTATCAGCATGAGGTGCTGTCTCATGCTCTCTATGCCCCATACTGGCTACAGATTCTGGGGATTCTGGTGCTGGCAGCAGGACGCTTGCTGTGTTTTGCAGTTGAGGTAAGGAACACGTTTACCCAGCATTATCGTAAATTATGGCAGCAATATTAATGTTTTTACTGTCACAATAGAGGCATCTGTGTGTAAACAGTCATTGTTTATGTTCATTTTGCAGATGTGGTGCATCATAACCCATATGAAATTCTTATTGTTGAATGAAGAGGAAGAAAATAAGAACTAGTGTATATATATATATATATATATATATATATATACACACAAGTATTAAGTATAAAAAAATCGTACTACAATATATATATATTTTTTTTACCTCATCCCCTTCGTAATTTATGAATACTGTATCTTATATATGTTTTAATCTTGCCGGGGCTACTCTTGTTATCTGTTCTGTTGTAATTGTTTTGTTAAAAAAAAAAAAAAACTCATAAAAACATCCATATTTTGGGACGGATCCTGTAATTTGAGAGGGATTTCTTAAATGAAACACCTGGTCATTAATTTTACAGAGGTACACATGCTGAGTAGTCTTTTATTAAATGTTTTGTTCAGCCACCAATCCACCCGAAAGAGTGGTTTTTGTAGGATCCTGTAGCATTCAATTCATAGACTCAAACATATCACATTAAATTCAAAAACAGGTGAAGAAAAATCATGTGAAGGCCAAAAATAAAGCAATTTTAATACTTCAGAAGCAATATTGCTCATTGTAGTCTATAAGACAGCTCTATATTGTTTTTTGTGTTAGAAGTAGTTACAGATTTTCACAATGGTGGATACAAATGAGTTTAATAATGATTTGGTGGTTACAGATGTACAATGTACAGCAGACTCTACTGGGGGTGAGTTACATAAAGCCAATGACTGAAGAAGATCCAAGCAGAGGCTCACTGTGGCACAGGTTACTGACATTTCCAGGGTAACAGTCAGTATCAATGTTAAACAACACAATTTTCCTCTTTTTTAGCCAAACACTCCTAGAGTGTCTCCAATGGATATAGACACGAACGGGTCTTTAAAACAAAATCATAAAAGATCACATCCACTCATAGGTTGTTACTTCAAGGAACGCCATCGTCCGTCTGAAACAGCACTTTGGCTATATCACAATCTACACGCGTCAGCACGTCCGAGGACTTCATTAAGATTATTAGCATCAAAAAGGCCCCACTTTATCGTTATCAACCCATAAATACATTCTCCAACTCTGAGGGCAGATTTAGAAGAAAAGTGAAGGGTTGTAGTGACAGGATTGCTTTTATTGACAGAGGATGCTTTTTATTAATTTCCGTGAT
Source organism: Siphateles boraxobius (assembly GCF_051911475.1). Taxonomy (NCBI): domain Eukaryota; kingdom Metazoa; phylum Chordata; class Actinopteri; order Cypriniformes; family Leuciscidae; genus Siphateles; species Siphateles boraxobius. The sequence goes on along the minus strand of NW_027509186.1, from coordinate 25,763,810 downwards.
CACTTTTGAGTCGCAAAGTTCATTGTTCTCTTGTTTCATGGGACATTAACTGCTCAGTAAAAGATTGTTTTTCTGTCACTATTGAGCTCACTGGGACAATAACCACTTGTAGCTATGCATCTACTTCTATATACAATTACTTAAACATGCAAAGAAATAGAACTTTTGACCCATAAGCACCTTCGTTTTTTGGGGGACTGTGGCCTATTCTGACTTAAAAAGCAGTATGGATTTGATCAATAGTGATCAACCATCTTTCTAACCATGAAATGCCACTTGAGGTTGACGAATGAGCCCTTGAATCGACATTCAGAAGGAAGCAATCAGAACTACGTATTAAATTCTTTCTGCATCCACCAAGCTTAGTTATTTCCCATGTGCATTATTTTCACATCTGATATTCAAATGGTCATCTGATATGAGAACTCCACTAAAAGAGTCAATGGAAATGCACTTTTAACAAGTTTGCAAGATCACAGTTTATTTGTTACAATATTCCATCTCTCTAACCAAGGCAAATTCCGGCCCTTCCCTTGCGGTCTCTTTATGGCATTGAGAATGCCTGATTCTTCACAATCAAACCCCAACCTTAACAATAAAGGGTTTTTAAGGAGTAAAAATGAGTGAAATAACATCCCTCACATGTTCTAGCCGATATCTTGCTCGGTTTACAGGGCGAAAGGTGTTTGAAATTCTGCAGAAGGTTTCGGCCATAGCAAGCTATTTGAAAAAGGCTGACAAATTAGATCCCCACCAGCTGAGAGTCCTTTAAGACTAAGGCTTGGACTTCAGCTCGTGCTGGGGTCCTGGTGCTGCAGCCGTGATCGAGGACTAAAGAACTGCAAGATGTTAACAGCACATTCTACATGACTAGCCTGAAGCAAGGCTTTGTTTCAGCAAAAAAACAATGAGTTCACTATGAGGTGTGAGGAAATCAAAAAGCCAATTTAATCGCAACAGTCCTCATTCAACTTAAAATGTTCTCCTTGTCAACTTGGTTACGAGTCTGTGTGGCTTTTGGATATTTGACAGAGGAGCGGCAGTGAAATGAGTCAGACTGATTGGATTTGGAGTGTGGTACAGGTGCATTCAGCAAAATATTGCACTGCTACTACACAACTGTGTGTGGATTCACACCCCTGCGCACTATACCGCAGGTTTACAATGACAGGTGCTGCGCTCAGCCCTTTTTTTTGGTGTGTCCAGTCAGCTGGCAGTGGGCCAGGGGTGTTAATCTACGCCACCCGGGGCCGAGCTCTGAAAGGAAAACAACAACGACCTGGGAAACCTGGTCCCGTAACTATCACCGCTCCAGCTTATATTGTGTGTGTGTGTGTGTGTGTGTGTATGCATGAATAAGGCTTTGCTATGACAGAAAGCCGGCTTTGTGAACTCGTCCTCCCACTCTGTTTAGTTTATATTATGGCAATTTACTGTGGTCACACACGTATTATAATTATTAACAGAAGTTATTTTGGCTCATCTGTTTGCAACGTTACACCTACAAGTTGAAGCATACCTTGCATATAAATTATTGGCAGTTTAAAATAAGCTGTCAGTACTAAGGGAATACAAAACCAGAAGAGAACTTAAAACAAGGTATCTAGAGCATTCGTAAACCCACTGGTCCATAAATTCCACAAATGACATGAATTAATAATAAAAAAGCAAAAATAAACATAATGGTCCATAATGTAACATGGCTGGTCTCATTTTCCAGAGAGCACACAGGTAATCCTCAAATGCAAAGCTTTGCATTACATGAAGTCAAGCTCTAATCCTCGTGTTAATGGGGACACGGACATCTACGGATATTCCTTCACTCGGTTATAAAAACGGCGGAGCTTTTATTTCGTCGAATCTCCTTCTATGGGTGCATTTTCTGGGAGCACAATATAGATGATGTGGTAATAAAGTATTTCTGTAGTGTGGAGCAACCCTCCTTCAAATACAAAATAAAAAAGAACAGAGGGTGTTTTCAGTCTTTGTTGGACTTCTGTTTTTTTAATTCAACTCCACTTGAAGTCAGAGAAATTGTCTGGTTCTTCGGTTGCGAGAAGAGTGAACAGATTCAATGAATGGTTGCTTATCCATCAAGAGTGTTAGAATGGTGGAAAGATGTCATGGTTTTTATCCCATTTTAAGGAAAATGGGCATGGGGGGTGGCTGGTACAAGTGAATTGACAGTCCAAGAGCTTGAGAAGCTCAAGATGATGATCACACTCCCTGCCCGTCTTGACTACTTGTGAATAAATGGGTGTGAAGGAGTGAAATGTGGGTGGATGTGCACATCTATATGTTTCAGGTGGGCAGTGCGATTAGCCCAAGCAGGAGCGTCCGGCACCGTGGCTCTGGGAAAGCAGGAAAGACTGCACCACCTGCTCTGTGACCTGGGGGCTCGTGTTGACGTCCTCCAACGCATTGGCTACTGCAAACTGTCTGTCCCTTAAACGATTCCAGTTGGACAGAATATTGTGGTACTCAAAGACCTTCTCGTAGTTTCCAACTGAGTTGTACAGTTTTATCAGGCCTCTGTAGTCATATTCCAGTCCACTGTAACCCTCCCCGAACAGCTTCTTGCCTGCAGGAAACAGACAAATAATTTATGTTTAGGTTAAGAACAAGATTCTACATTTGAAGAAGAAATAATTAAAACTTTTATTCAGTAAGAAAATTGATAAAAAGTGACAGAACAGTTTTTGACATTGTTACAAAGGATTATTTCAAATAAATGTGACCCGTGCAGGCAAATTGAGTCGGAAATTACTTCCGAGCTACAGGCAAAATAATATGTTAATTTTGGTTGAATTTGAGGTTTTCCCCAAAATTAGTTCATTAAGCCCTTGTCTAGCGATCCCAATGCTCCAAATAGCAATTAAACATCTAAAAAGTATCTTTCTACGTTTTCTGAGAGGATTTCCTTTCCTTTGTCCAAAAATGCAGTTTTTCTTTGCTTCTTGATGACTGGTGCTTCCCTCAAGCACAAGTTTGGTGTCATTTTAAAGCGCATCATTCCAACTTTGTGAATGTTCATAGCGAATTGACATGAGTTAGTCTCGATGACATGAGTCTGAACCAATGAAATGTGATTTTCAAACTCATGCTGATGTAAACAAAACAATCATTAAATTCAAGGCGTGCGCACAAAGACACCACAGACAGCGCACGATCCCGATATAAACACATACAAAGAATTACAGTTTTTCAAAATGTCTGTCTTGGCATTATCTGTTATGTCTTAAGTGAACTTTTGGTCAAATTTTTGTTTGCCTTGAAAATTATCCATATTTTCATTCAATTTTTTTACATGATACCACAATTGTTTGAGGTATCATGTATAAAAAAATTTTACTATATATTTATATATAGGTGATTTGGTTTTGGAACCTTTAGAAAACTTTAACTTGATTTTTCTCCAAATTGACTTTACGGTCTATATATAACAATAACTCACTTTTAAAAAAAAATTTGCTCATTGCGTGTCATTTTGCCAGCAAGGGTTACACATGCTGTTCTTGGAACTTAAATAAATATAAAAACAAAACAAAAAAAAACAATCATTTTAAATGTTCCAAGTGACTTAATTATATTACATTATGAAAAATGGATATTCATTTTGAGATTTGGTTTTAACATTTTAACAATGTAAACATTAAACAAATTAAAAAAATATAAATGAATTAAAAAAAAAATGTATATGTAAAATTAAATGGTTAAGCATTAGATGGCGGCAAAGGCAAACAAAATGCAAAAATAGTGGAAATGATTGGAATGAGTGGAAACAATTTCGTCCAACAAATATGTCCAATATCAACCGACATAAATAAACAATAATTTAAAAAAAAAGACCAATAACTGAACAGAAATGTGATGCATGTCCACCCAAAATGCAACTACAAAAGTAACCCTCACCAATAGCGATGGAGCGCAAGTAGAGGCGCTCGGCATCATCGTACTGATTCATGTCATAGTTATAGAGCGAGGCCAAGTGTCCCACCGACAGAGCCACCTCATAGTCCTCCTGTCCCAACAGCTGCTCCTTGATCTGAATGGCCTTGATGTGCATCTCCTCTGCCTCCTGCATTACAAATCACACCATGGAAAGGTCAGTCAGCCCAACAGCGACCTCAAAAGCACACTGTTGAGTTTGGGTTATACAACAGAAAACAAAAATGGCTTTCACAACGACCCACTTGTGGTGATTTCCATATATTATTAATGGTAACATTTTCACAGGTTTAAATGAGGAGAAACTAATAAAAACCTTGAATTTGCGCATGGATTGGTAGAGGCGGCCCAGGTTGCCGTAGTGTTTCGCCGTTTGAACGTTAAACTCTCCAAAGGCTTTTTTGGCCAACTGGAGGGAGGAAAGGTGCAGATCATGGGCCTCCTGCAGAAGGCGTTCCTCTGTTTCTTTGTTATGACAATCAATGGCAATCTCCTCCAGGATTAGGGCTTGAGATGTAACATCAGAATTACAAATTAGACTGAAGTAACATGATTTTTCAATCAAGTAAAACTTAAAAACAAACAAACTGAAGAGTGAAAAGATAATGCTACTTTGAACCAATACTATGGTCTTAATGTTGTCATTCCAGTAATGCAGCTGTGAATGATGGGAGTTATGAAAGCTTTTCAAAGTGCTAGTCTCACCTTTCACCCTCTTGGACGAGGCCAGAAGCAGATGGTCTTCAGGGAGAATGTGAGTTATGATGTCTATGGCACGTTCTGCGTGGAATCTAAAAGCAAAATTCAAAGTATGAAACTGGTACGTTACGTTATTCGATAAACACTTCCAAGAAAAAAAATACAGAGGAAAAAAAACAATTCTAAAAGAACAACTTAATTGTGTTAAAGGTTAGGGCAACTACTGGACATCTGTGTCATGGACTTCTTAACACTCGAGGGACACATGAAATGGTATAAAAGTTCATACGAGATTAGTTGCAAACAAAAATACAAAGCTTCATCTTGGAAACTGGCAGCTTGCTTTTCAAGAAGTGACTCAAGACACCAATTAAATTATCCATATTTTCATGGTGATCGTAATAGGAGGAATGTTTGTCTGAACGATTATGTATTGTTCAGTGTTGCCTAATGAATTCAGTTTTTAGAGTGAGGGAATCCCACGTCACCCAAGATTACAGCTTTTTGTAAGAAAAGGTCATTTAATTAAGGATTTATTCAGAATGATTCAAATGGATAACAATTAAGAGTTATTTTTAAACAATTCATTAAGAGAACCTGCTCATAAGAGTCATCTGTTTATGAATCATCTACAATCTATGTGTCCTATACAATTCTATTTAAAAGCATCTGAATGTAAGCACTGTGTAGCGGTACAGGAATCATTGATATAGTTCATTTACCCACCCAGATGTCATCATAATTCACTAAATGAACTAACTAATGCACTCAGGATAGGATTGAGACACTCACAGTGCGTTATCGAATTTTCCAGAGCTGTACTGATGGACGTAGGACGAATACGCCAAGTCCTCATGTGCAGTTGCAACATGAATATTCTTTCCTCCAAACACGGATTGCCGAATATCGAGTGCAATCTGAAGGTAGAACACACCCATCGTTTTTCGGCGAATGAGAAAATGTTTTATTTATAATTGAAAAGAACCCAAATTTTAAGTAATTCTTAGCTCACCTGGTAAATGACCACTGATTGGCAGATATTATCCACGTTTAAGAGATAAAATCCATAATCTAGTAATGTATCTGAGTATTTTGGGTGCTTGTGCCCAAAATGTTCCCTGGAAACAAAATGTGGGAAAACAAAGCATTTCATCGCTGTAAAATCAAACATAATTTCACAATCACCCAAATATGCATGATAGTTCTTACCGTGCCAAAAAAACTGCATGTTTTATCAGTTGTTCAGCTTTCCTGAACTCCCTCTTAACAACACAAGCCTGCAGGGATCAATTTCATGATGATTTAATGTGACAATGGATGAGAAGTTTACATCGATTTAGAAAAACTCAAACATTCAGCAATCACTGACCTTAGAGGCTTGTCTGAGAACATCAACTACTACTTTCACAGGTAAGCCGACAGTGATCTCCCTCATAGCCTCTATACACCACCTATAAGCCTAAAACACATAAGGAAAACAAATGTAGAGCAGCCGTTCTAAAAAAACAGACTTCTGGTATTGTTGCATTGGGACTTACCTCATCATAGTGGCTTTTGGCAAATAGCAGGGCACACAATTCTCCATACAGGGCAGCCTTATTAGCCTGATGGCCGTGTTTGGCTAGTTTGTCCATGTAAGACTCGGCCAGTTTGAAAGTCTCTTCTCCCAGGTGGTATTTGCAGTTGCCATTACGTACATGAAGTAACCTGGCACACAAAGTCACAATAACACATTAGTAAGATATTAATAATATATTGGACACTTGGACACTGACCGTTTACTGCTAGAACAGACTCAAGCTGTCTATTTACTCACCTCACACAGCACTCGACTGCACGATACCAGTGAAGAACCTCATCATGTAATGTGCACAGCTGGAGACAAGACAGAAAGACTTTCTCTGCATCTCCATACCAACCGGCATCTGATAAAAAGCCACCTGAGATGGAAGAAAAGTATTATTACAATTACAACAGCTTGTTATTATAAGCTGAAAGAGCAGAAAAGTAAGCACCGTACCTAAAACAAAGCCAAACTGTATAGCTTTCTCTTTCACGTGCGCATCTGACTCTGCGATGTATGAACATCGGCGGCTGAAGGAGTTGGCCAGGACTGAAGCGACCTTCACACCGTGGTCCATCAGAGCCTGGAAGCAGTGGTGTAAGAGGTGCCTGTGGAAGAAAACATGTCTTTCATCTAACCAGTATCCATGTTAAAAGTGACTTACACATTTTTTTTTCTGAGGTGAGGGTATTGGATTCTTTAACGTTATGCAATGACAAATATTATAGTAGCATATTACTACTACAGTTGGACCAATTCAGTTTTTAAAGCTGATATCTAGAGAGCAGATTGGCTTATATAAAGCCAATGCATATAACTATTTACATATTAACATACATACATACATACATATATTACCGTTCAAACTTGGGGGTCAGCAAGATTTTTTTTTTAAAGAAATTAATTTAATTTAGCTAAAATTGATTAAATTGATCAAAATTGTCAGTAAAGTCTTTTCAAATGTAATTTCCACAAAAATATTAGGTAGCACTTCCGTTTTCAAAATAATAATAAGAAATGTTTCTTGCGCATTGATGTTTCAAATCAGCATTAGAATGATTTCTGAAGAATAATGTGCCACTGAAGACTGGAGTAATTGCAGCTTAAAATATAGCTTTGCTAAATTAGTAGAGGATTTCATTTTTGCTGGTTTCAGCATCATAACGAAGACCATCACTATATATATTAGTCTTCAACCAAGTCTGGTAAAGATGCCAATGAAGGCTTGTACTATATAGATCATGTGAGATTTTAATCATCAGACCAAAACACACACACACACACACTTAAGGTATGGCTTAGAGCTATATTACCTTGACAGATTCACTCAGCTATCAATTACCTTTTGTCAGAGGCTCTGAGGACTTTAGCGAAGACCTCCAGCTCACAAAACTCCCCTCCCAGCTGGCAGAGCCGGCCTTGCTGGTAAAGCTGGAACACATGAAGAAATGTGAGATTGTTGACCCTACTGTACATGTGACACAACAAAGACAACTCAAGCTTTCCCTTGGGGGTACCAAGGACCAGAAAACCAAGAAAAGTAGCAATTATAAAGACAGAATGTGCAATCAGGAAGAGTTTGTGCAAGACCAATACGTAACGTGTGCCAATAATATTGTTTGTGTTATGGCACATTTGGTTTTCGACACCAAATTGACTGATCTTACAAAGAAAAGAAAAATAATGTAATGATTAAATGGTCAAATTATCTACAGAGAAGAGTAATTTAACCCTTACTGTTATATTTGAAGCTAAAAAAGATGATCATCCTAAATTAGTAGTATTCAAACTTTTTGACTCAAAGGGTCCCCAATTTTCCCACAATAATTGTATGTGTGTGTGTGTGTATATATATATATATATATATATATATATATAATCACTTTGTGTAATATATATATATAAATCATTTTGTTCTTTCAAAATCAATTTCTACCCTGTAAAATTTTAGAGCTTGGCATAACTATAAAAATGTAAATTCTTTATAAAATGCCCATGGAGATTTTATTAATATACATGAATTTTCCACATCTAGGTACCACACTTTTAAAATTAGGCTGCCTCATTTATCTAGAATTTTCAAGACAGTGGGAACACAATTTCTTCTCAATAGATTTTTAAATAGATTTTTTTGTTGCTATTTTGTTTTATTTCCATGCTTGTTTTGTCGTATTTTAAATCTTAAGTAATCTTTACATCCCCTTGGGAGTTTGCTGAGTCCCCCTGTTTGAGAACCACTGTCCTAAGCAGATCTCTACTTTTAGCTAAATAAAAATCTTAAGTCTTTAAACTACCTAGAGAAAGAACGATTACGTCAATAAACCTTCTCTGGTCTAATCTAATGGGTTCCAGTTAAACTTGATTTGTTATTTTAACTATATCTACAAACCAAATAATAAATACAGTCCCCTCTCAAACTCAGTTTGGATACAGAAATGCAGAATATTTATTGTCTAATGTGAGGAATGATAACGGTTTTGAGGTCATGTGTCATTTGTCACAACAAACTCTGATAGCCTTTGAACACAAAACAGTGGGATTGGTCGAATAACATATTTGCCAACTTAAATGTCCAAAAAGGCAAATCAAATTAAAAAGACAAGAGGGCCAATCAAGCAGGTCACACAAAGTGGCCTTAAAATGGATGAGCAATGCAAATGATACATTGAGCATATTTCATTTTACATAACGATTAATATGATATCAAATAAGTAATTTGGTCCCATTAGTTAATGTAGTTTTAGAAAATCATCTATTTTCCCAAAACAACAACAACAACAACAACAACAACAACTCTCAAATCAAGAAGTCATTTAAAAATCATTGACAAGTAAATCGTTAACTAAGATTAATAAATGCTTTAGAAGTATTTTTTATTGTTAGTTCATGTTAATATTGGAACCTTACTATAGTCACTTTTGTCTTTTCTGTTTATGAATTGTTTTCACAGTAACCTAGTTGGTGACAAACCATTCAACCCAAATTTGCAGATGTCAATTATGTCATACAAAACATATGAATTTGTTAGAAACACGTTTATGGTTTAAACACATGACATTATAACTAGTACCTATAAATAATGTTTTCAGGGTAAAAAGTGAAATGCCATAGTGTTTTATGTTTAACTAACGTTAGTCTTGACCCAGAGTGAGAGCTATATCTCATTCAGTAACAGATAAGCTAACGTTACAGGCTAAGTTAACTGGAACATAGTGTGCACTTCAACCAGTCTTAACCTAACTGCCACACAGAAATGAGTGTAAGTTACTCTTAAACCAGAAAACCTAAATCGTCTCGTAGCCCGAGTGTCTCATAACTAGCGCTGCACTGAGAGCTTGGGTCAGTTTTTGCTAGCCAAGCTGCTAGTGAAAAGTGTCAGATGCTTTGACGTTTGTTCCGCAATGCACTCATTCACTGTCCTTCTTACCTTGTAGTACACATCAAACTGTATATTTTCAGGCAGAGAGCGGATGTCCCGTCGCGATCGGCCGTAGTTGTCTACCACGGCTGAGATAGCGGTGTTGTACAGGGTCTCAGGGATCCATTCCAGTTCCACCGCGGCCATATTGTTTTCTTTCACTAAATCCAACCACAGCCCCCCCTCTTCCACTCCTACTTTTACCTCCTTCGCTACCTGATCGAGGTAAAACTCTTTACTCTGATGCTCCTCATACACCCCCGCACCTGGAAGCGCTTTCTGAGTTTGAAACGGACTGTAGTGATAGGGAACACAACCCTAAGGTTATGCTCTCATGTTTAAAGCTCATCCCCGATCGAGATGCCCCGCCCACTCTATGACACTTTATGCAATGACGTAGCGCTAGAGCTCCGCTCGAACTCAGTGAACGCGCATTTGACTGTAGTTCAAAATAACGGCCGCTGGGAGGACGACAGGAATCTCTCAAGAGTAATGAAATTTTTGTGTAATATCTAGCCTTTTGATTTTAATGTTAATTTGTCAGGAAACAAAATTAACCTTCAGCAGGTATACATATTTACAATGTACAACCTTTCTTTTCTGGGAAAATGGAACGAAAAGATTGAACTCATCCTGCACTAAAACAGATTTCTGTCAAAAGTTCATAAAAATGTAAAATGATAAAAAGGTTGCGGTTGTGGTACGTACGTCATACTGCAAGTCAGAAAACATACGACTCCATAGACAATGACAAAATATTTATTATTTTTAATCTAAATATATTTAAGAATAGATTAGATTAGAATAGAATAGAATAGGAGATGCCTTGTGTAGCCTATGTTCCAACTTCCTTCCCCTGTGAGACAGCCTACTTGCTACCATACATATGATGGAATGCCAAATACATTTATTTATTTCCACTTGTCCACACACCTCTTGCATTTTATTTTGTCACACCATAAGGTGTAACTCTGGCCTCAAAGCTTTGCCCACTCTGAGCTCGTCTGAGGTAAAAGAAATGTAGAAATAAATAAATGTAGACATAAATACATATATAAATAAATAAACGTACTATAAATCAAAAATTAAAAAATAAATGAATGTGAAAAAATACAATTAAATAAGGAAATAAAAGAATAAATATACATTTATTTGTGTTTTACATTCTGTTTTTACATTTCTTTGTATGATTATTTAAGCATGTATTTACTTTGTTTAGTTTTTTTTTTACCTTTCTTTTTATATTATTTATGTGTTTATTTATTTCTTATTTCTTATTTTGGCAGATTGGCATTCCATACCCATGGTTCCATCTGCCGAGCAGGAATTGAAGGTGGGCACCACCTACTGGCCACTACTAGTAAAATCCATTTTGCAGTATCAATCCTTTGAAATCAGTTGTTGCATGTATGTTGTTTCACCCAATGAGTCTAAATGATACTTATCTGACTAGATTTCAAACTACCTCCCTCATATAGCCTAATGTAGATTATGTATTCTTTTGTGCAACACAGTGACATGTATTAGGGGTTTTGGAACTGGGGTCCGGGGACCCCAGGGGTTGCAAGAGTGACAGGAGTCTGTGGATAGAGAAAAACTGTAAAAAATAAATAAACTATAAGATTAATAATTAGGCCTAAGTGAATAGATAAATTAGATTGAAATACAAATGAATAATACATTTAACATTACTTTGATAAAGTGAGTAAAATATGTATCTGTAACTTAATAGAAACTAATTTTACATTTAGAATATTCATTTTTCACTGTATAAATAGGGTGTCTATAAAAGATGCCTTTTAAATTTTAGGATGTGGGTCTTTCACAGTGATGATCAAATTTGGGGGTCTGTGGCATGTAAAAGATTTTAAAAAAACCTGATATATCCTACATATGGTTATTTTGTACTTTTATCCAAGTATTATATCTCATTAGTATAATTGTAATCTTCCTTAATTGTAATTTCTCATTATTGTTTATTGAACTAATAAAACAAGTTTAAAAGGCTTTTCAGTACTTGAAAATTAAAATGGTTGACCATAGTTAAGCAAGTCACACAAACTTATTTTTGAAATTTTGTTAATGAGCTTTTATTTTTATTTTCATATTTTCAATTAAATTAAGTCTTTTTGTTATGTGGTTTTGTATTTTTTTTTTAATATTACTGTTTAGGTTTTATTATTATTTTTAAGTTCAGTTTATTTATTATTTATTACCAGTTGTATTTTTAGTGCTACAAAAAAACTTATTTCAGTTAATTACCAAGGCAACATTTCTCATTTTAATTTAGTTTTTAATCAAATTTTGAATTTTATTGCAGCTTTATTTCAATGAACACAAATGTTCATTATGTTAATATTAATAACTCTGACCCATACCAAACTTTGATCTAACTTCATTGTCAGTTTTATTTCTCTAGACCTGTTCTGAAATGATTTTACAGTAGCTACCACACGACGACCACCAAAAGCAAAACGAGACAATAGATTTTTATTTCACAGACTGAACGTGTCTGGCATTGATTTCTGCAGCTGCAGTTCTCAACACAGACAGCAGATGTCGCCGTTTCTTCTCACTGAACAATAAGCAGCATGAGGCCAACCTACCGCCTTTATCACTATATACAACACTGCTCGCCTGCTCATGTTCAGCTGCGCCCATCTAGAGGATAGAACGAACAGAAACAACACCGTTCCCTACCAAAAACCTGGATACCTCACAACGGTGAGTCCAGCGGACTTTTATGTGTATATCTATTGATGTTTTAATCCTGTAAACAAGATAACATCCAATTATTTACAGGAGGGAAAATCCCATGTCAGGGATGTAAGCATGGGATCAACAGCAGTCCGCTGCTGGATATAGAGGCGAAGAAAGGACCCTTATCAGCCACTTACTCATGCTAACTGACCTGCTAACTGTAGTCGGGGGATTCTTACATTCACTATTCATTCTGTTTGGTAGTTTCACGCTAAAATATGTGTACTCTGGTGGTCTGTGTTTAACAGTTTCAGTCCGTGTCCAGCTAATTTAAAGGCTTGGAAGCTGATTTTGAGCGTTAGCGTTTGGCTTTCCTGCTGCTGATGATTGACGAGTCTCTCGCCGCTCCGGTTGACTGACCGGACAATTTATATAAGGTTTCTTGTCCTAACGTGTGTTTCCCTTCTATGTGACTCGCCAGGATTGTATCTGTCTAACCTTTAGTGCGTCAATGATACACAGTAGCAAACCGCAGGTTTATAGGCTACATTGTAACAGAACGCTTAATTATATTGCAGCATTATAGGTGTGAAGGAGGACAGGGAGTCGCCCTCACTTTACTTTCATGTCAGTGGTCAAGTGCATATAGGGTTTATCAATTTATTAACAACAGTTATGCAATTAATCATTGAAATGTAAATGAACAGCTATTAGCCTATTCTAATGTCAGACAAGACACTATTCTCAGGTTATGAACTTCGCTCATGTAAACACATACTTTCTCTATTAATATGGGGCCATAGAATCTGCATGTATTCATTAATAAATGGGCAATCATGGACACTGATGCCGCACTCCTATTTGACTTCATGTCAAATAGCCTACCCATTAAAACGGTTGGGTTTTGGAGCTAACCGGTTACCTTAGTATGTTTTTGTATGATACTTTAACTTTTATATGCTTGTTCAAACATGTTGAGCATATTACAATACCCTCATGAAATTCAAGCTAACATTCTGTCCTATAAAGAGACTGATGCTGATGCAAACGAAAATGAGAATATCTCGTTGGACTAATGCAATGAGAAGTCTGACATCTTTAAGTGCTTTCAGACTCAGGCAGTGTCTTTATCTTGGTTTTGATTACCAGGTCCACTTATATTCATAATGCATTTTTAATCTTTAATCTTAATCCATAATAAATATTACTGTTTTTTTGTTTATAATAGCTAGGGTTTACTAGTATGTGTTGCATTTATATATCATTGTTGAACCCAAATTATAAATAGTAGTACAATTAGTAGAGTAGTACTATCATTGAGTATTGCATTAAGCCTGCATCAAACCTTTTATGGGGAAGAATTGCCCGAATTGCCTTCCTGTATTATAGGGAAGAATATGCTACCTTGTTAATGGAACTTGTTTGGATGATGAAGTCTCCTGCTGGTGGGAAAATAGGAATGTTAGAGGCCCGTGGCTTTAAAAGCACCTCCCCAATTCCTTAAACCCTGTTTGTTTCACATCCTTTTAGTGAAATAATGATACGTGTCTTCCTTACACTAAAACTTGTCAATTGTGCTGTTCCGCTGCTGAATATTATCATGTCACATTATGGTACAGAAGTTTCTTTCTTGAGTGAAGGCCAATCAGTGATTTCAACTTCATACTTTACCTTTTCACAAAGTAATTGCATATTGTAATGCAGGATATTCAGTTGCAGTTTATTTGGAAATTATGACATGACCAGAATCTAAAATATTCTCATTGTGCAAAGAAACATAAAAATTATACAATTATTGATGCTATATTTTTCTTTCTCCAGGGAGCCATAATTAATCCATTCTGGATGTACAGAAGCCACTCTGTCTTTGTATGGAAAAATCTCTCACTTCTAAAAACAGTGGTGTTTCTGTAGTGGAACGTAGACTCATTTTGGGGACAATATGTTCAACTTGATCAAAAAAGACAAGGAGAAGGATGGAGTTAGGAAGGAGAAAAAGGACAAGAGAGACCGGAGGGAACGGATGTCTGCAGCTGAGCTCCGAAGCCTTGATGAGATGAGCATGAGGCGGGGCTTCTTCAACCTCAACCGGAGCTCCAAGCGTGACTCCAAGAACAAGTTGGAGATCTCCAACCCTATCCCTATTAAAGTTGCCAGCAGCACTGAGCTCAACCTGACTGACATTGAGTCGGATGGCCTCAGTAACCGCAGCAGCATGGTCCTGGATGCAGATCAGCTCAGCGCAGCCAGTTCCAGTGATGATCTGAAGGGCGATTATGGTCAAGATGGCCATCGGAGCTCTGTCAAAGAGCGGGCTGCTAGGTTTGGCTCCCTCGCCATGCAAAACTCACAAATGGGTTCCATTATGAAGCGCTTCTCTTTTTCTCAGCGGAATAAAGATGAAAGTCCGTCCGAAGGTTCCACACCTTCTGGACAGAACTCTGCTGCCCCATCACCGCTGGTAGAAACCAAGATCTTTGACCCCCAACGTAAGCCAAGTCTTCAACATCAGCAGCAGCCTCCTGCTGGGAAAAAAGTGCAGATTCCTGAAGTTGTGGATAAGACGTTTCCTGCGGATCTCCGCTTGCCTGCTGTCGTGCCACCGCAGACGCCCGAAGTTCGGGAGCTGGTTCTCCAGAGGCGTAACACTGGAGATTTTGGCTTCTCTCTGCGGCGCACCACCATGTTGGACCGCGGCACGGATGGAACTGTATATCGCAGAGTAGTCCATTTTGCGGAGCCAGGTGCCGGCACCAAAGACCTGGCTCTTGGTTTGGTTCCCGGAGACAGGCTGGTGGAGATCAACGGGCGAAATGTGGAGAACAAGAACAGGGATGAGATCGTGGAGATGATTCGGCAGTCAGGCGACACGGTTCGGCTTAAAGTTCAGCCCATTCTGGAGTTAAGCGAGCTGAGCCGATGCTGGCTGAGGAACACCGAAGGGCTGCGGCGGGAAGCATTTGACGTAAGTCCATACTTTGTCTCTCTTCTCTTCTCTCCTCTCCTCTCGTTCATGATCACAGGCTTTCCAGGCAACTCCCCACAAGCCTGCCCAGCTCTTACACATGTAGAGCCAGTTGGCTCTTCTCGAGAGTACAAGCACACCATTTAAGATGAACATGTTCTTGTGCAACAGGAAGCGGATTCCTTTCCAGGATGAACATCTGTCACAATGTGTCTAACAGAATCTTTTCTTCCTCAAGCTTTCCACAAGTGATGACTTTAATGACAGGCTTTGAAATTGTTTTGTTTGTGTTTTTCTTCACAGTTTGCTGTGCAATAGTTGGACACAGTGCGCCAGTAAATTCAGAATTTTCCCCATTATAGTTTGCAGTTTAGTTTTGGTATGCAACTATAAATTGCACTTGCTGTTGATAGTAAAAGAGAAAGAGGCTGGTCAGGGACTCTTTCTTGTGTGAGATGAGTGTGATGAATGGGTGAAAAATCTTTTGTGTTTTTCCTTGACAGAAAGAAACCTTTTAAACTTATCTGTTATGTCCTTGTTGGATTACAGATAAGAATGGCTCTTTTGCATAAATGCTTTAATTTTTTAGGATGGGCGGAGGTTGTGTCTTCATTAACTAGCATGTGTGCCGCTACTGGTCTGGATTCAATCTAGTGCTGTCGTGCCAAGTTGCATATGTTGATGCTGAGACGAATCACAAAGCTTCTTCCTACAGTAACTTCTTGTGGGTATTATGCAAGACTTCATGATTACTACACTCATTGGATTCCTAGAATTTAGCAAAGTTGTTTACTTGCTTGGAAAACAGTACATTCAGTTAACATACTCGTTTGCTATGTAATGTGCAGTGAGGAGCCCTAAGCAATTTGTAAAAAGGTATTCTGAAGCTGAATGATGAGCCATCTGTGAAACTTTAGAGTGCACATGCAAGGTGTGCATTAGGTGTGACATGCAAGTGAGTTTTGAAACAGTGAATCAGAGGGTTTTAATCATTAAATGGTGTTTGTGTAGGAAAAAAGGTGTTGGCTGTTTAATAATTATTCCCTTCAGTTTGCTGCTTGCTGACAATTATGAATTTAAATGGTCCCTTTGCAACTACTAAACTTTTCATTAGCCTAAAACATGGTTTTCCAAATGGGGGTTCACGATCATCGAGAGGTTCAATAGTAAACGGTTTGCGAGATTGTGCTAAAAATGCAATGCTCAGTTAAACTGATTAAAAATGAAATGATTCAATTAATTATTAAATTAAATTATTAGTTTTTAAAATTACATGATTAAATGTGATATTGCTTGCATTAATTAAAAGGTTAGTATTACAATTTGTAGGTGATGTTAGCCATTTTCTCACATAACACTCGCTAAACCCGTTTTCCAGTAAACAGAGCTGCTATTTATTTACACATGTAACAGCTTTTTTCTCCTTATCCGTATTTCTACCATTCAGACAGCTGTTAACACATTACTCATTTGTTTCAGCGTCTGCCCAATTTGATGACATTTATTTTACAACCACAGATAATCACAATTTTGAATGTAAACTAGGCCTAAATGGTGGGCAAAGTAATTGCGCCAGCTCCTTCAGAACTTTGTGATTGTTTCAAGCTTTTTGACAGCAGACTTCATATGTCAGAGCATTCTAACGCATACGTGCTCAAACTGCTATTCTTACAGCTAAGAAATAGCAATTATGGTTAAATCAAAACACCTCCTCTAAATGAAAGAATTCTGTTGTATTTACTGAAAAAGCTGTATATGGTTTGGCTGAGAAAAAGTTATGAATCCCAGGCAGGCTTAGACTTTTGTAATGTATAAGCCATGGGAACATTTGGGTTGAGGAATAGACAGAACACTTGCTCATCTTTCTCATCTTCTTCATCATTACTACATTTACATGATGGTAAATGATCTGTATGGCCTAGAGAGTAAGAAAAGCTGCCACTCGGCTTCAGCATTTGTGTCTACAATAAATCTTAACTCAAGCACTAACATCAGGCTAATGGTACTGTACTGCTGTAATGGGCTTAGAAAAATAAAGCGATCATCAGCCCTGCCTGTTTATGCAACCACATGTTTGTGAAGGACTCCCTAATGGTTTTTCCTATGGAATAGTTTTAACTTTGTGGCAGCATCATAAATTAAGCACTTTCAGGAAATCTAAGATTTGTTTAGCTTAAAGGTTTGAGTGATTTTTGCCCATTTGGTGACAGACCATCTCGTAACAATTAGAACGGTTCATCATGTGCTTCTGCAAATTTGGCAGGCACCCCCATCTCATACCAGAGTGGTTCTGCTGTGTTATTTTGGGTTTTACCAACAAACAAGAGGGGCTTAGTTTGCTGCATAGTTCTTAGTCAGCCTCCCGTTGTATTCATTATGGTTCATTATTTGGCCTCAGGTCAGTGGGAGTATTCTGTGCAGCCTGTGTCACCCTGACTCTTGCCCCCTCTGTCTATCGCTCTCTCTCGGACGGCGATCATAATCTGTTCTGTCTTTTGGCAAGCTCTGCTACAGGCATTGTCTGGAACATCTAATATGTCCTCTGAGAGTATTCATTTTGGGTTTCTTTTGTTGTTGAGCTGTTTTAAAATAAAGATGGGCAGGAAGTACTCCAATCAGTTTATATTTGGCAAATTTTGGACATTTTGAGATTATCGGCCAATATCCATGTCCACTTTGCAGAATAACAAAAGTGTTCTTCTATTCACTTTATCATTACCAAAATCTACTGACACTCGTCATTGTCAATGAATACTATTTCTGTTTTCAAATATCTATTGATTTTTATTATATTTTTTAAGTGGTGTAAAAATACCCTCATGTCACAATTCGATACATATAACGATACGATATTATTCCGATACTCCAAGACATATGATAAAAGGTTTTCAAAAAATGTACCGTTGATTAAAATGTTAAATTTGGTATTACATTGTGGGTTGAAATAAATAGGCTTGGACTTTGTGCTGGAAACCCAATGCACAGGACAATGGTGATCCCAGAATAAAATATTCTAAATACAAAATTATTTTAAATGAATGTGCTTACTCTCCGTAACTGACTTGATATATTTAAAATAATATAGATTGTCAGTACAGATTGTCACTCTCCACGAAACATATTGAAGCATTTTTGTATTGCGATATATTGTTACAACCCTATTTATTTTTTTGTGAACTGAATAAATGTTTACAAACATCATTTACTGAGACTTTTGTTAATCTTTGGAATGCAAATTGAGATATTTTTAGTGAAATTTCTGTCCCTCAATTAAAAGTCCAGGTAACCAAAACATTTGACGTTTCAAGACTTTCATTAAGAAATCCATGCGAATCGAGTGGTTTAATCTAGCCTAAGTCTTCTGAAGAGACACAATCTCTATGGACTGGACTTTTGTGTTCATCTTGTTTGATTATTGAATTGTATAATGTATTTAAAAATATATTGACCACCCTAGCTTTCCGTATCACCGCTGGCCATTAAGAAATCCATGACTGTCATCCACTGATTTGCATTTGACTTTTCAAATGCAAAGCAATACTCAACATGCTTAAAATCAGTAAACACTACAGTATATGCAAAAGTGCCATAAAGGTGCCTCAATTTTAATATTGTGATTTGATTAAGTTGTCAATTCTAGTGATGCCTGGCAGTGTGGTTTGTTTGTCAGATAGCAATTTGCATCAATGTTTAGTAAATTATTTGGGAACACGGGTAGACGGAGCACAAGTGAATGGAACAAGGGTGTCTTAAAACATGTTTCCTAAAGTATATCTATTTTTGATTGCATCCCTATTCTAAAAGTAATTGTGGAACATAATATTTGACAAACAGGAAGTGAAGAGCAGGACCTTTGTTCTGGTGTGAATGTGGTCTCAGGTAGTCGTGTTTTGTAGCACGTGTCTGTGTTTGCATGTGTGATGTCTGGAGTGCTGTACTGAATTGTGGGCCTCACTGAGCAGCGGGAGCCACTCTCGGCCCCATTGTCTCAGAAAACAAATAGCAACAGCTTTATCATCAATCCAAATGAAGAAGAGCCGTAAAACGATCATGTCCCAGTGCAAACAAAAGCCAAGCGGAGGGAGTTCATGACAGTCTCCTCCAGCAGGCATATTTTATAAAGTCACGCACAGCTGGACCCTGCTGTCGTCTTGATTGACCTTTTACTTTCTATGTCTCATTGCTCAGTTTTGCTGTTTTTGAGTCTTAGGTTCGTTTAGCTATGTTTTCAGGACAAAGTCTGGTGACCTAGGTACTGCTGCTTCCATAGTGAAAACTATATTTGTACTGAAGAAATAAATTGCTAAATGTGTTGCTAGGGTGCTGTTGACCCAAGTCAGAAGTCCATCCCCAAGTCTCGATGATATTTATAGATGACATGACTTGTCTCCATCGGTTTAAGTATACAGCATGTTTTGCCATTGTATAATGGACTTTTTTTTATTCTTGCTTGGTAATTTGATTACTAATTATATACGCATGTTATGGAAATATTTTTGACGTCCTTTTGTATGGAGTCTGGCAGAAAAGGAACTTCGCAAATAGGAACTTCCCCTTCATTGCAGGGATGTCTTTGGAGTGGCTGAAGAATGGTATGTTATTCCCGCTATTCCCTGTTCCTTAGAAGAGAGCACAGCAAACATACAGGAAGTCCTCTATTCATCTAGGCATTGACCAGTGTAGTCAGGATGTCCTGAGATGGCCATGAGGAAGCCAGAATAGAGACAGTACTATAGACCCAGCTGAAACAAACAGGTAAAACTTTGTCTATTTTCAGCACATACGCAGCTCTCTGTCTAGTCCGATTGTCTCGGCCGAGACAAAACTAGGCCTGGAAGCTCATTTTTCTGGTCATTGAGTCTTGGACATCGAAGTCCAGCACATAGGGTGTGTCTTAGTCAGCTCTCTAGTTGAGTAGTTAGTGCACTTCCTAAGGAGTCAGGCATTTTTTTTAGGGCTGTCCCACTGTAAACAACAAAACTATAAACATCTTTTATTTGCGTTTAGGTGAGTATCATTAATATGTTTTGAATTCTGTACAGTTACACTCAGTTGACAGCATTTGTGCCATAATGTTAACAATATCAACAAAAAATGTCCACTTGTCCATCCTTTTATTAAAAAAGAAGCAAAAATCTGTTACAGTGAGGAGCCTACAATGAAAGTTAAATGGGCCAATTGTTTCAATAATATAGCCACAAGATGTAAATGATATTCGTGTTAACCAGTGTTATATAAATTTTTTATATAATTTTAATTTTACTTTGTCTATTTGTCATTTATAATTGTATGCCTTTGTCATTTTTTTATTTTTTTTATTTCAGTTTCAGTAATATTAGTACTGTTACTTTTTTAGTCAGTTGCCAAGGAAACACTTTATATTTGCATTTGTTTACATTTTAATTTAATAATATTTATTTTATTCTATGCATAATATAATTTTTAAAATAAGACAATACAATTATATGCTTCACATTTCAGCTTCTAAATCCTCCATAAATGGGCCCATGCATTTGCCTCACAGTATCCTTGACACGAGGGAGGAGTCAAAATATTTTTTGGTGGTATCAACATTTTCAATAAAATGTGTTTTGAGGTAAATAGGTCTTCCATTAGCACAGGTATTTCAGCATCTTCAGCACTAAAGGCTCTTGCCGACTCTCTTGCATCATCATGGGTGGCTTTTGCCTGACTGACCTCCAGCAAGGTTGCACTTCATGACACCGTCTGCAGAAGAGTTACAGCTGTGCACCAGATGCCCCCAGACCCGCATGCACACACAGATTGATGCAGACATTCTGACACCCAGCCTCAATGTGCCATCATGCTGTTTTACAGGCAATGTGAAAGCATGACTTTGCAGTTAACAAACCTCAGTGGTCCATCATTACCAGTACACTGTGGAGACTGCATCAAGACCACAAATATGCTTTCATTAACATACTAGTCTGGTATAAGAGGCTTTCCTGCATACACACTTCTAAATATGTTAAAATAAGTTGTAAATTGCTAATCACAGTACTTCTCATCACAATATATAAACAATCCTAAATGTCAGGTTTGCAGTATGTGTTGGTACTGTAGTGTTTTTCACTCTGTAGACAGGGCCGTACTGGCTCCATCTCTGCCGCAGCACTGGCCCACAGCACCCCAGGGACTTTCTGCACCACACTGCTGTACTTCACTTCTCTGCTCAAGAGTAAAGACTCAAGTGGAGGAGATGTCACTGAATGATTGTTTTCTACCAAAAACTGTTCACTAAACAATTGTGGCACTTTTGATTGCTGTATTTCAGCGCACTAACCACCCACAATCCCGTTTTCCCAGACTCTCGTCTGCTGTAGACCCCATCTCTTTCTGCCTGTCTGTCTGTCTGTCGTTCTGTCAATCAATCATTCTTTCTGTCTGTCATGGAAAAACAATTTTTTTCTAGTTAACAATGAATTTCGGTTCATTATCGTTATTTGTACTTCCTTGCATTCCAATTAGAATTTCAGTAGCTTGTTTGATATTTCAATTCAAATTCACATCGGATCGAATTCATATCATATGAATATCATAACCCTGACAAACGCCTCTACATCACCTACTAGTCGCTAAAAATGGACGCTTTAACAGGAGGATGATTTGGATTTGGAGTTTATGCTTGAATTGAGTCATCTGTGATAAATTAGTAAGTTTGGCTATTTTTTCCCCCTCTATTATTTGGTAATATCCATTTTAACTTGAGAAATTGTTTCTCAGCTAAAACCTTCCCTCTACGACCTCCCTCTCTTTGTTTTTTTCCCCCTCTCTTTCGCTGCCTGTGGGTTCTGGTACTTCTGTTGCCTTGGCATTGCTTCTGAACAGTCTTTGAGCAATTTCACCAAGCTAGGTTTTTCACATGTACAGTAAGTGAATGTAAAATGACAACCACAGAAATCGTAGAGGCTGGAAATCTTCAACTGTACTGGCCCTTGACCAAGTATGATAGTTACCACTCCATGGATAAATATGACTCTTCTATTATGTGAACTCAATTCAGAATTGTATTAAGATTAAACATTAATCTTTCATTGTAATTTTTCGCACATACTTTTTTTGCATGTGTATTGTGGAAACATACGTGTGTTTGATGTTCACATACTGCGTTGAGAGAACAAACTGTTCATGTATGTGCCCTGTTCTGTTTTTTTTTTTTTTATGGATGTGCTCTTGGGGAAAAAATCAATCATTATCATTACTTGTTCCCATGGGGAACTTTGGTCTCACTGAGGATGCTCTCAGTGTTGAAGGTTCAACTAAAGCAATAATCCATGAGAGGCTGTGCATAATTGTGATTTGTGCTACTAATAATCTTTTTTTTTTTTTTTGCTACAAATCACAATTGGCTTTTCTGCATGAACCGTGTCTACAATTGCAAAAAGTAGATTGGTGAATTCAACATGCAGTCACAGGTGCATGAATAGCATGTCTTGGGAATTTTGTCCACACATTATCAGATTTTAGAAAAAGAACCGGCCATTTTGTAACTAATTTTATGCTGATATGGAAGGCACACATACACCTCATGATTGATACTCCTCCGAGTGTACAGGCACTATAGCTCTTGGCCCTTACAGTATTATTTTACTCCACAAGACCATAAGCTCTGTTCAGGAAGCTATTCTGATTTGATTGGCTCTCATTTTATCTCAATCTTTTCAACATCTCTGAAGTTAAACATTCATTTTCTCTGGACGACTGCAACATTTTATTTCCTCCTCTCCAAAACCACACACTTGAGGTAAACGATAAACTAACAATGATTTTTTTTTACAGCATTTATTAATCTACATTAATTTTAATTCTACATTAACAACAACAATAATAGTACCTTGTTAATGGATATTTAATAATAAACAATTTTATATTTATAAATAAACCTAGATTGAGGAAAAAAATGCTGTTACAACCTTCTACGCACATCTTGGCAATAGAATCGCCATTGGCTAGTAAATTCTTTTGGTTACTAGCAAGACTGATTTCTATTTTTTATATGTAAATTTTTTTTAATAGGCTATATATTTTTTTATTATTTAATATTTTATATTCCACCAAATCAGCTTATCTTTGTAAAATGACACCGCTTTTTAAATATCTAAATGTACACTGTTAGAATAAGTAAATCACGCATTTTATTATGATAATTAAGCATTATTTAACGATAGAACATTAGTAATTAGAACTAAAACTTAATAATCGAATCTAAAAAAATAGATAATATTAATTCATAATAGTAATTATTATTAAGAGATAATCAGTTCGAAATTAAAACAGGGATGAGTGCCCTCCAATGAGATTGCCGTTTGTGCATTAGTTCCGCCCACTCCCGGAGAAACCGGCTTATCTTCTGCTTGTTCTTAAAAGCTTCATAATTCCAGAGGAACTCCGTGATTTTGACAGGAAAACATGTATATGGTTTAGGCATACATGTAGCGCGCCGATTTTGCGTGATATGTAAGACTCTCGCTCTCTTTGCGTGTGTGAGGTGCGCCTTCACACTAGAGTTTACGGTACGTCAAGTAGCCTACATATATACGCTGAGCTGAATTTGAAATAATAGTACAGATCGCTTGACGGAGAGCGAAACTCTCAAGCTCTCAGTCAGTGTTCAGCGAGTGAAAATATATCTTTGTTAAACGTATATGCCCACTTGGCATGATCTAACACACACACTTGCGAGTAAAATCTAAGAATTTATTAGCCAATGGCTAATGGTAGACATTATTTAGTCGCCCAGAGTGAAATTCACTCGCATCGTAGAGGGTTGTGTTAGTTGTTAGTTCGTGTATCGTAGGCATGAGGCTATCAGCTGAAAACGAATTATAATGCAACTTGCTAATAAAACTATGAACCAGTTTATAAATGAGTTAAAAATATGGTGGCGATATTTAACTAAATATTCACTGTGCAGAGACCTTTTCCATTTATGAACCGATTTACACATGAATTGGGATATCCCAAATCTAAAGCATTTGCATTAAGTTAGGTCTCCCAACTTTAAAGCTGTGAGCATAATGCAGTGTGGCAGAAAAAGGTGATGTAGCATTTTGTCATACTTCAGTTAGTTACTCCCCAACTGTGATCCTGTTATTTGTCTGCTGACCTTTGGGGCAGAGTGCCATGTGTCATAATGCTGGGTGTGCCAGGCAGGAGTGTGATATGAGGGAAGTAATTGAGTGTGTTCAGGAAGCCCTAGCACAGGAACTGGGATAAAGAGCCAGTTTCTACTTTCTGTGCCTGTCACTTCATCTGAGATAAGCTTTTAAGTGATTTAAATGGCCTTTCTTCCCATTGTTTTACATCGTCTTTTCTCAGTATTGTGTATTTAAGATTTGCATCTTTTTCTCTTTCTCTCTTTTCTTTCAAAATGATTGAAAAAGTCATACATGTCTAGCACATTTCAATGTAAGTTCTTGGGGTAAAAGCACATCATTACATTTAAAGAAACTTTTTTTGTGTGAGAAATAGAAATAAAACACTCATTAGATGCAATTTAATGTTTAAATCCTACTGGTGAAATCTGTTGATATGTTTTGTTAAAAAGATCGTTCACCCAAAAATGACAATTCTGTCATTTTACTCTCCCTCATTTCATTCCAAACCTATATGAATTTCTTTCTTCTGTGAAACAAAGATATTTTGAGAAATAATATTTCTGAAGTAATAAAATAATAATAAGAAATAATTAATAATATTTGAGAAAAAATATCTGTTTTTTTGTCCATAAAATTGAAGTCAATGGGGTCGAAAGTTATTTGTTTCCCAACATTCTTAAGAATAATTTATTTTGTTTTCCACAGAACAACATTTGTAGATAGATTTGGAATGACATGAGGGTGAGTAAATGATTTTATTTTTGGGTTAACTGTCCCTTTAAGGGGATCATGAAGTGAACTGCTTTGCTTGTTTCTATGAAGGGCTTGAAAATGTTTTCTCCTCCCTAAAGTTCCATTCTTGGTATTTTTGGAATTTGCTTTGGAACAAACATGTCACTTCCTGACTGGGTCTCTGGAGAAAGCAGAGTTAAATTGAAAGAGATGTTGCCAGAACAGCATATTTCATCTTTACACTTGAGGTCATTCTATGGGAATGTTCAATTTTGAGGATTTTTATTTTAACCGTTGTAGATTACATAACATCAAGCTATGTTTCAACAGATTATTTTTGTCCTGCATTGATTCAGTACAGCCCAGCCATGTCATATGTAGCGATGCTTTCAATTAGAATCTGTAGTGTAACTGGATATATTGCACCAATAGCGAAATCTATTTTCTGTTGTGGAGAAATTTGGTACCCACTTTCCTTCTTTATTGTTAGTTAACACGTGACACATGCTCTCGATGTCCATGCCACATGGTTTCTCACTCAGAATAGTCACAATTAGACAGGAAGTCTCCAGAGGAAGGGGATAGAGCAGAATGGGGCAGACTAGACGAATTGTGCAACCCTGGCTCAGGGCTCATTAGAGTTGAGATGCTTCCTGTCAGGATGGACCTTTCATCTATGTCATGAGAAAGTGGTCTCGCAGTGGTCTGCAGCAGTAAGACCCCCCCCCCCCCATGCTGTCGACCCCCTTTCCACACTGTAAAACAGGAAGTGAGCAAAGGCAACATGATCCATTAAGATTTGCGTGATACAAATTAAGAATTGTATGATATTAAATGTAATATTTAAAGTCTTTTGTCCTCAGAAATGTTAAGTCAATTCAAATTAAACTATACTGCCAGTAAATGAGGTACATTTATTTATACTGCTGCAATTCATACTGGGAACTCACAATTCCTTAAATATTAGAATTTTGTTGGGTTGTTGTTCTAACATAACCTATATATTAATTCTAATTTGATACACTACTGTTCAAAGTATGGGCTCAGTTATTTAAAAAATAAAATCTGAAGGATGAGAAGATTATAATCATTGTAATATGCTGATTTGGTGCTTAAGAAACGTTTCTTATTATAATCAGTTTTGGAAACCGTTGTGCTGGTCAATATTTTTGTGGAAACCATAATACGTTTTTCCGGATTCTTTGCTCAATAGAAAGTTAAATAAAAGAACAGTGCTTATTTGAAATAGATTTTTTTCTTTACTGTTGCTTTTCAACAATTTAATGTTTTTTTTGCCGAATAATCTTAAATTCTCAATGACCCTAAACTTTTAAACAGTAATGTATGTGGAAAAAAAATTGCTCTCCCTCCACAGTCCTACTTCTACCTTCGGTTTGGTCTGCCTGCTCGTAAGACCCAAGATAAAAAGCAACAGAGAGCTCCATTGAAAGCCCACTTTATAGACATTAACATTTAGCCTGTGCTGCATGGTCAGGCCCACTCAGCACAGGGCCTTGGTGAAACCGCTCTGATTGGCTGTGACCCCAGCCCGGAGAAAGGCCTCTCTGTACGGCTCTACAAGGAGAATTCCCCTCTTTTTCCTTCCACTCATCATCCCACAGCCTCTCATGTATCAGCTCAGCTGTTTTTACTGCACTGGATCATACCGTACTCCGCATCGAAAGCTGTGGTTTCTCACAGCAATATATACTTTATCTCTAAAGGCTCTCATGGGATTTATCCAGCAGCACGCCATACATGCATTTTCATTTGGCCACGAATTGAGTATTAATGACAGAATGTGTATTTAGAAATCCTATACACTGAATCTGAACCAAACCCCATACAATCATGACTTAATTTGTTGTAAAAAGCCTCACGGATTGTTAACCGATGCTCTGTCCTATAAATTGTAATTTATTACCCCCTGGAAATAGAAGCAATTTGAAGAAAGCGTAGGGAAAGGAATGCTCATTGCCCCAGGCTTATTCTTTTCCATGCAGTCCAGCGTGGTTGTGGTCTGCGCTGAAATACCAATGATTCCTGATGGCTCATGGTTTATTGTTTCTCTCTGGATGTTGTTCCAAGACTCATACGCTTGGCCATGTTGGTTAAAATTAAACGCACTGCGTGTCAGTGATATCCTGTGCCGACTCCAATGGCTTATTATGGATGCTGCTCACTACATCACTCCCTTACCATTGATCATGGGACTGTGGAGAGGCCTGAAAAAGGGCTTTTTATCAGAATGTCCACCCGAGGGAGGGAGCAATGTGAGTCTTGGCCATCTCTCTAACACCATTCTCCACCAGTCTACCCCAGTAACAGAGGGCTTTATCACCACAGTTGGAAAACGGCACAATCTGTAAGCGAGGAAGGCCTTCCCCACAGAGATAAGCCACCGTAAAGCAGTTTAATGCGGAAACAAGCTTTATTTGGATTATCTTCCAGATGTTCCACTGACCGTGAGAGTGATTGCGAGTTGGGAAATCCTCATTTAAGCATTTATAGACAACGAGTACTGCTGACTAACCGTTTATTATGACCGTACAGGCCACTTCACAGTGAGACCTGCTTCATGCCTGACCCAGAAACTATACGACAAGTTTTTTTTATTTGATTTAAAATATATAATATTTAGTTATACAATATATTTTAAGTTATTTTATTTATTTATATATTCAATATGTAATATATTTTTTATTTATATGTTTGGTATGTAAAATTATATTTTTCTTTATTTATATATTCAATATTTCATATAATTTATATGAATGATTTATGTAGGAATTTGTATATAGTATATATGGCAATTTACTGCATTTTCGGTAACCAACAATATTTGGCCAAAAATGAATTTGATTTTGACCAAAACAGGGCCGAAAACTTTGAAACCAAAACTGTGATGTTTAATTAGCATTTCTCCAAAGGGTGCATTTTGATTGTGTCAGTGACTCAGTGTTTTTTTGTCTACACAATGTGGATAAGCTAGTTATAGCATGGAATGACTATCAGAAGGTGTGTTGAAAGAAGCAGTACAACTCGCCGAAATGTATCATGTCTCGGAAAGCATCAATAAAAAAAATTTAAATAAAATGTAAACAATGTCGCATAATACATTTATGAGTCAGGAAGGTCATTCATTGACCATAGCTCAATAGTTAGCTAGAAAAATAGCATTTTTATAATATCTGCACAATATTACATATTCAATATATTTTTACTTAATCGGTTGTCTTCATTATTTAATGTATGTTTGAATATATCTGCCATGAAAACAAGTCTGTTTAAATGTTTATAGCTCAACACTTAATTGGAATAGAAACAGAACTACAGTGATGTGAATAAGTTAGGACACCCATGCTAAAGTTGCCTAAAAAGAGGAATATAAAATCATCTTTTGGAAATTGATCTTAATGCCTTAATTAGAAAAATGAGGAAAAATCCAACCTTTAAGGACACCAATTTTCTTTGTGTATGAATAATGTATCATAAAAAAATAAATGTTCTTCCTTAAAATACAGGGTGCATAAGTCAGGACACCCCTATGTTATATTCCCATAGAGACAGGCAGATTTTTATTTTTAAAGATCAGTTATTTCATGGATTCAGGATACTATGCATCCTGATAAAGTTCCCTTGGCCTTTGGAATTAAAATATCCCACATCTTCACACACCCTTCACCATACCTAGAGATTGGCATGGGGTACTTTCCATAAGATCATCTCTCAATGCAAATCAAACCAGCTATTAGGCTAAATGAAATAAAACCATGCCAATCTCTAGGTATGGTGAAGGGAATGTGATGATGTGGGATATTTTAATTCCAAAGGCCAAGGGAACTTTATCAGGATGCATACTATGCTGAATCCATGAAATAACTGGTCTTTAAAAATAAAAATCTGCCTGTCTCTATGGGAATTTAACATAGGGGTGTCCTGACTTATGCACCCTGTGTTTTAAGGAAGAACATTTATTTATTTATGATACATTATTCATACAAAAAGAAAATTGGTGTCCTTAAAGTTTGGATTTTTCCTCATTTTTCTAATTAAGGCATTAAGATCAACTTCCAAAAGATAATTTTTGATTCCACTTTTTATGCAACTTTAGCATGGGTGTCCTAACTTATTCACATCTCTGTATATAATTAAATAGTTGATGTAACAACTGCCTTGTGTGCAATTGAAATGCTTGTATAAAACTTTTATACAGCTTTTATGTGTTGATTATTAATTGGATTTAATCAATTGATTATTAAATTCTGTCTCGGTTTTTGGTTGAATGAAAACATTTGGTTTCTGTGAAAAAAATATTAATTTCAGTACATCACTCCCGTGAACTACTCTTGATGGTGAAATTCCTTAATTTCTGCTGGAAAAATTCAAATGCTATGTTGGAGTGGTGAGACCTGAGGTTTGGAGGAGGTGAATGAGTGCACTCTGGGTACAGGAAAAACCACCCTCACACACGCTAGCCATTACCCACACTGTGAGACGCCAACCTCCGCAAGGCAGACCGGGTTACCAGCAAAAACCCAACCGTCCCCACTGACTGACCAATGTCAGATGTACTCCATCAGCCTGCCGTTCTCCATGTGACCGTCAGGCGCTGGGTTTTGTCATTATGGAGACGTGCATAACTCAGTAAGGGTGTCTGGCAGTGCATCTGAAGCCTTTGTGCCCGGGATTCATTTTGAACGAGGGCGAGGCTTGGTGGTCTGGTTAAAGTGGGTTATGGGGTTTCACGGTGCACTGCAGGGTCCTGCAGGATCTCGCTTTGTGTCTAACATAATGCTTTCGTCTTTGCCAGAGTCAATTATTTAAAGAGACCTGCTACAGGCAAAATGAATAATGAAAGAGCCAGTCTGGGCACGCATGCGGCATTATGAGGCACAGGGTGGAATAGAGTTGGGCTTATGGAAATTAGGAACGCAAAGTTATAGGATTGTGTATGCGTGTAATTAACCACTTCTTGTAAATGGCCTCTCGGGTAGGACCACTTGAGCTTTTGTTGACGCCCAACAACACTGCCGCCATGTTGAGTATGGGGCGGTGATCTTTAATGAAGGGCTTTTGTGTGCTGAGAGCAGCTCTCCGCCGGCTGATACATGACACGACACAGTAATAAATGGGACTGCCGAAGCACAAACACTTATCCTCTTGCTGTTTGTTACCTGCTCAGGCTAATGCTTTTTCTCTACTCATGATGTTTTTGTGCTTGTGTGGCATTCAAACAGTTGTTTGTGCTGTTCTTGATGTAATCATAAAATTGAATTATCATTTAGACCAGGAGTCATCGGAGTTCATCCTTTTTTCAGACCAAGAAATCCCTTTTGGACAGACGGATGGAGCAGACACCCACTGTTATATGTATATTATGTAAATAATATTAGGCCTATATTAATGTTTTTAATTTTTATTTAATATAACAAATCAGAATAATAAAGAAAAACAGATACATCTAGCTGACAAATTAACAAGAGCTATAAACTATACTATATTTTCATTTACATTTTTTTATTTGTTTCAAACTTAAGCTTTCTCTATTAAAGTTACTTTTTTATTGTTTTTTTTAAACCAAATTAGTTATAAACAGAAATTAATGGGCCCCCTTTAATACCACCCTGGACCCCTGTTGAAAACCATTGATTAAAATTAAAATTTATTTAAATCAATATAGCTATAATATTTAAACAGCTTTTATATAAATTAATTTTTCACATTTATATTTTATTAGATTTTCAAAAAGATTTTAGTCCTTTAATTTAAGCCCAGGAGCTGTAAGTGGATGAATTAATTTTTATTCGATTTCTGTCAGTATTTATTTATTTTT
Source organism: Siphateles boraxobius (assembly GCF_051911475.1). Classification (NCBI taxonomy): domain Eukaryota; kingdom Metazoa; phylum Chordata; class Actinopteri; order Cypriniformes; family Leuciscidae; genus Siphateles; species Siphateles boraxobius. Next base: position 25,732,829 of record NW_027509186.1, on the reverse strand, counting down.
GTTGCCATTTAGAAGCCGAGAATGGATGTGTTTATGCGAATGGAGTAAGTAGGAAGTTTAGCATGCTGTGTGACTGCCTCTTGTTATATCTCATTTTGGGCAGGAAGTTCCTCTGTTCTGGCAGTGATGCTTGTCGTCTAGGATTGAGAAACCGGCAGGTGTTCTTCCTGTTTATGACAGATGCATGCCACTGTAACATAAACTGGTATGGTTACAAAGCAAAACCCTTAACAGCCGTAAGAGGTCACTTGATGGCAACTTCAAATGGAGGAATACAGAGCACACAAATTCACTTTCCCTCTCATGGAAAACAAATAAAGTTTCTCAGTGTTTGTTTGGCAACAGTAGCTTGCACCAAGGACTCCGGGATCATGCTGGTATTTGATGTTTACTCAGTTGCTGGATATTGCGGTCACCACAGTGGTTGGCATAGCAAGCCAGGCCAATCAATTAATGCCTGGCGGCACTGCGCCGCAGCTTGCTTTAGATCCACCACTGGGATCAATTGAGAACTAAAATAGCATGTTGTTTTGAAGTTCGATTTCATTGATCATTGTGATCTCAGTTTACTGCTATATCTTGCCTTTATTTAAGAGCTAGTTACTGCTTTTGTTTTGACTTATTTGTCCTTCTTTAGTTTATATTTAAAAAAATAAAATTGTTTGTAAAATACTTTGTGTAATCTGCTAGTTTAATATACAGAGACAACTTTAAGTGTAGTTTGACCTACATGAGCTTACACGAGTTATAAAGCATACAGTATATTTTACAGTTGTGAACGCACTCAATAATTACATTTTTGCAATTCCGTTCTGATGGCTGCTTAGAACTGTGGGGCCTTTCAGGTCTTCATTGCAGGGAATGTGAAGCCTGAAGTGGTTGGTTATGCCTAGATTAAGTGCCAATGTTTCGGTTTAAGCAGACGCTGACATGAAACCACTCTGAATGCCAGATGGCGGCTATATGAGTCGGTTACATGTGGACAAAAGGCCATAATTGAGCGAGAAAGGAGACTGCATGTCATCTTATTTATGGATTAAAGCGCAAAGCTTCCGTCATGCTTAGAGATGCTGTGGAAAACAAATTCTTTCTAATAGAGTCTTGTGTTTGCTGCGTGATAAGGTGGCTACTGTCTGATAAAGGCATCCTTTTCCTCAGAGCCTATTCACAATAAGTATGTGTTTGGTGGCCGTGTGGTGGTGAAATGTAATTATGATGGTAATTGTGCCTTTGTTCAGTTTGAATGAGGTTCGATGGGTGTTTTGAAATGTCCTTGCAGATCAGTGTGAATGGTTGTTCCTAGTTTAAGGGAAATAAAGATGTGCCCTGCATTTCAGTAAGCCACTGGTTGTTTGTGTGCTGTCACTTTCTATGTAATTTCTGCTTCCGCCACAAGAAAAATTGGAACAGTTCAAGCAACACTTGCGAAATGGAGAGATCAAAATGGCCAGAAACCGAAACTGAAAAACCAAGGAGCTGGTAGGCCAATATGTTTTGGCACACATGCCTTCATCAAGGCTAAAAGATTACAGGTAGACACAAGCTCATTTAAATACAAGGACAAAATTCAAAATTACAGGTAGGCAATGCAAAGTCAGATGGTATGGCATTCACCAATCACACAACATGTCAATTGAGAGTGATTTTCAATAGCCTCTGTTCTTATGGTGAATTTCAAATCAACATGTTCAAACACACAATGAAAGGTGCAATGACAATTTTTTTGTGTGTTTGAACATGTTGATTAGGAATTGCACAAAGCAAGGTCCATAAAGACATGGTTGGATCAGTTTGGTGTGGAAGTACTTGACTTAGCCCCATTGAACACCTTTAGCATGAACTTCCAGGACATGAACTGTGTGTTTCTAGCTATTAGACCTCAAGTGTAGAGCTCTGTAATGTCTCACTCTATTACTGTGACCACAGCTATGTGTCCCAGAATGCAATGGGCTCCAGGCACAGGGCACTGTGGTGTAGTTTAGCTTCAGAGCGGAACTGACCCTGGCCTCAAAAGTGCTGTCATCATGGACCCAGTGCCAGTTCAGCAGCCTGACATTTTAAGTCCACCCAAACTGTTTAAATGCTCTTTATTCATCTGAGGGCACATTCAGAGCAAAAGCTGCTGCATGAACAATGACACCAGTGGCGCTTTTGAGTGAATATGGTCTTTTGACAATGATACGGATGAACATTGTGATACAATTAGGCTTTGATATTCAAAACATTGGAAAGATTCTTTCCTAGAACAGAAGAACTCTTTCCAAGCGGACATTTCCGGAGTCCAACGAAAGCTCTTGAACAGGAATTCACATGTACTAGCATGCTTCACGGGGAACCGCTGGTTCAGAGGCGTTTATGTAATACCTCAAGCTTGATACAGTGTTTGGTACTCAAGTAAACCCATTACAGGCAGAATCCACCCATGATCTCCTGATGCACTCATAGCCATTAAATTCATTCTTGACCTTCGACCCTGTGCAGGGGTGAAAGGCCAGCTAAATTCCTTAAGTTGTGTAAATGCAGCAGTATTTCTTCTGCATTCCCCAAAGATTAGCACAGACAGACAGAATTAGCCTGGCTGCTAAACAAATGTTGATTGTGGCTGTAAAGAGGCTTGCCATGCAGGCCTGGGCGCTTCTAATGTTCCTACTCCGCACGTTTGGTGACCAAGTACAAAATCTAAACAAGTCTCAGTTATGTCTCACTTGGTTTGAGATGTCAAAGCGGAACTGTAAAGTGGGTCAAGGCGGAGCGATGAATTATGGCAGCCTTGGCAGAGTTTTCTTGACCTTTATGGTGGTCTTATACTTGTCACCTGTAATAGCTACTGTCATGCAGCTCTACACGGATCTGCTTTTCATCACATAATCCACACTTTACACAGCCTGTGTTTAATGTAGTGCACAGGAAAAGAGTCTGGCACTATTCATAGGCCCTTCTTAGAGGCATAGACACACAATAAAGTTAGTTATATAGTCACACTGGCTGAACCTTAACCTACAGAGGGCACACATACATCTTTTCCACCAAAATGGTGCTGTTTCTTGTGCTGACGCTCGACCTGGTGATTTGTGGATCTCTCTTAGAACTGGCATGAACCGACTTGAACTCAGAACGATGAAGTAATTCTAAGACTTTTAAACTGGGATCTGAGGAATTATTTATAATGATAAGCACTATACAAATCAATTTGAATTGAACTAAACTGTTTCTCCTTTGTTTATTGTAACAATATTTGTTGATAAGGGAAAGAGGAGGCGGGATCCGGCGAGCGTTTAACACTTTAATAATCACAGAACACAAAACGAAAGTAAAAGCGACAGCCCCTCACGGACGACTGCTCCACACACATAAACAAAACATAAATAGTCCAGGCCTGGTCCTCTCTCCTCCTTCACTGTCGTCGTTCCTCCTATAATGCTTCCGTAGCGCCTCTGTGAGAGACTGCCCTGCTTGCCACATTTATATATTTAACATGATTCTAATAGTTGGTAAAACATTTTTTACTCTTGATATAATATAATAAAAGTAATAGTAATAATAGCTATAATAATAGTCAATATTTTCCATAATTCCATAATATTTGATTAATTTATTTTGGCTTAAGTACCCTACTATATAAAAGCCAGTTATTAAATCATGTTTTTTTTCTCTCATATAGGCCTACTATAAATGGGACTTCATACGTACTATAACTGCCTTTATATTTTAAGGATCATCATATTTGGGGATCTTTGCATCGAAAAGTTTGAAAACACCTGATGTAACTTGCAACATCAAACACTACCATTCAAAAGTTTGGGTTCTGTAAGATTTTAAAATGTTTTTAAATAAGTCTCTTATGCTAACCAAGGCTGCATTTATTTGATAAAAATAGAGTAAAAAAGAATAAACTTTTTGTTTATAATTTTTGAGAACATATTGTAACCATATTGTAACATCTAAAGTTTGTTCTTGTTCTATAAATAATAATAATTTCCTCTTCTGTTTTTTCACATTGCTAGTGCCAAACTGATCGTAACATCAGAAAGGAAGTGGGAATGATAAACTGCTTAATTTAGCAGCTGGTGACAGGTTTTCATAAATGGATGGTGCTACATCTGCTTGTGTGTGTGTGTGTATATCTTAAGGCATCCAAGATCTTGAGTCACATCCTGTGATGGAGGAGGAGGGTCTGTCTGTAACAGTGACCCAGATGTGCCAGCCAGTGCCCTTGAGTTGAGCCAAGACATGACTGGCTCAGTGAAGTGTGTTTAACCTGGTTCTGCTAGCACATTAACACTCATACAACAGTTTCCTTATAGACCTTATGTAGCCCCGCCCCTTTTCAGCACTGCGCTCGTTGTCTTTTGTCTTCCGGTCTGTATTTTCACAGCGATCCTGCGTATTTATGAAGGAATGGCTCGTTTTAAAATCTTTCTGGTCTACTGACATTTGTTAAGACATCTGCTTTAAACATTACAATCCTCATGATAACTTTCGTTAGCTTTACATTAAGTAAATCCACTTATCCAAGTGTAAATCCAAGCGAATTACTCCTGGACAGCAATGCCATAGAAATATACACAGCGACCGCTAAAACGGAAATTCAAAGACAATATTCTAAAGATGGCTGCGCCCTCGTTTCTCTGGTGCATAAGGTCTGTAAAGTCTGCCCATTTTCCATTTTAAGAAGGGAGTGGCAGGAGGCATCTGAGAAGAGAAGCAGAGGGAAGAGAAGCAGAACAATACAGCTTATGTTCTCCTCATCACTGACACTCATACTTCCACTCCATTTACTGTATGCTTGGGTTAGGCGTAATGTTTTCTCAGCCTCAGATGTCGCACCCACAGACCGTTGGCTGAAAGTCTGATGCATATATAACACTTTAGATGTTTCAAAGTCACCATTTGATTGGTTCAATTGGTTGAATACTACAGGATTTCCGGGAGACATGTGTGTCGCATTCTTTAATGGCCCCCCTGGAAACAAAGCTGTGAAGCCTCTCTTTTGAACAAAACAAACTATAATTGGTTGCTTTACAGGTCGGTTAGACGTCCTCTTGGGCGGACTTTGGCCAATGAAAGCTGTGATGGAGTCCAGACCTTCTGCTGTCAGTCTGAAGGTCTGGCTACGCGAGTCTAGTTGTTATGTAGTATCCTTGGGTTATAGTCTTGAGTACTATTAATGTGTGTAGTTAGGAGTGCTCTGCTGCTTTAAAAGCTGCTAAGGGATGAGTGCTTGGTTTTAATTTTTTTGTATTTTGTTTTTGGTTTAGTTTTGGCTGGATTTTGTTTTGGTTGTTTTTTTATTTGATTTTGTTTTTGTCTTGTTTTGTGGGTTTTTATTTGTATTTTATTTATTTATTTAGCATTTTGTTTGCATTTTGCTTTTTTATTTTACAGAACAAAGTCAGAAAAGAAATAAAACTTAAATTGATAGATGTCAATGTTTGTGTGTTTTTGTTGTTGTTGTTTTTTAAAGGTTGTGTAGCCTTGTAACTGATCAGGCCACTAAATATATTGTGCTCTCATCGGCATGTCTGTAGTTATGCTTTGCAGTGGGCTTTGGTTAAAATGTATTCTGGGAAAGTAAATGGCTTCAGTCATGTGGCTTTGATTGTAGATAGGACTTTTTTTTTTGTCCCATTTTTTTTGTCAGCAGCCATATCACCCTGTAGCCCAAGACTGGTTGCCTACTTAAGCTAAGCAGGGTTGAGCCTGTTAGTACCTGGATGGGAGACCTCCTGGGCTGCTGGAAGAGGTGTTAGTGAGGCCAGTAGGGGGTGCTCACCCTGTGGTCTGTGTGGGTCCTCACACCCCAGTATAGTGATAGGGACTCTATACTATCAAAAAGGACCGTCTTTCGGATGAGACGTTAAACCGCGGTCCTGACACTGTGGCCATTAAAAAATCCCACGGCACTACTGGTAAAAGAGTAGGGGTGTAACCCTGGTGTCCAAATTCCCGCCATTGTCTTTATCAATCATGGCCTCCTAAAATGAATCCCCATGCTTTCAATTGGCTTTATCACTCTCTCTCCTCTCCACCTATCTGGTGTGTGGTGAGCGCACTGGCACCATTGTTCTTTGCGGCTGCCGTCACATCATCCAAGTGGATGCTGCACACTGGTGGGGGTTGAGGAGAGTAAAGCGCTTACAGTAGTTCATAGTAAAGTGCTATAAAAATGCCTCATTCAAAATGTCATGCATGCACAACTGTTCATTCTTCTCTATTTCTGGCAATATAGGGAAAAGGAATGACTCAGTCTCTGTTTGGTTAAAATGTCTTTTTAAAGGAGACCAAGTAATAAAATAATGAGTATGTATTTATAAATATATGCATTCTTCAAGCCAAACGGATTATTTATTTAAATTGGAAGAGTATTTGTACACCATGTATAGGATGTTGGCTAAAAGAAATGGTAACAAATATGTCAATGGAAAAAATGACTTATAGTTTAACGGAAAAAAATGTGAAATATAAGGTTTGGGGACCTTTCAGATCGTACTTAAAATGTGGTAGACTTGTAAAGGTGTTAATAAAAGACTAATAAAAGAGGAGGTTGAATATCAATGTAAAATACTGAGAGGCTGTTTTTTCTTTCTTTCTTTCTTTTTTCTGTTACATGGGAATGTATATGTTTATGTGTATAGTTTAAAAGCAAAAAAAACTTTTAAAAAAATTGTCTGTTTAGATGACATGGAGAATTTACACTGGTCAGTTCTTTCAAGCAACACCTAAGGATAAGATCAGAAGGATTAGATATATGTGCCTTGTGCATGCCATTTGTTGTGTCTCTCCCATCTGAGGTCACATTTAAGTTTGCAGTTGCTTGGACGGCAGAAGAGAAGATGGATGTGTAACCTTGCCGCACAGTCTTGAGTTCACGTCCTCCAGGAATCTTTTGGTAATGAGGATGTCCTGCAGTAATGATCGGGGGAAATGAGGCCATTGTTGATATTGGTTCTGTAAGGGTGGGCAGTATGTGTGCTTTCCATCTCTAGACTGGACTCTCAGATGCTCTTGTCTTTTCTACATGCACTCTTTCTTCTCTCTTCAAGGACTGATGCTGCAGCAGGTACCTCCTCCTCATAAATGACTCATCTTTTTTTTTTAGCTAAACTTTCCCCCGTATTCTACCCTCGACCCCCTCAAGCTATCATTGCTGTGTGCCCGGCCCGCACAGCGGTTTTCCTGATCTTGGTTTACAGAGTTATTTCTTCTCTTGCATGACTCAGGTTGATGTCAGCATCTTTGACAAGGTCTGCTGAGCTCTGTACAGTCACCCTCAGGACTGGCCATCATGTCTCGTTTTTTTCCTGTGGACGTGTGTTTTCTTGCATTGAGGGGATTATGTACTGTCTCGGCTGTGATTAATGCGTTTATCTCTGTTTCTGGAGACAGGAAGATGATTTGCATTTATGATATAGAGGATTTGTCTCTCTCTGTGTGTGTGTGTGTGTGTGTGTGTGTGTGTGTGTGTGTGTGTGTGTGTGTGTGTGTGTGTGTGTGTGTGTGTGTGTGTGTGTGTGTGTGTGTGTGTGTGTGTGTGTGTGTGTGTGTGTGTGTGTGTGTGTGTGTGTGCGTGCGCGCATAACCCACTTATGTGGTTTTTACTAGTACCACTTTAATTTCTCTGGGCATTACATTATGCAAGATTTGATAGTAAAATTGATCCTCATGTCTTCTAGACATCAGTCTCTGTATTAAACCTAAAGCTTTTTCAATTTATATCCCTTAAATTAAATCTTGACCATGTGCATTTTGATGATCTCAGTCAGGGCCTTCATTGGGGAAACATTGTCCCTGAAAATATATTGGTTTGCTCGGTAGCAAATTATGTACCATAAAGAATGACCTGTAAGCTTGCTCAGCTTGATGGCTGCACTGAGACCTGCTGGTCCATATTAGCTTAGATTTTTGTGCCTGGATTCGCTGGATTCCAAGACCTTGATCCCAAGAGTGTACTTAGAAATGACATATCCATCTTTTACACGTGAACCATTGCAATATCTTTCAAGATATTTTTTCATCAAAATGTAATTGTTTGCATTGCAGGCATCACATTCCAATCAAGTGCAGGAGTTCATTTTAGTTTGTACAGTATTATTGGGCATGAGTCTGATATTAATAATTTATAACTCCTCCTGCGTTCCAATTCAGTATCAGATTTAATAACTACTATATATTTGTATATTTAAGTTTCGGGTGTTTCAGAAGTCTTCTCACCAAGGCTGTATTTATTTGAACAAAAATACAGTAAAACAGTAATATTGTAAAATATTACAATTTAAAATAACTTTTCTATTTTAATATATTTTGAAAAGTAATTTATTCCTGTGATGGCAAGGCTACATTTTCAACATCATTACTCCAGTCTTCAGTGTCACATGATCCTTCAGAAACAATTCAAAATGCTGATTTGCTAACAGCTGATCTTATTATTAATGTCTTATTATTTCTAATTAAAACCAATTCATATATTTGTGAAAACCATGACACATTTTGAATGAATTTGATGAATTTAATGACACTTGATGAATGTAATGTGTCTTTTCTGATTAAAAGTATTAATTTAATTGTTTCACACTTGTGAATAGTAATGTGTTTATATATATATATTATTTTTATATTCATCAATAAATAGGCAATATAGACAATAATGATAAATGGAAATTCATTTCAGCACTTTACATCATATAAATAATAAAATATTATATCATATAAAAAATATAATAAAATCTCTCTGCGGAATCTCTGGCTGGGCCGGTTTGCAGGATAGAATCAAGGGTTAGGGATCAGAGTGCATGCTGACATTGTCATTGTTCTGCCGGTGCTGACAGAGTGCGTGAGAGTTTTGGGCAGAGGTGAGAGTGTCCTCGTTTGTTCCTTGCCGTTCTGTGTTGCATACTCATTCTCATTATCCCAGGCTGACAGCCTCGTAGCTCACATTCCTCTCCTCTTCCTTTCTGCCTCTTCCCCAGATCGGCCTGCAGTGTCAGCTCTGCTTCAGTCTGTTTCTCCCTCCCCCCTCATCGTGTTCTCCCACACAGCCGTGCATGCCGCCATAGTGGTCTTTAAATCCACCACACAGACACATTGTGGGCGTGCTGTGTCCTCTTCAGGACGTGCCGTAGCATAGACTCCCTGCACCACACCCCGAGCCCGAGCCGCCACAGGCCTGTACCAGCACCATCTGCAGAGCCTGGGCCATCACCTCCTCTGTCTCCTGCAGGGAGATTTCTGTATGCGAGACACGACACCCAATCTCCAGGCTATTGTCTGCACTACCTGGAAAATGATAGAGGGACTGAAAAGTACACTAGTGAAACGAGGTGAAAACAATCAGCCTCCCTTGACAGGGTGTGTTGACTACTGCTGGCTTCAGGCTACTTTTAAGAAGGGCTACTGCGCCCTCTTGTGCTTGTAAGCGTGAATGCCAATATAGCAAGAATTGAAGTTTTGCCTCCCAGTGGCAGGTTGTGTTGTTACAGCTATGAAAAGGCACTCCCCCACCTCTCTGCATAGAGGATATGATTGATTTTGGTGATTCTTGGCTAAGACCATGAACAGTGCAGAACAGTTTGAGCTCAGCTGTGCACTGCAGTTTCCTGATGCTTTGAACAGAAAATCACACTTTATGATTATTTTACTTTGAGAAACTTGCATACAAATAATGTCAAAACACTTTTTCAATTTAATAACTTTCAACCATACATTGATTTTTTTTTTTTACAAAACTTCGGAGGGAAGGTTTTGCTCTTTTCCCTATAGAAAACTATCATATGTTTTAGAAAAACACCATAAAATATACTAAACTATTCTCTTTTGCTCTCTCTCTATCTCTCTCTCTCTCTCTCTCTCTCTCTCTCTCTCTCTCTCGCTCTCTATCTCTCTCTCTCTCTCTATATATATATATTTATATGCTATTAATTTATCGTAAAAACAGTAATATTGTGAAATATTATTGCAATTCTAAATACCTTTTTTCTATATGAATGTATTTCAAAATAAGTAATTTATTCCTGTGATGGTAAAGCTGAATTTTCAGCATCATTACTTCAGTCTTCAGTGATGTTTTAGAAATCAATATGCTGAATTGCTGCTCAAGAAAGAATTTCTAATTATTATGAATGTTAAAAGCAGTTGTGCATCTTAATATTTTTGTGAAAACCAAATCTTTACTGTCACTTTTTATCATTTTGATGCATCCTTGCTGACCCTAAACTTGTAAGTCTCATAAACTACTATTTGGTCATTTTGGAATTTGTCAGCTCCAGTCTCCATTCACATAAAAGTGTGAGGGATATTCTCTAAAACTTCATCTTTTTTATGTTTCCACCATAGAGAGAAAGGCACATGGTGTCTTTGGTGGAGTCGGTCTTTGGTGCTCAGCTCTTACACTGATATACATGTGTGTTCATTAGGTGTAAGCCACGGCAGCTTTTATTTCCAGTGTGATCTGCGCTTTTGAAATGACTGTGTAGGAAGTGCCAAGGCCTTGCGTCATTTCCTCAACCTTCTCTCTCAGCGCTTCTGTTTTTCTCCTCTGTTTCCCCTCTCCGCCCCACACCTCTGTATCTCTCAGAGAAGAGAAACGCTAAGCCAACGCTCAAGGCCTTGGTGCTCGCTCCACAACTTCCAACGACAAAAGTTTGCACCAGCTTCGGCACGATCTGCACTCTTTGAAACCAGCAGACACCCTCACATGTGCACGCCTGCACTGGACCAACGTTTGCTCTGGAGCAGCTGAGCAGGAGAAGCAACAGCGGAGCTGTCCATCTCCCAGCCTACATTTTTGGGGGTGGGGAGAAAGCAGGAGTGTTGCAGCGGTGGTACTTGGTTTTTATTTTATTTTTAGCCTCTTCCCGACCCTCTACCCCGACAGCTGTCTCTCTCCTCCTCCTTCTCTGACAGAGCAGCGTCAGGAATAGCCTATCGCTTTGCAACTCTCAAAAGGCTGCCGGTTAGTGTGACATGAGACTACTGGTTCTCAGGACTCTCTCTCTGTCTCGAACACACACATTAATGCATCTCGCCGCTTTCGTCTGCCGCTCCGCTCCACTCTGACCTTGGTAAGGGAGCAACGGTAACTGTTTGGAGCTCCTGCGGAGGATCTCAGGTAAGGCAGCAGACGTTGCTCATGGCCCTGGATGGGGGAATCTGTAGATCTAGACCTGTGGAGGAGTCTGTTGGCTCAGAGTTCTGCTGCAGTCTGGACTCGGGCCTGCTCTGTCGCTTATTTTTAGGCTTGAGTGTGATGGCAAATCGGGAGCAATTACCGGGCTAGCTAGTGCTAATGCAAAATTCAATAAGTTTTGCAATTTCACGTGAATTCAAGTAAGGGTTTTCTTGTACTCAAGTGTGTTAACATGGCTGGTTTGTTTGGATTGTGTGGTGTAATTTGGTATTTTGAGACTAGAATGGAGTGCTGGATTGACATTTTGAGGTTAAGTGCTGAAGTCCATCAAGTTCAATAGAGGCTTTTGGTTGAGTTGGTTTGCTCTTTTGGGAAAAGGTAGTGCCATTATGTTTTGGTTATTGTTCTCTTTGAGATGAATGTTTCAAATGGGTCTTATTTTTGAAATTTTGTGGCTTTTTTCTTACTCTTTTGAACTGTCCTATGACTGTTGAGAGTTTGATAGATGAAGTCAGTGGGTTATTTTGTGTATACAGTCATTGGATCATATGCTTCACAGTCTGCAGAAGGTTTTATTGATGTGGCCATAAACTTTCAGCTGTTCTATTATGTCTCTTTTGTTAGGCTAAATTGCTGTTGCCGGCTTGTATTTATTCTGTGTCGGTGTAGGTTTCTTCATTTCTCAGTTGAATTATAATTAGTTTCAGGAAGTAAATTTAATTTTTTTTGCTGAATTGCGTTTAATCTCCATAAAAGCCTGAATTGGCTGTGGCATTAATTCCATCCTTTTGTTACTGTATGTGTCTTCGAGAGACATCTAGAATGAAAGCTGTTCAAGTCTACCAGTCCTGTGTTGAGTGATAAGACCACTTTCATTTATATATGCTATGGGTAGTCTTGCTATACATGGACAAATTAGGTATTTTATTATATTAACACTGTTAATTCAAATGTAATAGTTGTTACTACTAGAAATTGATCCAGTTTTTTTGTCCTGTTGGGAAATAATAGGGATGTTTGCTCTGTTTTTGGTTTTCAGTGATTCTCTAGCGAACAGATTTAGCTATAATCAGTGTATCTGTGGTTGTAACCTTGCTGTATAATAGTAATAATTATAATAATAGCTGTTGATTTTATAATTAACCTTTATTATTATTATTATTTATATATTTTTGACAGATTTTTTTGCATATGAGAGAATAGAATATTTAAGGGAATCTTAATCCTTTGGTTTCTGCTTTTACAACAGGATGAAAGATAATTTTGGTAATATTCTTTTTTATTAAATGTTGTCGCTGTTGTTTTTTTTAAAATCAATTTGGTAACCCAAAGTTATCACTTTGTTACTGTTTGTGCAGCTAGCCTGTTGTGTGTATTATGATGTGGGCAGTTTCTTGCCCATGTGTCTGCTCTTAAAAAAAGTCTGTGCTGTCAGTATCACAGTGCCCTGTTAACAGATAAGCATTCCACGGGTAACTTTTTATAGATGCAGTGTGTCTGATGGCTGGAAGGCCTGGAGAAGGGTCAGTAGTGGCATGAGGGGCTTTAGGGGAGTTCAGAGTGGTGTTCTGGATATGGAGTTAGGATGGCAGCTACATTCGACATGCCTAGTGGGAGATCCCAGAGTAATCCATACAGCTGATGCCGTACAATGTGGTGACAATGAAGTGAAACTGCTTTGTGTTTACAAACAAAAGCTCTCTGGCAATGTGGCAACATTTCAACCAAAATGAAGATTCTGTCATTTACTCATCCTCATTTCATTCCAAACCTGAATAACTTTGTTGTGTGGGACTCAATTTTCTAAAAGAACAAATAAGGGACTGTTCGTTATTTATTTAAGGGGCCACCGGAGGAGTTTTGAGATCTGTAGTCAAAAAAGACTTGACCCTCCCTTCGCCAGTAATAAATTTTTCTATGACCCTCCAAAATGATTGTGAAAAAAGGCATGACCCTCCCCTGGAAAAAGGCATGACATCTTTGCGCTTGGCAAATATGTTCAGATAGCCATTGTTTTTTTACAACCATGACAAACGACTAAACTCCTGCTTTCTCATCTTACTAAGGCTGTAACGATAGACCAAACCTACAATTCGGTTCGTATCATAATTTTTTATTTTAGATTTAGATTTTAAATTTTTAGATATTCGGTGCTGATGCAGTGGTGACACGTTCATGTAACAAGGATGGCGCTCCCAATAAAGTATCTGAAGTAAAAAGTAATGATTATGAATATGTCAAATATAGCAAGGAGAGATTTTAATTGTTTATTAATAAAAAAGTTTTTTCTGTGTCAGTGTGTCGGCTTCAAGATGAAGTTGACGATGCTGATTCGCGATCTTCACAGTAACGTGCCAGAGAGAGATGCAGATTTCATACGGATTCCATAAGCAGAGAGCAGTCTGTGTTGCGTTTTTAAATGTTCTGTTTAAAAAGTAGACATCAAGCCTTCTATATATTTCTCAAGTCTGTGAGGCAAGTACATTATACGCTGTGTTTCGGTTCATTTATGAGACGAGAGTCCAGTTCACACGCCGGCGACCCGTGTCATGATGATCTATTTTCTACTATATTTACTTCTTATTTATTAAATCCAGGCAATTGGTTGATGAGACATTAATTAAAATTAAGATACAATTAATGAAAAAACCAAATTTACTTTAAAGAAAGGCTTTGTGCTTTCTGAATTCGCTTTCAGAGCGGTCATGTCCATAACGGAGAACTGTCACGTCCGTAACATTGTTTTTTTCCTCATAAATGCAAACACGAAAAATAAAATAAAAAATAATATTTTATGTTCTGTGGGGAGGCCGGCCCTTCTTCTTCTTTGTTTTGCGCAGTGTTGCCTAATTCGTAGAATTATTAAAAAATATTTTGCCAGCTAAAAGTTAAAGATTTGTTGTGTCACGTCACATGTGTATTTCGCCCATATTAAATACGCATGTGTAGACTGATATTTTTCTAATGTCTTGACTCCTTCACTAAGGACTATGGATATATAAACAGATTCAGTATTAAATGCATTTTCTGATAATGTATACTTCAAGTTTTGACTGCAAATGTCACGTCCATAACGCTGGAATTGCCCAATTTTAAAGAATTTATCCTCAACTATTTTTTTTTTGGTGTAGGTCTGCGTATTTTATTATATTAACTTAAAATAATTCTAATAGTAATTTAAAAATGTGGTAGCACTACGTCTAACCCATCACACTCCACTCCCACTGTTATGGTGGCAATTTCAGTAGATTTACTCACTAAAATTGTTGTGGAAACACAGTAAGAATGGAAACTAAAATATGGTAGCCTTCTATCAGCTGCAGTTCTGGCGCCTCGGTCCCAATACACTCAACGTACATTCATATCACTTGTTAATGCCGCGGTAGAGTTACACTCACGGGACACTGCACTTATTCGCAATCACAAAAGTTCATTATTTGCTCATGCTTTAAAGCTATGCCGGGTAAACATTTCATTGGCGTTCTGTACATGAAGCACTTTTCCTGAGTGCGCACTGAAGTGCGCGCGCAATGTCAGACAGCGCCCAAACTGGATTTTTGTTGGGTCAGACCCATCTGATAGGGGCCAAACAAGCCACTTTGAAATTTTGCTGTTGTCATGAATACAAAAGTTGGGTGACCCTCCCCCTAGACTAAAAAAAGTTGAATGACCCTCCCCTCAACAAAGAATAAAAAGACATGACCCTCCCCTATTTTCCTCCGGTGGCCCTTTCCATAAATACCGAACGGTCCCTAAGTACTATAAAATAGTCCAAATGATGTGTGCGCTATATTCTTTTTTGTGCTTGTGGTTTGTGCAAATGATGCACCATTAGAATATATGCAAATATGCATTTGCAGAGGGTGTATATTTTCTTTAGAAGGATTGAGGCATAGTTGACTTGCAGATCATATCACTGATGTAGTTTTGTGTTTTAATTTGCATTTTATTTTTAATTGTTCCATAGTAAACAGGCATATTTCAGTTCAAAAGGCTTCAGTTGAATAGAAGTCAGACTGCAGCTATACAATGAGCCCTCTTATGACCCCTATAGGTCTGTCATGTGTCTCTTTTTCTAATATGTCAACAAGTTAAGAATTCTCTTCATTTTAGGATCCTTTTTAATCGCATATTTAAATAAATAACTAGGGCTGAACGATTATGGAAAATAATCTAATTGCGATTTTTTTAACCAATATTGCGATTGCGATTTAATATGTGATTACTTTAAGTTCTTTACCTTCTGTATTAGTCGACAAAGACAAGCAATAAATCATTGTACAGTAGGGATGGGAATCTTTAGGCAGCTCATGATCCGATCTAATTTTTTTCTTATTAATTAATCTTAATAATACTTAAAATATGTATTTAATTACATGTGTAAATATACATACATTTATATATATATATATATATATATATATATATATATATACATTTATATATATATATATATATATATATATATATATATATATATATATATATATATTAATTAAACCAATTACATGTTAAGAATTTTAAATGGACTATAAACTAATATAGCTTCAACATATAAAAGCTAGTAAATAAAGAGGAACAAAAAAAAAACATTAAAAGCAATAAACAAAGAGTGCTTTCAGTATTTAAAAATAGGCTGTCTGAACGTTTTCCATTCAAGAGCTGGAGTGATTTTCTAACGCATTCTCATCCTTTGGCGTCATATGTGACGCCATATGACAAAACGGCGAAATACTACGCACATGGCACCCTTTATCGACAATATAACACGCACTGGTAGGTTTAGGTGTGGGGTAGGGTCTGCGTCACATATTCACGCTAAAGGATGCCAGTCAACTTTATGACGCCTTGGGTTCGCGTGTTATATTCACGCTAAAGGGTGCCATGTGCGTAGTATTTCGCCGTTTTGTCATATGGCGTCACATATGCCGCCAAAGGATGAGAACCAGTGGCGGTTCTAGGGGGTGGCCAGGGGGGGCCAGTGCCCCTGTGACAACAAGCTTGGCCCCCCTTGTGGCCCCCCTAAATGTGGAGTGTGAAATAATTACAAAACTTACAAAGTTACAAAACTGTTTTTTGCTATCGTTGTTTATCATTGTTATCGTTGTATGCGTATCATTTTTTATTATTCTATTTTTGTGGATTTGCTTGTTCACGTGACAATTCGCATCACATTCGCGGGAATCGCGGCAGAATAACGTCTGTCTCCTGCACGCGAGAGAGGAGAGAAGAAGAAGCTGGTAAATGTCAGTTCAGTTGCAAGTTCATAATTTATGTGCGTATCGGGTGTGCGATGTGTATTTTTTATTATGATATTGTAATCAAAACTATAGTAGGAGGCACTGTGAGCTGACATCGCATTTGTCTATCGTCCTTTCACTGCTGTGTGCAGTTCATAGGTAGCCTATGCCCCCAAATTAGTTTTTGTCTTATATTTATATCATATTATGTTCTTATATTAGAATATCAAATCAACAAGTGCGCTGTTTCCCGTGCACAATTGCAACTGTGATATTGATGTTATACAACAGTTAAATTAACAATAAGTGAACATTGGGAGTTACTTTTTAGACACAATATTGTCAATATTGTTTGTTTTCCCTTTATTTCGCCGACTAGAATTTCAAAATGAAACCGTAGCAGAGTCTCAATGCAACAGACAGCGATGATTACTTGACTGAAATCCGCGTTTGGAAAGGAATCACTTGCTCTTTTCCCGAATGAATCAGCCGTTTGAACGAATTGGTTGAATGAATGAATCCCTCAAATCACTTAAGACAGGGACTTACCGCCGCCTACTGGCGGTTTTAGTTTCATATTTAAAGTACCCTTTAATTAAAACGTCAAAATTCGAAATCATTTCATATTTAAATATTGATTAAAAAAAAGATCTCATAGCTTTATTTATGCAATTGTAAATGGAGGGTAAATATATTAATGCCGCTTCTGTGTCTCCTCTGCACTGCAAAGATGGATTTTGATTGAATGATTTAATTTGACTGGTAACAGTGGTACTGTATAATTATTGTATAATTAAGTATTATTGTATAAATAAGTAAAATTACTGTATAATTTGAATGTTAGTATTTGACATAAAAGGTGATGCATAACTCTAAATAAGTTTAGAAAGAATGTCCATAGGTGAAATTGCCCCTGGAAATCAATTTAAGGTGGCAAATTTTGCCCTTAATTAAAAAATTAATTTCTGTCACTGCTGTGAGCTGACCACTGCATAGAATATGAAAAATATGAATATCTTTGTGAGTCTGCTGTCAACAACAGGCCTAAACCAGCCATGGTACCAGCACAAAAACACAATCAGTAAAATATCATCTAATTATTATCAACAAAACGTTGAAAATATTGAGATATATTTTTGTCAATATTGCACACCCCTAATGTACGGTATTAATTTTAGATTTCTTCAGGTCTTAAAAAGCCTTAAATTTGACTTTAAAAAGTGTGCAGGAACCCTGTAAACGGTTAGACATAGTTACCTAGCAAGTCAGTTATTTTCAGTAAATTAATTAATAAGCTTCTTGGTCCCCATTGCTTTTGCTCTATAGTTCTCACCAAAATGAAGAGAAAGAAGGACATCATGTCAATTACAGTTACTGTGACTAATACTGAATATGTAATGCAAATGTAAAAATATAATGGAAATGCAAATACATTGAATGATTATAAACATGGTATTTTGCCTGTTAATGCCTGCAGTGCAGTGCAGAAAATGATATGACAACAATAAAGTCTAAATGTAACTGGCCCCTCTAACAGTACAACTGGCCCCATCTTGGCCCCCCCAGTTTAAATGGTCTAGAACCGCCACTGATGAGAACGGGCTCGATTTTCCCCCTATACGATAAATTGCATTCACACTAATGCACATATCTCTTTTGAAATTGTAAATGTAGTTTGTCCTATTGGTTTAAGATATAACTGACCGTGTTTACATTAATTTCGCGTCAAAAGCATTTTGAGATGCAAGTACATTTACCCAATGAGTCGCTCACAGTCGCATGCACGAGCACTCTTCACAAAGCGCGCGTAAGTATTTTAAAATGAAAGCAGCTTTCTCAGTGATTTTCATAATTTTAATATATAGCAGCTAAGCCAACTGCATTCCAAAAGACATAATGCCTTTGTGGAGCATTTGTAAGGAAAATTCCGGCGGCCAAGACCGCGCACTGCAAGAGTAACATCAAAGCGGCAAAACCTGTGCAATGAAGCCCGCGACTGTCCTTGTAATTCGCTTAAACCCCGAACTTTATGAAAGCTTATTTTTCGGAAGGTTTGAGCGGTGTCGTGTGTGTGTGTGTGTGTGTTGTGTGTGTGTGTGAGAGAGAGAGAGAGAGAGAGAGAGAGAGAGAGAGAGAGAGAGAGAGAGAGAGAGAGAGAGAGAGAAATTAGAAGCAAGCAGAATACGGTTGTTTCTAAAGCACGCGCGGCGTCATCACGCATGTGTGTTTAAAAACTAAGCTCAGATTCGATTCTGAAATTCTCTGAATCAATCCAGAATTGTTGGTGAGAGAATAAATAACACAATATCACATACATAAAAAATAAACTGTTCTTTCCTGTATGCCAGACCTATGCGTAGCGTGCCAAGTTGATGCTTGATTTGCAGACTGCTTTGCTCTCGCGTGTCACATGACCAGTGTAATCGCAGCTTTTGCGGTTACAAAATCGCATTTCATCATATCGCGATATTATCGCAAATGCAATTAATCGTTCAGCCCTATAAATAACCTTAATGTGCAACTTGAGGCAAATCTAGTGTGTTTAATCATCTCTTTCTACCCAACAGAGCCAAGAACCTCCTCTTCTTTCCAGCATTGTGGGTCTTGTTTACCTGAAGTTTGTGACCTCACATAAAATAACTGTGAAGACCAACATCCATTGTGCCAGCTTCTTGTCTGCTGGTCCCTCCATCTGTCACTCATCTTTCCATCCCGCCCCCCCTCCTCCATCAAACCCCAGCCCATGACAGCAGCGTTGCCAGCATGGCATTCTCATCACGCTTTTCCTTCTGGGAGCAAAAGGAAAGTGATGTTCCATTTTCCATTCTCATCTTTCTGCACTGTGTGACATCAGCTGGGTGGTGTGCATGAAATGCACCAATGATCTCACTTTTATATCTATCTGTAGCAATGTACTGGGGTGCCATGTGCACGGTTCATGACCGCACAGTTGCTAACAGCCTCTGTTCAGGACACGCGTGTGTATTTGTGTTTTCTGGGCAGATGGAAAACACAAATCACTGTGTGAAAATGACTGGTGTGCTTTAGTGTCATGGTAGACTGTAGTTCACCAGCTTTTTTCAGTTCACTTTTTTCAGTTCACCAGCTGTAGTTCATAGCTCTTTTGATTAGATTTTGAAAAGCTGCCGCTGGCTGGAATATAGCAGTACACTAATGCTACTGCTTAAAATGGCAAGCACTGTAAATTGGTGCCTTATTAGGGTTCAAAATTGGTACAGTTTCTGGATATCTTGGTCTTTAAAAATGTCCTGCATGAAATGTGTTTAAACACATCTACATAATAGCCTCAGCATGAACTTATTGTCCTAAATCAAATGCTAATGACCTTTTTACATGGACCTTTATAGATCAAAGAAGAGAACAAGCCAATCCCCAAGAGTTCAAAAGATAATGTAAGTGCCAAGATATTGTGCATAGTACTAACAAATTAAGTCTCACAGCTCTTTCATAATGCTCTCACAGAGAAGAGATGCACAGAGAAGAAATGGAAATTGAAAAGCTCTCTGACTCTGTCTATTTGTCCTTAGTGACATAGCGGGCCCTATTTTAACGATCTGAAACGCAAGTGTCAAAGCGCAAAGCGCAAGTAAATTTGTGGGCGGATCCCGGCGCTGTTGCTATTTTCCTGGCGGCATAAATGCCTCTTGTGCTTGGCGCAAATCTAAAAGGGGTTGGTCTGAGGTAGCTTCATTATTCATAGGTGTGGTTTGGGCGTAACGGGAAACAAACCAATAAGAGCTTTATATCACAATCCCTTTAAGAGCATGATGAACGAGGTGCGCTTGTTCCATGGCGCAATACTATTATAACGGCGCATTTACCAGGCGCGCTTCAGAATCGGTTCTCAGCCGAGGAGATCGATGTTCTCGCCAGGGCCGTAAAAGAAAGAAAAATGACATTGGGGTTGGGACAAACCCACCCAAATTAGTTTCGGTTAAACATGCATATAATAATTTGGGTAAATGTGTAAGCTTTATGCCTATTTTCCCCATCGTCATGGACACAACAATGATTTCCCTCGTGTTTTAATATTTTTCCTTATAATAATGTATAATTTGCAAAAAGTTAAATGCATCTGTGTAGATGAGAGAATCATCTACAGTGTATGCGCGTTGTTCACACTCTGTATTATGGCCAAGTATGCGCGCTTAAAATAACATCTGAATGTACGCGCAATGCGCCATTGACTTTAGACCAGGTTTTTTCTGGTCAGTGGCGCAATTGTTTTATAGAACAGCAAAATAGCATGAGGGAAAGTTTGCGGCGGAACACGCCTACTCTTTGCGCTGAACCGCCCCGGGGAGCGCAAGTGTATTTCTTAGTTAACCGACGTGTGTCTGTGGAGGGAAAAGTCCGCTTTGCGCGGGTGCAAAATAAGAATGATACATGCGTCAGTGTACTAAGTCATTTGCGCCGGGTGCAAGATAGGGCCCATTGTCTTATTGTATATTTTCGGTTATTTTTTTTTCAGAATAATATGCTGTCAGTTCCAAGTCCCTCTGTTTTGACACAGGATGCAGAATTGTTGTCACAGGAAGTCTGATGTACAAATGCATGCTTGGAGAAGTGCTGTGTGCAGAATTTTTAAGAGCAAAAAGTGACGAAGTATATTTATGTGATAGTTCAACTTTGCAATCTTGGTGCTCTCATGCACACTATGCGATTGTATAATATGACAATAGAAACCAGCATTATACTTCCCTTTCTCCTAGTTTGAGTTTGGTAGGCAAGTTTTTTTTTTTTTGTGACGAGACAATATTTACAGCATTAAATTTACTGGCATTGTATTTTGAGATTGTTTGTAATTTAAAGTGTTATATATTGATTTAGCAATTGGTTTGTCTTCTGATTGATTGAATATCTTTCTATCCTTCCTCACTGACTTTTGTACATGTATCTGTCGGATGAGTAGTCTGACAGCGATGGTAGCCTGAATAGCCGCTCCCAGTCAGTGCCCAGCCTGGAACCTGGCAGAGGCCTACTACGTGCCAAGAGTCCTCAGCCTGTTTGGGATACAACTGCAGAGGTCCAGTCCCAGTCTCAATTCAGGCGGGTCAAGAGCCCCTCACCCAACAGAGATAAGATGATGATCAGTAAGTTGTCTGAAGTGCCCAAGATGCCGGAGCGCTTCAAAAGCCCTGAGCCTTCTCGAGCTTCCTTGAGTCCTGAACCTTTTTTGAATGGAGAAAGCAAAATGAATGGTGCTCTCAGTGTCAAGACTACTGCAAGTGCCAGCCAGCCAGAGCTCACAGAGGACTTGCAGGATGGGACCCGTAAGAAGGTGGTGAAGGTGGTGCGCAGGGTGGTTAGGAGGGTACTTCCTACTGAAGAAGACAGGGCAGCAATCCCTGCAACCATGTCCCCGGAACCACCTAAACCAGTTTTAGAACCACCAAAACCTGAACCAGCATCTGTACCAAAAGTCGTGAAAGTGCCTGTGTTCTCCTTCAAACATGATACTATAAAGAAGGAAGAAAGAGATGATATCTCTGCTGGACTGACTAACTTAATGAGTCGAGGCAGGACCAGGGAACCTCGTCATCGGATCCGCAATAATGAGCCTGCTGAAAAAGAGGATGTGAAACCTGTAGAGAAGTCTGAAGTGAACGAGATTTCTGAACCAACACAGAATAAAACTTTGCCGAAACTAGAAGCCTCCCAGTGTCTAAAACTGGAGCAACAGACTTCAGCTCCTGCTACTACCTCAACAACACTTAAGTCTCCCGTTTCACCACCAGTGGGGTTCATCCCAGCCTCTAAACCCAATCCACTCTCTCCCCCATCAGGATTTGTTCCTACACCAAAACCCATAGGATTTGTCCCAAACTCAAAACCACCTACTCTTTCCCCTTCAGTAGGTTTTATTCCTGCTCCAAAACCTTCTCCTATAACTCCTGCTGGATTTGTTCCTATAGCTCCTAGCGTTTCTCCACCTTCAGCTCCTATTCCAGATCCAAAAACATTGCCTGTTATCCCCAGTCCTATATCTGCTGTCCCAACTGCTAACTTTGCTCCAACCGCTCCTGGTAAAACCAACACGCTTAACCCCCCAGCCCTCAAAACAGATCAATTTGCCCCTCCATCAGGGTTCATTCCTACCCATAAACAGATGTCTATGAAGAAACCAGAGGTATTGATCACAGTGATTACTTGGCTGCATGGATTGCTGTGTGAGGAGTGCACTAATGTGTATGCCGTGTACCACTCGTACAACTGTGTTTCACCTTATATTCTCTGTAATGAGCAAGTTTCTCACATTTTAGTTGGTTACATTGTTTCTTTTTTGCTCAAAACACTTTACGTGCATGTTTCCTTATGGTTTTTAGCTCTCTGAAGTGTTGTTTAAATGGGATTTTTGTTCTGTGACAGCAGCCTTCTCTTGAGGTTCTTACTCTCTCTGAGTTGCCTTTCAAGTCTCTGGCCTTAACTGTTCAGGCCAGCGCTTATGGTTCCTTAACGTTACCACTGGAAAAACAGCTTTAATATGCTGATCTTGCAAATCAATGGTGTAGTTGAAGGCTGTTAGTAGATCAAGTCACCTCAGAGGCCCACAGAGCAATTTACACAGAGCAACATCATAGACTGTAGATCTTATGGATTAGATGCTTGAACTTTTATAGTGTTGTGGACGTTGGATAGTTTGTTTGGTTCTATGCATGAAATTTGAGAATGGTGGACTAATTTGTGTCTGGTTGCTTGGTTACTCACGTCAATCCCTTAAACGACTTGACTTTCGTGACACTGTGTGTGGTTTGGATGTGAAGGTGAAGACGCCCGCACGTATGCCACCAACTCCAGCAGGGAGACCTTCTCCTGAAAGCATTTCTAAACCCACTCTACCAACCTTGTCCAAAAAGGTGTGTTCACACTTTGCAGTGGTGATGACATGCCCGTTTAGTTCTCCAGGAAGGGAATGCAGCATGGCTAACATAAACACTTGTGACTTTGTCTGCTTTCAACCAGCTTCTGTGTAGAGCTTTTACAATTTATTCTTTGAATAAATTAGCGTTGGCTACTTTACATAACATTTCTCAATAACAAAGCCATGTGCTTAGTCTGAGTTAGACTCACATCTTCTCGGTGGTCTGACCTATAGGAGAGTCCGCCACTGAGTCCCACTGAAGAAGCACAGAGACGGCTGGAGAGGATCTTCGCTGCATCTGTAATGCCTATCCATTCCTCCTCTTCCTGTCTTCACTTATCTTGTCTTCATTCCTGCTTCTTTGTCTTATTCATCTCTCTCTCTCTCTCTCTCTCTCTCTCTCTCTCTCTCTCTCTCTCTCTCTCTCTCTCTCTCTCTCTCTCTCTCTCTCTCTTTCTCTCTGGTGCATGTCTTATCCAGACATGTGTCTCTCACTGTCTGTAGGCCTATAAATAAAGCACTTAAAGCCTGAAAGTGTTTATGCTTGCTGACTGAGTACTCATGGGAAAATAGTTTAATACACTACATTGTGAATGAGCAAAAGGGATTTAAAGGACATTAATGTGAGCAAAGCGACTACATAGTGCCTTCACATCTAATGATTCTTAACTCTGTCTCTTTAAAAATAATTTATGGCTTCATTCCAAACTCTAGTGAACTGCCTACCTAGACACTGTGAATGCAGCTCCAAAAATACCTTTTAAAAACAGCTGCAAAGTTTTAAACAAGCTAGCCTAAGACAAAAAATGTCGGACGATTTGTGTAGTGTTTTCCCCACCAATGTTTTCTGATCCCTGTCAAACAAAAAAAGGGGAGGGGGGAGGAAACAATTCAAAATGGCAGACAATTTTAGAGAAACACCCTATTTTTGTGTTTTTCAGAATAAAATTAAAGTTCATTTAAAAAAAAAAAAGTAAAACTATTTACCCAACATTGTGTTTATGCTATGTATTTTTTGTGCATAGAGCATGGTTAGCTTAGTGACATATGGTGATAAAACTCTGTAGCTCAGCCTTCTGCTCTTATGTCTACTGAGCTGTTTTTGATAAGTCTCTCAAACCCCATGTCTGTTTTTATAACCCGTCTTGTCCTATTTATCACAATTTCATGCACTTTTTCCATTTGCTATGTGGTGCAGTACAACTTTAGTATCTAACAAACAGGTTTTTATGGTTCAGGCATGCCCATCTCACCTCCATGTGCCTGCTGTCCTTTCATCTGTGGGTACATGTCTCATCTTTCCCTCTCTCTCTCATCCACTGCTGTCTCTGTGGCTGTGATTGTTTGGCTGGCTGGTGTAGCTGGAACCTGTGGCCAGTGCCTCTGCGTCGTCTCAGGTACAGGGCTCTTCCCCCACTGTGCCCCTCCATGGCTTGGGCGGAGTGTGTGCTCGTGTGGCCTGTTGGAGTGTAAGCCCTCTGTTCCTCTTTCTAACTCACCCCCCACCCTCATTCATGACTATGCTTTTGTGCTTGTATCATCAACTTTTTTTGTGCCAAAAATAGATGTTTACATTTTCTATCAAGATTTATGACTTGATAAATAATAAATATGTTGGTAGTTTGGATAACTGAACCCCATTGTTTGCACGTCATATCTTTGATATATGGATTGCATGCTTGTTCATTGCTTATGAATGATTAGGGCAATATGTTAATGAATTTGCTCCTACTGTCCAGATGATCAACTTATAAGTGAATAGCAGTGAATAAGCCTTCTGATTGAAGACTTTGATTTATGAGCGTTGCCTTTTGCGTTGCCTCAGGCTCTGAACATTATCTAATTTATGCATTGCCTCATACCACTAACATAGTGTATTTATAAATCCTTACATCATCTTCCATCACCTCTGTGTTGTGTAACCATGCTGTTGTTGTTTGTATCAATCGTATATTTTAAGAGATTCTTATTTCATTTTTAATATCTATTCTCTCATACACCATGTGGAACATTAATAACATAATTTTATGCAGATGTAGAAATCTATTACATGGGTGAATCGCATGAAATTATGCATAATTGCATGTAATTATATATAATTAATTATTACATATTATATATCTATGTAAAAATTATGGATTATATATATAGAGGTTAATTATGACCTATTCTTGGCAGGTTTTATGATATGCTCCCATGCTGAATGTTTATTTCATTCCCATTAGTTCCCTGAGTGTGACTAGTGCCTTACATCACATGATCAATAACCCTTTTTATTCACAGGATGCTGTAGATGCTCTATGTGTGGAGCTGAGGCAGGCTATTAAATTGATAAATGAGTGTGTTTTTGAGAGATGCACATTATTAAGTGTTGTGCCGTCTAACGCTGCTCTTGCCCCCTCATGCTGGCCTGCCGTCTCACAGGGACAGGTGGAGGAGGATCCCGTGGCAATCCTAAAGGCAGACCATGCTGCTGCCGCCCAGCCTAAGGTCTGCTTTCTGCTGTGTGTGTACTGTAGTTCACCTGCCTAATCCCACCCTTGACCTATTGTCCAACTTGCTCTTGTGTTGTGGAGTGTTGTGTTCTCACCCATCCCATTTCATCGACAACACAAAGACCCCAGCCGTAGAGCCCATAATTATAAAACAATCAGATGGAAAAACATAACAGCAAAACAGACAATCTGGCAAATAGTAATATGGGTTCATCTAACATTTTAATAGCATCAGATTGTTATTAACTTGCACTGACAGTGGTTGTGCTGTAGTGTTCCTACCCTTCCTTCTCATGTGCCACTGTACTTGTAGAGTGTACTGGTTTATCTACATAACATGGTATACTAACCAAACACCAGAGGATAGAAGCATGTGAACTGGAACACAACTCCATCCCATCAGTGGATCAACTGATATACTATCTCTCACTGTCAGCCCTTCACAGCGGTAGAGTTCATGTTCAGAACCCGTGTGTGTAGGTCAAGCATGAATGCAGTGGAATCAGACATGCCCAGACAACCAGAACATTGGGTTTGTAATCTGACCCCATCCATCATTTGAAGCCCGAGTTGGCTTCATCTACACCTGCAGTTCAACTCACCCCATCTTGCATGACAGCCCACAGCATTTCAAGCTTATTTCCCACTATAGACGTTGGGAAACAATGCTCTTTTTGGCTGATCTGGGACCTGTTTGTACCTTTAATAGTTATTATGTTAGCAGATGTCTCCAATCAGGGTTAAAATACCATTTTTGTGTCATTAAGTGATAGCAGTCCTTTTCCCATAAGTGTGGACTAATGCATGCTGTGGATTTGAAGCGTCAGTGATGTTTCTGGTCAAAGGCCTGTGTAAAGTCACAAATAATGAGTTGTTCACCATTAATGGCTGGTGTTGTTCTCTTCACAGGTGAAAACAGAGGAGCAGATCGCTGCAGAGCAAGCATGGTATGGCTCGGAGAAAGTGTGGCTGGTCCACAAGGATGGATTCTCTCTGGGTTAGTAAAAAAAATTGAACTCTGTATCACTCAAACTGTGTTATTTTAAGTTTGAGACAACATGAAATGGCATTCTCTGCTCATTTAACTTTAATAATTTGACTTATTCCTTTGTGAAAAAGAATATTCAGCTAGAGTAGAAGAGAGAGTAATTTTAGAGATGGAGAACATTACATTTCGATGAAAGATTATGGAAACATTTTCTCTTTTAGGATATTGTGCACTTATGTTTTGCATAAAACTACACCAGGGACATGTATTAAGAAGGGAAATAGTCCATTTTTTGATTTTCTGTCATTTTTAACTTAATGCAAGATTTATTACTATTAAAATAAGGAGTGATTTAACAGCACTACAATATTAGAAGTCTATTGTAATTCTGTTCCACAGTGATGTTTTGTGCAGTTACTCTGAAATAAAAACGTTTACTATGTTCTCTGGTATTCTCACAGCTACAGTGGTGAAGACGGAGACTGGCAGTCTACCAGAGGGGAAAGTAAAAATCAAACTGGAGCATGATGGGACAGTACTGGACGTGGACGAGGATGACGTAGAAAAGGTCAGTTTTGCAGACTTATTATGTCCATCTAAATGAAGGTTATAGATCATATTGTGAACAATTCATCCGTGCATGTTTCACTACTTCCGTTTCATGTTTTTATTATAATTAAAATATAATGTATTACAATTTGTTTCACAAACAAACAGTTCTTGCTTCATTTTGAGTTGATATGACTGATTCAGTGAGTCCAAGATTGTAACTGATTCTAACTTTCAGTGTATGATTTGTTATACTTAATCATACTGCAGTGTTTCCCACAGGATTTTGTGAAACTGTGGTTGGTGGACCTTGGTCGTTTTTTCATCATTATTGATATTCGTATTATTCATATTTACGTTAAATTCATCAATCTAGAGCACTTTGAGAATTCAAAATTAGGAGCTCCAACCCATGTTCAGTGTGCAAATTGACCAAAGAAAAAAGATTGTGTATTGACCTGCACCTGAACTTTACATCACAGAAAAGAGATTTGTCTCAGTCTACATAATAATAATAATAATAATAATAATAATAATAATAATAATAATAATAATAATAGTAATAATAGTAATAATAATAATAATTCTATGACAGTAATAGCCATATATTGTAAAACAAATACACTGAAAAATAAATGAAACTTTCATAATTATTTTTGTCCTAATTTCGATACTTGAAAGAGATAAACACGTGAGCTTTTATTTTGACGGAAACTGCAGTCAAGCTTTTATTTTGGCGGAAAACAAGTTTACAAACGCGTCCCATTACAAATCTAGTGAAATGCTGTAATTGTCAACTATGCAAATGTGAAAATAATGCTTAACTGGTGCCCGTTATATTCCCAAATGCACTCTAAACTCAGCACATGCACAGATTAAGTTCACTGCATTGATTCACTGCGAACTGACTGAGACGCAGAGCTGATAACGCGCTGATCGCCTGTGCGAAATGTGCACTTCTCTTTGCGCAGCGCAGTCAGACAGTCTTTTGCGATTTGATAAGGACACAATTTTAGTTTGTTTGACATCAATCGCGCAAAACGTCATGCTGTGCCGGTTTTTGAGTGCTGCCAGGAAATAGAATAGAAAACATGCACTACACAATGCCATCTAATTTCATCACTTACAGTTCAGATTGCAGACTCGCAATGGAAAACAATGATTACTTTCACCGTGGCACAGTGTTGATTCAAAACCAGAATAGATGTGTATTTTAATGAACCTTAAGGTTTGCAGGGCTCGTCCACAGGATTATTTGCAGGACTCTGCTTCTATCTGGCTTGAATCCAGAGGGTTAGACATGCACAGGTGGGCCCTGGGTACACACAGAGGGTGGGAGAAATTGAAGACAGGATATGGGTCATAGAGAAACAGGTGAAATTTGGCCCAATTTTTTTAAATGGACAGATTGACTAATATAGACATATTCAAGTTTAATAGAATAGTTTGGGAGGTCAGCGCTGCCCTTTTCAGAGTCTGTACTATTAGGCCTTGATGAGACATATGTTGGGAGATATTATCAATTCACTTCCTGCCTGGTGCAGTCGCTTAATTTGCATACCCCCCGGTGAAGGCCAGCTTGAAGCTGATGATTTCCATAATGTCAAGGCTGACCTCAAATCAAGCTTTTGAACCATCTGTTCAATGAGGGAATTGCAAAGCTCGATTCAGAGTTGAGCTTGACAAGTTGTAAATTGCATTAAACACTTGGCATGAAGTCTTGAGGCTATTATGGTTGAGGCACCTCAATTTAAAACCTCCCAGTCTCTTTTCTTTGCCATATTACGGAATTTTTCCACTCTTCCCATTCTTGCTTTCTTGCATTTTATTACCTTTAACATTTTAAACCCCTGAACCCAGGCGAACCCACCGTCATTTGACCGCTGCGAGGACTTGGCAGCTCTGCTCTATCTGAATGAGTCCAGTGTTATGCATTCTCTGCGCCAGCGCTATGGAGGAAACCTCAACCATACACACGCCGGACCCAACATGGTGATCATCAACCCTATCAGCGCCCCTTCCATGTACTCGGAGAAGGTAAGAGTCCTTGCATGTTATCTTTCAACACTCCTCATATCCAAATTAGCATACTTCTCTACTATATAGTGTCCGAATACAGAATATTGTAACAGAAGGTTGAAAATACTCACATAAACATCTATTTCTAAATTAAATGCATTATTTCATGACAGTATGTGATTATGGACGGAGCTATTCACTGTGGCAGCAATGCACTATGGGTACTATATTTTATACAACCCCACAACCCTTCATTGGTTAAACGCAATAGGAAATGGGCAGCAGAAAGCTGCTAATGAGCTTATTGGATTTCATGCAAGATAAAGTACCAGCCATAACATTTTTCCGCAATCCAGAAGCGCATTTCTTTTGGTCATCTGTCCTAATTAAGTAAGTATCTGTCCTAATAGCTGAAACTATGATATATATAAAAATGTTATTGTACTTGTGGCTACATTCGCACCAACGTTCTATTCAAATTAACAGCTATTGATTTCCTTTCATTGGAAAATGTATGTTTATAGGTTTACATTTACATTATTGACTTTTCTGTTGTACAGAAAATAAATGCTCTGTAACACATTAAGATTCTTAGATTATTAACTTGGCCTAATGTTTTTCGGGTGTGTCATAAGTTTATTTTTTCTCTCTGTTATTTCAGGTGATGCACATGTTCAAAGGCTGTCGACGGGAGGACACAGCCCCTCATATATATGCAGTGGCCCAGTCCGCCTACCGAAACCTTTTGACAACAAGACAGGACCAGTCCATTGTGCTTCTGGGAAAGAGCGGCAGTGGAAAAACCACAAATTGCCAGCATTTAGTCCAGTACCTGGTGTCCATCGCCGGCAGCACCGGAAAGATTTTTACTGGTACATTCACTCACCCACCAATTAACCCAACCATCCATTCACCCACCCACCCACTCACCAACCTACCCACACACCAACTGACCCACACATTCACCCACCCACCCACTCACTCAACAACCCTCTCACCCACTGACCCACACATTCACCCACCAACCCACTCACTCAACAACCCACCCATTCACCCACGCACACCAATTCACACAATCAACAACCCATTTACCCACATACCCACCAACCCATTCACCCACCCAACCGAGCCTAGAAAAACAATATACCTTAAGAATTGACTAATTTTGGCCAATATAGTATCATTGAGTAGTTCCATTTTTATCTGCATATTATTTCACCATGTGCTTGAAAAGCTTGATCAGCCTTTGGTAAAGGGTGAATGGAAGGGTGTCATGTGGTCACTGGAAATGGGCTCGTACAGCGTGGCGAGAGTGAGAAAGCTGGGAATAGGGTGACAGATGAGGGCTGTGCTAATGATGCCCACTAAAGCACTCTGATAATTAGCCGTCAAGACCTGCTCAGCCCCTGCTTGGTCAGTAATGACCTAATGAAGACTACAGTGCTCATCAACTATACTATTAAAGAGGCCGTGATGTTATCTGCATGTGTTCAACTCTGAATGCAGGAGCCTCTCTTCTAGTGCGGTCACATTAAGGAGTGAGTCCATAACAGTTAAATATTAATGTGTGTCTCCTCCAGCTGAGAAATGGCAAGCGGTCTACACAATCCTAGAGGCCTTTGGAAACAGTGCCACCTCCATGAACAATAATGCAAGCCGCTTTTCCCAGATCGTCTCGCTGGATTTTGACCAAGCTGGTCAGGTGGCCTCTGCCTCCATCCAGGTTTGTGGATATACTTTGTACTGGGTCATAGTCACCCACCCAGTTACCATTATTTCCCCATTTGTTAAAGTAATTTTCTAAATTTATATTAGAAATAGAAATAGAAAAGTCAACCATTTTGTGCAATAATACCCCTAATGTAATTATATAATAATTAGTTTGTTCTGTTCAGTTGTAAAGTTGTGTTAACTTTATACATTTTAGGACTCTAAGAATTTCTTTCTTTTATATATAGACCATGCTGCTAGAGAAGCTGAGGGTGGTGAAACGACCAGAGACTGAGTCCACCTTTAATGTCTTTTACTACATGATGGCAGGAGCAGACAGCACAGTCAGGTGAACTCAGCATCATTTTATGCAGATTGAAACCAGTGTACTTTTGCTATTTAATTTGATCATTTATTTTGTCTGAGAAAGCTTTCAGAGCTCTCAGAAGCTTGCACTATTGAAGACATCTGTATATTGACTGCATGATTTAATAGCTTGATTGTATTTCCATTTTCCCGCAGAACGGAGTTGCATTTTAACCACTTTGCAGAGAACAGTGCTTTTGGGATTGTGCCTCAATCTAAGGTTAGTTTTAAATAGATGGAGTTTGTCAGCAGCAGAGACAAAATCATTTAAAAAATATTTTGTTTTTTAAAATATTAGAATTCCCATTTAATATTCTGTGTGTGTGTGTGTGTGTGTGTGTGTGTGTGTGTGTGTGTACACAGCCTGAGGACAAGCAAAAGGCATCACAGCAGTTTACTAAACTGCAGGCAGCTATGAAGGTGCTGGGCATTTCCTCTGATGAACAGAAAGCTCTGTGGCTCATTCTTGGCGCCATATATCATCTTGGAGCTGCGGGGGCCACCAAAGGTAATGCTGCACCGTGGTGCATCATGGAGTTACTTTCAATCAAACCCAAGTCACCAATAAGCATAAACCCCCTTAGCAAAGCGTATTTATAAATTTTAATTTCTTGCTTTGATTCTACGTCTCCCCCATTAAGCCCTGCACTGCTGTCTCAGTGCTAATTTAGTTCACAGAAGTATTCGACTGCTTTCTTTTTACACATCCGAGCTGGAGAGCATTAATGAGCATTTAAAGTGCCTAACAAGCACAGAAACAGAGTTTATTAATTAAGGCCGTCTTACTGTCTGCTTACTGAGCTCAGAGAACAGACAAGCAGCTCAGGAAACAGTTTGATGTCGAGGACTTTAGAGATATGTGCGTTTCTTTAGCTCTAATGAGGATGGATGGCTCAGTATTCACAGTCAGTGATATCACTTCCCCCTCTTGCAGTCAGATGTGGATGTATTAATGAACCTTTTAATAGACTCCAAACTCGACTATTTCTATAAAATTATTATTTATAAACAATTATCCAGTAATTGTGTTGGTAACCCTTGATGTGTGTGGGGGCTTGAATTTGAATACATGGCCTTCTGTCTGTCTTGATTTATATGCGATGTGTACTAGGTTGTTGCTGATATATTATATATATACCTGCATGCCTTCCCTTGTATCTCTTTCAGACAAATGCGACTGGGAAAGCCTTATTTCTCACAGGAGTTACTAATACTGCTTCAGTTTCCTGAGTTGGTACTGAAGACTAACATTACCTGACACTAAACGTAACAACTGATAAACCTTTTTATTTATTTTTTAGCAACAAGTTCAGGACACTGCCTTAAATGTTTATAAGACATCTTTGTCTTGAGTCACTCAGTTGTACCTGGCTGTTCATACAGCAGGGGGCAATGCAGTTCTGCCTTATTTTATTCTGTCTGTGAACTGTATTTACTTTTGTCAAGTCTGATGTTTTTCTTCTCAGTACAGGCATGTACATTCTGGTAAAAGTCTGTAAAATATTTATTTCACAACAACAGCTCGATATACACTCTTTCAGACAGCAAAGACATTTATAATGATTTATGAAATCTTCTATTTCAAAATAAATTCTGTTCTTTTGAACTAACAATATTATGTTTTTTACTGTGTTTTTGATCAAATAAATGCAGCCTTGGTGGTGTTTCAAAAACATAAAAAGAATCGGTAGTAAACATATTAACCAAATACAGAGAGCAGTAACTACTGATTTATGCCAAGTAGTAGTAGTAGTAATACTAATAATAATGCTGGATTCATATAAATTATATATATATGTATATATATATATATATTTTATATAAAGAATATATAAAATATATATAAAAATTACAAGAATATGCAGTAATAATAACTATTAAGCTATGAAGTTTATATATAAACTAAAATAACTATATATAATTGTTCTTCAAAATAAAAATGAAAATCATGATTAATTGTTTGAGTCTAATACTAGCCGTAATTCATCATATCATCCATTGGCCACTCTGCTCTATTGACATCATCTGCGATATGCATCAGACATAGGAAAAGCATGCATCGGTCGATAGCTAATTGACAACTAATTAAAGTGTAAATGTGTCGAGATAATGCATGGAAGAGCCAATAATATGTATGAATATGCGAGAGTTTGTATGCTAACGATTGCATCTTGTTCCCTTTTTGTACAATACTGAAGAATGTCTCTTGTTCTAACCTATTCTTCTCTACTTGCATGTTGCATGCTGTTACAAAGCAGAGACTGATGAAGGTAAAGAGCATGAATTTTATATATCAGCACAAGCAAACACCTCATTTGTGTATGCGTGTGTGGTTTTATGCTGTTATCATGGTTGCCAGACATTTCCATTTGCATTCTTATTGTCTTCTTTTCTTTCTACTTTCATTTCTCTGCTGGGCTTCTTTTCTTCAGAGGTTTATAACCATGTCTTAGTCTTGAAGCTTAGATAAAACTTTGGTGGGAATATGTGCGGGTGAGGGTGGGGAGCAACGTAACTTTGTTGTCTTTTAAAGCTCAGACTCTCTGATGTTTCTCCGTGTTGTAGACTTTTCATTTCTGCAGTGCTTTTCTGTTGTTAAGACGCAAACACAAATAAAAAGCCTGTTCGCTCTCAGTTCTTGTTTATTTTTGGCATTCATCTATTCCACCAGAGGCCTGCGTTGTTTCTCTCTCTCTCTCTCTCTCTCTCTCTCTCTCTCTCTCTCTCTCTCTCTCTCTCTCTCTCTCTCTCTCTCTGCGACCTCTTCTGGTTGCGGCAACTTCACTGCAGCTTACGTGTCACTCTTCTTATGTATAACTCTGTGGTTTGCTCTGGGGTCAGTTGGAGCAATATTTGCTGGAAACACTTGAAAATCTTTTAAATTTCTAAAATGATTTTAAAAAGCTGACACATTTTTGTGATGTCTAAACAATAAAACTTACAGACATAATCAGATCAATTTTGACAGTTCTGAAACTGACTTGTTGTTTTTTACCGTTAGTGTGTAACGGTGGCTGCCCCAAATCAAATTTGATTATTTAAAAAATGTAAATTAAATTTAAATTGTTCGGGTGCCAGACAAGTCAAAACTTGTCAAGTAAAAAAATAATAAATGTATTTCTTCCATATCCCACAAGTGGTTCTCAACAGTGGTTGTCAAAATTTGGTACCAAAAAAAATTTGTTCAAACTTTTATTCAACAAATATTTATTTGATTAAATTAATCCAAATGTTAATCTGATATTTATGTTTAAATAGTCAAATAATTATATTTGTTAATATTATCATGAGCTGTATATGGCCAGTGGTATGCAAAATGAATAACATTGACATTTAATGTAAAAAATGTACACTAAGGTTTTCATTTATTAAAGTCTAACACATGGATTTGAATAAAAATAGCACAGAGCTTAAAGGTGCTCACGCATTTTTTAGGCCAAAACATTTTTTGTCACATACAGCAAACATCTCCTCACTATCCGCTAGCTACCGGTCCCCTGAACACACCGTAAAAAATGCGGTCTCTGCAGACACCCCAGGCTCCAAAAACGGCAACAAAAACAAACTGGGCTAAACCGCACCACGAAACATAACAAACTGTTCCAGCCAATAACCGACAAGAAGGATTTGGGGGTGGGGTTTGGGGGGTTAGTGCACAGATGAGGTGGAGGGAGGGTCTAGCTAGTTTTATTTGACAATACAACCGACATCGCTTAGAGCACCTTTAACTGGACAACAAAATATGTGGGAAGAGTTTCTCCTTTTTTCAAAATTAAGCATAACCATACTGTTAGTTTCATTTTACTGACCACGGCCTGAACAAACCTGCAATATTTTTTAAGGTCGTAACCCACCGGCTGAAAACCACTGCTTCCAGACAGTTTCAGTATTTGGTTAAAATTGCTACAATTGTTACAATTTGGTATAAATCTTTATTAAAATTCCATATTCTAGAGATTATATAACTGTACATAAATTACATAATCAGTGAAATTGTGTAAGACTTCCCTCAGATACCATAAGAGCCCCACAGTCATCTGTGCTGCTTCATTTGACATGGTACTTACAGCATCCCTGTGCATCCCACAGCGGGCCGAAAGCAATTTGCACGTCATGAGTGGGCCCAAAAGGCGGCTTACCTCTTGGGTTGCACCCTCGAAGAGCTCTCGTCTGCTATCTTCAAACACCAGCCCAAAGGAACCTTACAGAGATCCACCTCATTCCGCCAAGGACCAGATGATGTTGGGACAGGAGACAACTCGGGTAAGATCTTTGACAATACAAGACCTCTGATACAAATGAATTGTGTAGCTGGCTTTGGCAGTATTGATACTGAAAACGGTGTGGATGATTTCTCTCACAGCTCTAAAGATCACAGCTCTGGAGTGTCTGGAGGCCATGGCTGCTGGGCTCTACTCTGAGCTCTTTACTTTGGTCATCTCACTTGTTAACCGGTAACATTTATATCCTCTCATGATCAGGACATACATTTACTTTTAAGTAACTTGCATTACGTTGGTTGAAAATAAACCAGATTAAATTTGTTTTCCCAACCAGTGGCAGATGGGGTAATGGGGAAACCTGTTTGAAAACAGTCAAACTGATTTTTTTTTTTTTACAGAAAAGGACCATATTTTGTGAATAATATTGTGTATACAACTATTTTAGATGGTCAATAAACACCATATATAAGACATTATTTAATAACTTATCTTATTCAATAATATATTAAATGGTTGATCTCAATTGTTTTGCAATTTAAGAAGAAAAAATATTTGAGTGCATCAAGTGCCTCAAAATGTCTTTGTACCATTCAACTGGTATACCATTCGACATTTATAGTCTTTTTGATGAAAAAATGAAAAAAAAAAGATATAAATAAATTAAAAGAGCATTTGTCCCTTGATTGCCTGTCATTTGTGTTATCAATGATAAAAAATATATATACTGTATATATATTTATTTGGATGAAAACAGTAATTATAATTTCGTTTGGTGTACACTGTTTCACATTTAATGCCAAATAATGTACTTTTCCTATAAAGAACATAAAGATTAGTAGTAGGAATAGGCTTTTAAGTTACCTACGGTACAATTTCAATTCAACCCTAGGCTCAATTGTGAAAGAGAAAGAAGCCTGTATTGTTTTGAGGACACTAACCTACATCAAATATGTATCTGTTGTTTGTTTGTGCTGGTTTAGAGCGCTGAAGTCGAGTCAGCATTCCCTGTGCTCTCTGCTTATTGTGGACACTCCAGGATTCCAGAACCCAAAGTTAGCAAAGCGTGATCGCGGCGCCACCTTCGAGGAGCTGTGCCACAACTACGCGCAGGAGCGTCTCCAAACGCTTTTTCACGAACGCACCTTTGTACAGGAGATGGAGCGCTACAAGGAGGTGCAGCAGTCCATCCTGTTCCACCCATCAAATTATTCCTTTTTTTTCTTAAATAAATTACACTCTAAATTAATTTGGGCTGAGACTAGCTGAGTTAAATCAATGTTGATTTTATTAACATGTTTGTCTAAGCGGTCATAATCAAATCTGCTTGCCTTGTTACCAAAATCAATATACATTCAAAGTTCATGAGCCAATCATAGATTTTGTTGAGATAAAGGTGCTGTAAGCAATGTTCTGGAACTCTCAACACACTTCAAGTTGTCATGAACTGAAAATTCTACGCTAAAATAAATATATTTTTGTAAATGCATGATATAGATCTTATCGTGAATGAATCATCCATGTAGGTTTCATCTTTAAATTTTTTTGACCATGTAATTTTTAATCAAAATGTCATAGCTCACTTTTTTGGTGACGTATGCCGGATTTCTCCAATCATTTAGTCAGTTCAAACCCTGCCCCTTCACAATCGACTGCAAGCTCGCATTTATTTTTGAGTGCAGCCCCCACATCTCAAAATCCAAATGATGAATAAAAAAAGTCCCTGTCCAATTTTTTCCCCACAGAGACCAGCCTGATATTTCAGGACACTGAATTCAGTGAGCTGTCTGAATGCCATTCCATACAAAACGCTTACAGCACCTTTAATCAAAAGTCTTGAACTGATCAATTTTCATTCTTGAGTTATGATCGATACTGATTTTTTTTTTTTGGCCACAAGGCAGTAAAATCATAGAACAAAAGAAATTCTAATGATTGGACACTTGAAACTAATAGACACTTTTAACCTGAAATCAGTTTGCAATCATAGCTGACTAACCATCCCTCTATCCCTGTTTAGGAGAACATAGAGCTTGCATTAGATGACATAGAGTCCAGTACATCACTGTCTGTAGCAGCTATAGACCAAACCTCAACTCAAGCATTGGTAAGCAACTCTCTCCTCCCCACATCTCTTCTTACCTCCTCAGCTTTTTGTAGTGCATCCCAGCCTGTCCCCAAAGGGGCCTTATCTGGAGAATGTGTTCTTTTTTCAGTCTCGGCACTGACTTAAATCACTGATGTTTTCCCTTGTCTTCCACAACGTTGGGGAAAATTCATTTTGACTGCTTGAAAGTTCTAGTAGAGGACTTTTGTGTCCTTTAGTTTCTCATTTGAGTGTGAACTCTACCTCAAAGTTGTTATCTATTGTGACAAGTTATTATATTGTCATATCTAGCCAATCGTTGCAAGAGCAGTGTGTCAGGAATGTGGCTTTCAGGGATGTTAATGATACCGGAGAGAAGTTCTTTTTCTCTGTATGTGTGGGGGTGGGTAATGAGTGGGAAGCCCCCTCCCTCTTCTTAAGGCACAGCGTTCAGAATCTTTGTTAATGAAAGCACTTTTCATGACATGTTCTCGCTCACAAACTGTTTCGGGATATTGCTTAGTTGTTCCGTCAAATATGAAGCTTATTGGCATCAGACACATGTATGAGGCTTTATGCATATTTCTAGCTTAGATATTATTTTTAGCTTTGATTTGAAAATAGAAACTATTGTTTTGGCAGCATTTCTTCTTTGTATGTAGTTGGGTAAAATCTATATAGCACATAAAATGAGCTACAACAGGAAATAAAGGCATAGTCACAGTAGAATGATGTTCATGTTAAAATGAGTTCTGCTTAATATTTCTGTGGTGCAAGTGATGTTTTTTTTCAGGATCCTTTTAATAATAGAACATTATTTTCATTATAAATGTCTTTACTATTTAGCATTAAATTGATGTAAAGTGACAGTAGTGTATATTAATTGTAGTGTGTATTTTTGAACGAACCTGTATGAGAGTTGTATGGTCACATGGTACATGTTACTTTTCTCAGCTCTGGCAGCTTTATACTAAACACTACACAGTATAGGACATTTTATTTAGTAATTTTCTAAAAATTGCAGCAACAAATTTCCATTAGTATCTCTGGTAAACATCTTTACTTAAAAGATTGAATTAATAGATATGTAGAGTCATCCTCAAATTAAAAAAAGATTTTAGATTAGAATGGGTCAGTGATACATTAACGTTCACAGAGACTTACAAATGGAGATCAAATGAGTGTGTGATTTATTTCTCTGACAAGCTGCTTTGACTATAACTATAAAGTGTTTTGAGTGCCCCCAGTGGTTGCGTTCACCAATTACAGATTTGCGACTTGAAGTAGATACACAAACGCATGCCTGTGCAGTCATATAATCTTTCCTTTTAAACTTTTTAAATATAATAAGGTTAAAGAAATTCATAAATTGTCAATTGAACACTTTAGCAATTAAGTAAAGTGAAAGAGCTCGTTAAAACAACCCTGAAGAGTTAATTAGCAAGTCTGTGCCTGATGGAAATGGTACTGAGGCATAGTGAGGACAGTCTCATCAGTGTGAAAAGGAATATTCAAAGACATATTCGGAGTATATACATAAGCCTACGTAATTTCTTTTTTGCGATGGTTTCATCCGCAGTTATTCGGCAGCCTGCAAAGTGTCAGTGCGGTAATGCAGAACAAGGGATAAGCCATTACTGGTATTAATTGCTTAAGTAGACAGGCAGAGTGTAAGGTTTAAAAATGCCTGCCTGACTGCCCTGGAGCTCTTACTTAATACAAGCCTTTAATGAGGAGCCCAAGACTAATAGCTCATCTTTTTCCCCCTCGTTTTCTCCTCCTCTCTCTTATTGTATAAAGGATTGTAATTGCTTTCATGTAATGACTAATGTTGTGTTTAAGGTCATTATCAAAATATGAAATGAAAAGTAAATGAAACAATGCACAGGCTTGATGAATGAAAGGGGCTTGAATTTGAGTAAACAAAGTTCTTGAGGGAGATTGATCATGCGCATTAGGGGGACTCATTTGAACAATGTCATTGGCAAAGAATCTTCAAAAATGTGGCGTAACCTTGCCAAGAGTGATGACAAGAATGAGATGGTAGTGTTTTCATAAGGTTTGAGGTTTCTTATATCCATTGATCGTTTAGTTTTAGTAACATTTAAAAAAATGTTGCCCTTCAGATCGTGGTACACTGCGATGAAATCGATACTGCTTTTTTATAAAGTAAACGTAAGAATAACTTTTATATTTTAGTAATATTTCGAGATGAACACTTACTGGAAGCAACTTAGGTGTACTTGATTATACATACTTTTTTTTCAACAAAAAAAGGTCAAAATCATGCATCAAAAACAACAGACATTTGAGGAACATAAATTTTCTCTCTCAATCATCATTATATTGCATTGCATTATATGTTCTGCCTCACACAATTAAAACGACAAAGCTTTGATCATAAAACAAAGCATTTAAATGTCATCTTACTAAAACATATTATTGGCAGATATAGAGCGACAAAATTATCTTTTTTCATTTTATGAAAGTAGTCTGCTATACTGTTATAAAGGTCTCATTGATTTACATTACAAGCTATCAGAATTTCAACTACATTTTTACAGAAACTACAGAATTTTTTTTCTCCCCCAGTTTGAGCTCCATATTCTCACTCACTATATCTATATGAGCCATAGAAGACTGATGTATCAAATATTATACTCAACAAAATCATGTTGTCTAAAGGTTGAATTCTGTTCCATTTCAAAACATTTTTCTGACTATTATGTCAGGCTTTAAAAGGTTTAACCTTGGAAATGATTTACAACCTGGCCCAAAATTGGGCTCATAGCCTAAATTGGGGGCTCGTCCGGGATTTAAATCCAGTTCATGACCTGTTTATATACAGACCCCAGTCGTTTGAGTCTAACAGTGTTCTCGCATGTTCGTCTGTGTCCATGTGGTTCAGGTACGGACACTGGCCAGGACAGATGAGGCGAGAGGCCTGCTATGGCTGATGGAGGAAGAAGCTATGCAGCCCGGGGGCTCGGAGGAAACTCTGCTGGAAAGACTCTTCAGTTATTACAGCCTTGTGGATGGAGAGACCAAAGGTCAGAACACAATACACCTCTCACATGCCCACCCACAAACATACCATTACTTCGATACGTTTATGTATGCAAAGTTTATGCAACCTCATGTGCTCAACTCATCTCTCAGGCCCTGCCTTGTTGCTGAAGAGCGAGAAGGTACATCACTTCCTGTTGGGTCACAGCCATGGCACTGATTGGGTGGAGTATGATGCTCGGGGATGGTTGAGCCATGCCAAACAGAACCCTGCCTCTCAGAATGCGACCATTTTACTGCAGGACTCTCAGAAGTAAGACCCTGATAATTAAATAATTATTCCATCTCTACAAGCGCTGTGAGTTTGTAATGTGAAATATTTATAAGTCAGTAATAAATCTGAGGCTTTGATGTCTTCTAGCATTTTCCAACTAAAATAAAA
The DNA here is from genome assembly GCF_051911475.1 of Siphateles boraxobius. NCBI lineage: Eukaryota > Metazoa > Chordata > Actinopteri > Cypriniformes > Leuciscidae > Siphateles > Siphateles boraxobius. The sequence continues at coordinate 25,691,703 of NW_027509186.1, read as the reverse complement.
GCTCTACGGTTTAATGTTAATGTACGGTTTTGGTTTAACAGCCATAAACTACTATTGTTTTATTATACAGTCCAATAGTATACTAATAGCAATATATTTATTCATTGTTTTTTTTTATAATTCAAATAATACAAATGGGAAAAAAACCCAAACGTGAAGGCGTTAAATGATCCAGCTCATCCTGTGTACACTCTGATTCTTCCTCTGCAGGAAGAATATCAGTAGCTTGTTTATGGGGCGTTCAGGAGGAGCCACAGTTTTGTCAGGTTCTATTGCTGGGCTTGAGGGCGGATCACAGCTGGCCCTGCGCAGGGCCACAAGCATGAGGAAGACCTTCACAACTGGCGTGGCCGCTGTTAAAAAGAAGTCCCTCTGCATCCAGATTAAACTACAAGTGGTGAGTACTTAAAACAGGATAAAAACATGATAATTACATCCATATACTAGTGCATTCAAAAGAGCTAGACAGAGCGCAGCTTATTATAGACTTCCTTGATAGTAACAGAATGCAGGGGTCTCAAGAGACCCTAGAGCTAAAACCCAGCATGCTAATTAAAGCACCACCACTACACTATGTAGAAAAAGATCAATATGGATATTTTTGATGGCTGATGCAATATCTTAGAGTGCAGGGTGGCTGATATAAAGCTGATATATCACATCACACTATTTCATTTAAAGATGGTAAGTAACACATGCTGCAATTAAATTTATATTTATTTCACATAATGTTTATGAATTAGAAATAAATAATTTCAAAATTCAATATTCAAAAATAAATAAATTGGGAACTTGATGAAAAAATACTTTTTGATTCTGTCACCCTAATATAGTATTTTCCACAGATCAAGAACCATGAATAAAAATGAAGTAAACACTTTAATCAACAGGGCACTCTGTAATCTGATAAGTCTAATAATATAAAGGTAAACGCTATAATACTTTTCATGTAGCACTTACTTTCTTTGTTTAACATTTAATAATTTATTAGACAGAATTTTTAAGCAAAGACAGTAAACTAGTGAAGACGGAGAATGGTACTGTCAAAATAAAGGTCCCACTTCCATTTATCGACCAAACTGAAAAACGGCCAGTAATTAAAAAAAGAAAGCTAAATATCTACCAATATATTGGCCGTGGCGATATATATCGCCGCCATTAATCGTGATCCATTAGTACAGGTCCTCACATAATAAACTCTTATTACAGTTTCTGAAAGCGTTTCTGAAAACTTAATGTATGTTGTTTGTTTTCTTATAGGATGCACTGATAGACACAGTGAGGCGGTCCAGGGTGCATTTTGTGCATTGTCTGCTCCCTAAAGCAGAGACTTTGTCTGGGGATGTGAAGGTGCTAGGAGGACCCTCACCTCGCTCTGGGGAGATAGAGGCACATGGAGAAAGCTGTGACAACGGCCTCATGCAGCTGGATGTGGGCTTGCTTCGGGCACAGCTCCGCGGTTCCAAACTGCTCGATGCCCTCCGTATCTACCGCCAAGGTTAGAGTTTAAAAAGCCAGGCATTATAAATGCAAGATAAAGACAGTGAATGACCCTCGTTATATATCTGTGACCTTTATTTTGAAAAGAATGTAGAAAATTCTATGAAGAGTGGAAAGATTTGAAAGTTCAGATTTACCACGCAGGCTTGACTTTTCCGAATAATGTGTTTTTCTCCCGGGGTTTGTTGACCTTTGAAGTTTTCTAGGGCTTATGTGGTCAGGCTCTGCCTAGTGTTCTAGAAGGTGTTTTTTTTTTTTTTTTTTTTTTTTTGGTAGACACTCATGGGCTTATTTTGTTCAGTGCTTTAGAAAAATCAACAAAATGTCATTGGAAAAGGTTTTGGCACATTTCATCCCAAACCCCTGAGTAAGCAGGACATTCTCAAGATAAGTGACTGACCAATGGCCTCATCATTGCTCACTGCTGAACCTACACAAACTCTGTAGCTTTCTAGAATCTCACACTTCCTCCTGTTGTAACCCTCCTGTCATTTGGCTCTCCTCTGTCCTCAAGGTTATCCCGATCATTTGGTCTTTTCTGAGTTCCGTCGGCGTTTTGATGTACTGACTCCCCACCTGACAAAGAAACATGGGCGGAACTACATTGTAACTGATGAGAGAAGGGTGAGTGTCCTTTTATTTGTGTGTTTGTGTGTGTGTTGTTTCTCCGAGTGCTGTTCGGCTCCTCCTTCATGAGCTGCTCTACCATGTAATTGATTATGACAGTGCTCAGGGCAGAGAGCTGTGTTGTTGATTAACAGGCTATAGTACACATCTTTTCCCCCTTAATCTCGCCTCTGCTCTGGTGACAGGGCAATAAAGGCTTTAATCAGTTCCCAGAATGACGACTCTATCAGTGGCATCCTGTCCTATCACTGACCCTGCTATTGAGTCTTCTGAGACCTGTAATATATTAATGACAACTTCATGTGGATGTATGTGTCTGTGTCTTTATATATATATATTACTGTGCAAAAGTCTTAGACATGCTAGTATCTTCGCCCCCAAAAAATGGTTTTAAGCCAGTTATTTATATAATTTGGTGAAGTGTGTCAGTAGGAAATATCAGTTTACATTTCCAAATGTTCATTTTGTCATTAATTGTAATAATCCAGAGAATTTTTTTGTATGCACAAGGATACTGACAAGAGCCGGTATGACCCACAGATCTGATCTCCCCATCATCGAGTCTGTCGGGGATTACATGAAGAAACAGAAAAACTGTGACCGTGTACCTCGAAAAAAGCTGTTTTAATTGCAATGGGTGGTCAGACCAAATATTGATTTGATTTAGTTAATAGAAGTTAATTGATAAATCAAGTCTATTTATGACATTATTTTTTAAAGTATCCTCACTTAACACAATTTTTACACAAGTGCCTAAAAGTTTTCACAGTGCTGTAGTTTTGCTGGAAAGTTTGACTGCTTTTGCATAAAAAATCTCAATGGATTATTACAATTAATGGCAAAATGATTGTTTGGAAATATTTCCTACTGACACACTACAGCAAAAGATACAAATAACTAGCTTAAAACAATTTTTTTGGGGGGTGAAATTACTAACATGCCTTAGACTTTTGCACAGTACTGTATGTGTGTGTTTGTGTGCTGAGCTTTACGCACTGTCACTTTTGCTTTTCGCTTTCTCTCACACACTCTCACTCATAGTCACTCAAGGTGAGAGAAAGGGAGAGGCTTACACATGCCACGTAAAGAGAATTGACACGCTAGATATAAATGCAGGGCTCGACAATAAGGACTGCCCAATGGCCAAGAGTTGACGGTACAGTCCCTGTCCCGATTGGGACAGTGCTACATCATAAAAGTTTATCATTTGCAGGTGTTTTTAAGCCTTGCCAATTTAAACATTCAAGCACACAAAGACGTGAAATAGAACTCAATTCATTACTTGCAGAAGTTTTGTGTGCGCACACATCTGAAGCGTGTGTCCAGAAAGCCGCTTCTCAGACAGCGCATAAATAACTGAATTGAGTTCTCTATCACTTCTTCTTTTGTTCTTGAACAAAATTAACACAATTTCGCACAAACTTCTGTCAAAATGCCCGTCTTGGTGAGTATCCTAGTAAACATAAACGGTTATGTCTCAAGTGAGCGTAAACAGTTGAGAAAGACAATGCATGTGTAACAATTCACGGATCCAATATACTGATACTGTGTTTTAAAGTGACAAAAGCCTAATAGTCTTGCTGCTGTCTGTGTTTTTAATTTTAATCAAACAACAAAAGACTCACTGCAAAAAATCACTAACTGCTCTTGACTAAATAACTTTTGTAACTTTAATAAGGTTTCATCTATATTTAATTTAAATAGTAAAGGCCATGGAAAATAGTAACAAAGAATGAATAAACATCTCCAAACTTTTGACTGATACTGTATGTGTGTATATTATATATCTATCTATTTCATGGATAGTAGTATATACTTTTTAGTATACAAACATGTTACTGGCTCAAATAAATGCATCTCACGAGAAGGATCTTTGTTTGCATGTTGCTTTATTTGTGTTTTACAGAGGTCTCGCTGTGGTAACCAAACATTAGCAGATTCCCCTTTAGACCTGTTATCCATCTGCAGCTGCTTAGTCTGAGGCTTGGCCTTTTGCTTGTCTCTCACTGAACCTGTTCACCAGTCGGCCCCTGCGCCCCTGCAGAGAGCACTCAATACATCCCTGTGGTCTTAGCTCAAACTCTAGCCATTAGTCATCTGTCCACTGAGATTTTTTAATCGCCTGCCTTGTTGTTGTTTGCCTGACATCCTGTCAGGAAGTAAGCACTCATGGGTGAGTAGAAGAGAGAGGTCAGACATTAAGACAGTTGTTTGTGACCCAGTTTCCCCAAGCTGGGTTCGTTTTTCGACAGAAAGAGCGCCCCAGTCAGCATACTGTCCTCTTGGTGCCCTGAAGTGGTTGGCACACTAGATCTTTATGCCTGTCTCACTGTTTTATACATGTGTCTGTGTCTCTCTGTGCGTTTCAGGCTGTCGAAGAGCTACTGGAGTCCCTTGAGTTGGAAAAAAGCAGCTATCACATGGGCTTGAGCAGAGTAAGTAATACTTACATTCACCCTCTAAACTAAACGTTAAAAACAATAATGTAGCTAGCGATAGTAGACCCAGAAAAGGCTCATTACCTGCATTACTCAATCTATTCTATTCACTCTGGCCAACAGAGTTTTTATGTAATTTAATTTTCTGCCATCAAATGCAGTGGTGTACAGTGGTGTTCTGAAATGAGGAAGCAAAGGTCTTTTTTAAATTCTTTTTATTTATTTATATAAATTCATGTTCCAGTTACACTACATGTTGACACATTTTTAAGATAAATAAATAAACATTACTTACACTATCCAAAAAAACAACAACGACCAAAACATTTCTATTTTGTATTTTTATATTAACAATGTAATTATTGTTCTATTTATTAAAATCAGTTGTGGCTAACGGAGGCTCAAGCATGTTCGTTTGAGCTTCCACAAGAGGTTTGTTCTCGGGCATCAAGCAGGTTCAGTTGAGCTTCTGTTTATGTTCGCTGACTAAACCTCTCAATTATTATGGATTAGTTTCACAATCTCTTTATGAACTCTTTGAAGTGTCAAAGTTTGTTGCGTCTGTGGAGGGACAGATTTCATCAAAAAGATTTTCATTTGGGTTCAGAAGATGAACGAAAGTCTTACAGGTTTGGAACGACATGAGGGTGAGTAATTAATGACAGAATTTTAATTTTTGGGTGAACTAACCTTTTAATCTTAACCAGTGGTGTCACTGTTGGACAGTGTCACTTTAGAAAAAGTGATTTATAAACTTTTTAAAGGGTTAGTTCATCCCAAAATTTACTTACCCACAAACCATCCATGACTTTCTTCTTTCCGCCAAACACAATTGGAGAAATATGAAAAAAATCCTTGCTCTTCCAAGCTTCCAATGGGAGTGAATGGTACCATTTTTTGAAGCCCAAAAAAAGTGCATCCAGGCCTTTTGAAGTGAAGCACTGTGTTTTTGTTAGAAAAATATCCATATTTATAACTCTATAAACTATAATCACTGCTTTCAGGTTACGGGCATACACAAGTCGAGTTCCGGACGAAGAGTGAATTCTGACCCAACGTATGAGTAGCATAAGCTTAGGTGAGAGTAGACGCCTCTCGCAGATCCAATAAATAGGGCTGGGCAACAAACTGAAGCTCATTTGACATTTCTCTGTAAAAATTATCGTTTTAGTCTTCTAATTCGTGACTGATGTTTTCTATAAATATGGATATTTTTCTTACAAAAATGCATCGCTTCGCTTCAGATGGCTTTTATGAACCCCCTGGAGCCGTATGGATTACTTTTATGATGGATTGATGTAGGCTTCACAAATAGTCCAAAAAAAAGTATGTGAAAAATTGCGATTTCAGAAAAGTGATGATAGACATTCCATGTGAGTCTACTCCTGGTGCATCTAGTTACAACTCGTTTTGTAGCGGCTGAGCATTGTAACTAATCACAGACATGTCTGTTTAGTGCACTAATGCTACGTTGAAACGGTGAGCCAAATTGAGTGCATTTAAGCCTGATCTATCGGTGCATGTTTTCACATTTGTTCACGGTACAACAGAAAAATGAGCACTGAGGAAACATGACGTAAAATAACGAGCCTTCAGAACTGAAGCAAAAAGTATCAATGGAAATTTTGATTTATTTTTAAGTTTGCTAGATTTTGGGCTGCTATTTTGCATTGTAGCACCCAGAATGTCCTGCAAGCTAGTCAACAAAACTAGAGTGCTCCCACTGTAGCCAATACAGCAAGATTTATTGTGAATTTCCTTCATTGATTAAAATGGGAGTATTCATGGGAGTCCTGGACAATCAGTGAGTTCATGCTGAACTGCTATTAATCTAAATGAGTAAATTAATTACTTTTACAATATCAGGGTTAGAAATTGAGTGAAAATGAGAAATATAGTGTTGTTTTTGTCATAATAATCATCTAAAAAAATTACTTCAGTATGTTATGGATCAGTGCATTGAGTCAGTTTGTGGCATACAGATTCTGCCTGAGTCACGAGGATCAGTTCCAAACAGATGGCATGATTTCCATTTAGATTGCCGAAACGTTCGCTTCTTCTACACCTCTTAGACACAGACCGACTTTAATCCGCTCTGCCGCTGTGCTCACATCTGGACGGAAAGTTTGGCAGTTTGGCTTTGGCCAAAAAGACTCATCTCCTCCTCTCCTCCTCTCCTGTCGAAAAAGCACTCTCTGCTCTGGGCCGATGCTGTACCCACAATGCTTAGCTGCAGATGGGACATGGCTGGCACCGTTGACAGGCCTCATTGGCAGGCATGTTGGAGCATGGAAGACAATTATTGTGAGGTTTTCTTTGATTGTATGAGCTCTCCTGGAAAGTTGCACTCTGGGTCTCCCCTATACTTCGAATGATTAAAGCAGAAATCCTTTTGTGCATCTTCTGTAGACGAAAGATTGATTCTGGCGAGGCACCGGGTTGCTTTGTTTGGTTTACTCTGGCTTGGTGCTTGCCGATAACTCACTACAAACACCAATCAGCACAGCAAGATATTGTACTTTCAGACAAAGAACAGAAGCCAAGAGAGAGAGCCAAAATAATCACATTCTGATAAATAGCTGATTACATAAAAGGGAATAGAGAAAAATGTGTCCAGGAAATAGAAATACACAACTGATTACTTGACAGCCATAATTTTAGAATTCTACTTGAGTACAGAGATTCACACCACTGATGGTGATTCTGATATACAGTTGCACCCTTTTTTATTTTTCAAATAAAATAAAATAAAATGCAAATACATGTATAAAATATATATATTATATTTTTTTCTAATATGTGTTTATTTGTTTGTATTTGTAATATTTGTGGTCATATATATGTAGTACACAACTGAATGATGGTTCTGATATAAAGTGCCCCCAATTTGTTTTTGTTTTTTAATTAATTAATTAATTTATTGTTAAAACCTACATAAAATAATGAACTAAAGAAAACAGCAAAAGAATAATAAATATAGTTAGGAGAAAACCTCTGCTTTTGTTTACAGATGTCACTTTTTGTTTACAGATGTTTTGTATCTAATGCAGTGACATTCAGACATTTTCAAGTGTGTCTTGTGTGTCCAAATACTTTTTGAAGCCAGTGTAGATGTGAACAAGAATCCTAACCAATCATGAACTCCCATCGCTGCTTATTGAACACAGTCATTGTTCAGTTGCCACCCTAGTACAATACATCCGTCTAAATCACAGACTCCCCCACAGACTTAGACACAAAGTCCTCTCTTTGCACTCCTCCATTGCCATTTGTTTCCCCATGTCTTCGTGAGGAATTTTATTCTCTCTGTCTCCATGGAAAGCACTGCCATTTGACCCCCATGAAAAGACCTTTCCGTAATTCTGACCTTTGGTGCTCTTGTGTGGAAAAGACTGGCGAATCACACGCCTGCTGGGTGAATGTCAAGGGGCAACATGGCTAATAAGAAGCTGCACACAACAGACATTTCTACTAACACAATATCTTCATGTTCTTCAAATGAACACATCCAACGGAGTCTCTTAGGATGATGTAATTCATTAAAATAGTGTTTCACACATGCTCTGTGATGCTGTGGATAATGTACGTGTGAGTCTTTAAGCATTTCCACCTAATCTTACGTTTGACTTGAGAGGACCATGAATGAAGTTCTCGTTCAGGTGATATCAGGCCTTTTTTCCTGCACATCTTCACTGACATTGAGAAATGAAACTCAATTTTCCTTTGCTACTCTCCTGAGGTGGAGAGGTCCCACTCTGATATTACACCTGCCTGAAAGCAGATAAGTGTGTGTGTGTGTGTGTGTGTATTGGCTGCCCAGCAGGTAGCTCAGCCCTGATGTTCTAATTTGCGAGGTTGTAAAGGGTTGTAGGAAGCGTTTTCGGGTAAACATATTGTCCTTTATTTTTATTTGTGGTACCGTTGGGTTGGCAGCGAATGCCATGGGGTCTGAAAGCTGTCAAACTTTACATGAATATGAAATCATTTCATAACACTCCATTCTCCCCTATGATCTGATGCTTGGAGCTCTGAGAGATTGCCTCCTATAATAACAATAACTGAGGCTCTACATCACTGAAAGGCTCTGGCTGCCTTTGATGTGAAAAGGAAGATTAAACCGCAGAGCAGCTCCAGATAAAGGCTCAATCAAGAGGCATTTGTTGCCATTCCCTCAGATGAGTAGTAATTGCAGCAGTGGACTCTCATCCTCCCTTTTTTCTCTCTCTAGCTCTCTCGGTTCTCTCTATCTAGAGATAGTAATAGAAATATGTAATATATGTTATATATACAGTGCTGGTCAGAATTATTTGCCCCCTTGGTAATTATGATCAAAGATGGCTGTAAAAAATAAATCTGCATTGTTTATCCTTTTGATATTTAATTTAAAACAATTATTTGCTCCCTTTTATTAAATACTTTTTGCAACCTCGTTTTCCCAAGATAACAGCTCTGAGTTTTCTCCTATAATGCCTGATGAGTTTGGAGAACACCTGACAAGAGATCAGAGACCATTCCTCCAGAATCTCTACAGATCCTTCAGATTCCCAGATCCAAATATCAGTAGTTTTAAAGCTGTTGAGTTAATTGAAAAACTTTTGTCCAGCGATTTGTATGTCAGTGTGGCACAACTGCAAACATGGCTATTTTATTATGAATTATTACACGGCTCTGTGGAATACTAGATTCTGATTGGTTAATCGCCACATCCAGCGGTATGGTATTCCCCGATAACAACCGCTGAAAACAGATAACACAGTCTCATCCAGGTAACTGAAGTACCAGTATTGTGGACTCTCTCTTATTTCATACAAACGCTGCGGCTGCCATTTTGCGACTATTGTTTTGTACATTGTTGGATTATAAGGTAACAAACAGGTACAATTTTAAAACAATTTCATCTCAAATCAGTATCTCTTGTCCCCATAATTATTTATGTTGAGAAATGCTGTGTAATAAGTGGTATGACTGTACCGTATCCCTTAAATGTCTGTCTAGTTTGAACTTTCCGCGCTAGCAACTGCTCTCTCCACAGAAGATTTGTGTTTAAAGACCTAATAAAATATTTCAACTCGGATCAATATTTCGTGTCTAATTATTTACTTGTGTGGCAAGTAGCCGTGTAATAAGCGGGATAATGTATATCCAGCCAGTTGTTATCTCAGAATAAATCCTTTCATGCTGATGCAAGACCCCACTGCTTCACGTTGGGGTCCTGATCACCCTGTCGGGGTTTATTCTGAGGTAACAGCCAGCTGGATGTACATTATCTCTTACTTGACAAGACAATTACAGTAAACATAATGCATCATCCAGAGGACCCCAACTTATCCTTGTGGCAGAGTGACAAGGTTTGTCAATCTCTCTCAAACACTGGTAAAAACGGCTAATTTCAAGTATGGGTAGGTTGGTACAATTTTCATGTCAGGTGGTACAACTACAGTATATACATACCACTATTTGGTTGAACTGCCTTGCATAAAAACAGTCAAAAATTAATTTAAACACGTTGGAATGTTATTTAACAACTGAAACATGTTTAAACGCATTGTTCATGACTCAGAATATGCATTACATCGGTTTTAAAAAGATTTTTTTTAAAAACCTCATGACCCATATATCACATTTCAATCACATTTAAAAAAAACTCCTCATTTCAGAACACCACTGCACACCACTATATCAAACCAATTTCCCAAAGCAGCACTTCTTTCCAGCACAGGCTCAGGTACATCATGAATCCGGTGCCTTTTTAATTAGGATTTTGTTCATCTAGATTAATCCATCTTTAAAACTAATAGAATGCTAATGCAATTAGACCATGTCCACAGAGTTTGATGAATGCACGTCTGGAAAGGTCCACTTCCCTCAAATTTCTCTGATTAAATGGCCTAATGGAATAGGATTCTGAAGTGTTAATCCAACTCGGTTTGACACCCCCACCACAGAGCGGAAAATTAGCAGCAAACAGAGCATGGGCAGAAGTTTAAAGGAACTCCTCACATTTTCGAGAGGGTGACTGCAGATTGGAAAATCTATGAATTTTACATAAATATTTATTTGTCTAGACAATTTATGTACACACATATATATATATGTATATATATATATATATATATATATATATATATATATATATATATATATATATATATATATATAAAGCACATGTGGATTTGTTGGGTCATACTTTTGGAGAACGCATTCGACTGTGTCCCTCGCAGCGTCCTGTGGAGGGCTGTCTGGTCCCTGTACGACCGGAGCAGGAGCTTGGTTCGCATTGCCGGCAGTAAGTCAGACTTGTTCCTGGTGCATGTTGGACCCTTATCACCGGTTCTATTCATAATATTTATGGACAGAATTTCTAGGCGCAGCCAGGGGCCGGAGGGTGTCCGGTTGGAGACCACACGATTTCGTCTCTGCTTTTTGCGGATGATGTGGTCAGGTTGGCCTCATCAGACCAGCACCTTCAGCATGCACTGGGGCGGTTTGGAGCCAAATGTGAAGCAGATAGGATGAGAATCAGATATAGGGTGAGGAGCTCGGTCACTCGGGAGGAGCTCAGAGTAGAGCCGCTGCTCCTCCACATCGAGGGGAGCCAACTGAGGTGGCTCGGGCATCTGTTCCAGATGCCTCCTGGACGCCTTCCCGGGGAGGTGTTCTGGGCATGTCCCATTGGGAGGAGACCCTGGGGAAGACTTACATTTTTGTTTTTGTATATACATTTTTTGTAACGCAACAGTAATTTTTTTTATATTGCTAGTAGAGTTGTCAAACTGTACAGACCATGGCTCCCAGCAGGCCTGGGGAACGCCTTGATTCCCACGGAAGAGCTGGAGGAAGTGTCTAGGGAGAGGGAAGTCAGGGTGTCTCTGCTTAGAATGCTGCCTCCATGACCCAGCCCAGGATAAGCGGAAGATGATGGATGGATATATATATATATATATATATATATATATGTATATATATATATATATATATATATATATATATATATATATATATATATATATATATATATAAAATATATAATGTTTAAATATGAAATATTATACTTAAAAATATTTTTAAAAGTCCAGAGAAGATAAACTAATAATTTTTTTCAATTTTGAATATACTTTATTATTACTATTATTATTAACGGTGTGCCAGTAACCAAATGTTATGAATTCAGTGAAATGTTCATTGTGGGACAGTTTGTTTTATTTCCATTTATCTCATAGCAGTGGTCTGTTTGCAGGTGTTCTTCAGAGCAGGTGTTTTGCCTAAGCTGGAGGAGCACAGAGATATCCAGACCAGACGCAACATTACCCTGTTTCAGGCTGCGTGCAGAGGCTACCTGGCCCGACAGGCCTTCAAAAAGAGGAAGGTAAGTCATCCATACCTAAAAAAAAAAGAATTCATAATTTAAATTATCACAACATGCATACCCCTGGAGCATTTGAGACATTGTAAGCCACCTTTTGTCCTACCGAAATGGAAATGTTTTGTGTTTTTTGAGCATCTGTCCCTTTCTCAATCAGAGCTCTCCATACTTGAGTTCATTTGTTGTGAGGTTTGTCTCTGAGTCCATCAGAATGTCATTGCTGTCTTGAGAAAATCCCTCTGACTGTGGCCTCCTCTGACAGATAACATTCAATCAGCACATCTCCGGGGAAGAAGCCACCTGCCCCACTGCCCTCCATCACAGGCCTTATCGATTCTCCCGACACTGTGTGCCCTACACTCTCGTCTGCCCCTCTCTGTCCATTAATTTTTGCTTTGCCACTCACTCTGTCTCTTTTTGAATTTAAGCCCTTTTATTCTGCCCCGGTGTCTTTTATTTTGTTCGGTCTTCCTTTCAATCTCTGATCCTTTGTGCCCCTTTCTTGCTCTCTTACTTTCACACTCATGCTCCCTTCAGTGGGATTGGCTCAGGATGTGAGGGCTGGTCCTAAAGTTGCCTGTGACTCTGTCTTCTCTTCTAAGAAGACTGGACCCCTGTCTCAGTAAAATTAATGTCATGGGAGGAGGTGGGCTCAATGCAACTCCTCACGCTGCTGTTGGCCCTCGGTGGTCAGCTGTCTTGGCAATACAACTTCATCAACATCCACTTCCTCTTTCAGTATTGCACACAAACAGAGAAGGCTTTTCTTGGTGAGGCTGTTTTCAGTTTACCTCAGAGCTCCAGACAAGAGTCAAGACTGTTAACTGGATGTATTTCTGTAAGTAAAAGGAGTTTGATAAAAAAGGTTTTTTTTTTTTTTTTTTTTTTTGTTTTTTGTTTTTGCTCTTTTGGGCTGTAGTTGCTATCATAGACGTTAGTAGGGGTTGTTTTCTTCCTTTAGATCCTGTGTAGCGTTCTTTTCCTTTTGTTGTTTAGGGCTCCTTGTAAGGCGTCTTTGGTAACACTGATTTGTAGGTGAGCTGCTTTATAGCTGTCGCCATAAAAGAAGTCTTGTGCACTTCTGGTTTTTGTTTGATTTCTTTGACGAAGTTCTTGAGTAAGGACTGTGGCTCGCCATTTGTTGGAGAGTTCACTGTTATTTTCCACTTTCTGTACAATTATTGTCCTCACAAAGAGACTTGTCTGGATGCCTCTGAATCGCAGCGACCTGTCCCCAGAGGAATTTATTTTCTTAGAAAGAAATCTTTTGTCAAGCTTGTCAGAAACCTATGCTTCACGCTAGACTGAGAAATCAGTCTAGGGATTTGTACTAGACTGTTGCTGTTGAAAGCCACCTCATGGGCTGTAACCTCAGATGCCCATGCACTTACAGTACCCACAGTTAAAGGTTGTCAGGTTAGTGACATCAGATTTTTTAAAGATATTCAAGGGATTTGTTTGTGGCTGTTACCTAATTTAAATGCAGACAAGTAGAATTTTAGATTCTGCCATGTTTTTGAAGTTGTTTGGGAAATAATTGTTACATTTAATTTTGTAGTTTTTTTTTAGTTTGCAATCTTCCACGAACTGTCTAATAGATTAAATAAATGTTATCATTTAATTACATATTTTAAAAATATGCATTATTAATATGTATTATCGATGCACTACCATTAAAAATGTGTGGGTTAGTAAGATTTTTGTTTTTAAAAAATCTTTTTTTTCAGCAAAGGTAACATTAAACATTAAATTGTCAAAAGTGACCGTAAAGACGTTTATATTGGAAACAAATCTATGTCAAATAAGTGTTGTTCTCTTGAACTTTCTATCAAAGAATCCTCAAAAAACATGCATCACATTTTCCACAAAAAATAATAAGCAGCAAAAGTATCAGTGCAGCATAATAAAATTATTTCTTAAAATGGCTGCTGAAAATTCAGCTTTGGCATCACAGGAATAAGTACATTTTAAAATATAAAGTTGTTATTTTAGTTTGTAACAATATTTCACAATACAAAATAAATGCAGCCTTGTTGAGCATAAGAGACTTTAAAAACATAAAAAAATCTTAACAACCCCAACTTTTGAATAGTAATGTGTATACAATAGATTATGTGTTAATTTGATCTAGTTCTCATTAGATGGTATCTTCCCTACTGTTGTGTGTTCCCTGGCTGAAATAATCTACAAATGGAACCATTCCTCTGATAATAAATGTCTGGTTATGCAAGACATTGGCCCCTGACCTAGTGATGAAAACAGTCTTAAACAAAATCTCGGTATCATATCCTCTTCCAGATCTAAAAAATAAGTGGAAAGTGGAAGTGGAAATTCCTTAGTGTGTGCTGAAGTCATTTGTGTTGTAGGATGTATTTAACAATGTCGAGACAAGAAGTGTTGAGTTCAATCGTTACGGCAGATCCCTGAGAGACAGACATGTGGGACCAGACCTCCCTTTGCAAACCACAGTTGCCACAATGCAAAATCAATTTGCTTGTTTCTCTCTCAGATCGATAATTGAGGGATCTCAGGACCTTGAAGTGTGTTCCAGTTTTAGACTTATCTAAGAGTGTGTTCTAAGCCCTTAGTCCCTGCAGATTGGGCTCCTTTGAAGCATGCTGGCCTGCTCCTTCCAAATTTCCTTTGACTTTCACTGAAAACAACACTAGAGGGAGCTGGGAATTTCACGAATGCCAATTGTGTGTCTAATTAACTCATTGCCTAAAGACACAAGTTTCATTCCAAGTGTGAACAGGTGCCCTCGCAGTCACGTGTGAGTGTGCTCAAATGTCCTTGTGTTGTTCATACATGCGGATGAATGCCACCTGCTGATCCGTATTCAAATTCACACCAGACACTTGTTGGAGGGGTTGTGGCCGACTTTGTTGGTTTCGCATCCTTACATACGAAACACTTTGTTCTTCCTGCCAGGCCCCAGGGCTCACAGGCACCATTTCTTCCAGACTGCCATTTTAATTAGGAAGCTCTTCCTGATTTTGCCCGTCTCTTGCAAGCTGTTTAGATGGCTCTTTGTGGCATTTGCCGTGGTCAAAGCGTGGCAAATGAGCTGCGGTGCATATGTCGGCCACACGCCGCCTCTGTTCTGTGCCGAAGCTTTCTCGCCGTGACAAATTACACATAGTCCGAATGCAACGCGCGCAGACTCGGCCCTGTTAATGTGCTGAATTGGGCCTGTCTAATTGGGTTTCCAGATAATCCTCTGTTATTTGAATCGTCTCCTGTTCCTGCAGCATGTAAATCTTACGCAGGGTTTAAATCAGCTGCCAAGTAGTATTGAAGTTTAATTAAATTACTCAATGGAGCTTGGGGCTTTTTCTTCTAGCTGCATTTCTACGCAGTCCAAAATCACTCCTCTGTATAGCCTTCTGACAGCCTCATTGAAGAAAATGTGTTTGTTCTTCCTGTGATCAACACCAGTAATGGGTGTTTTTGCTAAGGGTGAGTGTTAATGTCCGCTTGATGAAACAGAGCAGCGTTTATTCAAACTGTGAGTCTAGAGTTGAAATAAGTGGGTTGCACTCTTGAGATGTGTGAGGTGACTCTACATTCATGCCATGTCAGAAATATGAAAAATATAAGCTCTCAATTTCAAAATAATATATGTGTAATATGAGTCGATTCTTTTATTGAATCATTTAAAAGGATTCAAAAGTTTCCGGTTTGAATCACTCTGACAAAGCCTTCGCTGAAAAGCCTATTGTTTTATAATGACTCACTTTTACTGCAAGCTACATGTCAGTGCATAATTTAAGCATGCAGTGAAATTGATAAAGGCTACTCAGTGTAATTAAAAAAAGTTAACATTAATTAATAAAAGAAAATATTGTTTAAATTTAAAATGTATTTATACTTTTATTTAAATATTATTATTATTGCATAATATTACATTTTAAATACCGTACCTTATAATTTTTTAAAAATATATTAGATTATAAAATAAAAAATGTAAATGTTAAAAATACTAGTAAATCTATTAAATATTTCTGGTAACACTTTGAAATAAGGTTAAATTAGATAACTACATTAGTTAAGGTGAACTAACATTTATTGATCTCATATAATGTTGATTTCAACATTTACTAATAGACCTTATTCAGAGCAGCGCCATGACCGGTATAAAACCGAGGCTGTCAGGGATGTGGCTGTGATTTACTGTATTTTTAATGGCACTCGCTGTATAAAGCTCCCTGATTACTTAAAATTTTCCACAGCTCATGTTGTCTGGAGTTTTTGTCTACTGAATCTTATTTTTTGAATATATTTTTGCAGTGTTTTGTCAACAGAACAATCCAAAAGCACATTAAATAACAGTACAACCCACTGAAGAGAATAAGGTCTATACATTGTTAAAATTAAAAGTAGTATCTGTAAATATTCTTTAATGGACCTGAACTAGCATAAGCTAACAATGAAGAGTATTTTTAATAACTAACATATACAAAGATTAATAAATACTGTAACAAATGGATTATGCATTGACTAATGGGACAAATGGTTTGGTCTTTAGAATGATTATACCTCTGTAAACATTAAGAACCCCTGAAGTTTAGAGTCCCACCCTCAGGCTTACTGCGGACCGCACTGGACATCCCGGAGTTGAAAAGGTCCATTCAGAGCTGGTTCCCCCAAGGGAAGCTCTTTGACTGTGGGGCCTTGGGCCTCCAAACACAGGCCTGCTTTTGTTCATCTGGGCTCTGATTGGTTTGAGCTACTGTACTTCACATGCACAAGACCTAAAGACCTGACAATTTCTCACTAGCACAGCAGTGAGAAGCACACACAGTCATAAACACAATGTCCTTGTTTTTCAGATCCAGGACTTGGCAATCCGCTGCATTCAGAAAAACATTAAGAAGAACCGGGGTGTGAAGGGCTGGCCTTGGTGGAAGGTTTTTACCACCGTCCGTCCACTCATCGAGGTTCAACTGACAGAGGAGCAGATCCGCGGCAAAGACGTAAGCACCAGTCCTCTTCACTAACCACTTTAAATGCTGTAAATCGGCATGTCATGTACAGATTTTGCCTTTTGAAAATAGTACAGCTGAATTCAAAGGCCATCTGTGTGGCTTTTAATGCCCCTCTCGGTTTCTCTGCCCCGCGGGGGTCCCTCTCAAATTCAGCTGCATCTCTCAGTCGCACCCAAATCACCCGTCTCTTTGGTTACTGTCTCTGCGGCTTCGCCTCAATCCAAGTGTTTGTAGAGTCCTGTGTGTGTTTGTGTGTGCGGAGAGTGGCAGGGCTGTGTGTATGCATACATTACCTATGTAGCATTCTGGATCAAAAGCAGCTCTGCTTCCCGCAGGGGAGTGCATTAGCATGTCACAGAGTGTGCGTGCGTGCATGCGCGTTTCGTCCGCTGGGCCGCGTCCCGCTGAGTGCTGTGTAGCCATGCAGTCAGGCGTGCTCCTGCGAGAGACAGACGGGTGCTGACACTGCCTCCAAACAGCCTGCTTTTAAAATACAAACACAGAGTCACTATCTCCTCTGCACAAACAGATTTCACAGCTGCAACCGATTGGCTGTATTCTGCAGTTCTCTCAAGTTCGCAAAAGAAGAGTTTTGGGAAGTAGGAGGAGGTTTGCGGTAATAGAGATGCTAAGGCTCCAAACAGGACAGGCTTTCTTCCTGTCTGCCATTCCGTTACAGTTTCTAATTTATCTCACCTGTCTATCTCTATACTTCACTAAATATAGTAACTGTCATTGTGTCTGAATGTGTAATGTCATCAGCTGAATTTCTTGTCATCCTGTCTTCTGTCTGTCTTATTGTGTTTTCTGATTATCTGTCTGTCTTTAGGAGGAGATTCAGCTGCTCAAGTTGAGGCTGGAGAAAGTGGAGAAGGAGAGGAACGAGTTGAGACTCAATAGTGACCGGCTGGAAAGCAAGGTTAGTGTTTAAATTCAATTCAGTTCAGATTCTATTCAAAGAAACTCTTATTGTTTACACAAAATTATCATGCTGATGTCATTTGAGCATATCACAGTTGCATACATAATTGTAGGTCGTTCCATACCAAAGTTTCAGTAATTGATGCCAATGAAAATTCATTATTCTCAATAAGAAATTTGAGATGACAGCAAAAATGAATGGGGTTAAGCTAATTAACATACCCCTTTTATTTAAAAAGTTAAAACAAATTAAAACAATGACAAAATGAATCCAAGAAAAAAATAATAAATAGTTTTTATACAATAATTTATACTTAAAATATAATATATATTTGATTGTAGCAATCTTCAGGGAAGAAGGAGGCGGGAACCGGCGAACAATCAAATAAACTTTATTTAAAATAAAATAAACAAACCAAAATACCGCCAGCAGCCCCTCGCTGACGACTGCTGGCTACCGAAAATAAATATAAATTCCAGCAGCCCCTCGCGGACGACTGCTGGCTAAAATAAAATACAAAAACAAAACACAACTAAAATACAGGCCTGTTCCTCTCTCGATCATCAACGTCGTCGCTCCTCCTTTATGCTTCCGCTCCTCTGTGAGAGATGCGAGACCGGTGTGCTTCACAGGTGTTGCTCATTAGCAATCGCACCACCGGCCTCGCGCCGTTCTCTCACGTCTCTCGGCCGTCCTGTTCGCCACAGTGATATAATAATAACATGTGTAATGTATAATTGATACAATATATATATTATGTAATATTTGTATACAATAATTAAACAAAATTAACTTTTTGTAAAAAAAAGTTAAATTAAAAGGTTACAGCAATATTAAGCAATAGTGCGTTCAAGTTAACATTCAGCTATAGCAAAAAAAAGTTAAGTAAATTAGAATAAATTACTAAATTAAACAACTGGCGCCATCTTCAAGTGCATGATTATTAGATGCAACACATCAATACTTATTAAAGCTGCTAAAGTTATCCAGCTAAGAGCTTTTTCTTGTCAGTATTGTTGTTTACATAATGCAACCAACATAATAAACAGAGGTTTATAGGAATCTTAGATTATATATCTTAGGATATATATCTTTGAATAAATTCATGCTTCATGCATTGTTCTCTAATGTGCAAATCAATATTTTGATCAATAATACATTCCTACATTTATATATGTCCATTTTAAGGCACCCACAATAAAAATTTCTACAAGTTGGTACTATGCATGTTAATATTATATCATTGTACAAAATCACACCTTCACAATACACAGTCACAGACACCTGGACCTCACACCGTCACCATCTTAAGACAATAGCAAAAAGCTATCGTCCCTGTGTGTGAAATGTGTGAGTGATGATATAGATGTGAAGTGTTGCATATGTGTGTGAGATGAGCTCATACACCACTCTAAAGTTTGCATAGAGCACGTGTGCCACATCTAGTTAATGTTTGCTCATCATATGTATGTTTCAGATCACAGAACTGTCATCAGAACTTGCCGATGAGCGCAACACAGGCGAGTCTGCCTCGCAGCTGCTGGAGTCCGAGACTTCGGAGAGATTGAGGCTAGAAAAAGACATGAAGGATCTACAGGTAAACACACACACACACGCACACACACACGCACGCACACACACACACACACACACACACACACACACACACACACACACACACACACACACACACACACACACACACACACACACACACACACACACACACACACACACACACACACACACACACACTTCTGAACAGAGATAGAGTTTGAGTTTATGGTTTTCTGTAAGGAATCTCCTCATGCCTGAAATAGATATTTTCCACCAAAACACAGACAATGCAGTCCATGCAGCAGAGCGTGAGCCGTATACAAATTTGTCAACTCATATTAAATATCCATGTGAAAGACCGTGTGTGTGTGTGTGTGTGTGACCAAGAGACTGCAGGTATTTGTCTCTGTATGCCTGGTGTGTGTGTGTGTGTGTGTGTACAGTGTGTTTTTATGTCTCTTAGGCTCAGGGTTGCCTGTGTGAGCAGATGGTCTGGACATTTCCCTGTAGAACAGTGAGCTGATGTGCTCTGTGTCTGTGTGTGTGTTTGCGTTTGCGCTTCAGGCCAAGTTTGATGCTATGAAGAAGCAGATGGAGTCTATGGAGATGGAAGTGATGGAGGCACGGCTCATACGTGCATCGGAGCTCAACGGGGAAATGGATGACGATGACACCGGTGAGTTTGTGACATCACTTCCTGGACAGAGCACAATTGGAATAAAATGCATAATGCGATCTCAGTAAAGGGATTCCCTTATGATTGCTGAGCTTTGAGCAAAAACTATCAGAGCCTTCCTGAATCATTTTGGCAGAATTGAAGGGTTATCTGGGAGGATTTCCATGAGTTTGATGGCCCATGACTCTCTGGTGTGGGGTAGAGCTTCAGGTGTGCTGAGCGTTTCAGTGTGCCACCTCCAGACAAATGAGAAAATAATCTGTAGCGTCAGAGCTGCTGCTCCTCATTAAGCTGTTTATATGGAAATGCCAGGGGGCAGTGAAAACACCAAACATGAGCTCTCTCTCCGTCTCTCTCTGTCTCTTCTGTTTCTGGAACTTTCTGTGAAGAGGGAAAATGATCTGTCTCATTACAATGCAATAACTATAATAACAATGCAAAGTCTCATTATTCTTTTTTTTAAAAGTATTAGATACACAAGTCCATGTCCATTGCTTTGAGATACTGTTAGATACTGTATATAAACTATTATCTAACAAAAAACTAGTATGAAAAGTAGGTACTTTTAAACATATATCAACTATCTTTTTTGTTGTTTTTGGCCCATCTCCCCTCAGAAGGTTTTTACCATCTTGACTGAATATTGCCAAATATAAAACTTTTATATTAGGCTTATATTTAGTTAGTTAAAAAATACTGTTGCCCACATTTTGAATGCAATCCAGTTAATGTGTGAATTTGTTAATGTGAAGTGTTTTTTAAAATTGCAATGCTGACAATAGGTAAATCATTTGGACCCTTTCTACATCATGATGTGAAGAGTAAATCATTTCATTATTTTTACAAATATTGTAGTGTTGACTGTTGATTGGTTGAACTTTATCAAGCTTAATAGTTTAAGCTTGATAAATGCACTGTTACCAAAGTTATTGTAAGAATAAATGATCTTATTGGAAATATATGAGGATAGGGTATAATATAGGGTACAAAAATTGCAAATGTCATAGCAAATTAATAGAAAATAATACTGTCTGGCTGTGCTTTGTTTTCAGTTTACTTTGAAGATCTGAGGCTGGTGATCAATATTTTAAGTACTTTCTTAAACTATGAATTTATTGAAAAAGATAAATAATCACTTCTTTTTGAGCAACGTGTTCTCTGTGAAAGCCTGAGCGTGATAATACTTATAATCCTATTCTTAGAATCACTGCTGTCATGAACAGAACTCATTTTAAATCACATGTCAGACTGGTAAGGGCTTGTTCTCACCTCTGTCACACACAGCTGATCTATGAGACTTAATGCTAAGGGATGAACATTTGATTTATTCCAGTTTCCAGCGATTACAGTACGTTCTGTAAGGGTAATGTGGCATGGACAGCTTCACTCTGCATATCTAAAGCCACCTCTCATATCTATGTTTCAGAGAGTTTCATTGGATCTGCTTTGATTTATTAACTTGTGTGTATTTGCTTGTTTCCAGTTTATCAGATATCTTTTAAATTCACAGAATGGGTTTCTGTGTGAGCCACAATCAAAAGGATTGTCGTGAAATGTCCCTGGCAGTGATCCAGAGTTTACACCTCGGCTCTCTTCAGGGAATGACCACAGACTAATCTGGCCCATAGTGTTTCACCTTGAAAATCATATTGCAATTATGATGCCAAATAATGTGATTTTAACAGCGTTATGATAAACATCTGACATTTAAAATTGCACCGCCAAATTCAAGTGCACTGAACCTGTTGAGATAGAGTGCTTGGACTATGTGCAGTAGACAAAACAGAGTGCCGCCACTTCGCTTTGAAGCACTGACATATTTATTTAATTAAATCGCAGCAATATGCGGTTTAGTAATCACACAAGGCCGTCTCAGAATGAACTGTGCGGCCTTAATCATCACTAACTCCTTTGTTCAGGAGGAGAATGGAGGCTGAAATATGAGAGGGCCATCAGAGAGATCGAGTTCACCAAGAAGAGACTCCAGCAAGAGTTTGATGACAAACTAGAGGTGGAGCAGCAAAACAAGAGGCAGCTGGAGAGAAAGGTTAGGGCATCTTACAAACACACACAAAAAAATGTTGCACTTAAATGCTAACAGCTCAGGTCCTTTTGCCAGTGCCTTCAAGTCTGTCAACTAGGGATGCACAATATCAGATCCATATCTGTTACCGCCGGCTTATATTATTTTAGACATTTTATTTGCCGTTATTTGATATTTAATTGCACATGCTCATATCCTCTATTTTTACATTAGTCTTTAGCAAATCTCAAAACGAATAGCTTAACATTATAATGTTTTGATGCCTAAATTCTCTTACAGCATTTAAAGCAATTGATTTTAGTTCTGATATTTTATTTTAGTTTCATTTAGACAAGTAGTATATTATTTTAATTTCACCCATTTATCGGTAATCAGCCATAACATGAAAATAATTATCAGCTTATTGGTATTGTACAGAATTGTAATAAAAGTGCATCCCTGCTGTTGACTTTATTCTACCAAGCTAACACACACATCATAAAGACTCAGACTTCACTCGTATTGTCAGTGTGGTCCAACACAACAGCATGTACTGTCTCAAACATGAATGTATTAGCTGAAACACACACATCTAGACAAGACGCACACTGGATGGACAGATCCACCTGTACATACTCACCGAGAATCTGTGTGTTTAGCTGACGGACCTGCAGGCGGACAATGAAGAGGTGCAGCGTGTGGCTCAGCAGCTGAAGAAGAAATGCCAGAGACTGACAGCCGAGCTGCAGGACACCAAACTGCACCTGGAGGGCCAGCAGAGTCGCAACCACGACCTGGAGAAGAAACAGCGCAAGTGAGTCAGACCAGATATTGGATAATTATGCCTCTTTATGGTCCTTTCAGTCACAACAGGATGTGTAGTAGTGTTAAATAAAATAAAAAGTCCAGTTTTAGTCAATCAAAAGCTTATTTTAGTCATGCTGCATAATGGTTAAACTTATAATCACAATTATTTTGCCCAAAACTGTAATTTTGTTCACTGATCACGATTGTCATTTGAGATTTTTTTTTTTTGTTGCATTTCAAAACAATGTCAACTCATACGCATGTTTTATTTTATTCACTAATTCATCTATTTTCCTGATTTATATAAATCAACACACACTCTACATTATGGTAAAAAACTGGTAAAACTCAAAAACTTCTCTCAAATGCTAAAATCGTGCAATTCTTAATAGTAATTCTATTAATTCTAAAATTATGTTCAAGGTTTTTTTTATTAAAACAGCAAAAAATATTTTGTGTTTTCACATAGAGTTGAAAATAAGGTGCATTTATTTTGCTACCTGTGGTAGTCATGTTGTATGTTTGTTAAACAAAGATGTTTCTAGACATTATTTCAAACTTTATTTTTTAAATCATACTCTATACAGACTGCAAACTTGCATTCACACCTCGAGGAAAGTATGATTTCTTTTGCAATGGCCCTGAAGATTCAGCCGCAGGGGAAAGAAACATGACACAGGGAACCTTCTAACTTAAAATAATAATTTTAACAGGATTCAAACTATGCAGCTTAAAGAGTTAGTTCCGCAAAATATAGTGGCATCTGCAGGAGGGGCGACACTGTACTACAAATATGTTTACTCAGCCACTAAAAATAAGCATGGATTCAAAGAATTCTTGTTAAATTAAAGTCACAATTAATTGGAAAATATTTTTTTTTACCCTAACTCTAGTATGTTAAACATTTTCTAGTATGTTCTGATAGGTTGTGATTTCATTGTTTCAACATATTTTAGAGGATGGTTGAATTAATTGACAATGGATATGTGACGCTCCTTGCCTGATTTGGACACGGTTTTAAGGCCCGTTCACACCAAGAACGATAACTATAAAGATAACTATAACAATAAATATTTGCGCCCACACCAACAGACAATAAAGTTCAGTTTATTATAAAAGTATGTGCTTAAGTTATGTTTTCTACTGCTTTAAATGCTCAAGTTCTTTAACGCTGGGTGGAATACTGATTGACTGTCAATGTTTTAATCATTCATCTGAAAAAAGAAAAAGAAAACATTCTGAAAAGATTCCAGCGGTATTGCTCCTGTCAGTCGTTATCGTTACAGTTGTGGTTTGGTCTTCCCTATTCTCATAGAATTAGAATTAGTTGTAAAATTTTTTGGTTTGTTAATTCCTGGTGTGAACAAGTAGCTTGGTTAAAACCAGACCCTTCTCAGTCGTATCTGAGTTAGGGGCTGGGGAAGGTTCATTCACAGCTCATTTCCAAAGGGGCGTCACCAACGGACGTCGCTCAAATGCCTCTGTAAGGAATTGCATAGACCTTAAAACCAATCAGATCGATCGTCATCTTGTAAAGCCCGCCTCAACGTTTGTGATTGGTGCCTTGATTTGGAAAGATTGGAAATGAACTTGAATGGGCTCTTCGCCAGACTAACTTGCAGAGCAAATCTAAATTTGCCGGAAGTTCGTCTGGGTTTTCCCAGGCTAGTGAACAAGCCTTAAGAGTAGCCAAAGAGTGCCTCAGAAACCAGCATCTCAAAATGAAACATGAAACAACATAAGAGACTATCATTCCTCTTAGCGGCAGGCCCTGAGCGAAGCGGCGGTGGTTAATCTGCGAAGGTGATGTGGCTAAGCCTTTTTAGACTCTTGAGTAAACAGTCGGAGGTCGTGCCTGTCAGTGCGGACGGCATGTGTGAAAGTCCACTCTAAATGTAATGATCGGTCTGAGGCTCAGGGTGATGGCAGATTTAGCCAAAGGGAGGTATAGGGGGAGGGCAAGTAGAGCGGTCCTTCAATTCTCTATGGGGCTAGGATTAACACGAAGAGTTGCATAAGACTCATTTATGGGAT
This sequence comes from Siphateles boraxobius, assembly GCF_051911475.1. Classification (NCBI taxonomy): domain Eukaryota; kingdom Metazoa; phylum Chordata; class Actinopteri; order Cypriniformes; family Leuciscidae; genus Siphateles; species Siphateles boraxobius. The sequence continues at coordinate 25,666,768 of NW_027509186.1, read as the reverse complement.
CATAACTGGGCCTCTGAGAGAAGGGGGTGGAGAACGAAGGAGAAAACTATAAAAAGAGGAAAAGAATTAACTGATTTGGCCCAAAGCATCACGACTTCCCCCTCCTCACACATTGTTTCCCACTTACAAGTTAACCCAATCACAATGTTTTCCCCTAATGCCCCTCCTGACACACACGTCACACACAATACTGTAAGGCTTAAAGGAGTTTTAGTTTCTCAACACTCTGCTATGCTTGGCTATTTTAGGAAAAGCAGGTATGTTTTTTTTTTATGTTTTTTTTGTCATTAGACTTGTGTTTTGATTATAGTGTGATTAGAAATTAGCGGTTGCCTTTAGTTATTGCTTTGTACACAATTTGACTAATGGTCAACTAATATGGGTTTTTTTCAATTAGTAACACCAATATAATAAAATCAGATGTAATCACGATATGCTGATAATTCAATTGCAGATTAATTCACTTTTATTAAAGTTGAAATTAGAAAAAATCCCATCTATGTTCACTGCTAAAACATTATTTTAAAAGGTTTTGCCAGCCTCGGCAGTGTGTCTTGTTTTTCTTTAAAAAAAAAAAAGATTTCTATTCAGAGTATGCAGGGGGGTATGCATTTCTTTGATAAATAATAATCTTAAAAGAAATTATCAATTGACATTGTTTTCTGAAGAATTTGTAACTGTCTGCTTGGCTGGTGAAAGTGATAGTTTACCCAAAACTAAAAATTCTATTATCATTTATTCTCACCCTCATGTCATTCTTAAACATTGTCTTTCTTCAGTGAAACATAAAATAATAAGATATTGTAAGAAATGGCAATGGAAGTTTGGTTACCAACATGCTTCAAATTAATATCTCCTCTTGTCTTCCTCAAAAGAAAGAATGTCATACCAGTTTGGAACAACATAAGGGTGAATAAATAATGTTTTGGGTGAAAAATCGCTTTTGCTTTTGTCACATAATTGGCTGGTGCATTAATGTCAAAGTGGCAATGGCAAATATTATGGTTGTAGTTTTTTACATTTACATAATTTTATACAAAGTGACTTAAGTATGAGGAGCATCGCAAACAATCAAGCACTTTATCATATGAGCCAACAGTATTTGACTGTACACATGGCCACGTTTGAAGTATAAGCTAAATTGGTATAAAAAAAATGAGCTGAGATAATTTTTATACATTTATTGTATATATTTAGTATCATAGGAAGTGCCATTATGGTTGTAGTCTAGTTAAGTGCTTGTGGAATCAGTTATAATGGTCTCAGCAGATTTGGTGGAAGATTGCAGCTGGTTCCACCACATACTGTAGGAACAGAGAGTGCAAAGCCTCTAGAAAATGACTTTGCACCTTTGTTTCCTCTTTCCTGATATTAAGCTTGTTGACCATGTGTTTTTTATACATGCAATGTCTGCAGGTTTGACTCGGAGCAGACTCAGGCTCAGGAGGAGGTGCAGAGAGAAAAGAGTCAGAGGGAGAAGCTGAGCAGAGAGAAAGACATGCTGACCGGGGAAGTGTTCAGCCTTAGACAACAACTGGAGGTCAGCAACCTCTTTTATATCATCCTCCTTTGTTGTCTCTCACTCACAGACTTTTCTTGGCTGTGATGCACATGTGTCCGTGTGTGCCGAGTCCAGACTATGTTGTTCTAAATGAGTTTTTCCTCTGCTCTCTCAGGATAAGGATCTGGAGATATGTGCTGTCAATCTGAAGCTGGAGCAGTTGGAGGTGGAGCTTCAAGATCAGAACTCACAGGATTCAAAGGACGAGGCGTCATTGGCCAAGATTAAAAAGCAGCTTCGTGACCTCGAGGCAAAGGTCAAAGATCAAGAAGAAGAACTCGATGAGCAGGCTGGAACCATTCAGATGCTGGAGCAGGTAATCATTTCATGAGAATAAGGATATATACTTTGGATTGAGCTGACTGATGTTTAATGTATTATGTCTTGGAATGATGCATATTCTCCATGCACACAATTTTCACCTGTCATGCGTAATATGCTAATTTATGTAGATTCAGCTGATGCGTCGTTATGAAGAAACTGTCAATACTTACAGTCTGCATACATTATAATAATAATTAAGAAGAGTTTATTGGCCTGTGCGGCAGAGTTATTTTGCATGGGCATCTGTATGCACATGTCGTATGTTCAACTGTGTTTGTATTCAATGAGATGTTGATGTTGTGACCTGCAGGCCAAGCTCCGTCTGGAGATGGAGATGGAGAGACTGAGACAGACGCATTCGAAAGAGATTGAAAGCAAAGACGACGAGGTGGAGGACATAAGACAGTCCTGCAGCAAGAAGGTACGATACATCCACCAACCACTATACCATAAAAACTGCTAATAGTCACTGCAACCTTTGGCATGTTAGCATCATTGTATGCGTCATTGCATCATTGTCTTTTTATTATTTCACACTATTTTTTATATAAATATAAGCATTCTTTCTTCATTTCTTTCTTTTCTTTTTATTTCTTTCTTCATGTTATTATGTAAATGCTAAATAATATAATTAGCTAATATCCTGTGCAATTATTTTGTGAAGCTGCTTATAAATATTGTAAATTATTATTATTACTATTGTTAATGATTTCCTTTTATTTACAAACAGCTCTACTATAAATGCACACTGAGGATATTAGCTCTTAAAATAATATTAGTGTTAGGTAATATATGTGTGTATACATTAATATTAATCTTATAGTACAGTAAATATTAGTCTATAGGAAAATAATATACACCGTACACCATAAAATAAAATGCATTACTATATTAACATTTTTTTTTTCAAATTATTTTATTGTAATATCATAAATGTAAAGGAACTTTTGAGTCAGAATCTTAACAAAACATTTTTTGTTATGTTTAGATCACTACAAAAATATGTTGATATCTCAGAAAAATCTTTTTATGATGTCAAAATCACAAGAAAATTAAGTTTGTATGACAATTATGAAGAACCATTACATAAAAATGCATGGCCTCTCTAGCTCCCATACACATTCAGTCAACTTTTCACTTTAAGTACAAGTCACCAGTTAACACCACTAACTACACTTTCAGAATACTTTACAATTGGTTTCAGAAGTTCAAGTGTGTTCAATTTATAACATTTTAATTGCTGATGTTCAGTTCTTATGCAGAGCCCGCTTTGCCTCCTGTACAACATAAATAAACAAGACATATTCGGCCATGTGTTGAATAAGAATTTTCATTCAGCGTTGTTCAGCGCGCAGCTCTTGTTGCAGATAGCGACTTCCCATTTGTAGAGTGTCTTTGCCGCGGAGGTGCAGATAAGCTGAACTCATTGAGTTTTGTTTTGATGTATAATTCATGTGCCCAATTTTATTTTCCTCACGTATATTTCACCTTTCCCTCCTCTCCACTTAACCAATCAAGCTGCCAGTACAGTGCATCCTATAATTACCCTTCTTTCTCACGACCGAGTCCCTTGACTGACACTTGTAGATGCTCAGAAGCATCTAAAGACACATTTAGGGGATGTGTTTATATGTCTGGAATGACTGTATATGATTGGATTGACTCTTCAGGGTAAACCTACTTCACAAATGCCTTCCATGATGTTCTGTTACTGTGTTTTGTTTGTGTGAATAGCTCAAGCAAATGGAGGTGCAACTGGAGGAGGAGTATGAAGAAAAGCAGAAGGTCTTACGGGAGAGGAGAGACATGGAAGCCAAGCTGATGAGCGCCCAGGAGCAGGTACTGCACTCATTAAACTTGCTATAGAACTAGTCAAGCTTTGAAATATGATGATTTAATATATGCGGTATGGTTTTGGTTTTGAAATGGTTTTGTAGTTTTTGAATGTTCTATTCATCTGAGTAGAAAGAATCCTATTCAGAACTGTATCAAGGTTTTGTTTCCACAAAATTCAGCACAACTGTTTTCAACATTGATAACAATAAGAAATGTTTTTTGAGCAGTAAATCAGCAGAATGATTTCTGAAGGATCATGTGACACTGAAGACGGAGTAATGAATTTAAAATAGAAAACGATGATTTTAAATTTCAATAATATTTTAAAATATTACTGTTTTACTGTGTTTTTGGTCAAATAAATACAGCCTTGGTGCGCATAAAATACTTTTTTTTTTAAAAACATTGACATTTTTGGACATTTAAAATGAACATCTTTCTGTAAATCATGGACCAAAAATGCTAATTACTTTTTTTGCACTCTTTTTGGGTACATCCTTTTTTTTTTTTATCAAATCAAATGTCTACTCTAAGGAACATGTCCCTTCCTCTAATACCAAATGCAACAGACTAACAGATGCAAGCAGCAAATAATGATAGAAAATAATGTTCATGGCATAAACTAAAGGCCATTGATTGACTTTGGTTTGTCTTTTTTTTTAAGTTGAAATATTTTCAAAATCACAAAAAAAAGGTTGCGTTACCTAAATGAAATATAAAACATTACGTTTCAAATATGAACAAAAATATTATTCTGGTAAAGGTTATGTTCTGTCATTAAAAAATGTATTTTCTTTGTATGTTTCCTCAAAGTAACAGTTGCTAAACTCAACCAAAACCATCATTCCTAAGATTCAGTGTGAACAACATGTAAAGATAATATAAACTGTCTTTGGTGTTTTCAGGTGAGCCACAGAGATGTGGAGACAGAGAAGCGTCTGAGGAAGGACCTGAAGCGCACAAAGGCCTTGCTGGCTGATGCCCAGATCATGCTTGATCACCTGAAGAACAACGCTCCCAGCAAGAGAGAGATCGCTCAGCTCAAGAACCAGGTGTGTCTCTCAACTCCCCTGGGCCCGTGTCAATAACACATCATACATGAGGTCCAGTAGTAAACATACATTTCATTTTCGTGTGTTTGCATGTGTGCTCTTTACAGCTCGAGGAATCAGAGTTCACATGCGCTGTTTCGGTCAAGGCCCGAAAGTCAATGGAAGTAGAGATCGAGGACCTCCATGTACAAATGGACGACATATCAAAATCCAAGCAGGCGGTAAGTCTGTCTGTGTTTGGTAAAAGAATAACTCTTGATTTTATAGATTTTTTTTACTTCTTTTACATCAGAGTCAGAGGCATGCATAGACACAGACACCACCTGTCTTCATCCACCATAGGTGGCAGCCAGGATGTCGTTTCAATTATTTACCAGGGGGAAATGATTTCCGCCCATAATGGCACATTTCCGATCCCGGCTCTAATTCGAACAGGATGTATCGCTGTGAAATACATTACACTTTAATAATTCTGACATTGATTCAGTATTATTTAAGCGTGGAGAAAATTGTGTAATTGTGTCTTCACTGTAGCCTGTTATGAAGCGATATCAGGAGAGACGGATGCAGCCAAATTCTGCAGATGCTGTTCCCCTGTAGCTGTCTCCATATTGTTTTCTTTTTTTTGTCATCGCCGCCTGTCATATTTGCTCTGCTCTCTGGAGCAAGAGACACTCTGACAGAAGGGTGCGGTGAACATTTTAATTTTCTATAAAGCCGTTGCCATGCTGAAGCATTGTTTTGGTGCAGTCGGGTGATTTTGTGGCTATTTCTAAAACTGTCTCTCTTCTGAATATTTTTATTGATTAGCAAGAGCGTGATAAATGGTCTGGTCATGATCACTGTCTGATTAGCTTCAGGTCTGTCTGACACCCCCCTCCCCCCTGGGAGATCATGGATTTCCACTAGAGGATTTGAAGGTGCCTCAGGTTTGATACAATACACTTGCCAGACAGCATTTAACGGTGTGGAATGGATCTGCACAGAAAAAAGGTCAATGTCTTTTATTAGTGTCTTGTGTTAACGTATAATGGAAAACAGGATTTTCATTCATTTGTACTCATACTTCTGCAAAAAGCCAATCCATGTATATATTATTTATGAAAACTTGAAAAATGGGTTATTGAGAAATCATCGTAATATTAATGTCATAAGCACAAGCATATTATCATATGACCACAATTTACACTACCATTCCAAAGTTTGGGATCAGTAAGATTTTTTGGTTGTTGTTTTTGAAAGGTTTCTTATGTTCATCGAGGCTGCATTTATTTGATCAACAATACAGTAAAAGCAGTAATATTATACTGTGTATATTATATTAGAACTTATAATATAAACACTCTAAATTAATTAACTGTCACTTTTGGTCAATTGAATGTGTCCTCGCTGAATAAAATACTTGCTTAAAAAAATCTTTAAAATGGTAGTGTACATACAGCTAAGGTAATTTTCAGATTCAGAGATACAGTATTAAACAATCATAAAATAAGTCATTTACATATAGAAACCGATGTTGGGTCAGAGAGGATAAAAATGATTGTTTTTGATGCATGTCATGGAAACAAGTGCAAATTGTAGAATATAACCCATTTAATATTAATTTATTTACATTGGTTTGTGAAAGAGTGTGTGAAAAAAAAATGCAAGCTGCCTACATGAGGATGATTTTTCACTAAATCATTTAATTTCCTGCTTTTATGCTCAGTAGTTCATTGGTAATGTGTGATGTCTACATTTTTTGCTTTTACTAAAACATTTGAAAGATACTCCTCGGAGATTAGCTGCCTGTATTGTTGAGGTAATTATAATTGAATAGAATTAGACCTCTGATACTGTTTGACAGAGCAGGCAGTGAAGTGTTCGTCTCTAATTGGGAGATGGTGCTGTGTTCTCAGGGATTTATACAATGCAAGCAGCTACTGTTTAGTGACAAGGTGACAGGAAAATGATCTCTTTAAGGAATCAGGAGACTGGCTTTCAATTTCAAATTATCCAAAACACAAAGTATAGCGTTATAAATGTTAAATTAAAGATATGAAAAACTTTACTATATTTACGATATTGATACCTGTGGAAACATGTCATCACAATCTGTGAAAAGAGTCCATTAACCTAAATGATTATTCAAAAATTAAGTTAATTTGTGTGTATTTCCTTGGTCTTATTGTACTCACGAACCAATCATTCCCTGATGCATAAACCAAAGACACTTTTAACCTGAATATCCCCAGAAGTGCGTTGTATTATGAAAGTAAAATGGGTTGTGAACTTGCCAACATGTCTAGCATTTCTATCGGAGTTTTTATTTTAATTTGCAATCATACTTGTTTTTGTCTTATTCTATTGTTTGTGTCCTGTGCAGCTTGAGGAACAGCTGAGTCGTTTGCAGAGGGAGAAGAATGACCTGCAGTCTCGCATGGAGGAGGACCAGGAGGACATGAATGAACTCATGAAGAAACACAAAGCCGCCGTTGCCCAGGTAACTCTCTCCAGCACTCTGTCTCTGTCTGTCAGAGAGCTGTACAGAGCTTTTCTCTCATCATCACACACAGAGTAGATGTGTCTGTACATGTACATTTAAATGTTTTTGTAATTTGTATCATGGAAGTTCAATATGAATGTTATTTTTTTTTTTTAATTGCACAATCAGGTAGAATTTTTTTAAAATAGTATTTTACGAATATATACATTTTAAATAACAGTATTATTATCGAGCTTATGGTATATGAAAAGTGATTTAAATATTTATTGTTGGTATATTCATTAATTTATACTATATACTATTATATATTATTATACTATATATAAATATATATTCCAGAATTTAAGGTCTCTATTCATGTGTGAAAATGATTCTTCATGCTACCTCCTAACCATTCTTTCACTATTCAAGCCTGATGAATCTTGACATTGTCATCCCTGCATGGTTGTTTAAGAAATGATAAGCTACACACTCCATCAATTAGGGTTAGAAGAACTGTTGCCAAACATATAACATGCTACAAACATAATAATCACTGCAATAATGATCCAATCATAGACTCTTTAGCATCTGCCTATTTAAATCCAAACAGAAACTTTTTTTGGCCGTGCAGTGTGTGTGTGTATATATATATATATATATATATATACACACACACACAGTAACACACTATTATAAATTTAGGGATTATTTCACACTGCAAAATAAAAGCAGTGTGTACTACTTATTGTGTTGAATATTTAACAGGTTACAGCATTCACAGCAATAACAGTGCTATTGCATAGCAGGAGCAGCGTGAAACAAGCATAAAAAGCATTTTTGTTCACAGTTTTGTTGTCCTTTTCAATTATTTCTTTTTTGACACTGAGCGTATTGCATGCAACATCATTCCAACATATCTGACATTTTCCAGTTTGATTTATTGCTGTTTCTCAGCAACATACTTCCATCATAGAAATCAAATCTACAGCATCATTTAGTGTGTGCAGATAGACCACTCTGTATTTCTGCGTTTTATTGGTCGTTCGTGCCAGTGGGAAAGTGTTGCTGGAGCGATTGTCATTCATTTGAGTGTGTGGGTTGATTGTCATTAAGAGTGTTTTAAACACAGCATGCTGCAATGGCAGCTATGTAGAGAAGAGGTTTTGTGTCTCCACAGATTATAAGTAAACAGATCCTCTCCAATGGAACAGCCTGTTCCCTTGGGTTTACTTCAACTCTATGGTTCATTTATGGGTATATCAGGTTTTAAAATGCAGTCACATTCATACTTGACGCATTCAGATTCCATTTGAGGCTCCATTTCACTCATGCTTCTGTTAACATGCTATTTATTGCTGCCATTTTTTGTGAGATGTCATTAACAGACCATAAGATTGCTTGTCTGTCAGCAGCTAAATGGTTAGCCATGTGCTGTAAGATATATCACCAAAATAACATGCCATCATGCATATTTGCCCCTTCCTCTGTGCATTGCTTGCTGGTTTTTCTAAATAGTAAATGAAATACTGCATGTCCACTTTTTAAACAATGAAATAGATGAGTTGTGGTGAATTTTGCTGTATACAATCATATGAATTTTTCATACAAACAGAAAATGTGCATACTTATGGATCATGTATATAGCATAAACATAATGTTTAGATCACTTCAAGTAGATGAAAATAAAGGAATTGTAGGTTTCAGATTATATATCCTATGGTGTGTGTAGAAGACTCTGACCCCTCTGTGGTGTGTTCTTGTACAGTCCTCACAGAACCTGGCCCAGATCAGTGACCTGCAGGCCCAGCTGGAGGAGGCCATGAAGGAGAAACAGGACGTCCAGGAGAAGGTGAATTCACTTTGACATTCAAATGGAAATGCATATTCACAAAGTTAAGGTGCTTAAGGTCAAATTTATTTGCACTGCAAAGTTACAACATCGAGATAATATTCAGACTCTTCCTCTTTGAATAGCAGGGCTCTCAAGTTTTGAAGACAGGCTAGAGTGACATTCCTTTTTTTTGATTGGCTGATAAGTGGCAGACTCGACTAAGATCTCCAGGGGTGACGCGCTGGATTCCTGCTGGTTCCATAGTGAGAGCGGCGCGGCCAGAGAAATTTTGGGCTCTGCGGCATATTAAATATATTATAAATAGTTTTTCCGCGTGAGAAATACAATGTGTGGCGGGAGTGTGTGACAAAAGACCGAAATGAGTGTCTGTCATACTCAATGCGTGGCACTTGAGAGCCCTGGAATAGTTTATTTTTTCATAAGCTCAAGATCAGGCTCCACCCTTTCAAGTGCTTACTCTTGTATGAGATCAAGGTCTGACTCCGCCCTCTGAGCTTTGGACTCTGTAATGAGATACCATCAAACCCACCTCTCTAAGAATTTAATGATAGGATCAGACACTGAATAGACTCCTCCCCTCTCAGCATTTGATTATTTAATAATAGAATCAGACTCCGCCCCATCTCAGCATTTGAGTCTTTAATGATTGGATCAGACACTGCAACTCATGATAGAAATAGACTCTTCCACTCTCAGCATTTGAGTCTGTAATAATAGGATCAAACTCCGCCCCTTTCAGCATTTGAGTCTTTAATGATAGGATCAAACTCCGCCCCCTCTCAGCATTTGAGTCTTTAATGATAGGATTATTTCTTTGAAGAAAAATTCAAAGGTCTCAAATCCATTATTCAAACACTAGCACCATGTGTAATTAAGTATCAGAGCCTCTATACTGGTTTGAACTGGGTTTGACTTATCACTTAATGTAAACCGGCAGAGATATTTAAAAGGTTGATAAACCATGTAGGCCTTGTTAGAGACACCCCATGGAGGTGAGGGGCTTTTATCAGCAGATAATAGTTAAATTCAGCTGTTCAAGTTAGGATTTCAGTAAAATACAAATTACTTTTGTTTTTCCCAGTGTATGTGTGAATCCTCACTCTGTATGTGTGTGTTTGGCAGCTCACGGCCCTGCAGAGTCAGCTAGAGTTCCAAGAGCAGTCCATGGTGGACAAGTCTCTGGTCAGCCGGCAGGAGGCCAAGATCCGTGAGCTCGAGACCAAGCTGGAGTTCGAGAAGACACAGGTCAAACGCTTGGAGGTAAATTGGCAGGATGCATGTGTTTATGGGGGCTGAGTAGGCTGGGTGCTGGAAGTGTCAAAAGGTCAGTGCGCAGGCATTGAAGTGTTGGATAAGGATAAAGTTAATCTACACACCCCAGGCCTCTCCTCATTTTCCCACCGCTTCATAGACCTTTAACCCTTGTACAAGAAGTGTGTTACAATTCTCTAAAAAGATGGCACTACAAATTAAATGTGGATTATTTCTGTCCCCTCTCTGTGTTTTTCAAATCGACAGTGCCAGCCCCCCTTTTAGAGAGGAAATCTACATTTCATTTCATGTCTGATATATTTTGTTGCTGGAGGCAGCAGGTCATCTGTTTTTGCATTGTACACAGCTAGCGTAATTAAAATGTGTTTTCTCTAATGCACATTATTTCAGTGTTTTGTTTTGTTTGATTTGATGGATTTTTTGCTCCTTAAGTGACATTTTCCAGCAGCCAGTCCTCTTCACCATTCATCTCTGTTGGGTGCTCCTGCTCACCTGCAGAATTACAATTGGCACTCTGCACAAATTACAAACGTCTACTGCGCCCACAGCAAAATCTGTCAACAGAAGTGCTTTGAAAAGCGCTATTATTACTGATTTGTTGGACATATAACTCATTGGGCAATGTTATCTCTAGGGGCAGCTTGTTTAAACCATGCCCATTCGTAGCTGTAAAGAATCTCTGTTTTCCTAATATGTAGTTATTTCTGTTTCCATGCTAGTCTGCAGCCCACCTTTGGTGTGAAAAATCACAGATAAGTTGCTATGGAAGTTATTTGGAGTTTCACACCATATGCATAGCTTGACAATCTTGCATATATCAGCGCTAGACTTGCTAGATTTGGTAAACAACCAAAGTGGGTTCAGAAACACGCGATAGTGCATGTATTGCTGCATATATGTGGTAAATAAATGATTGCATCTTCTTCAGAGTCTTGTTGCGAGGCTGAAAGAGAATCTCGAGAAGTTGACTGAGGAACGAGACCAACGCAGTGCCAGCGAGAACCGGGAAAAGGAGCAGAACAAGCGTCTCCTCAGGCAGATTCGAGACATCAAGGAGGAGATGGCCGAGCTGGCCAAGAAGGAATCGGAAGCCAGCCGCAAGAAACACGAGCTGGTGAAGGGCCTGATCTGCTGTTCTGTTTCACTGATGTTCTCATTCTGAAGTGTCTTAAAGGGATAGTGCACCCAAAAATTTAATTTATGTCATCATTTACTCACCTTCATGTCATTCCAAACCGGTTTGACTTCCTTTCTTCTGTGGAACATAAAATAACGTATTTTGAAGAACCTTGGGGAAAAAACAATATTTGAGCCTATTGACTTCCACTATATCACAAAAAAAAATCCATAGTAGAAAGCAAGTCACACAGGTTTAGACAACATGAGAGTAAGTCAATTATAACAGAATTTCCTTTTTTGGGTGAGTTATCCATTTAAGCATATGATGAAAGCAGAAATGCGACTAAATGGGGACATATAGCTTCCTTCTAGTGAACTGGTTTGATTAAACCTCTTAATTCCAGACAGATTTTAATACTACAGAAAACAATGACATTCTAAAAATGGTGTGTAGCATTTTATCTGCAGATTTATGAGGGCTCTTTTCTCTTCCAACATGACATGAGATTCATAAGTCAGGTGAGAGAGACCGAAACCCCATTGGGATGAATAGGACTACCAACATTAGTGCCTGACCTCATGGATAAATTTTTTTTTGCCCACGGCCACAATGGTTGGTGAATGCAGAATTGTATTTAATAATTTTAGACATATAACATAAGGGAACCTATTAGCAAAGCATTGCATTCTGATAAATGTGGTCTCTTTTTTTGAAAGTTGAATCTTCTTTAGAAGTTGTTAATTACAAAATAAATATAAATATATCAATAATATATCAGTAAATACTAAGGATGCAGTAATATTGAAATTCTGTCTAATACATACTAACCGCTTATTATTTTAGTTTAGTCCCCAACAACCGATATATCGTCCAAATTCTATACTATTTTGTCTTAAAAAAACAAGTGAATTTAGGCATTTCAACATTATAATATACAGTATGAAATATGAGATTTATTAATTTGAGATTTAATGAAGATTAGATTTATCAGTGTGAAATATTAAATGAATAATGTTTTTAACATTAAGCGAGCATTAGATGACGGTAGCAAAGGTAATCTAAATGTAGAAAAAGACAGAAATGAGTACCTCGTTAGTTAGGCTGTAAATTTAACCCTGTCTCTTTAGGAAATGGATATTGAGAGTTTGGAAGCAGCCAACCAGAGTCTCCAGGCGGACCTTAAGCTGGCCTTTAAGAGGATCGGAGACCTCCAGGCTGCTATCGAGGATGAGATGGAGAGTGACGACAATGAGGATCTCATCAACAGGTAACACTTGATGCTCTGAGGACTCTTTATTTAATGCAGACCTCAGGAGAGCTTCTCCATGTGCATAAGTGGATAAACAACAGATAGAAAGAGAGAGAAGACACTATCTGGATGAATGCGCTGTTCACTGAGCTTTTGGAGACGGCAATCAGTGAGCCAGTCTCAGTCTCAGTCATCTCTTATTCACACTCTCTTAAATATTTATGCCTTGAAAACTGCCGCACATAATTTGGAGCTCCTTTTTTATGTAGTTGGTCTCATCTGTCAGAGGAAGTCATCTCCGTTCACCCTCATTCCGCGTCGCTGGGCTTCTCTTAGTGACCCGCACCTTACTTGTGCAGAGCTGAGTTTATTTGCTCACTTATGTGCGTGGAAGAACTCCATTCATCCTAATAACAGTAAATAGAGCCGTGCTTACACTTACATAATGGACTACGCAGAGCAGAAGTTAGAAAAAGGTCAGCATTCTAGGTAAACATCTTGAGCAATATGTAGCGCTAGAAAACTTTTACACCAGACATGATAAATATTCAATTACAAGCTGTGTTTTAAGACCATGACTTCTTGTTTTTATTTTATTTTTTTACAGCCATTGTTCTTTTCATGTTTAAGTTTCCATTTGAAACTCACTTATTTCTGCTTCTTGTTTTTTATGTTTGTTTTTCATTCCCTCCTACCTCCAGTTTACAAGACATGGTGACTAAGTATCAGAAACGAAAGAACAAGCTGTAAGGAGTTAAAGTTTGAACTTAAGTTAACATATTTTGATTCTCCTTTGCCCTCATTGGAAGATGATGCAGTATACATGCAGTCATTTTTGAGAAATGTAAAACAGAATAGGGAATATTCTGTACTGTAAATCTCGATTTCGACTCAAGAAAAGACTGGCAGCATCATGTGATACTGCATCACACTTCCGGGCATAACTAACATCACACATTTGGTTTTCTCCTTTTAATGCACGATGTTTTTATAATGTATGCATACTACAAACTGCATGCTTTTTCCAAGCAAAGTATGGTTCCCAATTATTTACCCTCCGCAGAGGCGATTTCCCCCACCCTGAACCCCCTGCTTTGTAAAACTGAACGTTTGGATACTTTGGATAATAACCATTCTGAGTGGAGGTCAGGTGTAGTTTCATGTCCACAGGGTCCAGAACATGGGCGATCCCCTGGCTGTCTAACTCGAGAGCCAGAAAGTGCTACATGCAGGCTTGTTGGATACTGCAGGGCCTTGTACAAACATCTGTGAGGGGGTTGCTCTGCCCCCCCCACCACCCCTCTCAGCCTTCCTTTACCTGCCATTCTCTCACTCTTGAATAATTCACACTTCTGTTCTTGGGACTTAGCAGCCTCTTAAGGCAGGAAAGAAAGGCGTGTTCCTCATCAATCTTTCAACCATGAGGGCTAAATAATGAATAACTCTCAAATGTCCTACAAAAAGCCCCCCAACTCATCTAGCAACGGCCTACAACAAAGTACCAGCCGTTGGCGTCGAGCCATTTCATTCCCCTGTCAATAGTCCATGGTCCGCACTGTACACCACTTAAAGCGTTTTCCAGTTTTAAAAACCCTTAAGCTTATTACCACTTATTACATCATGTGAGAAAGTATTAAAAGCTAATGGACAGTCTGTACATTACTTATCAGGTTTAGATGGATATGCTGTTCCAGAAATGTTTGTTTGGGTTCACACAGGGATGTTGACACTTCTGTTCGGATCATTCTATTGGGGAGTTCATGTTGCATTATTGTAAATGAGTCTAGCTGTAAGAGGATTGTTAGCTAAATACAAACCTTAGTAGAGAACCTACTATTCTGATTTTCCCAGAGCAAATGAGAGAATAGACAGGGCATAACGAATGACAAATGAGGAGAGCAGATATTTTGAAATGAGCTATAATTAGGAGAGTTGTGCCACATTCCCTCTCTTGAGGATTACTTGTTTATTTTATTCTGTGACATCTTTTTAAAACTTTGTTTATAATACATCATGAATTATTTGAAATTTTATTTTAGGTTAATTTATTATTGTATCATTTGACATTTTCATTTAGTTAAAGTTTTTCATCATATCTATTTTATTTCAGCTGTATTTCAATTAACAAAAATGTTTTAATAGTTTTAATAATAATAATAGAATTGTAATGATTAGTTTTAGATAACGATAATAACCATGGTGTAGATAGAGGTCGGACTTGTGTGCAAAGAGTAATTTTTTTTTTACATTACTTGAATATACATTAACAAACAGAGCTCTCAGTCGATTTAACATTTGTATCGTTAAATTATTAATTAATCAAATTGTTTGCAGTAACTCAAAATTTTCAAGTGTTGTTATTTTTTTATTTTTTTATAGTTGTCATTTTGGAGCTTATCAGCCATTGCACTGAAAACTTTGGCCATGAAAAATGTGTATTTCACAAAAGAAAGTCATATGGGTTTGGAAGACATGAGGGAAAATAACCATATTTTTTTAAGAACTATTCCTTTTTTCTTTTATTTTTAACCTAATTATTATAGATATTTCTAGAGATTTTTTTTTAAATTGGTAAAGAAATAGAGATGTAGACAAGAAACAGTTGCACTATATAAACATCCAAATTTGCCAAATTTAAGGGTCAAGAAGAGTGAGTGGGGATATAGAGAGAGAAAACAGTTCAGAGAGACAGAGACTAGGGAGGAAAACAGAGGGGTTGAGAGAGTTCTGTAGGTGCTAATGATAAATGTAATAGCCTGTAACAGAGATGTACAGCCAATGGAGGCATGTTGTCACAGACAATTAATGTCTCTCTTCTCTCACTGTGTTGTTTGTTTGTTCCCCTGGGCTTTGGTGCAGCTTAACTAATGGTATATGGTCAAGGACATAAATTGTGTGTGACATTTTGCATTAGCGCTTCATTACAAAGACCCTGCTGTCCTACTGTTTAGGGATGGGCCGGCTAGCAGAGCTCAAGGCTTATTCACACAACGTTCTCACCTCGGTTTACCTCCAGGGCACTAGGGCTTACGTAATAGCCAAAAAGGCTCTTGAAGAAATACACTCTCTGACACTCGTAAGTTGCCTACCCATATAACAACAAATTAATTTGTCCCTGGTGTATTCGCTGTAGTGTATCAGATCTTCTGATTTAGACCCTATCCAGCACCCTGACTGTGAGCGTACAGTTAGTGTTTAGTGACATCTGCGCTATCTCATGGGTCCATGCATATATAATATTCTCATATGCATAATACCACAAACAGAGAGCTAAGCAGACCGGAACTCTAATGTCAGAGAAAAGCAGCTGCTGCTTCAGTTTTGATCTTCTCTCTACGCCTGGGATAATGAGCTACTGTATGTTGTATAATTTCTTTGGGAGATATTTGACTCCTACAGTGCTGGAGGACAATAACAATGATTATTCAAATTTAATTTGAAACAAAATTGTGAAAAAGGCGTAGTTCGTAATCTGCCATCACAAAGTCTTCTCTAAAGGTTTTTTTTGTGCATATTTGGGGTGTTTTAACTCTCTAGGCCCTTGAAAGGCAATTCATAGTTATTCAGTGCGGTGTGCTGTGCGATAAGTGAAGGATAAGACTAATCTAAAGAGGCAGGGAAGCATTGACTTGCAAATCCAGCCAAACATAAATTCAATGGTTTTATCTAGTCCAGAGAAATGAGCAAACACGACTGGGATCCACAGCGCTGCTTTCTGTGTGAGGTGTTAATGCATCTGCTCCCAGGGACGTTCGGACTGTGTTTACTCGTTCTTATTGACAGCGCAACACTTACCTACCAAACCCATTTGTATCCAGAGATGCATGGTATTGCTAGCATGGTGAGCCAAGTTAATTACAGTCCAAAAATGGCCCGTTCCTTCATGCAGTCCTTTAACATGGTAGTCGAAGGTTACATTAGCCTGAAGCATTTCATTTAGTTAAGGAGGATCTTTCAAAAGCTTTGCACTACCTATAATTCCCAATTCCGTTTTATTCAGCTATAAATCACAGTATTTTTATAATAAAAGATAACTGAGTTTAGTTCTGGCACAGGCAGTATTGTAACCATTGTACAATTTCAAAAATGACTGATTTGTAGTGCTTTACATTGGCAACTTTAACCAACATATTCGTTTCACGGTTGATTTTAATAGATTTTTGGCAGAATAGCAAAATAGAATTGAATAGAAAAGCAAACAAATTATGAGTCGAATAATCTTTAATTGCATTAAATTGAGTACTTTTCAGGGTTGAAATCTATTTATGAGCTTGTCACAATCAACAATTTTGGCATTTTAAGTTGCTTTTTTTGAAAGCCTTCAAATCATAAGTGTCGATGATCCCTCAAAATTCTGCCTGTGTAGGCAGCCAGCTAGGTTTTGGACCAGATCTATTGTCTGCTTAGCTACAGTCTGAATGGTTTTCTCTTTTCAATGCTTTCCTTTCTTCTGGTTTGGCTTGGAGTTGTACTGACCTCACCCTTTTGGATGCCTCACATTATACAGAGCCAGCTTGCTGCAGGATTTTGTTGTTGGACTATAAGTCTGACTTACTAACACAGAGGCTTTTTCCAGGTTACTAGAGATAGGGCGCATGTATACGTACATTGGATCTCCACCCTAAAACCCTGTGTTCCTCCTACTAACAATATTTATGAACAGGTTCGGCTTGTTCATTTTTTTGATATCCCCTCTGTTCTTCTTGCACAGTGAGGGTGCCTCTGATACCGACTCTGAGGTGGAGGACCGTGTTGACGGGGTGAAGTCATGGCTGTCCAAAAACAAGGGCTCTGCCAAGAACCTGTCAGATGATGGTAGTCTGAAGAGCTCAAGGTCAGTACTGCAACCTCATTTCCCTCAGTTATCCCAGAGAGTGGTTTAACAAAACCCAATGCAGCAAGCAAGAAAAAGGTATTTGGAAAAGCTAATAAGCTAGCGCTAAGGGTATTTTCTGTTGGTATTGTCTAGCTTATTCTCCCCATTGTCAGCAGTTTGATAATAGAGCCTTCTATAAAAGGAAACAGCTTCACAGGCAGATTAATGGATATGCCCACTGGCCAGTTGGCATGCCTACCTGTGCCTTTCTGCTGAAAATGAATAGGTCTTTCCACCAGTGGACACTTTAGATTTTTACTGTTTATTTTTTTTTACTAGAGATTTAAGTTTGGCTCTTGGGGTTCTTGTGCTTTTAAAACCTCAAGACCTTTTGAGTCATAATTCTAATCATTTTGATAATTTCAGTCCTATCTGTCTGAAGCACTCTTCCTAGTATAAATCATCCTGCTAGAGAATTATAGTCCATATCAGCACCAGTTTTTGTGCAATTACCTGAAAACATATTTCGCTTAAAAGGATCTTTATGTCCACATTTATATGTAGATACCTGAGCTTATGGATTAACTATTGATTTTAAATCACAGAAGCTTTATAGTCTTTCTTAAGTGCCTTGAATATTTTCTGCTTTCAAACTTGATCTATATTCTGCCCTGTCTGCTTGGATATACCTCTACTGCTATCTTTTTTTGTGTGTGTGTCAGTCATCGTTTAAGTTTTTATCAGTGTTTTTTCTCATTACCATATTTCCATCTCTATCCTCTCCTCCCTCCATCTTTTTGTCTTTCTACACTGTGCACACCCCGTCTGCCCCTCCATCTAGATATGCTGTAAATGTTGATGGAAAGGAGGGAAAAGAGTGGGAAGAGGGTAAAGAATGGAAAGACAATGGCAAAGGTAAAGAATTAGAGCCCAGCAGGCCTGTATCTGTCATGAGTTCCCTCAGCTACAGGAAACGCTCCAACATGAAGGACTCCATAGGAGGTAAGGGAGACGAGAGTTCGCTCCTCAACACTCTCAAAGAACAATCCAATTCCCAGGACCTCTCCTCTTTCCGCAAGAACAAAGCCAAGCAAGAAGCTGAGGATGACTCCTACTCTGTCAGCTCCTGGAGGAAGGCAGTAGATGATCTTGACGATCGGGGTTCTGTCATCTCTCAGGCCTACTCGGAGGCAGCCAGTCGGGCAAGGAAGGGCATGGACAGCCGCTGGTCTGATTTTGATAAGGATTCCGTTGTGTCGTCTATAGCCCCGAGCCGGGTTTCCTCCTGTCGTACTGCGATGGATCTAGATGACGATGCTATTTCCAGCGTGAGTCGCATGAGTTCGGTAAGCCGGCGTCGGAGCATGCCTCGTCTCGACGATCGCCAGAGTGAATACAGTTCAGCCGTCAGCCCCAGCCTGAGTCGCTGCAGCCCAGGCAGCGTGAGCCGTGCCGACTCCCGCATGTCACTGTCTCGTAGCTGTCGCCTCAGTGAATTTGACGTGGAAGATGACGCCCGAAGCGTAACATTCAGTGAGGCTCGCTCCAGCGCTTACAGCCCTCACTCCACCTCCGGCCGAAGCTTCTCCATGCCTCCGCAAGCCCGGACCACTGACTCCAGCCCGCCTGAGGTTTCAGACGTCAAGCCAGTCAGTCACCGCAACTACCTTGACCCTGACCTGGAGGCTGCCATTAATGAAGTTTTGAGCTTCAAACCCATTAAGTTCAAGCGCACCAGCTTGGAAGACTCTGAAGCGGAGAAAGATAAGCCGGGCGAGGTGGAGGATGAAAAGAAGAGCGTCAGCAGCTCTAGGACTGGCAGAGACAGTGGCCGCTCCTCTAGCCTGCGCCGCTCTGCTTCAGCCGTGGACTTCATGCGTTCCAGCAGCAGCCTCAGCACACGCAGCAGCCACAGCAAAAAGGGCAAGAGCAAGAAGAAGAAAAAGAAAAGCCACAGCTCTGAATCAGACAGCTCCGACAGCTCCGACGACAGCCGCAAGAAGAAGAGCTCCAAGAAGAAGGGCAAGAAATCCAAGAAGAAGTCCAGGAAAGAGTCTTCGTCTTCCTCATCCTCGGAATCTGAGTCGAGCACAGAGTCGGACTCCGGTTCAGGAGCATCCACTATTTCTTACAGAAGCTCCAGCAGTATCAAGAAAGCCCCTGGCAGGCAGGCCTCAGGCTCTGAGGGCGAGCTAGAGCCTGAAGGCCCCTCTAAAGAAGCTCCACCACGGTCTAAGAAAGAAGACAAGAAGAGGAAGAAGAAAGTAGACAATCTTATGATGAAGTACCTGTACAGGCCTGACAGTGACTAAAGATGGCAGTAGGTGATACTTGGTGTGGGGTGAAGGAATGCTACAAGCATGGTGTTAAACTAATACTCAAGTACCTCAGTACTGTCTGATATCTATAATTGCATTTTACCATTACTTTACTTTCAGTTTATCTTTACACGGTGTTCTTTCACTTTCACTTCATTTTCATAATGAATGTTATAATAACTAAATTTAAATATTTCATAAGACTTTTTGGCTCCCCCTTAGAAGTTTGCCGTGACCCCCCTAGTGGGTCCTGGCCCCCTGGTTGAGAGACACTGTTATATATCATTTACTGGAATATTTTTGTGATATATTAACTCAAGATAACAGCTGTGTAACTAAAGTCAGTTTGAAATTCTTTCTCTGGTCTTGGACATAATTAAACATAAAATCGATTAGGGCTGCTTGCCAGCAATTAACCTGAAATTTGTATTATTATGGGGAAGATAAGACAAAGTGACAAAAAGTTAGCATTGACTTTTTGAAGAGGGTGAGGTATTCATGCTTTCTCTACATCTCAACAAGGGCAGTTCATTTATATGCTAATTCACTGATAAGATTATGATCATACAAAGAATATTACAAGTTGTTTTAAAATTAACCATAGATTTTTATAGAAGTAGATTTTTTAATAGACAGTTTGATGCTTTTATTTGTATTCAACTCTGTACTGACTTGACTGCGCAAACTTCTGTACCCACCCACCTGTTCTGTACTAGGGCTCATAATATATCGGTACTATATTGGTTATCATCCGATTTAAATTATTATTAAAAATTTAATGTGCTGCTATTGGTCAATATTGGATATTTATTTGTAAAAATAATTTCCCCCATTTTTACTTTTAGGTAACTTTTGCTGTAATCTAAAGCTCACTTTAAAGTTTATTATCAATTAATCACGGTTAAATGTATTCTTTAGCAAATCTTGTAGCTTGTAGCTTGTAGCATTTATAAGGATTGATTTTAGTTTAGTGTTTTTCATTTTTAAACTATTTATGCAATATATTATCAAATTTTAACATCAATTATGTATCAGTTATCAGCCATATTTTAATATTGATGCATCCAACAGTAACTTACCATTACTACCATAATCACCTCTTAGTATTATTATTTTTTCTTTAGTATTTATCTAATGGTAATTTAGTTACCTAATGAAACTGTCGTTTGCTTGTACAACTTCACTAACATTTATCCGATAAGGTGATGTTTCATGGCACTACACCTGGTGTGATTTGGATGTGATTTGTGTGTATTGCACCACTAACGCATCACCAAAGATTTTCCTGAATTATAGGGCCTGTTAAATATTGTTACACCACATTCTAAAGTTTGATAGCCCAACATTCCTTCAGAGATTATCCTCTTCGGTCCCTCTTTCCACCTGTTGATCCTAATCAAAAGATCTTTATCTCCCCGCTCCAGCCCACCCTCCTGTCGCAGACGCTTCTGCCTTGACAGATCTGATGAAGAAGAGGAAGAAGAAAAAGAGGAAGGGAGCGCGGGCCGAAGCACGTACCGTTCCCGCTACAAACGCAGCAGCTACCTGAATGACAGCGAAGGCGAGACCACCGCGTAGCTGCCCCCCCCCCCCACCCCAGCCCCACCCCACCTCCACACACGCACTCACTTTCACAGAAAGGAAGACTTTTCAGTTAAAATTAGTGTCTTCCGTAAACTTGGATCCAGATGAGAGGATTTCAGCGAGGAGGAGTATGATGGGACGCACTCTGAAAAAGATATACCCATCATTTGACTTGTTATTAGTATTATTATTTTACATGTGCTTTGTGTTTAGAGCTTTAAAGGGTTTGTACGGCAACATGAATCACAGCACTGTTGACTCTTTCCTGTTTGTGTGCTTTTACTTCTGACATTCTTCCTCTTCCTTTCTAAATAAGCAAATGCTGTGCTTGCGTTGCTGCCCCGGTCAGGATTCAGTAATGGATATTGCTTGGGGCAACGTGCTACAGCCTCTTGCATGGTCACGGCTGAGCCAAAGATACATGGCACTATGTAAACGAGAAATGTCTGGGTTTTACTGTTCTGTTAGATTTAAAAGAAAATTAAACCAAGAGAAAAAAACGCAAAGAAAATATTGTATCACCAAAAAAAAAAAGCTTTGTTTTGGGTTCATGAGCAAATTAGTTTTTCGTTCTTGACTTTAAGTCAGAAGAGAGGAGGGAGTTGAGGTGGGACTGATTTAAGACCACTTCCTTTCTATCTCTCCAACTGAACACACACAGTATTTTTTTAACAAACTTGCTTTTATCTTTCTCGCTCTGCCTCTTTGCTTTCATACGGTGAAGAATTCATGTTTTTTGCTTGAATAAGTGAGAGAGTACACCATGCCTCCTGATGAAAATAGAGCCTATTTCTCCTGTCTGTCTTTAGTTTTTTGATATTTTATGTGTAGAGGAAAAATGTTGATCAGGTCAATGATATGAGAAGTGAGCAGCGGTTTGGGGTGTTTGGGTCTGGACTCTCATCTTTCCATAATATGCCTTGTCTTTTTCTGTTCTGACTGTATTGACTAAGTGCTTGCTCATAGTAGGTGTTATATGGCTCAGCGTTTTTTCTTTCTTATTGTGGTCGTTGTGGTTCTCAGGCTTTATGTTTTGGTTACCGTAGATGTCTGACTTTCTCAAGGGAATGCCTATATTCTTGGGTATATGGGGCATTGTGGTAATTTCTCATCCAACTCCACTGATCCTGGATAAACAAACAGCTTGCTTTTCGTGCTGATGTGATGCAACCAGAAGCACAAGATGGAGACAGAACCGATACTGTGAAATCCCAGCTTCCCTACACCATGTCGTCACATTGGATTCATCAGTATTTTTGGCCTTACCTAATGGCTTTGAGACTCACATGAACCTGTATGGACACGCACCCCTCCGAACTCCGTTGTTGCCTTCCGTTGTTGTTGTTTTGTTCTTCTGCTTTTATTGTAGTATTTATGATCTAGCATTGATGGATTGAGCGAAGCTGCCAAAATATAAAACAACAGCATAATAGCAATGAAAGGATCTCATTGCTTCTCTTTGATTTTTAAAGGGAGACAGCGTGTGTATTTTACATGTGTATTAGTTTTATAGACCCTCTGCAAAGGTCAACCACTTTATCCTCTTTTCTATGCAGTCAATATTGATTTTAATATGGAAAAAAATGATGTCTTTGGCGAATTAAATCACATTGCTTCAAGAAGCATAACATTTGCTGGCTGTACACATTAATATAAAAATATATAAATATCTGTATGATTCATTTTAGCTTTCAAAATAGCTAATGTTTATTTTCTTTATTGAATAAATGACCACTTGATATAAGTAATAATTTTGCATTACAGCTTAATATATTGTAAATAAATGATGGTGATTGTTTTAGACATATTGTTTCAATATACTTATTTCATAATTCATCTTTTTTTTAATGTTTAAGCAGTCTTTTTTGTTCAACACACCACTTTCTTAAATTTTAAAGCTGCTGTGTATAATTTCTGCACCGTTAGTGGTGCCAAATATAATTCCAAAGAAATTACACGCAGCAGCCTTAATTTTTTCTTTATCCAGAGCTTTTATCTTTTAATAAATCTTGTCAGTAGAAAGATAAAACCTCCAATATTCACCATCTCTATTAGAGCAACCGATTCTGAGTGTGTCTTTTATATTTCCAAAAAATCAGAAGAAACATCTGAATGGAGCCTTAAATTTCAGCATTTAAATACAAAGTATGCAGCCAAATTACACAGAGCAGAAAAGCCCTGTCTATGGTTCACATTCAACAAGCTTTTCTTTTCCATTGGCTGCTTGCTTCATTGCACAATAGGAAGGCTTGTGGTAATTTCTATGAGCTAACAATAGGAACGACAGCTTGGACACAGCGCAGCTTGAGCTTTCCATAGGCTCCAGTCAAAGCAGAGAAGTAGGTAAGTTGAGTGTGAGACAACAGCAAGATCTCACCATTATTATATAAACCATTATTTGATCTTAAAATACATTTAAATACATGGCAACCATAAGCCACAGTTCTCTTACCTAAAACCTATACTTATAACATTTGTGTTCCATATTTCAACTATTGAACTAATAATTGAATGTACAGTAACTTCAGGAGAAGCACTGACATGATGCTGAGACCTTTATCGCCATTTATAAGTGCAGAATGTAAGCTTGATTTTTTTTTTAAAATAAGGACCTGTTATGATGACAGCAGTACAAATGTGGGGCAGTCATGGCCTAATGGTAGCAGAGTTGGACTGGTGACCCAAAGGTTGCTGGTTCAATTCCAGTACCGGCAGGAATATGAGTGAGGTGTCCTTGAGCAAGGCACCTAACCCCCAATCGCTCCCCGGGCGTCACTCAAGGCTGCCCGCTGCTCCGGGTGTGTGTATCCACGTTTGCAGTGTGTGTGTGTTCACTACTCACTACTCTGCTCCTAATGTGTGTGCACTTACTTGGATGGGTTAAATGCAGAGGTCAAATTCCAAGTATGGGTTACCATACTTGGCCATCACGTGTCACTTTCACTTTTTTTTTTTTTTAAATCAATATGATATACAATATGACCTTGCATAACATATAGTGCTCTTTTTTTGAAACAAAATGACAGTCTGAATTTAGAGATGCTGCGGTCTTCTCACTGAAGTGTCCTTGCATTCTCTTACACACACACCCGCTGTGCAGATAAATTGAATTTATAGATGAGATGGCACTTGCTTCACATCCAAACAGTGTCTGTAAAACACCTGTCTATTTCCAAAACCTAATTTTATTTTTTAATTTCAATACATACCGTTCAAAAGTTTGGGGTTGGTAAGATTTTTGTTTATGAAAGAAGTCTTTGCTCACCAAGGCTGCATTTATTTGATCAAAAATACAGCAAACTTAATCAAAGAATTGGTCAAAAGCTGCGGAAACCATGTAATTAACATCTTAAGCATTTGTAAAATTGGTTTTACAACAGTATGAAGCAAGTTACACATGGCTGTGGTGGCAACACTAGCAATTACACAGTTTTTGTCCTTTGTAGCGGTGTAACAAACAGCAGCTGTCAGTCTCTTCCCACTCATAACCCACGGGCGTCATGAAAGTGAACACTAACTCAAAGAGCTACACACCCGCCAGCAGTCCTGGGGCACAGCTTTATGTGTGTGTTCCAATTATGGCATGCAAGCACGTGTCTGTGACTGTGTATGAGGGATGATGTAGAAAGTGTGATGCACATTTTCTGTTTCTAGGTCAAATTCTGCCTCTTTTAAGACCATTACATTGGAAAATACCTTTTTTACCATCATAATCAAACTTTTTGAGGTGTGAAACATGTTTGACTGGGTGCAGTGTTTGCCTGTGAGTGCAGTATTTATGGTCATGAAATCGATACCCGGTTACAAAACGTAACCTCGGTTCTCTCTAGAGAGGGAACGAGTATTGCGTAAGTTTAGCTTACGCTACGGGAAAGATTAATCTTCTCGAGATATTGAAGCCAAAAAATTATCCTTAATTTTGTATTCATTGTCAACGCAGTGCAGCAGCTAGCAGACCTAGAGCAGGCCATCTAATTTTATACGCTAAGCCACGCCCTTTCCGGCTGTGACGCAATGAAGGCGTGGGCACCCTTCATTGGGCGTGACGTCACGCCGGGCTCACTGGTAGGCTTCAGCAGTTGCCCGCAGGGCAGCCAATGAGCACGCGAGATGGCCTGCTCTAGGTCTGCTAGCTCATAGATATCATATAGAGACATGCCATTAGCCTGGTTCTACCAGACTCTCGTACATTTCATTTGTACAGATAGTCTGGCACCGCTCCATTGACAAGCGTTAACTTCCTTGTTGGCGGGTATTCTATTGAAGTCTAAAACTATTGGATCTGCCCAGAGTCACTCTATCTGCCATAACCAATCGCTGACGTTTGGTCGTGACATATGTCTTTTCCCGAACCCCGTGGGAGGATGGCCATAAACACAAAACTAAGCAAAGATTGTTCTTGCTCCGGCTTTAACTTCTTGATATTGGGCAGCGTTGCCACAGCGGACCGAATGGCTTCGCTCGCATCTTTCTTATTTTGAACTACAACTCAAAATAACGCACTAGTCGACATCAACGTCATCGTTCTCAGCCACTCCCTCTGTTCGCTGATTGGCCCGATAAAAAATTGATCGGAGAAAACGATACTCGGTTACTAACGTAACCTCGGTTCTCTCTAGAGAGGGAACGAGTATTGCGTAAGTTTAGCTTACGCTACGGGAAAGATTCATCTTCTCGAGATACTGAAGCCAAAAAATTATCCTTAATTTTGTATTCCTTGTCAACGCAGTGCAGCAGCTAGCAGACCTAGAGCAGGCCATCTCGCGTGCTCATTGGCTGCCCTGCGGGCAACTGCTGCAGCCTACCAGTGAGCCCGGCGTGACGTCACGCCCAATGAAGGGCGCCCGCGCCTTCATAGCATCACAGCCCGCCAGAATGGGCGTGGCTTAGCGTATAACACTAGGGGCTGTAGGCTGACTTCCCTGGTTTTCGTCGACTGAAGCGAAGTCGCTCGTGGCGCGAACACGGCCGGTTACGCAATACTCGTTCCCTCTCTAGAGAGAACCGAGGTTACGTTAGTAACCGAGTATCGTTCTCTTACGAGAGGTTCTCTCGTATTGCGTTAGTTTAGCTTACGCTACGGGAACACTTTGTCAACGCCGTGCGCGCCAAGCATCCACATGAGACCCCGAGCTTTCAGGGGAACCCCATTAGTGGAAAAAATAAGGTGGCCAGCCACGCGGGCCATCACTTGTACATAAGCACACATAGGGAATACAGAGCAGCGCGCCGGTCTGTATAGGCACATGGCACATACCCTACTTAGTGCAGCTCAACCAGGAGAGCTGAGTCATGTGAGAGTGATCTGAGCAGGAGATCTGGGCAGAATACACCTCTCCTTCAGACTGACAACAGTTTAGCCTGCAAGGCAGGAACTTCTAGGTTATAAAACCTGACAAAGGTAGACGGGGAGCTCCAGCCCGCCGCTACACATATGTCATGGATAGAAATTCCACTGGACCATGCCCACGAAGAGGCCACGCCTCTCGTGGAATGAGCCCTGATGCCCACAGGGCATTGCAGATCTTTTGACGCGTAAGCGGCCGCTATAGCGTCTACTATCCATCTGGACAGGCTCTGTTTCGAGGAGGCGAGAACCTTGGTGCGCCCACCAAACGAAACAAAAAAGCTGTTCCGAACGCCTGAAGGAGGCGGAGCGCGTAATGTAAAACCTCAGCGCTCTGACAGGGCAGAGGAGATTCACATCACCTTCGCTGTCAGATGCTGGGAGAGCTGACAACGAAATAACTTGCGCTCTGAATGGAGTGCCCATCACTTTAGGGACATAGCCATGTCTAGGTCTGAGGATGACTTTAGAGTCATTCGGTCCGAACTCAAGACACGACGCGCTGACAGACAGCACATGCATGTCCCCTACACGTTTTACTGACGACAGTGCAGTCAGAAAGACGGTTTTCAGTGATAGATATTTCAACCCCACGGTGTCTAGTGGTTCAAATGGAAAAGCTTTCAGGGCCTCGAGGACCAATGAAAGATACCACATGGGAACCGACGGGGGGCGCGGCGGATTCATCCTTCTAGCTCCTCTGAGGAAGCGGATGGCCAACTCGTGTCTTCCCAATGACTGGCCGTGCGTCGATTCTGCGAACGCTGCCACGGCCGCCACGTATACATTGA
The DNA here is from genome assembly GCF_051911475.1 of Siphateles boraxobius. Taxonomy (NCBI): domain Eukaryota; kingdom Metazoa; phylum Chordata; class Actinopteri; order Cypriniformes; family Leuciscidae; genus Siphateles; species Siphateles boraxobius. The sequence goes on along the minus strand of NW_027509186.1, from coordinate 25,639,179 downwards.
GCGTGGATGGGGACCTTCCCTTATCCAACAGCTCTTGTAGGAAGGTGAGCAGATGCGCCACCCCGCATGTCCGCGGGTCCAGACCTCTGTCGGTGCACCATCCAGAGAAAACCGACCATTTAGACGCGTAGAGCCTTCTCGTGGAAGGGGCTCTAGACTGCGTGATCGTGTTCATCACTCCTTCTGGCAGGGCAACGAGTACCCGTTGATCAACCATGCATGCAGAGACCAGCGCTCTGGATTGGGATGCCAGATCGTGCCGCGAGCCTGAGAGAGGAGATCTGCCCTCACCGGATTCGGCCACGGAGCTGTATGTGACAGCCCTGCTAGTTCCGGGAACCAAATCTGATTCTCCCAACGCGGGGCTATGAGGAGCACCGAGTGGCGCGTTTCCCTGATTCTCTTGATCACCTGTGGCAACAGAGAGAGCATATAGCGGGAGGCTGGGCCAAACCTGGGCCAGCGCGTCCTCGTCCTTCGAACAGACCGTCGGGCATTGAGCATTGTCTTTTGACGCAAATAGGTCGACTTCCGCTCTGCCGAATAGGCGCCACAGTTTCTGGACCGTTTGGGGTGCAGGGACCATTCCCCTGGGGGAACATTGTCCCTGGACAGTTTGTCTGGGCCGTCGTTCAAATTGCCAGGCACATGCACCGCCCTCAGCGAGCGCAGGTGCATCTGAGACCAAATAAGGAGGCGTTCCGTCAGATTAGAGAGATTTCTGGATCTGACACCGCCCTGACGGTTTACATAGGATACCACAGACATGTTGTCCGAGCGGACAAGAACATGCTGGTCCTGTATGAACGGGAGGAAGCACTTCAGCGCGTTGTCGACCGCTATCATTTCCAGACAGTTTATGTGAAAACCCTTCTCCTGGTCTGACCACTGGCCAAAGGCCGGTCTGCCTTCGAACAGTGCGCCCCAACCCGAGTTGGACACGTCTGTCGAGATGACTTTACGATAAGAGATGGTTCCCATCATTACTCCCTGCTGGTACCAGTCGGCCACTAACCAGGGCTGCAGAGCTGCTATGCAGGCCTGAGTCACTCTGATTTTCTGGCCGCCAGACACCCGGTGGGACACGCGAGCATTCAACCAGCGTTGGAGCGGGCGCATGGGCAGTAGGCCCAGCTGGAGCACCGCTGCAGCTGATGCCATACAGCCCAACATCCTTTGAAATGTTTTCAAAGGGAGAAAGCTGCCCTTCTGGAAAGATGCGGCTAGGTGGTGAACACGGCGCGCGCGCTGTGTCGATAAACGAGCAGTCATGGTCACCGAGTCCAGTGCTATTCCTAAAAAGGAAATTGACTGGCTGGGCAGTAATGAGCTCTTGGTCCAGTTGACCGTGAGACCCAAGCTTTCCAGATGACTGAGAAGCACTGTTCTGTGAGATAGCAGTTCTGTCTCTGACTGTGCCAATATCAGCCAATCGTCCAGATAGTTCATTATTCGCAGCCCCTGACTTCTCAGGGGGGCGAGCGCCGTGTCCATGCACTTTGTAAATGTACAGGGTGCCAGGGACAGGCCGAACGGCAGGACGGTGTAATGATATACCTGACCGTCGAAGGCGAATCAGAAAAATTGCCTGTGACGGGGTACTATCTGAATCTGAAAATAGGCATCCTTCAGATCTAGAGAAATAAACCAGTCCCTCGGGCGAACGTGTGCGAGGATTTTCCTGGTCGTAAACATTTTGAACGGTCTTTTCGCAAGCACTTAGTTCAAATGTCTCAGATCTAGGATAGGTCTGAAGGCTCCGTCCTTCTTGGGTACGAGAAAATATCGGCTGTAAAAGCCTGACTCGCTCAGAGAAGGCGGTACCTTTTCTATAGCCCCTTTGCACAGCAGCTTTGCTATTTCTGCGTGAAGTAGGTGTGCTACTTCCGTATTCACTATCGTCGCGGTCCGGGCTTGAAAGCGCGGGGGACGGCGAATGAATTGAAGTGTATAGCCGTGCTTTATTGTGCTCAACACCCATTCTGAAATCCCTGGGATAGTTTCCCACGCAGCTATGTGAGCCGCTAGGGGGCGAATGGCCACCGGGTTCAGACCGCCGCCATTTGCGGGCTTGTGAAACTGAACCGGAGCCGAAAGCGCGGTGCGCGCGCTCTCGGTTCTGGGCAATGGCTGCTCGCTGAAAAGCCGAAACCGGCTGATTTATGTGAGATGTCCCAATCATAAGGGATGGGGAACAGTCTTTTGTAATTTTTTTGAGGTGCGAGCAGCGCTCCGGGCGGGAAAGCTTCCTGTAAGCGTGAGCGCGTGTGTGCGGGCACGAGACATACAAGTGTATTTGATGCCCCGATCATAATGGATGGGGAGCGTTTTATTAATGCCCTGCGTTTTGTGATAACACTTAAACGCGCGGGCGGAGCCCGGGGGGAGGTTAGTGTTAGCAAGCGTGAACGCACTCAGGCGGGCATGAGACTTACATTCATAACCTGCTTTCTTTTGTGAAACTGACCCGGAGCCGAAAGCGCGGCGCGCGCGCTCTCGGTTCTGGGCAATGGCTGCTCGCTGAAAGCCGAGACCGGCTGATTTATATGAGATGTCCCAATCATAAGGAATGGGGAACATTCTTTTTTTATTTTTTTTATTTTTTTTCACTTTTTGACGTGCGAGCAGCGCTCCGGGCTGAAAAGCTTCCTGTAAGCGTGAGCGCGTGTGCGCGGGCACGAGACTTACAAGTGTATTTGACGCCCCGATCATAATGGATGGGGAGCGTTTTATTAATGCCCTGCGTTTTGTGATAACACTTAAAACGCGCGGGCGGAGCCCGGGGGGAGGTTTGTGTTAGCAAGCGTGAACGCACTCTGGCGGGCACGAGACTTACATCCATAACCTGCTTTCTTTTGTGAAACTGACCCGGAGCCGAAAGCGCGGCGCGCGCGCTCTCGATTCTGGGCAATGGCTGCTCGCTGAAAGCCGAGACCGGCTGATTTATGTGAGATGTCCCAATCATAAGGGATGGGGAACATTCTTTTTTCACTCTTTGACGCGCGAGCAGCGCACCGGGCGGAAAAGCTTCCTGTAAGCGTGAGCGCGGGCACTAGACTTACAAGTGTATTTGACGCCCCGATCATAATGGATGGGGAGCGTTTTATTAATGCCTTGCGTTTTGTGATAACACTTAAACGCGCGGGCGGAGCCCGGGGGGAGGTTTGTGTTAGCAAGCGTGAACGCACTCTGGCGGGCACGAGACTTACATTCATAACCTGCTTTCTTGATCGTGTAACAGAGCGGGCAGATAGTGGGCACAGACTTGTGGACACATTTCTTACATTCAACACTCGAGCGGCTTTTCTGCGCTTCATGAGAGTGTGCTCTGCGAGGTTCGGAGTGCTTATGTGTAGTGGTGAACACTGGGGCGTGGGCACTCTCATTACACTTACAACACCGACGGCATGAGCCGGACCAGACATTAAATACTCTTTTTGAGATTTTTCTGGGTCGCCGTGAAAATGGCGTTTGTGTGCAGGCGAGAGGGTCAACAAACCGGCTCGTTGGCTGCTAATTGAACCACTGCAGTAGCCTGTTTGAAGGGGACTGACAGGGAATAAACTTAAACACGCACGTCTTTTCGGAGGCGATGTGTCTGTTAGTAAGTTAAGCATGAGCGCTCGTGAGTGGGCACGTAACTTACACTCTTAATCTTACATTATACTCACTTGAGATTTCTCTGGGTCGCCGCGAGAACGGCGGATGTGTGCAGGCGAGCGGGTTGCATTACCGGCTCGTTGGCTGCCAAATACACCACTGCAGTAGCCTTATCTAAGGGGACTGACATGGCGAGACATTTCGACGGCGGCGCGCAAGCCTGTCCGGGTCATGCAGAGAGCTCGAGAGGGCTCTGCATGACGCGCGAACGGGGACGCGAGGGCGGGGTAGCTCTCTTGTAACGTAAAGAGAACTAGCCACGTGCTAGGTGGTCGAGCAGAACTGAAACAGTGTTTGTACGAGGGCGCGCGCATGAGTAGTGGGCACGGGACCTACATGTAACACAGATGATGCCCGTCCGGGTCATGCAGAGTGCTCGAGAGGGCTCTGCATGACGCGCGAACGGAGACACGAGGGCGGGGTAGCTCTCTTGTAACGTAAAGAGAGCTAGCCGCGTGCTCGTACGTGTCCCTCGGCCTCATTCTCAGATGCGACGGCAGTGAGGCTCGTGAGCGGCAGCTGCGCGTCGGTGAGGAGAGGCGGGGGGTGTTGAAGGCTTCGAGTCGAGCCCGCAGGGTCGACAGCGGAAGCGCTTCACAGCCGGAAGTGCGAGGCATCTTAAAAAAGACACCCGCTGCTCTTTTAGAATAGGTTTTAGAATAGGTTTTAGCAAGGTAAAGGATACGTCGCCGGATAGCGTAGCTCGCACGGATGGCTGAAGGTGGCGAAGACGGCCGGCTTCCTCAGCGCTCTCCTAAGCTGGCTGTCCGCTGTTCGACGGCAGCGGTGGCTTCTCTCAGATCCAGCGATGCGAAGAGCTCACTGAAGAGACGAAAATCAGGGAAGTCAGCCTACAGCCCCTAGTGTTATACGCTAAGCCACGCCCATTCTGGCGGGCTGTGACGCTATGAAGGCGCGGGCGCCCTTCATTGGGCGTGACGTCACGCCGGCCTCACTGGTAGGCTGCAGCAGTTGCCCGCAGGGCAGCCAATGAGCATGCGAGATGGCCTCTTCTAGGTCTGCTAGCTGCTGCACTGCGTTGACAAGGAATACAAAATTAAGGATAATTTTTTGGCTTCAGTATCTCGAGAAGATGAATCTTTCCCGTAGCGTAAGCTAAACTTACGCAATACGAGAGAACCTCTCGTAAGAGAACCAAAGTCTACAGCGCAATCCCAGACGTAGTACTGAAGGAAAATGAAATTGAGCGGAAGTGCGTAGGAGGGCGGAGCCAGGCTAACATGTCATATCATATGATGTCAATGAATACAAAATTAAGGATAATTTTTTGGCTTTAATATCTCGAGAAGATGAATCTTTCCCGTAGCGTGAGCTAAACTTACGCAATACGAGAGAATCTCTCGTAAGAGAACTGTTTGAGGGCTTCTTTACAATGTCCTGCTCATTCTTTCCATGCGTACAGAAACAAAAGTCTCCAGTACAAAATGAGCCTTCTTTTATAAAAAGGCAGCAACAGATAAAAAACTCTGTTTTGTTGTCCGTCTCAAGGACAAGGGGTTCTATTATCTTTTGTCGTGTCGCGCCGCTCGCATCCGGTGTAGACAGTGTTTCTCAATCAACACACTTTAGCTACCTTATCCTTTCTAATATTATGTCAGGGAATGTTGTTAAACCCTAATCAAATTATCATACCTTCTCTTGTTCCCTGGCCATTGTGAACAGCGTGAAAAATGAAGAAAGTCTTGAATGACTTCGTGCGCAGCTCTGATTGGCCAATCACAGTAATTTAGTTCGTTAATTATCACAAGAGCATTTTTTATTTGCATGATAAGCTTTACATAACACACAACACCGTTGAACTAATGGGATGGACAGTAAGGTGGGTATATAGAGTGAATGCTTTTTGTCATTTTTTTCAACAATGAGGATGCGATGTCATCGCTCCTCAATCCCCCCTCAAATCGAGCGATTCTACTGTATGTATCTCTACTGTATGTTTCCTTCCTCAGAGGCCTCTTCCACTCTCTAGGATACAATTGTCTGACACTATATCTGGATTGTAATATCCTCTGATGAAAAGGAGTGATGTAATATTCATGGGTAGCCATTATTACCCTGCTGGGCTGCAATGTGTCATAAGAGAGGTGGAGGTACAAACACAGGGTGGGCAAAGATGCAAGTGTTGCCTCTCCCCAGTGTACATGAGACAAGGAGAGGCTGTAACGACATGTGATGTTTCCAACTAGCAGCGCTGCCACCAGGCTCATTACACTACCAAATGTAGCTGACTCTCCCAGATCCCAGAGGACAGCATCCCCAAGACTGACACACGCGTGCGACACGTCGGGATCAGAAAGCAGCAGGTAGGCCTACCTGTTGTTCACATAGTAAAAGATGTAAATGGACATCAGAGAGGTCATGGAGTGTTATCAGGCTCTCAGGGGATAGTGTTTAAAGGAACCAAGTCCATGTAATCAAAATGGACAATTTCTTATTTTCTAATAGTATTGGGGTATTTATTATAAATTATTTATCTGTGCACATAATTATTTTTAAAGTTTGTGCGCTCTCGTTTTTTAGTTTAAAAACGCAAGATGCTGAGTAGTGTAATGAGAAAAAAATATTTTAGAGATGCGTTTTTTAAAAAATGTCTTAATTTGAGCCTTGTGTTTTTATAATACCGTGTCATGAGGCAACACAAAAGTCAAACAAGTCCTTCTAGTGCAAGTTTATAGAAAAACAATGGAAAAGTAGCAAACTGTAAAACTCATTGTTTGTGAACAGACCATGTCTATTTTTTGTTCGGCCACTGAAAATGGTTCAAATTGTCCAAACAAAGACAATAAACTGCAGCTGCGTCTGTGAGCAATTTACTACTGAATAAGTGTTTTGAACAAATTTGAATGAGTAAATAGTTTTACTTTTCATTGTTTACAACACACTGTCTTCTTAAATATACAAATATAAAATGTATTAGTGTTTTTTTTACAGGAAATGAAATCAATGTATATTAAACTTCATTATTAATGATTAAATAAAAAAAGAATTCCACCACATATAGTAACTTAGTTGACCAAATAACTGTTTTTTATTTCCATTTCCATTTATTGCAGAGTAGGCCTAATCCACTTTTTTTTTATATTTGCAGTTGAATCCCAAAGGCGAACTCTTGTAAAAAAAAAAAAAAAAGAAGTCCCCCAAGGGACTCATATGCTGGCTCTACACTACTCTGCTCTGTTATAACCCAGGGATATTGATCTTTACTGGTGCTGTCATCATAGTCTGCGCTGCCATGTTCTATGATCCCCCCCTGTTGGAATGAATTCTGGCCCTCTTGACCCTCACAATGTCTTCCCGCAAAGAGTTCCTCTGGGGTTTATGCGGGCAGCCAGTGTGCTGCAGGTTGATTACTCCAGGGACAGAGCGTTTTGTTTGCTATCGAAGTCTAAAGGAGCGAGCGTTTTTTTTGGTAGACAGCCACTAATTAATGCCTGTCTCTTGAGGCAGGGTGTGCAGCATTACATAAACCTTGTGGTATGACTGGCAGGGGTCAGGGAGGCCTGACCTCCTTTTTATTACACACTCATCTGTGGATATAAAAATCATAGAAGGCCAAAAAAAACATCATGGTTTTGAGCTCATGATACTCGATTTCAGGCTCCACAGCAGGTGCAGGGTCACAGATTTAAAATGACTGGGGTGTTTGTGCTGTAAACATCATTTATTCTGTATTTCAGAAGGCTAATAAAAAACAAAGAGATGTAAGACAAGTTCATCTACAGTGAACAACACACTGACAGCAGAAAGAAGCACTTATATCGAAAAACTACACCACAGTGCTTTTTTGTAAGGGTATGTCTGAATGTATTTTTTAAAATCCACACAGCAACTAATTTTGTGTGTGACTTGGATACATCTAAAATATTTCTCACGAAAGTGTGGGAGTATTTTTGATGTGATGCAAATAAAATGTGCAAAAATGAAATTTAATCAATCATTAATTAAAGCTACAATATTTACAGTATTTTTTTCGCCGCAAGGGGTCGCTTACCCTCTTACAATAACAAAGGCGTAGATTTATGATGACACATAAGCGGAATTATGGAACTTGTCGTCATGCTAAAGGATCTAATAATGTTTAGTGAATACATTGATGTTTTTAACATGACTGTGGTATGAAGCAGGTCGTGATTGATAATGAGAGACAGATATCAGCGCCACACGCGAGTCCCACGGATATAAAGGAATAAGGACATTTTATTCTACCGAACAACCCGCAAGTGGTGAATTAAAGGAGTAGTTCACTTTTTAAAAAACTTTTGCTGATAATTTACTCACCCCCATGTCATCCAAGATGTCCATGTCTTTCTTTCTTCAGTCGAAAAGAAATTAAGGTTTTTGATGAAAACATTCTAGGATTTTTCTCCATATAATGGACTTCATTGGGTACCAAATGGTCCAAGGTCCAAGGACAGTTTCAGTGCAGCTTCAAATGGTTTTAAAGGACACCAGACGATGCATAAGGGTCTTATCTTCCGAAACGATCGGTCATTTCTAAAATAAATAAAAAAGTTTAAGTTTTATAAGCACAAATGCTCGCCTTGCTCTGTTCTGTGATGCACGTTCGTAACTCTCCTGTTCGTACTCGTTCATCAAAATGAACAAATTTTTTTCTTTTTTCGAGTCATTTCGTTTGCTGAATGAATTTTTGAAATGACCGATCGTTTCGTAAGACCCTTATGCATCGTCTGGTGTCGTTTAAAGCCATTTAAAGCTGCACTGAAACTGTCATTTGGACCTTGGACCGTTTGGTACCCAATGAAGTCCATTATATGGAAAAAAATCCTAGAATGTTTTCATCAAAAACCTTAATTTCTTTTCGACTGAAGAAAAAAAGACATGGACATCCTGGATGACATGGGGGTGAGTAAATTATCAGCAAAAGTTTTTTAAAAAGTGAACTACTCCTTTAATAGCCTACTCACACAGATCAGTTTATTAGCCGAATGCAACTTGTGAGGTAATGCAGCGCTGTTTCACTTGGTCAACACTATCACACTAAACTGCATTTGAGTGTGTTGAAAGTTATAATGGTATTGTTAGTTTGTTGTTGGCTGTAGACTGGCGGTAAGCTATATCAACATTACAATAACATACTGATCATATTCTAACATTTCATAATGTTGAGCTATATAACATTGATTAGTTTTATGTACATTTGCTCACCTGTCTAATAAAGTACATGCAAGAGTGGCGTCTCTGTCAAGTCGAAGTTTGTCACGGACGTGGAGCTCTCGCCATCTCGAAAACGCAATGCTGATAGTGATCCTCATTTTAGTTCTTCTTTTGTCCCAAAGTCTGCTTGCCATGGTCCATAATGCCTGAACGAAACAACAACAGTCTGAGCGTGCCGCTAGACGTAACGCAGTTATCCACGTCTGTCGCCATAGTTACTATGGCAGTACGGGTGGAAACCAGTGATAACGCGGATATTACGTCATTGGCGATTATGTCACAGGCGACAAGTGAACGGACGAGACATTATTTAAAATAATTTCTCTGAAATTATAAATCTTTGGGAACTTTTGGGATATTGTAAGTAAACAACTGCAGGAAAAATGTCAGACTGTGCAAGTGATTTCTGGATATTTTATTACAAAAATCTAGCTTTAACTTTAGCTTTAACCTCAGTTTACCTGCGTCTGCTGACTTAAAATAATAAAACGCTGTTAATGTACCTGCAATAACCTAAATTCAATTAAATTTACATTTATTTGTATAAAGCTTTTCACAATGTCGTTTCAAAGCAGCTTTACAGAAAATGCATGTTTCTATTACAGTTTGGACTAGATTGATTTGTTATTAGAGGTGACTGTGTCCAAGTAAAATCCTTATGTCCAGAAATGTTAATACAAATAAGATAATACAAATCATGCAGTTAGCTAACATCATGTATTCATTTAGGAAAAAACAATATCATTAAAGCAGATATTACAAGTTGTAATCATAATTATTACAATATAGAGAAAATTTGTGGTACATTTACAATTGTATTTCTTATACTTTCCATTTTCTTAGTGGTGCATGTTGATTCACAATTCACGTTATCTGAAGTCCTCGTAGGGGTTGGAGTCATCTCTTCCAAGGTGTTGGGGGTTCTGAAATCTGCGTAACAGACTGGATCCAAACTGGAGCTGGCATAATGTCTAGTTGGCATCCCAAGTTAGAAACCGAAAAGCAAGTGGAAAATAATCAGCGTAGCTGCTGTTCATAATGTTTCAAGCAAAAGATTCATCTGATATAACTGGAGTACAAGGTTATGAGATGTATTATTTGAATGCTTGGCTAAAGAGATGTTTCTTTAATCTAGATTTAAAGTGGGAGACTGAACATTGTCATTAAGGCTATTCCAGAGTCTAAGAGCCAAATGTGAAAACGCTCCCCCTCCTTTAGTGGATTTCCCAGGTACTACCAAAAGTCCAGAGTTTTGTGACCTTAAAGAGCGTGATGGATCGTAGGGAGATAGAAGATCGGTTAAATACACAGGAACTGAACCATTTAGGGCCTTATAGTAGCAATACTTTGTAATCGTTATGGAATCATAATACATATTAATCATAATAGGTAACCAGTGTATATGATAAAATTGGTGTTATATGATCATATTTTCTTGACCTAGTTAGAACTCTAGCAGCTGCATGTGGGACTGTAGCTTGTTGATTACCTAGTAGCATTACAGTAATCTAGAGTTCATGAAGGCATAGGATATTGGATAATTTAGAGATTTTATCTAGTCATGATGAAATGTATAACTGAGTATCATCGGCATAACAGTGAAAACTAATTCCATGCTTTCTAATAACAGTTGCGTACAGTATATTGAAAATAGCAGAGGGCCAAACACAGATCCTTGCAGCACTCCATAATTTACTGATGTTACCTTGCATAATTCCCTGTTTAAATAAACATAATGGTAACGGTCTGATCTAAACCACCTAAATGTTTGTCCCTTAATACGGGTGTAATGTCATGATGTATAGTGTCGAAAGCAGAACTAAGATCAAGTTAAACTAGTATTGAGATGCAACCTTGATCAGAAGCGAAAAGTAAGTAATGGGGCCTGAATCCCAACTCAGTTTTTTCATAGATATCTTTTTTATATTTTTTTTTGCCGGAAGGAGCACAATTGATCGGACACAACTTTTTCTAATATTTTAGACAAATAGACGATTTGAAATGGGTCTGTAATTTGCCAATTCATTTGGATCTAGTTGTAGTTTCTTAGTGAGAGGATTAATAACTGACAGCTTAAAAGGTCCTGGGACATTACCCAGAGATGGAGATGAGTTACAATTTTTCGGAATTGCTAAAACACTAAACCCCATTCTCTGAACCAAATTCTCAATAGTCTAAACCACTTTGTCGAATTAATCACCCTTTCTGTAAAACATTAAACACGTTCAGATAGTTAAAACACTGTTTGCAAATCTCATGCACTCTTTTTCAAAACTTTAAACACATTCTCACTCGCTATGTTTCAAAATGCTAAACACAGGCAGGCAAAAGTTAAACACAACTGCAACACAGTTGTCATCGTTTACACACAATGACTCAAAATTTTTCACACTTATTTCTAATGATGTGACCAAACCAACTGTACGTAATACTGTACAAGTCAGTTCAGAGTCCCAAAGTGTAATCAAAATGTTGCACTGAATGTTGATAGCAACAATGGATGGAAATGAGGGAGAAAAGGAAGAGGATGAGTAAGAGGAGGTGAACAAGCAGGAAGAGGATGAGGACGAGGAAGAGCAAGGTTTGGAGAATGTTGTCAAGGCTGGATCTGCTTTAGGGGTTTTGTGTTTAAGGTCTTGAGAAAGTGAGTGATGGTTTCAAGAAATGTGTTTAAGCACTTCAGAACAACTAATAATATTGAGAAAGGGCTATTCTGATGCGGGGAACAACTCTTTCAGTAGTGGGTATTTGATCTAGTAAGCTTGTAGTTGGTTTGGATATAATAAGTTTATTTAGCTCTTCCTGTCCTATAACTGTAAAGCACTCCAGTTTTTCTTTAGGGGCGATAATTGAGGCTGAGTCATAAACTGCTGTCAAAGTACATTTACAATTGTATTTCTGATACTTTCCATTTTCTTAGTGAATAATTGTTATTATAAAATGACAAATGATGCAAAAACAAGCAAGAGAGAAATATGACAGCCCAAAATAAAACTACAATTTGTATGTGTTTGCGTATTTGGATGTGTTGCTCATATGATGCAATGTCATGATGCATCCTCAGTCAAGGACAATCCAAATCACAGGCAGGCGGTTTGAGCCCTGTGCTTAAATTAAACCCCCTGTCCAATCTGTCCAGTCCTTTACAGAGGTAAACATCTCTCATCACCATAGCAACACAAGCCTTTCAGTCTCTGTTGTCTGTCAATGTGCGCTTTTCTTCATCCTTGTGCATGTCAACTCGATACATTGACAACTTCCAGAAGGCCAATTTTTTTTTTTGTCATTTCCCTGGAGAGGGCAATACTTGAGAGAGGGAAACACAGCAAGAGTGATGTACTTATTAGAAAAACAGCAGCCTGTACTTATTTCTATGAGTTTTGAAATTGAGTTACAGTTGTCTTCGTCATCCTCCTCTCTGCTTTGAAGTGGTGGCTGATGAAAAAACACTTGATAGATTGGCATCACAATTCTGCTTTAACCCTCTATTGCATGCATCAAGAAATTTCTATTTCTGTTGATTGAAATGAATTCTGAAATACTACAAGACGAATGTGTAATGTTTAGTGTAATAGACTTTAACTGCTACATGACAGAATCTACAAATCTATTTCAAATAAATGATGTTCTTTTGTACTTTATATTCCTCAAAGAATCCTGGAAATAAACAAAACGGTTTCCCGGTTTCCACAAAAATGTGAAGCATTGTTTTCAGCATTGGATAATTATAAGAAATGTTTCTTTAGCAGCAAATCAGCATATTAGAATGATTCATGTGACACTGAAGACTGGAGTAATGATGCTGAAAATTCAGCTTTGCCATCAGGATAATAAATTACATTTTAAAATATATTAAAATCGTCTTCCTTCGGGTATCCTGCATTGTTTCAGAGAGCACATTTACCAGCGAACAACCTGATTCTCTCTCTCTCCCAATCATTAAACATTTCCTTTATCATTGGAGAGCTATTTTGACTTTTCTAGAAAAAAAGCTCTCCTTTAGACCAAGCCAGCCACGGAAATGACTCTTCCACGCATAAGCGAGCCAATGAGGAGGCCTGGAGCTGCATTCATTAAACCTCAATACAATGAAGCCTTTGCCTTCACAATAACTCCTGACGCTGTCATGGCATCAGGTTCGCACTCATCAGAGGTGATAAACATTAGCTCCTACATGTTTGATGGCATTTTAATACGGCCATCAATACACTAATACTATCAATGCATGCTAACTTCTAACCAAGAGAATGAATGGGGCCCCTGGTAACCTGCTGTCACATTGTATAATTTCCTCATTCCCCCTGATGGTGCAGGTGGACGTCTAGAGTAAAAGGCTGCCTGATTAGTGATTAACATGTTTACAGGGGAAAATGGGTCCAGGCAGCAAGTCAACAAATGACGCTGACTTCTCAAAGACAAATAGCTCAACGGCTGATGTCTTTTTAACAATACGCCCCGTTTGCCACCAGACCTCCTTCTCTGAGGCATCGAGGAGGAGTAATGTGTAAAATCATAAAAACTGACAAGTGTGCACTTTAATTTTAATGCTGTTGGCCACAGATGAATGCCTTCACAATCAGACAGTATCAGACGATACTGTTACAAACTCATTGCAGGAGGCTAATGGCTCCCTTGTCAGTGTAGCAGATGTTGAAACATGGCGGATTTACTCTTGCGATCAGCATTGGAGGTTATTGATCCGTCATCCTTCTCCTGAAGGCATTGAGTTTTCATGAAAGTTAGAGGAATCTCAGCAGGCTTTTTACATGAGCGTTTATGGGGAAAACAGCCATTTTTAATAGATGATGTATTTATTTGTCCTCAAAGAGGAACTTCTTTTCCACAGTGGTGCATACATAATAAAGACACATAGAACATTGACTTATGCATAATTATACAATAATTAACACACCAAATTACAAACATTGACAAAGGTGTATAGCACACCAGTGGCTGATCCTGTCTGTGCATTGAATGGTTTGTTTAAAACCCGTATGGAAGTAGGCATGAAGCTCTTATAACGAGCCTTTCTATGGATATTCTGTTCCTATGGCCAAAAGGGAGGGGGGTAAAATATTGATGAAGTGGATGATCAGAATCATGAATAATTGTCAACCCTTTACAGATCATGAATGACTTGTCAGATAAACTGTAAGTTGAAACACCAATCATTTTGCTGGCTAACTGAGTTATCTTTACAAGTTTGTTCTTATTAGTGACTAAAAGGATATAAAAAAATTGGCACCATTCAGAAGAACTGGTTTATTAATACTATAGGCTACGATAGACAAGAAGGTGAGGTTGGTTTTATTTTTATTTAAAATGGTTAATCCCACTTAATATCATCACATTAGGGTGGTGTACACATAATCCATATTTTTGCATTCATAAACAGCTTGATGAAGTGCAAAGTAGATGTAAGATTAACGTAACATTTTCCCAAGCATTTCTAAAGCTCAAGCTCAAATCGGAAATACAACTGCTAAGTGTCACTGATGCTGGATCAGTTAATGAGGGTGACTTCTTCTTCTTGTTTTACGGTGGTTGGCAACCATAGGGCCATATGATTTCATTAAGTTACCGCAATACGGAAAACATGAACTGAATCGCGATATCCATGCATAAAAACAAAATTTACTGTATAACGCGGAATTTGTCAGATCTTGGATGAAAAGATGGTAAGTAGCCTAAACTTAAATAAAATCGCGATATAGACTAGTGTCTGTGAATATTAAACCGCTTAAAGACTGTTTAAAAATTAATCATGCATGTTCTGCGTGTCTCTGTGAATGAATGGCTCAGACGCGCGGATTCATTTACCACACACTAAGCACCCATGACGCTTGCGATGTTTTCAGTAACGGATCGATGAACTTCATCTACACAGCCGCTCTGAGAGTCACTTTAGCAGCATTTTAGCTTGATTTGAGAAAAACTATCGTCATATAAACAACAAAACAGAGACTCAAAGGTCTAGCTACATGGCAACCTGTCAAAATAAAAGGTTGGTTTTAACCTTTGAAGAAAGTTTTGCTTAAATCAGTAGGCCTACATTTTAAATAATTGGTCATTACAATTTAAACCATTAAAAAATATATATTTTATAGAGCCCTTAAAATGTAATTTATTTAAAAACGTTAATACATTATTGTTAAATTATATACGTTTCACGATTTCAATTAATTACACGTTTTTGATTACTAAAATGTTATTTACCCATTAAAATGGGAGTCCAGAAAAATGAAAACAAAATAAAACTGAATTTGGAATTTGGGAAAAAATAAAACGGATTTCATAGGGCCCTACAAACCAGCTTTTTGGTGCATACACATCACCTTCTGCTCCTTATGGTGTGACATCACGTACCAGTATCAATCCTTGGGCTGACACTGAGAAATGGAAAAAGATGCACACACTCTTGACACCTGGTTTTGTTATAGTTTTATATAGTTATATGGTTTTATATAGTTATGTTTTTTTTTTTTGGCCAAATTGGTTTGGAACAGTTGTTGAATAAACAATTGACCTGACAAATTATGCCTGCCTATATGTTTGATTGACAATTTTATTGATCACTGAGATAGCACTGACTTGGAATTAAGTTGGTTCAATATAAAAATTAAATTTGAAAAAGTAGCTTTAGATGTAAACTACTTTTGCCATATTGCTGTAGCTTAGCTTGCTACATTTCCCAGGGTGGTAGCTTCAGTGTAGTGAAGCTACATTTAATGTAGAGTAACTGCTAGCTTAGCTCACTACATTTTCTAAGTAGCTTGCCCAACACTGGTAAGATATCTCATGAAACGCCAGATAAATTTGTAGTCGAGTCAGTGTTGTTTAGTATAATTGAGATACTATTATAGTTTCTATTGATATTTCCAATTAGTTATGGATAAGGTTACGTTTAGTGGTAGGGCTAAGGTAAGGACAACATTTTTGAACAGGAAAGTTGTTCCAGGATCAACAAAATATGTCGACCCAGGAACATGTCTTGGCAAAATCACAGTGACCACCATATCTCCTTTCAGTGTTCTTGGTTAATGAATGAACATAGCACAGTTAGTCAGACATCAACATTCTGTTTTATTAATATATTAAATGCAGCTTTGTCATTGTAGGGTCTTGGACTTAAAGTGAAGATCTGGCATGGGACTGGAAACGTTTAATACTGAAAGGTGAGAGGTCGTGTGAGGGAACCTGCCCCATGGCCAATTGAGAGAGCACCTTCCCTATGATAGGGCCGAATTTGAAGCCGTGGCCTGTGGATAAAGAATGAGAGAGAGAAAAAAAATCAAATTTAATGAGAGTTGAATCATCATAGGATGGAGTTGACATTCATTCAATCCACTGGGGTAAAAGAACCACACCTCACGGGAATGTACAACGGACCTCTATAAATAGCCATTATCTGTCGTCCACGGTCTGACTCAGAAATCCTTTGTATGAGAGGGCAGAGAGAGAGAGAGAGAGAGAGAGAGAGAGAGAGAGAGAGGAAAAACCCAATCATGCTGGCATCATCACACCCGCTGTCATGGGACGTTTATTTCTTGGGTAGGGTTTGGCAAAATGGTACAGTAAATTAAGAAAATTGTTCTCCTTTATTGAAGAGAGTGGACTATCAGAGGCTTCATTATACCATGGTTCTGTACATGTATGTTTTATTTTTTGTTGTGTTAAAGAGATATATTTAGCTTAAAAAGAAAATTCTGTCATTATTATTCACCCTCATGTCACTCCATACCAATCTTTCATTCAGAAATAAGTAATAATGTACACTACTGTTCAAAAGTTTGAGGTCGGTAAGATCTTTCAATGTCTTTATATGAAGTCTCTTATGTTCACCAAGGCTGCAGTTATTTTATTTAAGAATAATAATAATAATACAGTAATATTATGAAATATTATTACAATTTAAAATTAAATTTTTTCATAATTTTTTAATTTATTTTAAAATGCAAATTATTCCTGTGATGTCAAAGCATAATTTTCAGCATTATTACGCCAGTCTTCAGTGTCACATGATTCTTCAGAAATCATTATAATATGCTGATGTGGTGCTCAAGAAACATTTCTTATTATTATCACTATTGAAAACAGTAGTTCTGCTTAATAGTTTTGTGGAAACTGTATTAAATTTTCTTTCAGGATTCAAAAATGAATAGATTGTTTAAAAGAACAGCTTGTATTTGAAATAGAAATTGAATTTGTAACATTATAAATGTATTTACTGTCACTTTTGATCAATCTGTCCTTCCTAAATAAAAGTATAATTTTTTTCTAAACTTTTGAACGATAGTGTACTTGTCTGTATTTTCCATGCAATTACAATGATCAGAGACTTTTAAGCTTCTAAAAGAACTCAACAGCACCATGAAAATATAATAAAAAGTGGCCCATATGAAATATACACTGTATTCAAAGACTTCTGAATCCATGATAGTTTTGTGTGAGAAACAGACGGAAATTTAAGTTTTATCTACTGAAAATCTTGATATTATCCATCCCTGAGTTAATGGGAGTAATAATAATAATATCTGATTCATGAACCTATAGTTAAGTGATTTTCTTTTCAATGAATCAGCTGATTAGGTTCACAAATCTAGCCATGAATCAAACTGATACGATTCTCAAATTCAAATCATGAGTGAATAATGATTGAATTTCCCTCTGTTCCTCACAAAAAACTATTCTATGACTTTAGAAGACATGGATTATAAAAACTGCTTTTATAATACTTTTGCATGTTTTTGAAAAAGCTTCATTCCTCATTTATAGTAACTGCATGGAACAGAACAACCAGCACAATCTTTAGAATTTCTCCTTTTGTGCTCCACAGAGGAAAGAATACAGTTGAGTAAATGACAGAAATAGAATTTTCACATGAACTATCCCTTTAAGAAAGAGATGGAGATGGAGATGGAGCTGGGTGATATGTTTAAAATGCACTGCATTCTTCTCCGACGCTCTCAGCTCTTGCCTTTGCGGATTGGGTGGCTGTTTGAAGTCTGCAAGGCTGCTCTGTGAGTGGATATGGTTTTGACCGGCAGATGTGCGCGTGGAGGGTCTTCTGTTCTTGCTTAAACCCCACTGATGTGACTGGGTATCCATGGCAACCGGAGGGCCTTGAGCTCGGAGATTGGCTTGAGACAAATTCCGAATGGAAAGAAGGGCAACTTCCCGCCTAAGCTCTGTAGTTTGTGTGTTTGCCCCTGAAACTGATCCAATTCGCACCCTTTAGTTTTTCCCAAGCCGCAAATACAACAGCTGCGCCGAGGGCAGGAGAGCTGCGGGAAGGCGAAGCACTGTCATTATGGCAGACAAAAAAATTAGAAAAGGCAGGGAGAGGTTAATAGTGAGCATTCCTCTGCTCCTATCAGAGTTGTAATGTATTATTAAGGCAGAAGAATATATGTCATAAATCATTAGTGCGCGATGTGCCAGAGCAATAGGACGGTACCGGTAAAGTGAGCCAGCCACACAATGCTTCCTGTGACACCTCCAAAGCAGCTCCTTTAACTGCAGACAATGCATCACAAGATGAATAGCTACACAGTGCCACCATAATACTGAATTTCTCTTCCTAACCCCTTCTTCCACCAAACGCCACTATCCGCGCTCCGTGCTGCTAACCAGCGCTTCTCTGAAGTGATTACCAGCGGAATTTAATTAGCCCCATAATTAGTCTAAGGAGGAGGTGATGTGAACAGATGGAACAAATGTCAGGTGAACCCTTTGGCCCCCTGAGAGGCGGGTTTGGTAGCACGCAGGAGCCTGGGGAGCCAGCAACCGCCTTTAATTAAACGATAAAAGACCCCCGCACTGGGGGCTTCACTTCCTGTCCTTCACCAGCGCCCTGTTCCATTCCCTCATTAAAAAGTTAAGACCTCTCTGAGTCTTTGTGACTGCGTTTTTCAGGGATGGGAGTGTACAGAGTTCATTAGAGCTCGAACTGACCTGAGAACCCAGCACCGATGATGATGTTGCCGTAGGTAGGGTGGGAATCAAGGACAAAGTGGTGGTCTGGTGTGACCTACAAACAACGAAGCAGGGGAATGTTAAACATCAAGACTAGATTGTAATTATTTCTGCAAATATTTGACCTTTCCGTACTCTGAACATGCACACGGCAGGAATTATGAGCGCTGTTTGAAATGAACTTAAAAATTGAAGATAAGCTTAAGAGATGAACAAATTGACTGAGGAGTGACAAACTTTAATTTTAACTACTTCGTTAGGACATGTAGGACACTACCGTTCAAAGGTTGTTTTGAAAGAAATTTATACTTTTACTCAGCAAGGACATTAAATTGATCAAAATTGACAGTAAAAACTTTTATATTTCTATTTCAAATCAATTCAAATGTTCTTTTGAACTTTCTATTCATAAGAGAGTGCATCACAGTTTCCACAAAAATATTAAGCAGCTCGACAGTTTTCAACAACAATAATAATAATCCAGTAAATGTTTCTTGAGCCCTAAATCAGCATATCAGAATGATTTCTGAAGGATCATGTGACACTGAAGACTGGAATAATGATGCTGAATACATGTTAGATATACTCAAACCTGATCTTTTAGATTGTAATTTTCTTTTTTCCATATTGCTATTTTTACTGTCAAATAAATGCAGCTTTGCTGAGCACGAGAGACTAATTTCAAAAACATTGAAAAATCTTACCGACGCCACACTTTTGAACAGTTGTTTTGTTTCTAAAGACACTTTTTCACTTCATCCTAAACAAATTCATTTCTGATTACTACAAACAGAGACCGGTTCAGCAGAAATGAACGAATGTTTTGATTCATTTCGAGCCACTTGTATATTTTTCCTTTGAAGCATTAAAGTAATCGATACAGTGGCTGACTGAGATGTTGTTCTGTGCTGTAAATTGTATCGAAGAAGACAGCTCTGTGCAGCATGCTTCTAGGGAACTGCTTTATAATGTTCCACTCTTGCTTTAATACTGAACTTTATCTGGGTGTGCTCACAGGCGTTCTGTGGATCTCCTGACAGAGCAGTTTATAAAGGATTTAGGTTGTGTTGCATCATCGCTGTCCTTTTCATTTTTGATGTGATTGTACCTTGCATTTGTAAGCTGTCTTTGTATTATTTTTTCATTTCACCCATCTGGATGGAAACTTTGCTTGGCCAGGCAAAAGTTAAAAACTGAAAACCTGCTTTGAGAGAATTTACTTTTTTGATGTACTGATTAAAATATCCAAAAACCACTAGATCAATGTCATATATTTTGTTGACTTGTGAACTTACATTATCCCAATTTCTTCCAACAATGTTTAAATCCAGAGAAATGCACAATTTTCACCAGTGTAACAGCTTGTGTCATTGTGTCAATGATGTCATATCCGCGTTACCCTCGATTTCCCACTTTTAGATTTTTATTAGACAGTTGAGCAACTGTTATACCTTATGGTTAGAAACTTATCATTGTTATATAGCTCAAGCATTTTCTTACACAGCATGGTTCTTATTGTTTGAATCTCTTGTTTTCTTGATTTACTGTGAGTAACATGTTTGTACTATGCCTCAGAAACAATACTATTGTGTGGCTAACATGGCATAATCAGAAAGAGCTTTATTTGTAGTAACAGTAGTACAGCATTTTCTCTGCCATACACTATATTCTGTAATTAATTGGATGCATTTAGCAACAGAAGTCATCCAGCTTTTATTAATATGATATTCCAATAGCACTGCGTTACCCCAAATATTTAATTTGTCAAATAAAGTGACCTGTATGAGTAGTAATTCAGCTCTTGCAGCTGTTTCATTAGAATGAAATAAAATAATGTGAATTTAAGTGGTCAAACGTAACTCTAACAAACTTCAAGTTCATGGAAGAAGGAGGCAGGAACCGTCAAACGTTAAAGGTAACTTTAATCTTGAAATAAACATAAACAACAGAACGAAAGGAGCGGCATCGGACGACTGTGGCATATAAGCGTAATACAATCCCTGGAGCTCTTCCATGGGACTCGAGCTGCTCCCACAGCTTCATACCATAATAACGTAAATAAAACTTTAATACATTAGCTCATCCATGAACATGATTTCTGCCTGAGTCCCATCGGATTGCTTTCCATCGGCTGTGGAGGTGAAGACGACAACTCCCATGTTTCCACACTCATTCACGACATTAAGCTACGCCTTTGTTATTGTTTTGAATGAGCGACCTCTTGCGGCGAAACTTGCCTATCTGCCTTTCAATGAGAGGCTAACACTGTGACCCACTCAGATGTGATGCGACAAGTTTCCAGCGACAAGTAATTGGGCGTCAACAAACATTAAATGGGCTTCTGTATTCAGTGTAGGCAGAGTCAGTGATTATAAGTGTCAGACTGTACGGGCTTAAGGTTTCATAATGAAAAACTATTGTCCATGTCTTCCTTTAGAGGTAGTCATTGTCTGTAGTATTGCTATGAGACACGGGTCTTAGAAAAAGAAATCAAGCATCCCACTAAATATCCTGTCATGGTCATGTCTGATTAGGACAAAAGTCCGATTTACATGAAAGAAATAGCTTTAATCACTTTTCACCATATCAGGTCATGTCTGGTTAAGACAGTGCAATTCCAAGTGTCTAGAAGTCTAAAAAAAAATCAATTTCAAACCCATGTAGAACTGAAATTAATGGCTTGGTTTAATTCCAGCAACCGTTCAATCAAATGGCATGTCAGGATAAAATATGAGCCATGCATTCAAATACGGTATCCTTCTTCTGTCCTTAAGTGAGAAAGAAATTTGGTCTGGGGCACACAGTGGCAGATCAGTGATGGCACCTAAGGACGAGCAATGAAGTCACTCACCGTGTACATGCAGCTCTCCACCACAGCGGGCACTGGCACCAGCCCAGGGAGACAGCGGGTGACGTAGCGCATGAGAATATCGATGTCGCCTCTATCCGTCTGTTTATCTCGCTCATCCGGTTCAGTCTCGCTGCCCATGTGGTAACACACCTGCTCAGACACATGCACGCACACCATGATCCATAAAGCCAAACTGACCTATGATACATTACGGATCTGTGATCCACCGCTCGGAGGAGCAGCAGATATACGTGCAGAAGGCAGGCTCCAGCGACTAGAGCAGACATAATGCATCTAACATGACACAGCCATCTGTGCTCTCCCATTCAGCCTTGCTAAGTGTGATGAGACTGAAGACTCCTACTGGGCCTTCCTGCATACTGAAACCGAGCCATTAGTACCAGGAGAACACAGACCAGAGGAGAGTGCTTCTTCTCTGCTTCTGTAAAAGCATCAAGGACCGTGTATCCATTCAGAGAGCTATAGAGTCACTGATGTACTCGTTCTCTGAAAGCTCTCTGAGTGTGGATGTGTACTGTATTGCTACATGAGGGAATTGTGGATTAATTAACAAAGGATGAAACACTATGGTGTTGAATCTTTGTGGCTTTTTTATGAGACGTGGGCAGGCGATTACAGTAATGCAATGGTCTGTGGTACATTTTGTTATGGTGGTTTAGAGTAGGTTATATCTATTGTTGCCAAGGTGAAGTGCTTTTTTAAATTAAAAACATGGGACAAATAGAAGAGCAGGCTTAGGGGACATTCACACAGAACATGTTTTTGCAGTTAAAAACACAAGACACAGGTCAGTGGAAAGAAAAAAACACCACAAGGTCTTGAGATAAGATTTTTAAAAGTTTAACAACTTTTAACTTGAGAGCCACATTTTTCTGCAAAAGATGTGAGACGCGAGTGCAATGGTCAAACACGTCCGTCTTGCGTGTCTACATAGAAAACAATGGAAAAGTAGCGCGGTGCAATAAAAAAAAAAACGTGTTCTGTGTGAACGGTCACCGTGATTTTGCCAAGTAAGACATGGTCCTGGATCAACATATTTTGTTTATCCTGGATCAATATTCCTGTCCCAAAATGTAGTCCTTACCCAAACCCTACCCCTAAACCTAACCCAACCCATAACTTTTCCCTAAAATCAGAGGGTAATGATAGGTAAATGACACTGATATTAAAGTACTCCCCCTTGGTTCTAAGCCTAAACTTGACATAAACTGTAAACTTATCCCTCAAATCTGATTGGTTAATTGGAAAGTTGATCCAGGATCAACAACGATGTTGATCCAGAAACATGTGGTACTTGGTGAAATCACGTTCAACCTGTGTGAACGGTCCCTAAAGATGTGGTTTAAACTGTATTTTGACCTTTTTGTCCATTTCTTTTTTTTTAATGAAACATGTCATGGACAGGAACCAGGTTTTTTTTATTTTTTTATTATAGTCTTAGTAGTATTAATAGTATTAATAGTATTAATTAATATTTTAAATTAGCTTTTACTTTTATATAAAAAATTTTGTTCATTTTAGTGATGTGTTTTTGTTGCATTTTTATAATTTTTAAAAAATATATATTTCTATTTGCCTTTAATTTATTTTTATTTCAGATTTTAGTACTTCAACTTAAACTTATCTCAGATATCTCATTAGCTAATTTTCGTTTTAAGTTTTTTAAGTTGTTCATGTCATATTTATATTTTATTTCAGCTTTATTTCATTGAATGGAAACTATTATTAATAGTTTTAGTTTTAGGAATCTATAACAACACTGACAGGATCTGGAATAACGCAAGCCAGACTTCAACCTGAGCACCACAAGCTAGATAACCACTTGGCCATGGCTCCAACCAAACCTGTTCTTTAAAAAAAAAAAAAACAGCAACCCTGCTGTCACTCACCTTCATTAGTCCTGGATACTCATTGGACGGGAGGCCGTAAATGTCATATTCCCCCTCTTTCGGCTCCATCTGTATAAAACATGGAAAACTTTGGCTGACACTATAGGTGCCTGGGATCTTCTCCTTCCAGTAGCATACGTTAATCTTTACAACCTGCACAAAAAGAAATGACCCATATTACAGATAAAAAACAGCATGTAAATTAAAAATGAATATAAACGCTGATATTGAGCTCACATCAGGGTAAAGCTCAGAATATTCCAGCCTGTCTTCACAGTCAGAGACCATAAAAATTCACCAGTGCAAACATTCATTGCTCATATATTGTCGTGCTCACCCAAGCGCAGACTTTCAAGCCTGTGCTATCCTGAAAAATGCAATTCCAATTCTAGGTCCAATTCGGAGTTTAACTAACACAGAGTACTTTTCCCATCACTTCTCTTGTGGCGTGTGACACATAAGAGATCTCTGTGGACTGGAGACTCTGGGAGCTGTTTATAGGATTGGCAGGTGAGTTTAAGGTGGTTTCTGTACATTCACAAATAACTCACTTTTCATTCTGCCCAGGGGTGTAATCCAGATAAATCTATATGTGGCTGTGTGTTTCACAAGCTATGGCTGGTAGTCAATATGCTTTATATATTCCCACGCTCACATTTTTCAGAACTTGGTTTCCAAAGCCAGACATTTCACACTGATATATTGTTCCATAATGCCTTGCAAAGGAAAAGAAAGAAAGAAAGAAAGAAAGAAAAAGAATTATAGGTGAGAAAAATTAAATGATGGATGGATGGAAGAAAGGAAGAAGGTGAATGAACAGATTGATTAAGTAATTGAGAAAATGAATGATTGAACAGATGAAACAGAGGGTAAGTAGGTGAAGAAAGAAATATAACAACTGGATGGATGAAAAGATGGTTCTCTTACGAGAGTATCTCTCGTACTGCGTAATATCTTACGCTATGGGGAAAACCTCTTTTCCACGAGATATTGAAGCCAAAAATTATCCTTTAATTTTGATTAATGTAAAACGCTGTGCGGCAGCGTGCAGACATAGGCAAGACGGCTCGCGCGCCTATTGGCTGCCCTGCGGCAACAGCAGCAAGCCTATCGAGAGAGGCCATGCGTGACGTGACATCCAATGGGGGTGCTTCGCGCCCATTTCGTCGCGTCCCGCCAGAATAGGCGTGGCCTTGGCCTATAAATATGCTCGACAGGCTGATACAAACTGATTTTCAACTCTTCAGCGAAGAACTACTGCATCGCTGGATCCGGAGTGAGAAGCCGCGCCGTCTGATTGTAAGCCTTCTGCGGGACGAGCCTTCGAGCCTGAAGTCGCTGGCCTGCACCTCGCCGCCTTCAGCCGCCATACCTGCTACACTTTCCGGCGTTCATATCCTTTTCACTGCTGAGTGTGTGTTCGCCGCTGCGACTCACACTCTATCTCTGTTTCTATCTGTTCTAAAAGAGCAAGCGTCTTTTTAAAGATGCAAAGATCCTGCGGCTCGTGCCGAGCCACACTCAGCGACGGGGACCGTCATGTCATCTGCGTTTCCTGCCTGGGTGAGGATCATGCGGCTCTCGCTCTCGTCGAGGGCAGATGCCCTCATTGCGAGCTAATGCCTATGGTGACTCTGAGGACTCGCCTGGCATCCTTCTCAGAGCCTGCACTTCAACCCGCTGCGACGCCGCGCCGTAAAAAGCGCCGCGCTCAGCGCGTTCCCGAGCCCTCTCCTGCCCGCCTAAGCTCGCCGGTTCGCCCGCTAGCTTCGCCGGCATCGCTCGAGTCACTCACTGATGGACAGTGGCCGCCGCCTGCCACCGCTTCCGCCATTGAGATCGACGAAACAGCCGAGGCTTGTTCTATCCTGGCGTCGGACAGCGAAGATTGGGCGAGCTCTGTGGACCTCCCCTCCGCTGTTCGCGAGCCTTCCGGGAAAAGAGCGGGCATTGAGTCTGAGTTGATGCGTCTGCTCTCTCAAGCCGTCGACAACCTCGGCCTCGACTGGGAGGCGCCCGCGCAACCCCCGCGCAACCGACTGGATGGATGTTTCCTCAAGAAGGACCACGCCCCATCACAGTCCAGACCTGCGCCTTTTCTTCCTGAGCTTCACGAAGAAGTCGCGAGGTCTTGGAACGCCCCCTTCTCGGCCAGAATGCGTACATCTGTCTCTGCTGCATTCTCCACTGTGGACGGTGCGAAAGACAGAGGGTACCTTTCTCTTCCTCCTGTGGAAGCAGCGGTAGCATCACATCTCTGCCCGCCCTCTGCTGGACGGCAAGCACAGACGGTGTTGCCATTTAAAGCCTGCCGAGTGACGTCAGCCATGCACGGTCGCGCTTACACCGCCGCCGGGCAAGCTGTGTCGGCACTACACACAATGGCCATCCTGCAGATCTTCCAGGCCGACCTTCTCCGAAAAATGGACGAGGAAGGCGTGGGATCGATCAGCGTTGCGGATTTAAGGAGCGCTACAGACCTGGCTCTTCGCGCCGCTAAATCTGCTGCACAGGCCGTTGGGCGGAACATGGCCTCTCTCACCGTGGCTGAGAGACACCTATGGCTAACGCTGTCTGAAATGACGGATTCGGAGCGCTCTGTGTTTCTCGACGCGCCCATTTCGCCAGTGGGCCTCTTCGGATCTGCCGTCAAAGATTTCGCAGACAGATTCCAGGAGGTTCAGAAGACATCGCAGGCTATGAAGCACTTCCTCCCGAAGTCACGATCAGAGCTCATAGAACACAAGACCGCATTACTCGAGCATCTCGAGAATTTGAGTCTCGCAGTCAATTGGGCGAAGAGTTCGCTGTCTCCCAGCCAGAAAATCTCCTTTCTGGGAACAGTGATGGACTCGCTGTCAATGACAGAACGTCTGTCGCAGGAGCGAGGACTGAACATTCAGCGCGCCGTGAAATCCTTCCGCCGTGGCTCCATAGTCCTGCTCAAACGGTTTCAGAAAATGCTGGGCCTCATGGCCTCGGCATCTTCAGTACTTCAGCTGGGCCTGCTTCGCATGCGCCCACTGCAGTTATGGCTGAAAGCACGAGTTCCGCCCGGGGCTTGGGCCGCTGGTCTGTTTCGCCTCAGGGTCGACAGGAAATGCGTCTCGGCTCTGAAACCTTGGAAAAAAGCCGACTGGTACCAGTCAGGCGTGAGTCTGGGGACTCCCTAGAGTGTGATGGTGGTGTCCACGGACGCCTCCACCTCGGGATGGGGAGCGCTGCTCTAGGGCAGACCGTTCTTTGGCCAGTGGTCAGAACGGGAGAAGCTCCTACACATAAACTGTCTAGAAATGCTGGCAGTAGACAACGCGCTAAGGCGCGTTTGTCCCCAGATGAAAGGCCGCCACGTCTTAGTCCGGTCGGACAACATGTCGGTGGTGGCGTACATAAATCACCAGGGCGGCGTCAGGTCCCGAGGCCTTTACAGGCTGACGAAACGCCTCCTGGACTGGGCTCAGCACAACCTGCTTTCACTGAAAGCAGCGCATGTGCCTGGTCACCTGAATCTGGGACCAGACAGACTGTCCAGAAACAATGTCCCAGCAGGGGAATGGTCACTGCACCCGCAGACGATCCAACTGCTGTGGGAGATATTCGGCAGAGCGCAGGTGGACCTGTTCGCGTCCCAGGAAAACGCTCACTGTCCGAACTTTTTCTCCAAGAGCAGGGACGCGCTGGCCCACGTATGGCCCCGACGCCCCCTCTATGCTTTTCCCCCCGTCTCGCTCCTGCCTCAAGTGCTGGAACGAATCAGGGAAAATGGATGCCCAGTGCTGCTCGTGGCTCCGCTATGGACGAACCAAACCTGGTTCCCAGTCCTGATGCAGCTGACCAGCACTGCCCCGTGGCCGATACCGGTGAGGAGAGACCTCCTCTCTCAGGCAAAGGGCTCGATTTGGCATCCTCGCCCGGAGTCATGGTCCCTACATGTGTGGGCCATCAACGGGTACCCGCTAACCTCCCGGAGGGAGTGTTAAACACGATCACGCAGGCTAGGGCCCCGTCTACTAGACGGCTCTACTCCTCGAAATGGTCAGTGTTCTCTACCTGGTGTCAAGCTCAGGGCTTTTCACCCGTAGACTGTGGGGTTACGGAAGTGCTCTCCTTCCTTCAGGAGCTGCTGGATAAGGGTAGAACCCCGTCCACGCTCAAAGTATACGTGGCGGCCATAACGGCGTTTGCAAAACCGACGTCTGGCCAGTCACTGGGGAAGAACGACCTCGTCGTGCGATTCCTCAGGGGAGCTCGGAGGCTGAATCCTTCCAGACCTCCCTCAGTCCCTATGTGGGACCTTTCTACGGTTCTGGAAGCCCTGAAAGGTGCCCCATTCGAGCCAATCCATTTGTCAGACATGAAGCACCTGTCTTTCAAAACGGTATTTCTTGTGGCTCTTGCTTCAATGAAGCGCGTGGGGGACTTACAAGCGCTTTCAGTAAGCGCGTCCTGTATTGAGTTTGGGCCTAATGACTCAAAAGTCATACTCAAACCAAGGCACGGGTACGTGCCAAAATCCCTCAACACACCGTTCAGGGCCCAGGTTATTTCCCTGTGCGCCCTCCCGGTGAACAATGAGGAAGCGGATGCTAATCTCCTTTGCCCCGTCAGGGCGCTGAGAGCTTATGTGTCCCGCTCGTCTGTCTTCAGGCAGACCGAGCAGCTCTTTGTTTTGTTTGGCGGACGCTCCAAGGGACTGGCCGCATCAAAACAGAGCCTATCCAGATGGATAGTCGATGCCATAGCGCTGGCTTACACTTCTAAGGGCCTGCAGTGTCCTTTGGGTGTCAGAACGCACTCCACGAGAGGCGTGGCCTCTTCGTGGGCGTGGTCTAGTGGGATTTCCTTGCATGATATCTGTATGGCGGCGGGCTGGGCCTCTCCGTCTACATTTATAAGGTTCTATAACCTAGAAGTTCCCGCCTTACAGGCCAAGCTGCTGTCGGTCTAGAATTCATTACTATCTGTCCCGCTGCGCCGGCGCAGAATGCTGAGTTTTGATTGAGTATCGCTCGCTGATCGATGGAACAGCTCCATGGGTGTTGAATAGCCCGTATTTTTGCCCAGTTCAGGCTGAACGCGTTCACCCTGTCTGCGGGATATACTGTTGACATAACTAGCTCCTATGGGATGCTATTTCGTGGGGAATGATGCTGGTAGCCTCTCTTCTCCGACTCTCTGTGAGTCTACGGTGATTATGCACTATATGAGCCCCGGGCTACTGCCCTTGGGACTTTGGTGTCGGATCCCAGTACGTACGGCGTCTTACATTGTGTTCCCCATAGCGTAACATATTACGCAGTACGCGAGATACTCTCGTAAGAGAACGTACTCGGTTACTAACGTAACCTCGGTTCTCTCTAGAGAGGGAACGAGTACTGCGTATCTTGCCGTGCATACCACAGCGCTGGTTCGCTTCAGCGTTGAAAACCAGTTTGTATCAGCCTGTCGAGCGTATTTATAGGCCAAGGCCACGCCTATTCTGGCGGGACGCGACGAAATGGGCGCGAAGCACCCCCATTGGATGTCACGTCACGCAGGGCCTCTCTCGATAGGCTTGCTGCTGTTGCCGCAGGGCAGCCAATAGGCGCGCGAGCCGTCTTGCCTATGTCTGCACGCTGCCGCACAGTGTTTTACATTAATCAAAATTAAAGGATAATTTTTGGCTTCAATATCTCGTGGAAAAGAGGTTTCCCCCATAGCGTAAGATATTACGCAGTACTCGTTCCCTCTCTAGAGAGAACCGAGGTTACGTTAGTAACCGAGTACGTTTTCATGGATGAATTAATGAAAGCTGTAATGTTCCTAGGTGAGTAATTAATCACATAAGAAAGAAAGAAAGAAAGAATGAAAGGAAGAAAGAAAGAAAGAATAATAAAAAATAAACTATGTAGGTGAGAAAAATTAAATGGATGGATAGAAAAAAGTAACTAGTAAGTAAACGAGAATGAATGAGCAGATGAAAGGTTGAAGATAGAAATATAACAAATAGATGGATAGATTAAAAAGAAAGAAGAAAAGGTGAGAAAATAAATGGATGGATGGATGGAAAAGCAAATAAATGAAAGAATGAATGAATAAATTAATTATCAACATAAAGAGGGTAAGTAGGTTAAGAAAGAAATATAAGAAACTGATGAATGGATGGATGGATGGATGCATGGATGCATGAAAAATGTATGGAATGGTTGAAATAAAAAAGAAAGTGGGTGAGTGAGTGAGTGAGTGAAAGAAAGATGAGTAAATAAAAGAATGAATGGATGGATGGACAAAATAAAAGGTAGGTAGGTGAATAAATGAAAGAAAGAAAGTAGCTGAATGAATGAATGAATGAAAGGGTGAGTAAATGACCGAAGAATGATGACTATATGTATGCACCTTGAGTGGCAGCTGCAGTCCAGTGTGTGTCAGTAGTCTGTTTGCCCAGGCTCCAGCTGTGATCACCAGGTGTTTCCCTCTGTAGACTCCAGAGCCGGTGGTTACAGTGACCACAGCACCAGGCGTAATGTCAATCACTTTCTCCCCGTCCTTTATCACACCCTCACTGGACTGAAAGAGTCTCTGAGAGAACACACAGACCAACAGCACATGCAGAAGCAGTCAACCTGACTACAGGATGTTCAACTTTACTGCATAGACGAAACTTCTTCAAAACAGCTAAGACAGAAAACCCTAATAAGAGCAGTGAGGAGAGCCTGGTTAAAATTTAACAGTGGCTGAGTTTGAGACAGAGAGATGTCAAGGGGGATCAGTTAAAACAGGAAAAATATGGTCAGATTCGGGCAAGAGATAATAGAGTTTCCTTAGTGAGAGCCAATAGGGAGCTTATCACTGCACTCTGTGGCTGCTGTAGGCAGACCTTATTGAATCCAGAGAGGCATTGTGCATGGCCATATTCCCTAGATAGGGTGTAAGGAGCTTTTAACAAGCAAGTTTTGCAGCCATATCTTATCTTTGAGAGCTTTAAAAAGCACAGTGAAGGCAATACTGAAGTACAGTTATGTACATAAAGAACATTTCTCACAGTGAAAGTTTAGTGTCTCACACACTAAGAGATTTATTTCCACAGTACACTGAATTTATTTCACACCACTTGAATTGCGAGCTGAGCACTCTTATCTAGCAAACAAAACAACAATTTGATGAATAATAACAGTATTTATCATAAAAAGAGAATCTAACATGTCAAATAAAAAGCCTACACTTGAAATTATACCCGAAAGTCATATCATGTTATTCTTTTTCAGTTTGTATGCCTCTTTTCCAACTGCTACAGTGAGCTAACACTGATTCCGTGGCTCCCATGAGGAGAACATTTCAGTGATACTTCTATAAGGATGTGATAAAACACAATCGGTTTAAAGCGGGGTTTTGGAATGGTAGCAAATGTATTCATTTTGCATACATAATTAGATGAGCATCTGATAGTTTTGAGCTGCCAAGCTAAATATAAAATTGACGTGTGACATTCCAACAGCCTCCTCGAGATTTTTTAAATAAATATTTTAATAATATGATTCACTAAAACAAGAAATAAAAATCTCATTTTACACTACCGTTCAAAAGTCTGGGATCACTAAGATTTTTATGCTTTTGATAGAAGATTTTTACGTGCAAGAATACTTTATTTAATGAAAATACTGTCAAACACTGTAATTTAATGAATGTCATATAATTAAATATTATTATATTTTAATATATTTTACATTTTATTTTTTCAAAGCTGAATTTTCAGCATCATTACTCCAGTATTCAATGTTACATGATCCTTCATCATTCTAATATGTTGATTTGGTGCACAAGAAACATTTGTTATGATCAATATCGAAAATAGTTGTGTTGCTTAATATTTTTTTGTGTAAATCATCATAAGTCATGATATCATAGAAAGTTCAAAAGAACAACATTTCTTTGAAATAAAAATCTTTTGTAACATTATAAATTATATACTGTCACCTGTGATCAATTTAATGTGTGCTTACTGATTTAAAGTATCAATTTCTTGCAAAAAATCTTACAGACCCTGAACTTTTGTACAGTAGTGTATATGATCAGCTGACCTGTACAGCTCGGAGGGCTCTGTCCGCATACAGCACACCAGCAAAGGTGTCTATCAGTGCTCCGTTCCCGTCGGTGAGATTCACATTGGGAATGTGCTGGCTGAACTCCTGCTTCTCCAAAACCACTTTGGGAATCTTGTGGCTTTGCATCGTGGCCTGTAGGCGTGAGAAACCCTCGCTGTTCTCTGGACCCATAACCAGTAGGCCTGTGCGCCTGCGAAGAAAAGTGCATAACTCCATGTTGAACAGCTGCACCTTGATTTAGGTGGAAATGCTTTGGGCATGTGTAAATTGTGCAAAGTGCCGTATGCGCCTGCTTTTGATGCAGGTGTCTTAATGTGAGGAGTTATGGCACTATGGATGAGAGGTTGGGAACACAGATTTTAAATCAAAAATGTGTGATAGATGGTCGTGCTGTTTTCGATGGATACTGTTTTTCAAGGCCTACTTCATCTGCCAGCCATCATGATGCATGGGCAGCACGAGTTCACAAGTCCAAGTCATTCATCAGAGATTTTTATGACTGAATCCCCCACTGCGTATGTGTGTTTGATTTGGAACACTGAAAGAAGGACTCCATGCAACATTTGTCTATGCCCTTGTCCCTAATAGCAAAAGGGGCAGGTCACGTAATGGTGGGGCAAGATCCTTTCTGAGGTAAATTAGTGTTTCAAAGATGTATTTTTAATTTGTCATTTTAAAACTGACCGAATCAAACATGCATAGAATCATTTCCTTACACAACCTTAAAATTGCCGGCTGTTTTTAACTACCTCTAATCCTGTCTAGTTAGGAAGTCTGTAATGGCAGAATCCTCATTTATTTTGATCTTCGTTGCACACTTTAACTAAAGCTAAATCTATCATTGTGCTGTCTGTCACAGCTTTATTATGAATTTTGACCTTTTTGGCAGCTCTCTGGGTAAAATAACAGTTGGTGGTTCAAGCAGCTGGAATCCCATCTATTGTAAAAAGAAAATGAATCAAAAATAAGACAAACTACTGTATATTTCAATGAATTCAATACATACTATGACTAGGACTATTTATAATAAAGCATCTCTAAACTGTGTTCTAATTGGTCTGTTGCATAATAACCTTAACTGGCAAACTGTATAGCTATAAAGGTGTGCTATTAATCAATAATCCTCAGAAAAAAACTGATTTTAAAACTGATTTTAATGTGTATACTATTCAAAAGTTTGGGGTCAGTAAGATTTTATACTGTTATTCAGCAAGGATGCATTAAATTGATTAAAAGTGAAAGTAAAAACAATTATAATGTTACAAGATTTCCATTTCAAATAAATTCAGTTCTTTGGAATGTTCTATTCGTCAAAGAATCCTGAAAATGTACCAACAGTTTGCACAAAAACATTAAGCATAACAACAATATTAAGCAGAACAACAGTTCTCAACATTGAAAATAATAATAAATATTTTTTAAGCAGCAAATCAGCATATTAGTAAATTGATATCTGAAGGATCATGTGACACTTATCAAAATATATTAACATAAAAACGCTATTTTATATTGTAATATCATTTTACAATATTACTGTTTTTACTGTGTTTTTGATCAAATAAATGCAGCCTTGGTGAAAATAAGATACTTCTTTCAAAAAAATCTTATTGACCCCAAATGTTTAAATGGTAGTGTGTATTTCCATTTAAGATAATGTTGCCACATGCATTTAAAAAGAAAATCATTAATGCCGGTCTTAAATGATTATCGCAAGCCACTTTGTTACATTTACTCCAAGAAATTATACAGAATTATTATCCAAAACCCCACTTTGCTTAAAAGTGTTTTTAAACTTTTGGAAGGCACTGAATGCTTATTCCAATGGCTTTTGTGACAGACGCATCCAGCGTAAACGACGTCTTTGCATGACTAGTGAAAACTAGTCCTGACCAAACCAGTAATAACAACTGCCACTCATTTGGAAAGCAAGTGCCATCTAAGTAGTGCAAATATCTATATAGGAAGAAAAGAACAGAACAAATCCGGCATTCTTCAAAACCTTCCACACATTTTTCAGTCCCTGCCCAGCAGTTTCTGGGATGCTCAAGGGCACAGGTGGCCTCTCATCAGGACCCATCCGTCAGAGAGCTGAGATGAATAGCGGCGACTGATTCTGCATCAAGGCTGAGTGGGCTTGATCCACTTGTGATCCATTAGACCTCTGTGACACTGGAAAAACAAGTGTGCCCCACGGTCTGCGGATGATGCTCAGGGACTAGACTGAAAATGCTCCTTAAAGATAAGGTGAGTTCAATGACAAGGTTAGAAGTACTTTACATCGAAAACCTGGCATAGCACTCACCATAACTTTAAAGGAGCATTTTCAGTCTAGTCCCTGAGCATCATCCGCAGACCGTGGGGCACACTTGTTTGTCCAGTGTCTACATGTTGCATAGGAGTTAGAAAATGTGTACACGCACTCACCTGTACAGCTCAACACCTGCTTCTTCCTCAAGCTGAGCCCAGAGATCATAGCTTTCCTGCATCATCTGTATGTAGAAATATTCCTCATAGGCTTTCCGTATGATCCTGGTCTGGCCATGAGAGCTCCCTCTGGAGTGGGGCAGAACAAACTGGGGAAAAGGGGGAATTCGAAGAACACTATAACACTTCTGGATGTGCATTATCTTGTTTCAATAATAACAATAATAATAATAATAATAATAATAAAAACCGACCACAACCGTCGAGTCCAAATGTTTTATGCAATAATTAATGCTGTCTTACAATTGTCTTGCTGCTTTGGGTGAGTATTCTGCCTTGAAATTATAAAACAGGTACTTTTCTAACATTTGTTTAATGCTGTCATTTGGGAATGAATAAGTCTGCAAATCATGCTGTAACCGACCTGCTCCAGCAGTAGAGTTTTCTGCTGGTTTTTGGCCAGCTGATAGGCAGTGCAGGACCCCTGGATCCCTGCGCCAATGACGATACAGTCGTACACTTCAGACGACATTTCTAGCTTTAGTTCTCTCTCATGAGATTCTTCTGACACACAAACACTATGAAATTGCCGTGACCTACTTTTTGTAGTAGTTCAAAGTTCTCCGGTTTCACTTATGTAACCATGATCAGCTGAATGTTAGAACCGCCTTCTGGGTTTATAGCACACACAATTCTTAGTGAATGTTTTTTCACCAAAAAGTTAATTCAAAGAAGTCGGACCGGTGTACGTCATGGCGTAATGACGCCCAATACATCGCGATGTAAAACTTTTCCAATATTACATTTGGATTGGAAAAATGTTTACATAAGCAAGGAAAAATGGTCAGTGAGATTTAGGGGAGGAGCCACCCAAATATTTGCAGCAGCGGTCCCTCAACCCGACCAAATTCGCTTCAATTTTTGCTAGCAGTTCAATTTTGCCTATTGTTCATAATTGACCAGAACAAATGGAAATTATAACAATTGTTAAATCTGATAAAAACACAAATTCATCCAAATAAAATAAATAGTTATATTTAAAAAATACAAATTTATTGAAAAATAAAAATAAATTTGACCCCAAACAAGCCAACTGAACATCAGTGCTCAATGTACATAACATTGTGTCATAACAACTTGCCCTGAGCATGTATGTCAAGACCCAAACCGGTCACCTTTACAGGGGTCATCGGATGCCCATTTTCCACAAGTTGGTATGATTATTTTGGGTCTTCATGTAAAGTTTGTAACATACTTTGGTTAAAATTTCTCAATGGTTGTGTAAAACAATACCCTTTTTACCTCTTCAAAAACAGCTCTGTTCACAGTGACCCGTTTCGGTGCATGTCTCTTTAAATGATAATGAGCAACAACGTTTTGGCATTTTGAGGATTAAAAAAAAGTGAATGGATTTTTTTCATTGCATGGTGATTGTGTCCAAACATGGCAAAGACACATTTATTTGCAAATACCATATAATGTGTATTTTGTATCCGATGACCCCTTTAAAAGCAGTTGGAGAGTTTTTGAATGCATCAAAAATAATTTAGCACGAATTTGGCTATACTCCTCAACATCAGCTCTCACTGTCTTTGATCACAGGCAAGAGATATCGTCCAGGAATCGTAAAATCAAAATGCTAAAAAAAATAAAATAAATGAAGATGTCAGCAAACCTCATTCATCAGATCGTGCTCTTTCAACTTCCACTCCGTATGTGCGCGTGTTGTCTAGTAACGAACGTGCCTGCAGCGGGAACACATAATTTACCCGGAAACAACTAATTCTAATTTCTGATTGGCTGGTAGCTAGCATTTAACTCTGTATAACTCGAGACAGATGCTATGAACTCGGCAGAGAACTTCCCTCCGTTTGCCTGCGTCTCGTCCATTAATTGTATAGCGGGACAAGTTCCCTTACTCCTCAGCCTGAGAAATACAAGGTGCGGCGTGTGAGCGTGTGAACGGGTTGAAATGCGTGTTTGAGACTTGAGAGCCCTGCAAATGTAATGTCCTCCAGGCTCCAGGAGACCAAGGAGGACTGCAGCATCTGTTTGAAGAACATTGTCAATAAAAAACAATATATATATATATATATATATATATATATATATATATATATATATATATATATATATATATATATATATATATATATATATTATAATAGTTTTTGATTAATGAATTGCTGTTATACTCTGGCATTTTTGTAAAAATTTTGAATTCCGCTGTACTTTGTTCTATTAAAAGACGTGTGTTTTTATTAGAATCAGGATCAGCAAGAGCTTTACTCAAGGAATTTGTCTTGATAATAATTATGTTTATTGTAATTTCAGTTTGTTTAACCCTGATTCAACTAATAAAAACGAAATAATTTAGAACCTAAACATATTGTAGGCCTACATAATGCAACAAATTCTTGGCTGAAATTGTTTTGCAGGTTTTAATAAATTACTATTTATTTAAACCAACTATGTTCTGTATGATTGTTGAAAAAAGTATCGTAATCTTAATCATTTCGTCAACATATTTCCAGTACACTACCAAATTCATTCCAAGACAGTTCTTATTATCCGCGCACTCACATATCAAGTTGGGCTTGCCTTGAGATGCGCACGCATCGATTCGGTCCGAAATCATTCAGACAGTTTTTGAATCAGTTCAACATATTCATTGAAAATGAATCTCATTGGGTCGCAGTTACATACTTGTACCTGCTGTAATTCGTTATAATATGGAAGTAAAATAATGCCAAATGTTTTTGAAACAAAAAGCCTGTTGAATTGTACTCCTTGAAAAAATATGCATTGCATTAACCCTGCTTGTATTTTAATGCATTGTATTTTTAGGGTTTGCATTTTTATGGTCTGTAATTTAGCATGGTTGAATATTTAAGCTGTGAATATTTCAATTCAAAACATTTCAAACACATTTTCATTAGTAAAATTGCAATAATCCATATTCACCTTTCATATTTCACTTCCAAAATATTCAAACTGATTAAAAATACAACCTATAATATTCAACAGGCGGTTTTCGGTCCATTTTATTTCACTTTGCAAATTCACTTCCACAAACTCAGTGGTTCAAATTCGACAGTAAATACAACGTTGACGTCCAGAAACTGCAGGAAACGCAGTAGATTACCGAGCAAATTGACGTTAAGATATATTTAGAAACTATTTCCAAAAGTAAAAACCTGAAAGCTTTGAAAACTAAACAGCTGTTTGACAAGTACAAGCTTTTTTTGGAAAAAGTCTCAGTAGCCTATTTATTTTATTTTATTTTATTTATTTACTTTCTCTAATTTTTCTTTTCTTTTCTTCTTTACCCCTGACATGTATGGTTATATGTACTCTTGTATGCAAACTGTTCTGTTATTATTAAAAAAAATAAAAAAAAATAAAATAAAAAAGATTACCGAGCATAATCTTCATCTGCTGTTAGTAGACCTCACCAGCAGGGGGTGCAAGCGCGTGTTGTTGACGAACACCAGAGCAACAGTTAGAGCAAGCCATTCATTCATAAAAAGTCATTTACAACAATTGAGTATGCATTAAGTTTTTTTGTGATGATTATCTGGGTCAGTATATATGCAGAAAAGATGATAAAGGCACAAAAGCTGTTTTTATGTTTCATTCAATAACTTCATTGTTACTTTCCCTGTGTAGGCTTACATGTTATCTACTTTTTCTACCATGAACGGGATTATAATCGGTTTCCCTCAATACATCATCATACTCAAGGATTCCCCTTCCATCAGGACAAAACGCTTAACGTAGCTTAATGGACTAATACAGTTACATAAAAGATAAAACTCGCAACTTATTGGGGAAGTATGCCTACATACATGTTAATATTCCTACATACATGATTAATCTGGGAAGGGTCATATCACTTTCATATTGTTGTCCTATATTGTTAATTTAACTGTAACTTAGGTCGCTTTGGATAAAAGCGTCTGCTAAATAACTAAATGTAAAATTGGCTTGACATTCGGATATTTAGGGACCGTCTCTAAAGTAGCATTTGTAGTCCTACAGCCCTAAACGTTTCTAACTTCAATAGCAAACTTCAATTTATTTGAATAAATTGCGCATTATGACTGAAACCTACAGGAACACTTTACAGTTAATGTTATGACTGCAAAGTCGTTCTCTTCAAATGTTATTGAAGTTAGAAACGTGTATACCAATGTCGTATGTAACTTTAGAGACAGTCCCTAAATGTGCGAATATCCAATGTCAAGCCAACTTATGCCAGTATCACTGAGACACGCTCAGCTTTAAACTTTGCGCGTTAAGTTCATATGAGTCCTTCTGCTTGCCTGCGAGTTTGGTCTTTTATATCACTGTATTAGTCCATTAAGCCACGTTAAGCGTTTTATATGTCCAGCAGGGGAATCCTGACGTATTGAGGGAAACCCTAGTAGCTATGCAGAGAGGCAACTAAACAACCAATAGATATGTCAAACTCAAATGTAACATTGGATCTGTATACATCGGGGGAATAACATTATAATCTTGTTCACGGTAGAGATGCATGTAGGCTACACAGGAAAAGTAGCCTAATCGTGAAGACACTGAATTTCACATAAAACATAATAATCACAGATACACTTACATTGTTGTAAATTAGTTTTTATGAATGAATGGCTTGCTGTTGCTCTGGTGTTCGTCAACAACACGCGCTTGCACCCCCTGCTGGTGAGCTCGACCAACAGCAGATGGAGATTACGCTCGGTAATCTACTGCTTTCCCTGCAGCTCCTGGATGTCAACGTTGAATTTACTGTCGAATTTGAACCACTGAATTTGTGGAAGCGAATTTGAAAGCGAAATAAAATGGACCGAAAACCGCCCGTTAAATATTATAGGTTGTATTTTAATCAGTTTGAATATTTTGGAAGTGAAATATGAAAGGTGAATATGGATTATTGAAATTTTACCAATGAAAATGTGTTTGAAATGTTTTGAATTGAAATATTCACAGCTTAAATATTCAACCATGCTAAATTTCAGCCCATAAAAATGCAAGCCCTAAAAATACAATGCATAAAAATACAAGCAGGGTTAATGCAATGCATATTTTTTTCAAGCAGTACAATTCAACAGGCATTTTGTTTCAAAAACATTTGGCATTATTTTCCTTCCATATTATGAGGATGTCTTTTCTGTGTTCTAAATTATAAGAGCGCAGAACTGAAGTGAGTTTATCTAGTAATCAGACTTTGGAAAGCCAGTGTCTCCATGTTTTGTGTTTGCTTTCGTTCGCAGCAGGTTTGTCGGTTTTTCCTCAACAGTGAAACGGAAAACCTGGAGTGAAGTTATTGAAGAACACATAGGGAATATCTTTGGTCGCTCCTTTCCACTCCCCGTTCCAGACTTTCAAGCTTAATGTTTTGTATTATTTGTTTGTCTGAAAGGTAATTTACTCTATATTTATTTATTCAAATTTACATTTTACATGAAACTGTTGTATAAAACAATAGATTAAACTGTTGTGTAAAGCAATATGTATAAAGCAAATGACCTAAGTAATATGGGAATTATATTGTTCACTTTTAGAAGCAAACGTTTTGACCAGTAGCTAATTTTTTTGCTTGTTGTAACATCAATTGCATGATTTTACAAAGATGATTGTTAATTTTTGTATACTTTTTTTAAACAATGTTTTAATGTTGCAGACAGGACGGATATATTGTTGTATGGTTTACTTGTCCAAGAAAAATGTAAATAGCAGTTTGTTGTGAGTTGTTTATTGTGACAAACTGACCACAAACCTGTGTTGAGAAACGTGGTAAACTGACTGTTAGTAGGCTATATAATTTGTAATGCATGTTTGTTTTAAAA
Organism: Siphateles boraxobius; assembly: GCF_051911475.1. Taxonomy (NCBI): domain Eukaryota; kingdom Metazoa; phylum Chordata; class Actinopteri; order Cypriniformes; family Leuciscidae; genus Siphateles; species Siphateles boraxobius. The sequence continues at coordinate 25,599,233 of NW_027509186.1, read as the reverse complement.
GTCAGGTCAACGAAAGAGAGATGAGTAACAGGACAGAACGGACAGGTGACATGGAGGTGAGTAAGATAAGTGTGAATGGATCATTCCTGTTATACTGTGCATTTAGTTTGTTTTAGGAGTATTGAGCAGATGAATATGAGAACAAGCCGAAGCAAAGAGAGTGCTGTGCCTGGCAGGGTTGTGAGTGGGTTCCTATGTGTGTAACATGGTACTGTGGAGTTAGTTGCAGGCTGAGCAGATGGATCCTGTGGATGGTCAGGTCTGGAGAGGGTCAGATGGTCCTGCCCCCTGCCGCTGAGGCCTGTCATGGACAGATGTAGTCTGATCTTCCCCACAGACATGCTGGTAGAGTGCCTTTTGTGTTTAGTATCCAAAAAGGTCTACTGAAGATAAAACATTTTGATTACAATATTTACGAATCTGTTTGTGGCATTATAGAAACGACAACCATGGCTGGTTCTGATGGAGGTCTGGCAAATGCTTTTCCTTGCCAATACAACAATGCTTGACTAATGCATATAATCAGATCAGATTTAATTTCCAATATTACACCATATTACGCATAATTATTTAGCTTACATAATAAAGGTCTGGCCGACCATAACTTGAAACTCGTGGCAGAAAGACATGCATCTGACAGAGAGCTATTGTGTTGTTACGCTGTCTCAACATGATCAAGACACCCCCTCAGTCTCATTCATCTTTAGTTGGTTCTGTTCACTCTCCAGCTTTTGAAGGACAGCTCCAACATGCCAATTAACCCCTCTCTTCCCCCTCCAGCTTGTTAGTCTGGATTTGTGCTCCATCAGAATGGTACTCTCGCCGAGATGTATCAGCCTTCTGAGACATATCTGGAAGCTTATTGATTTTGGCATATTATTTTATGAGTGGGAGTTGGGAGGCTGTAAATGGTGAACAGGCTGTTTCATTGTTTGAGCTGCTAAGCTACTGTATAATTACATCGTTGACCATAAAGCCTGCTGACTGGGCCTACATCTGGGCAAAAACACAGCTAGTAAAATAAGACAGTACCTTGTGCTCTTTATGAGCCAATGCCTTGCTGGGACCCCAGAGTCACCATCTGTAGGTAGTGAAAGTTTATTTCCTTTTGTGGCATGGGCACGTAGTGTCTCCCCTCGACATGATGTATGACAGGCTTCTTAAGCGTTTTAAGGGTTTACTGCCTGGCAGCAGTGTTTAAACTGCAGTGTCAGGACAATCTCATGAACATAACCATGTCTCAACATCAATAACTATTTGAGTGGAGAAAATGATGCTGCAAAGATTTTACTGCCTGTGGGATAAAAGTGCTGTTACACCACTTCTTGCGATGCAGACTCATCAGGGAATTGCAGTATTTTCTTAGCTCAGTGGAAAGGTAAAATTGAATTCCACACAGGGATAGGAAAATATTTGTTGACCAAAACTAAATAGTGATATAGGATGTGTTATTCGGCACATATCTGAATTTTTTAATCAATAATAGAGTAACAGTGACTTCCCAACTTTTTAAAGTATTTGTAGTTATTTTAGTTTTAAATATATCCTAATCACATGGTAGCAACTCAATGCTAATAGGCATGTAGACATGGTTAAGATGATCTCAAACTGAGCAAGAATGGAAAGAAAGGTGATTTAAGTGACTTTGAACGTGGCATGGTTGGTCTGAGTATTTCAGAAAGTGCTGATCTACTGGGATTTTCACGCAGATCAATCTCTCAGACAATGGTCCGAAAAACTGAAAAAATATCCAGCGAGCAGCAGTTCTGTGGGCGAAAATTCCTTGTTGATGCCAGATTTTAGAAGAAAATAGCCAGACTGGTTCAAGCTGAAAGAAAGGCAATGGTAACTTTTAACCACTACAACCAACAATTACTAGATAACAACCAACCATTACAACCGAGGTCTGCATAAGAGCATCTCTGAACAAGCAACACGTCAAACCTTGAAGCAGATGAAATACAGCAGCAGAAGACACACCAGTGCCGCTCCTGTCAGCTAAGAACAGGAAACTGAGGCTACAATTCACACAGGCTCACCATTATTGGACAAGCAACTGCGTGATGCTATCATGTCAATTTGGACCAAATTCACAGAGTAGTTTCCAGCACCTTGTTGAATCTACGCCAAAGAATTAAGACAGTTCTGAGGCCTAGGGGTACGAGCAAGGTGTAGCTTTTAAAGTGTCCGGTGAGTGTATTTGGCTTCAACAAAAGCATATTCCTTCCATTAACAACCTAGCCAATCAGGGTTGTTAAATCATTAACGTTAGCCAATCAGCTCACAGTTGGTCTGTTTTTAAAGTGGACCTATTACACTTTTTTTTTACATTTTCAACTTTTTTTAGTTTATAAAGTTGCTGTTTGTGCATGAAAAAGGTCTGTAAAGTTACAAAGCACAAAGTCCACTCCAAAGGGAGTAACAGGATTCTCCATACCTGTAAGCACTGCTTCTGAACTCCCTGAAATGCCTTGATTGTAGTTTTCTTTATAGAACGTTCGTCACAATATTCCTCATTTAAAGGTCGTCATATTCTGCCCCTTTTCACAAGATGTAATATAAATCTATGGTGTTCACAGAGTGTGTCTGTGAAATTTCAGCTCAAATTACCCCCCAGATGATTCATTGTAGCTTGTCAAATTTCCCCCATTTTGTGTGTCCCTTTAAATGCAAATGAGTTGCTGCTCCCCACCTCAGTTCAGAAGATGGCCGATCCTTTAAACGAGCTTAGGACTACGTTTACACGTGTCTGGCTATTTTCATAAACAGACATTTCAGCCTCCTCATTTTCGAAAATAACATCGTGCACACCTGTCAGTTTTCAGAAAAGTGTTCGTTTACATGAACCCTTGTATATATATGCCGTCAAGAGCATGCCAAAACTGTAGGTGGCAGTGTAACGAGAACCTCAAGCCCACGTTAGCCAATCAGAATCCCGAAAATAGCAACAACAGCAACAAATCACTTCCTCTTTGGCCAAGTCCCAAATGGCGCACTTCATGTGGACTTTCGCTCTCGTGGACTTAAATTGCTCGTGCTCGCTCTCGCTCACTCGAGTCTTCGAGTCCGTAGGCTGTCCCATTCATCATTTTAACGCTCTGAAGTATGCTCAGCAGCGCCCCCTTTGTACCCTTGAAGTGGTCTTCCACGAAGCCAGCCTACGTCTGAAGGGGAACGAAACATGATCTGCTAATTTTTTTACATGCTTGCAGAGAAAGGCTTACCAAAACAAAGTTACTGGGTTGTAACTTTTAACATTTTCTGGGTTGGTAGATACACAGAGGTAAGTAAGTAAACACTTAAAGCCCCTGTAAAGGCAATTTAAAAAACAAAAATTCTAAACACATTATAAATGTTAGAAATGTATTGCTAAAACATATTACAAAGACTGTGAACTTTGAAGTACTGAATTGTGGAGTTAGACCGTTAAACAGTTTTTCACCATTGCTATTTTCCGGATTTTTTGGGCGGGTCTAAAAAGGGGCTCGATGACGCACTGGAGCCCCTGAGCTCCTGGACACGCCCCTACTTGATGACGCACTAGAGCCCCTGAGGTTGGCCGCTCCACTAACAATATAATGACGCTTTTCCACTGCATGGTACGGCTCAGTACGGTTCGGCTCGGCGCGGCGCGGTTCGGCTTGCTTCGCTTTTCTACTGCGTGGTACGACTCGGCTTGGCGCGGCACGGCTCGGTTCGCTTTAGCTCGGTTGCTTTTCCACTGCAGTTAGTACCGCTTCAAAGTGGGTGGGATTATGACTGATCATTATAGTTTATCCGCTCCTCGGCAACCAACAAGAGGAACGTCTGCGCTTCTCGTCCACTGGCCACGATTCAGCCATTTCTTTTTTGGAAGTTTTTTTTCTTCAAGCAAGTCAAGCAAGTATTTTTAAAACAGGTGCTACAGCGGTGGCTGTTACTGGCTATTTAAATCTATCGGGTTTGATGTCTCGCAAATACAATGACGCTGGTAGTGACGATTCTGTCTGACCAATCAGTGATCTACAGTGCTTCCACGTCACATTTTAGTATCGGTACGGTACGCTTGGAACCTCAACAGAGGTGGTACCATTTAAAGCGAGCCGAAGCGAGCCGTACCGTACCGTACCATGCAGTGGAAAAGCGCCACAAGTGAGCCGTACCGAGCCGAGCCGTACCATACCATGCAGTGGAAAAGCGCCATAAATAGAGCACATTCGCATCAGTTTGCCGCTCAATTGCGAGTTCCTGTCGGTACTATTATTTGTTACTACAGCCTACAGTTCGCTAGTTAGCTATGTCTTCGTCACGGAAATGCGTACTACCTGGATGCGATCATGTACAAAACAGATCGGTGTTCTTATTTAAATTTCCTAAAAACGATCACATCAAGAAGAGGTGGATTAATTTTGTGAAGAGCCACCTTAATGGAGAGCTGAGGATCACCACCAAAACCCGCCTCTGTAGTGATCATTTTACGCGGGATAGTTTTATAAACTTTCGTCGGAGACAACTGTGATTCACTGATAATCCGCTGTTACTGGTGAATGGGGCCGAACCGACTATCTCCCACCTCGGCCTTCATCCTCCCGTCGCACCGACAACTGGTGCCATCATCGGCAGTGCGTGCCCACCAATGAGTGTAAGTTGAAGACGTGAGAGTGCGCACGTGCGGCCGGGGCGCTCTCTCTGCTCGTTTGCGCCCTGTCAAGCGCAGCAGTCATTCTATTCTACATCACTCACCGATCAAAAAAGACTTTGGCGGGACACAAATTTGCTTTGGCGGCCGCCAAAAAGCGGACAATCTGACGGGTTTTAGAAGATTAAATACAACCCGAAACTAAAAAACAGACCCGGCCTCTATTTGAGACCGGCCTTTATTTACCCAAACCTGTCGCCACACCAGGCATGTAAAAGAGACAGGCGTCTATTTGGGACTTGGCTACTATTTGAAGTTTTACGGTATGTTATAATTAACCTAATAAGCTGCTAGGAGCATCCATTCCGGCTGTAGCGGTTGACAGTTGAGTGTGGCCACGGCAGCTTTCCCGCGAGTGGGCGTGGTTTCAGCGCAGCCAGCGGCCAGCGTTTGAGGGCAGAAACTACTGCTCATTTTTTCAAGATTTTGATAGCTTATTTATACTTGCCGGCTTTTTTTATCATTCAAATTTGCCTGGGTGGCTAATAACACATTTTTCTGTGATATGACAAACTCAGAACACATACTTCATTTTAACTTTACAGGGACTTAAAACACAGAAAAAGTTAGATCCCCTTTAAATGATTCCTGCCCAAGGCATACACAAAAAATGGGCAAGGCCTGTAGTTTGTTGAAACCATAGACTGTAAAAAAATATGGACGTAGTGTCCGTGACGTAGGGTGACCAGATTTCTCGGAGTGGAATACGGGACAGATACAGAACGCATGCGAATAGAGGGAATGCACGTGACGTCACCGTTGGCCGGAGTGACTGCAGTTACGCCCACAAGTGGCAAAAAGACTGAGCGGCAGCATTGGTTTTCAGTGTGAATGCTGCGGAAAAACACACAAAACGCGTCTAAAACGGGAAAGAGCTTTGAGACTGACTGTACAACGAGATTTGACAAGAAATATGAGGAATATTTTTACAGACTACCTAAAGCTACAGAACAGAGAAGCAAATAGATCGCTACAATTCATAGAAACAACTGGACTCCAGGCAGCGAAAGGTGGATTCGCAGTTATCCTTTTTGTGTCAATATGCTGAATTTAGTGGTAAAATCATTCTCTATATATTGTATTGTTATATTGTAAAGACTCTGGGGCGGATCTAATCCGTGGGGAATTTGCATGTCATAATTAATAATTGGTAATTAATAATTATTCATACATATTTGGATTAGATCAGTCTTACATGTTAATAAAACTCCCGATAAGGGATGATATGTAATTTTACCTGCATGCATGCTTGTGTATCCTTGCACTTAACCACAAGTTGATTGCAATTACCTGCACGGACCACGTCTTACAAAACAGGCAAAATTAATTAGCTCAATTGTCAGACTAATATCTGTGGGAATCCACAATATCATCTTACTTTATAGGATTTCAGGAAAAGCAATTCTGTGGCCACAAGAATTGGGTTTCCTGCCCTATAAACACATACTCTTTAAAGTATCTTTAATTTGTAAGCTTGTTGCTATAAGATCTTTTGGCACTTAAGGGACTTAAATGAGCAAAAAGCTAGTACATCAATCAGATGAATATAATGAATTTAATAAGGCAGAACTACTTATGTATTTACTACGGTTACATGGGATATATGTATTTACAAACATAATAAACAACAATACACGATAAGGCATCGATGAACGAGAAATGCATAGAGTGTGGACAATGGAAACACGTGTGAGAGGGGAAGGGACAGAGAGAGAGAGAGAGAGAGAGAGAGAGAGAGAGCATTGGCAACATTCCCCTGACAGTCCCCTGCCTGTGACAACACGAAAACATCATCTTAATGCTTCTTAGAAGCTCTATAAAGAGATATACTTAAGTTTCTGGGTCTCTCTGTGTCGCGGCATTCCTGCGCGTGCGTGAGCGGAGTCCTTTAGGAAGCGTCACTGGGTGCTGTTTGGTGCGCGTGTTGAACGGAGTTTCCAAGTCTTTGGGGTAACATTACCAAAGGAAAATAGTTCGGCTAAGTTTGGTTCACTTTGTGGAAGTGAACAGAGTCGACTACGGAAAACAAAATTTTGACTAACAAAGAAAAGAAATAAAGATCTCTACGGGGAAATCACGCGGAGTTAACGTCACATCTTCGCATGGCTGGTGAAGAAGCGTGTGTGCGTCTCTCGCCACGTGGTCACGTGCGCGTGTTTCTCCTTCAAAACGAGCGCGCGCTCGTTTAAAGGTCCCTTGTAGATGGATTTGCTGAAGAGATATGTCACGCGGTGTTCTTTTCACTCGTCGATTGGAATTAAACACGGAGACTTATCTAAGACTGAAAAACACAAACTAAACTACAAACAAATAAAAGAAAGGCGAAGAGCTCGCCCGGAGGCGAGACCCTACATTTTTGACAGTCAAAAGTAACAGAGAGACGAGCGGAGGGGGGAAGCGTCATTTATCACCTTGGAGAAATCCGGCCTCTTCCTGTTGACTTGGCCAATTAGAGGGTTGGAATTTCACAGGCGGGACTTTGGTTTTTATTGCTCTTTGTCTAAGAGAGAGACATTTGAAACCGACGAAATTAGGGTGTTTAAGAGCAGAATCTTCACAATTCTTATAATACTAATGTATCACAAGTTTAGCAAAATGTAATGTCAATTAACAAATGGGGAATGAAGATTGGAGTTTATCAAGACCAAACTTGCCACAAATGGATTTGGTTAAACATTAGTTGGCCAAGTTTAAAACATTATCGCATTAGAGTTGTCGAGAAACATAGACCAAACCACAAAAAGGCAACTCATGAAATAGGGAACTTAGATACATTGTTCATACAATTCTCAAGTGGATATATAATAGCATATACTGTATATATATGAATACAGGATTCATTTCTCCTCCTTGGTTAGAATTCAGAGAGGGTGGCAGTTCTGTGAACATTCCTTTGGGTCGTAAACGCCGTTATCTAAGAACACCAGTGATGTTAGTTTTGGTCTCTTTTCACTCCAAAGATGGAAAACATAGTAAACTATATTTTTCATTAACTTCTTACATATATTTGGATCGAGCAAGTTGAGCGGTTTCGTTTAATACCAATCACTCCGTGTTTGTTACGCATACAAGGATATATATAAACTCTTAGACCTTTATAGAAGTCCGCAAGGTTCAACTACATAACTAACAGTCCTAGATAGACAGGATACAGTATAAACTTCAAACATACAGGAATACATCATGTTTACATTTCATAATCACTCATTTCTGGGTTTTAATGTTATAGATGCATATATGTGTGTGTGTGTGTGTGTGTGTGTGTGTGTTGTCCATTTGCGCATCTGGCATTCCTTCCTCGCTGGGGGGGGGTTTGGAGATAACGGTCTTCTTGGATGTTGGCTCGCGAACAAATCAGGATCGCGCGAGGATCTCTGTGGGGACTCATTACGCTGTAAAGGTGTCACAAACTAATCTACCCTCCAGACTGGCTGGCGCTAACGGAAGATTTAGAATTGGAAGAGTCATAGGTTGGGGCTTTAGAAACCCCTGTTAACATGTGTTTATTGTGTTAAGGAATGCTGACTCCATGATTCTGCGCTCATACCCTACAGTCCCCCTTTTCGTCGGATGACGTCTCTGTGGAGACATCATCGGACGACAATCATCACAATGGCGGATGGCAGGTGAATCATGAGGGTTTTGTAGCAGGTGGTTATTGAGGCTGAGGGCTCAGCTCGATGAGATTCAAAGCGGTGTCTGGTGTGATCCCCTCTTTCCGGGGGTTCCGTCGGAAACCTCCAGACACGGCTTTCGTGAGCTTGGCTGTCGATATTCGCATCTCGTTGAGCCTCCTATACAGGATGAAGGCCAGGCCTAGTGACAGGATGTGGCTGACTACCATAGAGATACACAGCGCGGTGTCGGCTGCGGTCCAGGCTTGGACAACAGGTGAGGTGTATTTGTAGAGGGTCAGTTGGCGTGGTGACGGCGGAAGCCAGCACCGTTTGGACAAGGCTTAAGGGTATCAGGTACGGTGGAATCCTTCCCATGGCTAGGCTGTCAATGGAAGAGCTCACCTCCCGCAGCATGTCTGCCATCAGGGCTGTGACCAGCTGAGTTTGAGCAAAGTCATTCTGGAAAACCGTAAACAGCTGTTTCATAGAGTTCACGGTCTGGTTCAGCAGGACGCTGTGAGTGTTGAGAACCACCACAGTTCCCCTCAAAGTCTTGCCGATGGTCTGAAGGGAGGCACTTTGTGTGTTGAGTTGCTCTTTTATCTGTGGGATTTCAGTCCGGATTTCGGCCACGTGCCGTCTCACGGTGGCTAAGTTCACTGAGTTGACACTAGACATACCGATGTTAAACAGAGTTCCGACGGCAGCGGCGGCTCCGAGCAAAGCTCCAAGGAACCGTTTGGAGCGGCGGTTGTGTCCACTTAGCTCCGCTTGTGTGACAGTCATTTTCTCAAGTTGGTTGAGCATGTGCCTGACATCGGCCTCAGCGTGAGTGAGGGAGTCCTCTGTCCATCGGGCACCGGCCCAACTGTATTGGGCCACTGCGCTGGGGTAATGTGCTCTGTAAACATTACGCGGGTCTAGTCGAACATATACTTTCTGGGTGTGGGTCCGGCAGTTGGTGATCAGGAGTCCCGGTTGTTCCCTCAGGACGATGCCTGATGCCGGACCTGGTGAGATGATCTCCGATTGCGGCTGGCCTCTGGTCGACTGAAGGCACAGGATGGCAAGCCACAGCAGCATCCTGGTAAAAGTGAAAGGGAGAGAGAAAGAGAAAGGGAGGAAAAATTTCAGCGAGTGTCGTCCTTGGTTGGCTAGGACAGTCTTTCCGCTTTTGAGGACGCCGGTATGCCACTTGGTTCGGTGTCTTGCAAGTGTCTCTGGTGCTGCGGTGTGCAGCACATGGTGCGTCATGGGTATACATTGGCATGACCCCCCTTTTTCACTGTGGCACCACAAGCTGTGGCGCGTTGATGGCATCAGGTGCAGAACGCTGAATGTTGTCTTGTGCACGCAGCATGTGCCGGTAGACGTCGGTTGTCTGGGGCATTGGTTGTCGGTGGGTGCAGACGGCGCTCGTGGGTGGTTGGAGGGGTATGAGAGGTGGTTTCTCATAGTGTCCATTGTTTGTCATAGTCTTTGGTAAGCTGGAACGTTAAGGTCAGGTTAAGCAGAGGCTCTGTGACATTTTGTCGCACTTGGGGTGAGACTAATGCATGACCCTAAAAGTTCAGAACCAAGGTTTAATGGGTTCGCTAGGAATGTAGCATAAAGCTATGCGTTTCACGTGTATCTAGCTAGTGAAGTGTGTCTTGTATCCTTATCATCTTAGCTGTGGATGTTAGGAGGCTAAGACTTATGTGGTTCCGAGAGTATTTCCCGGAAAGGGCATAGCCGAGATGAAATAACTGACTTAAGATGGTTCTTATGACTAAATTATTTCTCAGGACTTAACTAGTGGTTCACTACGGCTTGACGAAGTGAATGATAGGGGGAAAAAGGACAGCTTTCCTATTCAAATTATGCTTATTATCAATCCTCAGGACTATAGTTATGCCCTAGTAATCGTTGAAATTAGTTGTGTTGCAGGGTCATAAAAATTAGTGCACTTGTTGAAAATAAACAAAATCACAAATAAAGGTGTCTCTGTTTCCTTTCTGGGCCCTATGGGAAATGGAACCACATTCCAACAAGAGAGGAAATGGAATTGAATCATATAGATGACCGAAAAGACAAGGTAATAGCTGACTGCTATTATTATTAAAGTAAAAATAAAAATAAAACGTGGGTGAGTGGTCAAAACAGCGGGAATGATCTGAATGTGAGAATAGTCAGTAGCACTAGTGACTAAACTTTGAATTCGCTTGGACCAACACACGATGGTGGGTTACAGCGGTTGCGTGTTCACGACCACTCTGTGTGTCCCTTCAAATGTTTAGTCAACATGCTGATGAAAATTCTCATTACTATACAGATTCTTCTCTAGCTACACATTTTACATGTACTTAAGCTTAAGTTTAATTGGCGATTTAGCCTACAGTGCTCAGCAAGGCCTATGCCTAAACTAGTGAAGGTGAACTTTAGCTGAGCAGAATTGAAAGTACGGAAAGTGAAGAATTACAAACCCTAACTGGGGTTAAAGAAAGTATTCTAGAATACTTTGGGCTGTATAAACAGCAGCTGTAATTAAGGCTTAAAGTAAATGATGCTAACTGCTAACTGTAGAAGTTATTATTTAGCTTAGCCTAAGCGGGATGGATGTTAGGTTAGGTTAGCCTAGCCTAAGCTAGATGGATGCTAGGTTAGGTTAGCTTAGCCTAAGCTGGATGGATGGATGCTAGGTTAGGTTAGCTTAGCCTAAGCTGGATGGACGCTAGGTTAGGTTAGCTTAGCCACCTAGGCTGGTTTGTTTACAACGTGACATCACGAGTTAGCACTTCCTGTGACAAGTCATTGTCATGGGAACTAGAGCATGTCAGAACAATTCGACAGTACCTGAAGAATGTCTGCACCTTTTAACGGGTTAAAAGGGTTATAAGGGGGCGCCTATACTTTAAAGTCTTTTGAGAACTTGACGTTACATTAAGTAAAATGCGACTGTGTTTTGGCATTTGCTAGTTTTACTCATGTAACTCTTCTCTTTACTTTACACAACTTATTCTATTTGTTTACCGAGTAAGGAAATAGATTTGCTGTAAGTCAAAGGTTGTCTAAGCATCTATAGTTACGTCCCTCTCATGCACAAATGCTGGCTCTTCAGCGAGTGAACAGTTTTGATCGCTAGGTAGCTCTCTGCTTGTAGATGCAGCTAAAATTTTTAGGTGAATTACATCAATCTAACAATAATTTGTAAGGCCTTTACATTGTAGAAAGGGGAGCATCACCCAGGTCTACGTATATATAACACTGTCCTGAGCTTCCTTTGTCAGAAACAGGTTTAGCAATACTGCAATTTGGATTTCTTTAACCAAAGCAGGATAGATATCGGTACAGTTTACAAGCTGCTGAGATGAGATTTTTTTTTTTTTGTCAAACAGACTTACGCTTTACTGCTGAACTTACTTATATTAGTTGGAAATCTAAGATTCTTTCACTTACAGTAGAGATGTCAATTCCAGCTATTGTTTTATCTGCATTTAGACAAGCCAGCAACCAGTGATCAAAATGCTTATCGCATGTTGTGTTCCGTTTGGATTGCAATGATCAAATTAAACCTGTAGGTTAACAGTAGTTTCAACTCAGGTGGTTTTCCTACACTATGGCGTCAAGGTGACGTATGCCTTATTTGGAGCTAGGGTTTCCTGTAACCCTTTCTTTTCATGGAAACTAATGTTTAGCAGTGTCATTTCAACCAGCATGTAGCAAATGTTTGTTTCGAAAAAGTTGTGCATAGTGTGTTGGCAGGTGAGGCAAACACGTCCATTCAAGATTTTCTTTAAATCAGTTAAATTCTAAATTGTCTAATGCAGAGTCTTGCTTCTCTTCGAGCACACATTTTCATCTACTTTAAAAGTTTTATGTTTTATGCTGACCAGGGACCCTTTTACAGAGTCTTGCATTATGTTCATTCTGTGTGCCTTCTGGTTTTGCAGTTCGGAAACAATGGGATCTTAGGGGACCCTTTCTGAGGAGGCCTTATGTGTTAGAGGCCTTCTGTATCAGTTCACGCATCGTTGAGCAGCATTTCTTGGTCTCTGGCGAGCTGGAAGGTGCAGGGTAGTGAACTTGAATCTTGACTTGGTGCTGAGGCTGTGTACCCATGGATGGCTGCTGGAGTTCCTGGGAACTACCTGTTCGAGCCGGATGTTGTTCTGGCTGTACGACTGCACGTTCAGCTGTCACGTTTGGGGTATAAGAGTTCGATCTTTGCTCTTAGCTTTAGTGCCGAGTCTTTCAAAGGGCTGAGCTGACATTAAAGTGAGGTCTGAGCCGGTGTCTACCAGGGCTTCCAAGCTCACCTCATTTTCCAAAGTGATGGCTAGGTAGAGTTTCCGGGCCACCCCCTTTTTCGATCAGGTTCCCCAGGAGTCTTAGCGTAGGGGCTGGTGTGGTGATCGATGGGCGGTTAGGGACGGTCTTGTGTAGTTCTCTGCGGAGACAGACAGACAAGCAGCATTTCTAGGTATTTTGGGCTTTTGGACCCAGCTGTGGGAAACTGTGCTGTGTCGCTCAGGCTGTGCAGCTGTCAGCTGTGGTGGCTGGGTGATGCTGTCATTTTGTGATGTGACAGTTAGCTCTGTGCTCTGAGGCTGACGAGCAGTGTTCTGGTTGCCTGGTTCAGGTCTTACGCTTAGACATAGGATGTCCGTCTTGTCCCTCTTGTCTCCTTTGGAAAGTCTTTTGTGAAGAAGCTCTTTCAGCGACTTCAGGGTCTCAGCTGTCTCAGATGTGGCGGCACTGTTTTTTTCTGATGTGGGTTCAGACTTGTGCTTACCAGTGGCATGTCGAGAGGGGTTCCGCTCTGGGCTGTCTGGGCTTGATGGTCTGGTCGATGGGGCTCGGCTCTTTCTGGGCCATTGGTCGGTTTCCCATGTGGCTCCACCTTTTGGGTGGTTGTTGCAGGTCCCAGAATCTGTCAAAGCCCTCGCTCTGGTGTCTTGGACGAGCACCATCGCAGTAGTGCTGCCCTCTGTTGGCCTGGAACGGTCTTGACTCTCTGTAAACAGGGCTATGGTGTTGTGGGGCGCCCTCTAGAGGCAGCTCTGAGTAGGGCTCAGAGACAGAGTAGATTGTGGGGTTTTTCAAAGTCTTTTCGGACACAGTCTTTTGCTTTGTGTAAGCTTCTTTTAGCGGCTGGTAGTCCGACTTGACTGTCTCTGGTTGACGGTCGAGGAAGCTGCGCGCATTACGACTGGACGTGATTCTGAGCAGGTACAATCTGTCCCACGCGGTGACGTTGGTAACAGTTTGTAAGTGAAAGTCAATGTCCTGCGGATGGCGTGCACGTTGTGGCCTCCTGCATGGTTCGGAGTGAACATAGGGATGTTTCTGGCCAGCTTGTTAAGTCTTTTGGGAGCCATGCCGTGGTTAGTGGCCGGGGCTCTCCTGGAAAGGCTCTTCCCCCCTCGCTGCTGACGGGGGTTCTTGTGGGCTGGCTGGTGATGTTTTGAACAGTGGGCTTTCACCCCCCTGTACAGCTCTGGGTTCTTGGCTGAAAGGTGCGGACTGGCTGGTCAGGGAAACTTTGTGGTGTGCGTTTCCCCTTCCCGGTCCTTCTGCAGTCTATAAGAGGGTTTCAACTCTGTGTGAACGGTGTCAAGTTCGTGTTCGAGATCTTGTCTCTGCTGAACGTGCTTGTGGATGGTAGCACGGGCCTCTTGCGAGTTTCTTTCGCAGGCCGTGGCTTTCGAGTCTCTTTAAGTTCAGTCTCTGCTCTTTGCAAGGGGCTTCACTTTTGTCGGAGTTTCTCGTTGAGTTCCTCTCTGGTTCTTTTCTCTGACTGCACTCATTGGTCTATGTGCAGATGAAGATCAGATAGGGCAGTTTGAAGTCTTTCCACTTCCTTCTGTAACTCGGGGTCGTTGTCATCCTCGGCTTGCATCCTTAGCGTTGCAACTTCGTGCTCCAGGGCGATGCGGCTCCTTTCGTGGAGACGTGCTTGTACGATGAGCTGGCAAGTGAGGTTGACGTGTCTGACCGGTCTTTGTCGTGGGAGCTTTGGCTTGGTTTGTGCGCCATCAGCCTGTCCACGTCTGCGATGCTCTTGGCTCGGGGCTCTGAGTCACTGGCGACCTTGGTCAGGAATGGAGGTTTCATGAATCTCAGCCATGTCTCCAGGTTGTCCCAGCGGGTTGTGGGACTGTAGGACCGGAACATACTGGCTTCACTGTGGGCGAGAGGAACACAACACACACACAGAGAGACCAATGGAACTAAATTGCCCCTTGGGGATTAATATGCAGGTTCGTTCTACGTTTAACAAGCTATAATACGGGCTATGCCGCGTATGAAAATTTTGGTTAACTGATGCCGACAGTTAAATCATTTGGTAGGACAATTTGGGTAGGTCAGCATGGCCTGAATAAAGATTTTTAACGGGGCGGTAGCTTAGGGGTCACCTGTTGATGCTAACGGCTTGGTTGTCAAACTATTATTCAGCGTTCCTTGTTGTCTCAGATAGGTTCTGTCTCTAAGTGAACTGAAAGGAACAGAGCACAACAGAAAAGAGCAATGGCAAGATAGCAAAGTTTTAAGTAACATGCAACCATCCAAGACGGAAAGGTCTGTAATGAAATGGCGTTAATAGTACACAGGAAGTGTTACAGGGGAAGAGGAGGCCTAAGCCTGCGATTTGTGGCTAGGAGAGTAGGAGGGAGCCAAACACTTCAATGACCGGGGGAATCTCTAGATTCTGTGGCCAATACTAAGTGATGGATTTAATACCTTTTCTAGTTTCCCTGGGGTGAACTGAGGTCATTCGGGTTGGAGTCAGCATTTTGGTTGGTCTCTCTGTCGTCCCCAAACACTTGACAGCAGTGTCCCGGGCCCTTCCGCATATCTGTACCGATGTGTGCCCTCACGCAACCCGACCTTGAACACAACCGGCAGTGCCAAATTGGTGATGTCGTGTTGCGGGCTGCACCAACGGAGAAATACAGGAAAGTCCGAGACCCGTGCTCAGTCAGCGCTGGTGACGCAGGTCAGACGAACCAGCCAGCTGGACCCCAAGCAGAGATGACTGTCAAATCACCACAGCACGAGAGAAATTTCTACCTACAAACACAAAACAGGATGAAGGACAAGTGAACCTCAACGTGAATTAAAGCTCTCTCTATCTAAATCAAATTGAGTGTCTATTTTTTGTAGAAAAATCAAAGGCAACGGTTTTACTAAAATTATGGTACAAACAAAAAGGGAATTATGACAATGTTAATTATCAGAACAACCTAGCCTCCATTCAGAGAAGAGATTAAGTGCAGCAGGAAGAGCACAGGAGGAAGCAAGCTGTAGTGGCGCGTTTGGGCCACTAAGGGTTTGGGCCACTTCCTCCTAGTGGTCAACCTGGCTGACAGAGAACTTGATTTAAATTGCATTCAAACTGGTTTAAATACAATTCAAATCAAGCGTATGCATAGATGTTAAGTAACTTCTAGAATAGTAAGGATACAGTTGTCATAACGTATCAAATACATAACGTAACGTATCAAATCAAAATTATTAAAAATAATTTGAAAAAGGAAATATAGTAATAAAGCCATAAAAACATTCCCAACAGGAAAGGAGACTTAATTCAAATTGATCTTGAAATTTGTTTGTTTCAAACCAAATTTGATTAAGTGTAGGAAATTAAAGGTTGGCATTATATTTGATGATGATCACGACTACGGTGAGGTATCAATGATAATAACCAAAATAAAACCAACTGGGAGAAAGCCACTTCAGAAAAGAATGATGTTAGGAACTAAGTGATGAGCTGACGTAGAGGGCGGAGGCCACAAGGGGCGCATTCCTCCTAAGTGGTCATCAGAAACTGGTACTGCTTACTTTTAAATTTTAAATTCAACTGTGGTTTGAACCAAATTCAAAATAAGTGTACACAGTCGGGAGTGAAATCATGTTAGTAAAACTGGAACTTGCACATGCATTGAAAGTTAGAAACACAATTTCAGAAATTCACTGGAAAAATCAGAAATTGTGATGAGAGAGATTGTTTAGGAAAAGACGGCCTCGTTACTAGTGTCCACGAGATGGCGCCATTTCGCTCATGGAGGGTAAAGTCAGGGGGCGGTGCGTAATTCGAGAACTGTCAAGCACTTAGGCCTCAGTGCTGCCCTCTAGTGTTTGTCAGCGGAATAACAACCACCCTGCTTCCATGTGTGATTCAAATTTGAGCGTGCAGACGCTTTGTTTTCTGTAAGATCACACTTATCCAAAATAAAATCTCAGCGTTTTTTTTTTTTTTCAGCTATATTTCACAAAACGGCGTGGCAGGAATTTTTCCTACACACACACATAGGGACAACCGGAATTAGGCATCGGTTTTTCAATTCCCACATAAACAATTAGCGCTATTATTCACACGTGTTCGCTTATGAATTTTAAACCTCGGCGGGTTTTTTCTATTCGACACACGTGTGCACGGAAGGATTTCTTCGCTTCCACACACTAATATGGACAACAGGAATTATACGTCTGTCGTTCGGATCCAAATAACATTTATCAAATATCACTTATGATTAAAAATGTTTTTCGGTTTTGGATTTTTTGGTGCTATATTTTAGCAAACACGTCTGGCAGGATTGCTTCGCTGCGTCGTGCAAAAATAAAACAGGAAATATTCGTCTGTTTTTTCGACTCCCATGACATATTATCAAATAGCACTTATGATTAAATATGCTTTAGGTTTTTTACAATTGAGTAGCTACGTCAATGTTTAACCAGGAGTTCATCGTTAATCTAACGATTATAATATCAGGCCTTTCTTAAGAATAGTGAAAGAGCATCGTTTCACTAAATCTAGTCTTCACCCTGACAGAAGAATCTCGTTCGGACAGGGGAGTTTAACATTAAAATGTCACAATTCAAAAGAGGTTTCTTCGTCTTTTGTTGGACAAATTTAATACTATGAAACTGCAGTTTTACTTTTAGTTATTAACAATTGCAAAAGGAATGTTAGACATTATTTTGCAGCTGTTAATGTGCTGAACTGGACTCGGCTTTGTGCCTTTAATCAGTCAGCCAGTGAGTTCGCGTTGCGTTCGCTCACTCGAGGCGCGCGTACATTATTAAATCACAATATAGACATCGATTGAAACTGAATTGCTCAAAAACAAGTTTAAAATGTGCCCGCATTCTCCACCATTTAATTTGTAAGCTTGTTGCTATAAGATCTTTTGGCACTTAAGGGACTTAAATGAGCAAAAAGGCAGTACATCAATCAGATGAATATAATGAATTTAATAAGGCAGAACTACTTATGTATTTACTACGGTTACATGGGATATATGTATTTACAAACATAATAAACAACAATACACGATAAGGCATCGATGAACGAGAAATGCATAGAGTGTGGACAATGGAAACACGTGTGAGAGGGGAAGGGACAGAGAGAGAGAGAGAGAGAGAGAGAGAGAGAGAGCATTGGCAACATTCCCCTGACAGTCCCCTGCCTGTGACAACACGAAAACATCATCTTAATGCTTCTTAGAAGCTCTATAAAGAGATATACTTAAGTTTCTGGGTCTCTCTGTGTCGCGGCATTCCTGCGCGTGCGTGAGCGGAGTCCTTTAGGAAGCGTCACTGGGTGCTGTTTGGTGCGCGTGTTGAACGGAGTTTCCAAGTCTTTGGGGTAACATTACCAAAGGAAAATAGTTCGGCTAAGTTTGGTTCACTTTGTGGAAGTGAACAGAGTCGACTACGGAAAACAAAATTTTGACTAACAAAGAAAAGAAATAAAGATCTCTACGGGGAAATCACGCGGAGTTAACGTCACATCTTCGCATGGCTGGTGAAGAAGCGTGTGTGCGTCTCTCGCCACGTGGTCACGTGCGCGTGTTTCTCCTTCAAAACGAGCGCGCGCTCGTTTAAAGGTCCCTTGTAGATGGATTTGCTGAAGAGATATGTCACGCGGTGTTCTTTTCACTCGTCGATTGGAATTAAACACGGAGACTTATCTAAGACTGAAAAACACAAACTAAACTACAAACAAATAAAAGAAAGGCGAAGAGCTCGCCCGGAGGCGAGACCCTACATTTTTGACAGTCAAAAGTAACAGAGAGACGAGCGGAGGGGGGAAGCGTCATTTATCACCTTGGAGAAATCCGGCCTCTTCCTGTTGACTTGGCCAATTAGAGGGTTGGAATTTCACAGGCGGGACTTTGGTTTTTATTGCTCTTTGTCTAAGAGAGAGACATTTGAAACCGACGAAATTAGGGTGTTTAAGAGCAGAATCTTCACAATTCTTATAATACTAATGTATCACAAGTTTAGCAAAATGTAATGTCAATTAACAAATGGGGAATGAAGATTGGAGTTTATCAAGACCAAACTTGCCACAAATGGATTTGGTTAAACATTAGTTGGCCAAGTTTAAAACATTATCGCATTAGAGTTGTCGAGAAACATAGACCAAACCACAAAAAGGCAACTCATGAAATAGGGAACTTAGATACATTGTTCATACAATTCTCAAGTGGATATATAATAGCATATACTGTATATATATGAATACAGGATTCATTTCTCCTCCTTGGTTAGAATTCAGAGAGGGTGGCAGTTCTGTGAACATTCCTTTGGGTCGTAAACGCCGTTATCTAAGAACACCAGTGATGTTAGTTTTGGTCTCTTTTCACTCCAAAGATGGAAAACATAGTAAACTATATTTTTCATTAACTTCTTACATATATTTGGATCGAGCAAGTTGAGCGGTTTCGTTTAATACCAATCACTCCGTGTTTGTTACGCATACAAGGATATATATAAACTCTTAGACCTTTATAGAAGTCCGCAAGGTTCAACTACATAACTAACAGTCCTAGATAGACAGGATACAGTATAAACTTCAAACATACAGGAATACATCATGTTTACATTTCATAATCACTCATTTCTGGGTTTTAATGTTATAGATGCATATATGTGTGTGTGTGTGTGTGTGTGTGTGTGTGTGTGTGTGTGTGTGTGTGTGTGTGTGTGTGTGTGTGTGTGTGTGTGTGTGTGTGTGTGTGTGTGTGTCCATTTGCGCATCTGGCATTCCTTCCTCGCTGGGGGGGGGTTTGGAGATAACGGTCTTCTTGGATGTTGGCTCGCGAACAAATCAGGATCGCGCGAGGATCTCTGTGGGGACTCATTACGCTGTAAAGGTGTCACAAACTAATCTACCCTCCAGACTGGCTGGCGCTAACGGAAGATTTAGAATTGGAAGAGTCATAGGTTGGGGCTTTAGAAACCCCTGTTAACGTGTGTTTATTGTGTTAAGGAATGCTGACTCCATGATTCTGCGCTCATACCCTACAATATATTGCAGTGACAACTCATCAATCAAATATTTACCACTGTATATTCTGTATAATTTGACATTTTTAAATAAACACTGACAAAAAACTATACAAGTTTTAAGTCTCTAGACGATATGATGATATATATAACATTGATAAGTGATCACCTGGATTTAGACCTGCCTATTTTGTATTTATATAAAGCATTCACAGGCAAATTTGCTGTATGTATTTCCCTGGTGTCGAAATCAGCCACATATAAATGTCAGGAAACACGATTCCTGGCTGCATGTTAATATCCATGGATCACTGGATCTTTAGTAAGTTGTAAGGAACACTATATTGAGTCCAATCTTTAGTTTAAACTGATAATCGTTTGTTTTACTTGCGTTTTCGCAGTTTCCCCTATTAAATCCAGTCACGCAGCTGCTCTTCTGCCACTCAGTCCGGCTGAGGGGGCGTGTTCCGGCGGGAAAGTGACGTTAATGCATTCCCTCTATTAATGCGTCTTACATGCGCTTCATTAGGCACACTAGCACACACACACAAGGTCTCTCCCTCTCTGTCATGCGCGCGCTACACGGTTTGAACGTAACATATATATTCACTTAGCCTTTCGGAAACGAAACCTATTATATATAAAAAATATATATATATATTAACGATGAAATAAGGGACAAAACATGATTTTTTCAGAATAAGTCGGGACACTAAAATTAGAGTGGAAATACGGGGCTGTCCCGGGAAAAACGGGACGTCTGGTCACCCTACCGTGACGTGACCCGTAGGTTTCTGAAGAGTGCTTTTGAAGCCTAAAGTAGGCGGGGCCAACCGTCGCCATCTTGGCATCGCGTCAGCTCTCGTCACTCCCGGATAAAAGAAAATGGGCAAAGAGGCGGAGCGTGGGTGGAGCTGAGGTACTAATGCTATGCTACTGGCCTCGTGCTAAAGTGACAGCTGAATGTAGAAGTAAAGCCAATAGTTAAAGTTCATGTTTTTGCCCTTCAAAATACTATAATAATTAAAAGACGTAACTAAAAGTGAGACTATGTGTATCGGGATGCATTATTATTCTGCTAGTTAAAAATGTATTATCATGCAGTAACTTACAATATTGCTCTGAGCTTGTGCGTGTGACAGTGATTCATGCGCTTACATGTCAGTCAGTGCGGCATCGCACGTCAAGTTCATCAAGAGCTTTATTCAGTTCAGTTGATTTTAAAATCTGATTTTGGCCGCTTCTCAATTTCTCAAATGGGTTAAACCAAAAATATTACCTCAGAAGTTCAAGTAAATGCACTAGAAATCCGCGCTCATTCAAGGGTGTGTATCTATTGCATGGACGGAGAGAAAGCACTGACACCTGCAGGATTTTCTCACGGTACTTTTTATTTAACACTTAAAAGTTTGAGAGCAACGGTACCGCATAACGAGTGTAGCCTGTACAGTATACTCCAAAAAGCAACGAAATTGTCAGACATCCATTAGTGCATGCGAGGAAAACAACTGGAAATACAACGCTGGTTGTTCTCTCCATACTCGACACCGACGGAATCCAACGGCGTGGGCAAAGGTATAATGCGTGTATTAAATTGTATGAAATAATCCCGAAAAAAGCACAAACACTGCAGAGATGGCAAGTACAGCAGCTGAGGGTGACGTTAACAGAGACAAACGTCGGCTAGCAGTTATAGCAGCCTCAATCTCACCAGTCACACAAGTGGCCACGCCCTTAATTATGCAGAACTTTAAGGCTTAATATAATTTGAACGGATGAGGTGTAAAAAAATTCACCCCCCTCACAGTTGTCATGAAGGGCAAAATTAGCTATATAGACCAAAACCACTTTTTGCTCCAGGCTGTAAACATATTTTTTTCTGCTGTAAAGTTGGGGATTTTAACATGGGGGAGATACAGATTTGACTCACTTTTGCAGCCTGCCTCAAGTGGTCAGTCGATGAATTGCAGTTTAATTCACTTCCGTGTTGGTTTCAAGAGAGAGACGGGGAGGTTGCCGCTTGGTTGAAACTCATGGTTATGGTAAGGGTCGTGACATTTCCTAAACACACTCGAAGATGTTGACCAATCAAAGCACACTGTGCTTTTCGGAACAAGGGACTTCATTTCATAGGCCCTGCCCCAAATGGCACACTCCGGACTTGTGGACTTCCTCAGAGTCCACACTTCGGTGACGTCATGTAGTGCAGACCTATTGGGCCATGAGGGCCATAGAGCCCGGAGCTAAACGGAGTCTTACTGACAGACTGGGAAGAGAGGTGCTGCAACAATGTAAAATATGTGAAAAATAATGTTTTTTTGAACATTCAAGCATGAAAACCTATGCTAGTAAACCCCCAAAACAAAATCAAGACTTTTTAAAAGGGCATCATATGGCCTCTTTAAAGGTTTGTATGGTGCTGTTATAATTAAATTTCTCTATGCAGAAAATGAGTGGGATTTTTTTTAACTTCCGGTATCCGACTTTTGCACTCTTTAAAGATAAGGACATCTTTCCATTATTTTGGGACATTGTCTTGACTAGCATGTGGACCTACAGATATGGCCTGAGCCAATTGTTACTGTTTGACTGTGGAGAAATAACTCAGCCTGGGTCTGCTCGTTTTTATTCATAATTTTATTTATTAATGTTTTATTTTTTTACTCCCAAAGTGTTTCAAAAACCAAGAGAAAGTAGCAATCTTGCAATGGAAAGGTCATGATTTAGAATAACAGGCATTGGCAAGCAGCAGCACACTGTAACTAACGTGCTGTGCTATTTACTTGGCATTTACTTGCAGCGATTTATTCCACACCATGTTTAAATATCAAGTTTCCCTTGTTAATATTCATGGTCTTCCACACCTACAGTATGGGATGGTGCCCAGTCTTGTCTAATGAATAACTTAAGACCTATAAATAATGCATCAAGAGCGGCTGCATTACTCTGGGTGCTTCAGGTTTTCCAAGTCTTCTTTGGAGAATAAACCGAATTGAATTTGGAGTTCTTGTGTGGTAGATCGAAGTCATGAGAGGTAATGTTTCACTGAGCTCTTGCTGCCGTTTGTAATTGGCTTCCCCGCTGTTAACGCAGAGCTGATGACTTCATTTGACTGTGTGCTGTGTATGAATTGGTGTTGGATTAAACAATTTAATCTCTTCGTGGCCTCATTGGTGGCCATTTAAAAAGGCTGTGCTGTTGCAAGAAATTGTTGTGCTGGTGATCTCCCAGGAAGAACGGGATTACCTTGTATCTTAACCGAATTCTCTCTCTCTTTTTGTGTGCGTGTTTTTATATATATATCATGAAAAAATCCTAAATTAGACATTAATATCGCTCATTTTTATTATTTTTATTTTATTTCATTTATTTTTATTTTATCGTAAAAAAAATTGTAGGCCTTACATGTAAATATGTATCTAGTTGACTCGCACTGACTGTACATTTATATGTGAGGAATGCAGTGGACGTAACATGATCCCACATACTGCGTCGCCAAATCCTTAAATGAAATAAGTGAGTGTCTTCAATTATTCAGTTACACACAGTCTACCCATGCACCGTTTAAAAGCATCTCAGGGGTGAAATCACCTACTGCTACACCATCAAAGGATAGCAAGACTCCTGGACTTCCTTCCAGTCTTATTCTATTATTATTAAATACTGTTGTAGTATTTTTTTATTCAATTGAATTAGCTTTTATTTTTTATTTTTTCAGTTTTCATTTTAATTTTAGTTTTTTAATATTTTTGTCATGTGCTTTTCTCATTTTTATTAGTTTTATTTTTAAAAAATAAATCTAGTTTTCATTTTTTTTATTTCAGTTTTAGTTTTTAGCAATTTTAGTACTTAAACTTCAATTTCAATTAACCAATTTTTCATCTAATTATTATAAATATATATTTTTGGCTGCACAATATATATCGAAATTATCGAAATATCGCAAATGTACATATTGCGATATGCATATCGCAACGGCTTGTAATAGCTGCATGATTTTAATTCTACAAAATATTACAGAAAGTATGCACGAGCACAGTAAGCCATCTCTCGGACAGCGCATAATCCTGAATTCAGTTCTCTTCCTCAGTTTATAAGGCCAAATACACACAAAAGTATGGCAAAATGCCGCCGTATTGCTGTGTATTCACATAAACACAGTCAGTTATGTCTTAAGTGGAATAAAGGGTGGAAAGAAAGCACGCGTGTAACAATTTATTGGATCCGTGCAGCTCTTAAAGTGACAGCAGCCTAATAAACCTGCTTTGTTCTGTCTGCTTAATGTTAATAAAACAGCATCAGACAAAATCACTCACTGCTCTTGACTGAATAACTTTTGTAGCTTATTAAGAATCTGTATATATTTATTCATATATATATATATATATATATATATATATATACATAGAATCATACATATTTGTACATTTTCATTTTTAAGGTATATTGAAATATAATAAATTATATTACACACTTAAAGCAATATATCGTATATTGAATATTGCATTATTTAACGAATTATTGCATATCGCATTTCACATTTTTCTTCAATATCATGCAGCCCTAATATTTATATTTTATTTTAGCTTATAACGTAGTTTTCTTCAGCGGGGGCCAGAGGCTACTTTTTGGGGGCAGGCCGAATCTCTGTCTTCTGTAGAATATGACCATAACATCGGCTGATCAATCCTATCTGCTCTGATGTGCGTTGCCCTTTAATTTTTGATGTGAGGTTTATGTGTCTTGGTGCATTGCCGGATACAGTGTAAGGATGTTAGGGTCACTATCTACTCACAGATGTATTGCATGAATAAATAGGGACTCAGAGAAAAAGCAAAATATAGTCTTCTGACAGTTCAAGTCTAATGGTTTGAGAAATAAAAGTTTTGCCTGAATTCATTACTCTCAAATATTTATACACTGAAATTTCTAAAAAGAAATATGCTTAATATTTTTTTAGGCAGGTTCGAAGTGGCAGATCTTTTTGTGAAGCTTTTGAGTTCTAAGACAGATAAAGGGATTTTCTGAAGCATGATAGTCTGTTTCTGCTTGGCGAAGCAAGTTTAGGAATTAATATATTGAAGTATAGGACCTCTGTAAAACACATGCGTTAGGGCTCTGAAGTTGCAGGTTCAGTGATTTTTCTTTCTTTTTTTTGGTCTCCATTTAATTTCCTACTTGCAGTGTTTTGTTGGTCTTTTTTAACACACAGAAATGTTACTTGCAACAATTTTTCTTTAGGACAGATGTCACCGTGGTGCAAGACTTTCATTTCCCCTCAAGCTAAATGCTTTATGCTTGCCCCTGCATTTATGTGTGAGACCAAGCACACAGGTGGACTGCTTGATAGATCCCTGCCCATTGGGGCTGAATGGCCGCTGGGTCTGTGGGTTTTTTGTAGCGCGAAAACCAAGGCTCCATAGACTGTCTAAGCTGCAGTGACTGGTCTGTACTGTCTGACATGGACACTCACTGCGACAGAGCACTACGGGAACTACCAGAGAGCACAGAAAGCTTGTTAAGGATGATGAGGTTGTTTAGATCTTGAAACCTTTAACCATGTTAATGTGATTTGGTCTTTTATAGTGTACACTTCCATTCAAATGTTTGGGGGTGGTAATCATTTTTTATGTTTTTGAAAGTAGGGTACGTTTATGATGTACTAAAACAGTTTTGAAACCCGTTTTCAAAGGTTTTCGTTTTCAGGCACCCAAAACGTTGTTGTTGTGTAAATCAACAGCCAAAACGCATAAAAAGTTTTCAGTTTTTAGTTTAGTTGAAAATGGTGTCATGTAAGTGCCCCCTTATGCACACCAAGCCTGCATGTATTCGATCAAAAGTATTATTACAATTAAAAACAAATTTTCTATACTTAATATTTTAAAATGCAATTTATTCCCATGATGGCAAAGTTTCCAGTCTTCATTGTCCCATGATCCTTCAGAAATCACTCTAATATGATGATTTGGTACTCTAGAAACATTTCTTATTATTATCAATGTTGAAAACAGATGTGCTGCTTCATATTTTTGTTGAATATTTTTCAGGATTCTGAAGGTAATGTTTTTTTTTTATTAAAGAGATTTTTTGTAACATTATAAATGTCCTTACTGTCAGTTTTAATCAATTGAATGCATATCTGCTGAATTAAAGTAATTAAAAAAAAGAAAACACTATGTTTAATTTGAATTTCGCAGATTCATTCACTCTAATGTAATATGTATTTATGTCCTCAAGAGATAGTATTTTTTTAAATAAAGATTTAAGGTATAGTGCCTTAAAACATTTTTTTTTTACTTTATAAGTCTCAAAACAAAATTATACATTTCTGTTATCTAGTATAGATATTTAGATAGCCACTGGAATGATTATTTCCATATGTTTTGGATGTGAGTCATCCCATCAGCCTCAGGATCCACAAGACAATGTAGTTTACAGAATGCAAATGCACTCAGGCTTGTATCTCATAAACAATGAGAGAGGCCATTTTCTCATGGCATAAAGAAATAACAAATATTCAAAGAATCACACTGTGTATTATAATGCACAAAACAAGGTCTTGAATTGCAAGGTTGTTGTTTGTATTTGGTTTTGTGGGATTTGCCAGATGGCTTGTGCGGGAAGAATTACCTCATCAAGAACAAGCTTGCAGTCGGCTCAGTTTGTGGTATAGACACTATGTCCTACAAAAACTGAGAAAGAGAAAGAGAAGCTTTTTGCATGAAATAAACTGAAAGAGTTTGAAGATACATATTTTAAATAATTTAAATAGCTCAGCGACTTGTCGACAGAAAGATCCGGTGGTCAGGCTTGATGAGAGTTGATTGCTCTGTGACGAAGAGGAAGACGTCTGACGATGTTGGGATTGTATAAAACCATAGTGCATTAACAGTTCAAGATACTGTTCTCAATTATTGTGGCGAGATCAGAAACACAGATTTCATTACGATTGAAGTAGAAAGTACATTATTGTCTTTCTCAGCCCGGATGATAAAAAGATGATTGAGGTTTTGTTTTTGCAGTATGTCGAGACAAGCTTTGTTGAACAGGAACGAAACTAGGGACACTATCTTTGCCAGAGTATCTCTCGAGTTATTCTCTAAATAAAGTGATTACATCTTTTGTAATGTGTATATATATATATTTTTAATCTGGGATTTTAGATATTTACAGTTCAGAGAAAAAGGGAATTGTCAAGTGTCTCTCATTCCTTTTACATTGGCTCATCTCCTTTGCAAACAGTGGTAGGTGTTTAAGCTGTATTCAGACCTTGGCCCTGAATGACAGGGTGATTGACAGGTGACGAGCAGGCAGGAAATGAGGCCCACATCCTATCTGGGGTGGCTCAGCGGTGGAGAAAAGACTCTTATTAAACTCGTTTAAACCCTGAACTCCTCAATTTGTTTAGCTATAATCTCGAAATGCAAGCAAATTCTATTTCAAGGGAAGATATATTATTTTGTAGCATGAAACAAGTGACCCAGCTTTAAAACTAAAATTACACACACACAATCAAAGTTTCCAAGTTACTGTAGTGTCAATGAAGCAGATAAGTCTGAATGTATTTTCTCTGGTGTGACTGAGGTCCTGAAATACGGACTGTTTCTTGCCATTAGCTTCTTGCAAACAGTGAAGACAATTTCTTCTGAGCAGAGAGAACTCACATCTCACACTTGTGTTAAATAAGTCACAGACGGCCCACATTAGTTTGCACATTTGATGAGTAACTTTCTATGCTGATAAAGCTGACAGACACTAGCATAAATCCACCATTCAACAGTTACGACTAAATATAAACCTCCAGACTTCCATAAAGCTTGACCCCCTTCTTGTCTCCCAGCTGCGTGTGAGGGCACAGAATTGCTTCCCTTTGATGACCTTTATATTTAATTTGCATGCATTTTTGTCCAAAGTGGAGATTAGTGTGAGTGTGTTTGACTTCTGACTTAATTTAGAGAAATGCAAAATGTTTTTGCTCGTGATATATAGCAGGAGATAAAATATTAATTAATAGGCCTTGCTTTTAAATAGTTTTCATTAAATGGAACCCAGAGCTCAGCTGCAAAGCCACCTATCGACACATACATAGGTGGTTTTCATTTTTCAGCACAACTTACCATAGCAAATCATATAAATTAATTACTACATTGATGAACATTTTATTTAAATAGAACATTCAAAAAATTATTATTGCTACAAATTATCTTGTAGTTCTGACAGAATTATTTAGATAGTTTTATGTGTATGGTAAAATCTTGTGTGGTGGCGATTCGTATGTTATTATAGTATGTCTTTTTAATATCTTTGCAGTAATGCTGAATATCTGTGCACCTGCATCTGAATATTCCTACTGCCCTAATACTACTGTAGCACTCTTAGGCCCGGTTTCACAGACAGGGCTTAGATTAAGCCAGGATTAGACCTTAGTTCAATTAGGACACTTAAGTAGCTTTTATAAATTAGGCTTAGAAAAAAACATTACTAATGTGCATCTTGAGACAACAATGGCACTGACATATTTTAAGATATGTCAGTGCAAGTCGCTTTCAGTTAAAACAGCACAAACATGCATTTTAATCTGGGTCTAGACCTTAAGCCTTGTCTGTAATACCGGGGGTTTAGGGTTAATATGCATTCTCTTAACTTAGTTTATTGTTCATTGACTACTATTAATATGCCATGCATGGGTATATCTCCCCCAAAAGTGTAAACATTGAGCCTCCCAGGCACCACAAAACATTGAGATTCGGTCGGATCCGTCAATATCTTTCCAGCTCAATTCATCCACTTTTTTCCTGAACATGGAAGTATCGTCCGACTCACAGCGGGATTATCCTTTACAATGTCCTCAGTATAATAAGAGCGCACATTTAGCTTTTATGGGAAGTATTTTAAATGCTCATTTTCTCATGTCAGTCTGTGGCATAAAATGTAGGCATATGGTGTCGTATATGGACATTCTTTTCAGATTTGCTGATGCTCAAAAAACACAGACTTTCTAGGAATTTCTTCAGTTTATTGTTATTGTGGCAGTCAACAACATCAGAGCTTAACCCTGCACTCATTTAAATTTTTAGGAATGTTCAAAAAGTTTCTGTTTAATTAATGCTGTCATTCTTTTTACCCCGTTTTACCAATTGTTTCCTATGTAAACTGGAACAGGACAGCATTCAACTGGAAGTTAGAATCGATCTTGGCGGCGCTCACCGTTTGTCAGGAAAAAGATGTGTAGTGAAAAACTGGGGCATGGCTACTGTAGCAGGCGGAGCCAGGGGGTGTTTAGCCGCTGTGGGACCATGACTGACACGTTACATGAGAAAAATCAAATCACCTTTATTTATATATACGCTTTTTACAATACAGATTGTTTGAAAGCAGCTTTTTCAGAGATAACAGAAAAATAACGCAACAAAGTTTGTTTCTAGAAGAAAATCGCGTCACAGTCCAGTGAGTGGTTAATTTTTGTTGTCAAAAAGTTATTAATTTAGTTCATTTATATATATATATATATATATATATATATATACAGCAGCTCTGGAGAAATCCGTGATGTCATCGTCCAGCTCAGTTTAGTTCTCATATAATGGTGTCAATGCAGGCAGATCAATAATATTGTTGAATATTAAATTAAATGTCCCCAACTAAGCAAGTCAAAAGCCAAAGGCGACAAAGGCGAAACAGGCGACAGTGACAAGGAACCAAAACTCAATCAGGTGACAGAATAAGGAAAAAAACCTTGGGAGAACCCAGGCTCAGTCGGGTTGCCAGTTCTCCTCTGGCTAACGAATGAACAGTGTATGATTATGATTCAGGCAGCATTACAGGTCAGAGGTCAGATTGGATTGGAACATTCAGAATATTATCCAGTTCACCTCGTTGAAGATCAGAGTCACGTGCGTATGGAGACGGGTTTGTTGAGCATCAGTGCTGATGGCAGTAATGTCGATGAGGCCTTCACAGGGGAGAGTCTAGTTGACACAATCTCTGCTGACACTTCAGGGATGCGTTGTGATCCTTTCTAGGCGCAGGTACACCATCTGATCTGGATCCGGCCCGGATCCGGCTGACTCCATCATGCGTTGTGGTCGTGTCTAGGTCCCTCAAAGGGAATTATTAATGAATTTATAGGGAATTCTAAAGAATCACTTATTACGGCCGAGCAAATGACTTGTCCAGCATTCATTTGAACGGGCCGTAACTATCAGCTCTACCCTTGATATAAATATCCAAACTAGTGTATAATAACTAGGAATAATATCCAGAAACACTATTTATTAGCAAGGTAACTTAGATCAGCAGTTTAAGACATTACAAACAATACTTTATTGATTATTCTAACACATAAAACTAATATCTATCACAAACACACACACACACACACACACACACACACACACACACACACACACACACACACACACACACACACACACACACACACACACACACACACACACACACACACACATTCATACCAGTTGCAGAAAGAGAGAGTGAGGAAAGAATGAGTTTTAAGAGTGAGATGATGAAATCCCAAGTTTCTATATGCACTTATAAGACATGACCTGAACAAACCATCAATCATTAATTTAACCCTTCTGTCGTTTCTTAGCCGGGGTTATTAAATATTATATCAAAGCACCAATTCAGTTAAGAGTCTGGAGACTACATGCTTGTCGTTGGGTTCCTTTGGGAATTCCTTTTTTTGGCGTAAAAGGGGGTTTCCCGAGTTCGTAGATTGGCTGGCGGTCTCCTCGTGTCTGGATAGATGTCTTGGGCGGCCAATCACATGGTGTGTTGGCGGATGGATGGAAAGTCTTTGAAGTTGGAAGCGGGCTTTGCAGTCGAATCGTGGACTGAGACTTTGCAGAAAATAAAAGAAAACGAGAAATAAAAGTGAGACGAGAGTAGTTAGATGGCTTGAATGAAGCTGTTTAACCCATGTTCTTCTGATCTTGATTTGGGGTTCTTTTGTCTGCTCATCTACATGGTTACTCGTCTGTCTGGTTACTCCGTAATGGCTTCTCCATTATCGTCTATAAATCTACTCTATGTATCTTCTAATGCATTCTGGTATCTTCTAATGCTTTGTGTCCTAAGATTTTAAACTTAAATATTTGTCCAGCCTCCTGGATGAGTTCTGACCAATTAGACATCTAACTTTATTTCAGAGGTGGCATTTTTTTTTAATAAATCAAGCGTTATCTGTAATCTCTTTACTCTCCAGCTATAGCAGAGAGTACAGAGGGTACAGTTTAGACATGATTCCTATTATAAGAACACAAAACATTTTACACAGATTTCAATCAAGCCATCTTCTGAATTTTGAACATACAATCATACTGATAGGAAACAAGAAACACTTTCATTGAAACATCTAATAGTTATAACAATTGCGTGACTTATATGTGATCTATGTAAGTCACATATATAGGTTGTAGACATGATATAGTATTATATAGTTGCACAATGTTTATGTATAAGTCCTTAAAGAATTGTTCTGCGTAGACTTATGTTTGAACAAATCATCTGGAAGATTCATTTGTGTTTGGTTCCCCCTTAAATCCTAAAAGTTTATAATGTTTACTTTGTTTCCAGTGTAGACAGTCTCAAACAGTTGTGGCGCATCATGTCAAAAAATGTGCCTGGTGCAGATACGCTGGATGTTTTTTTTATAAGCGTGACGTTTGCTACACAGTGTTTTCTACTCAATTGCTTTACTACTCAATTGCTATTTAATTGTTTCTTGCATAGCAACACAGCTAAAAGCATTCCTAATATGTCGGACCTTTTATTGAAAGTAGCCTACTTTTACTTGAGACATGCCTTCACAAGCACCCGTAAGAGTTGTAGGCCTATTTGTGATGTTTGAGTTGGGGGGAGGTGAGATTTACTAAATATGCATTATTTTTTTAATTCCTCTAGTTGCCAGGGCCACAAGTGTCAAAGAAACAACATATTTGACCTTTAAAAATAAAGGTTCTTCACTGGCATCTATGGTTCCATACAGAACCTTTAACATCTATGAAACCTTTCTATTCCACAAAAGGTTCTTTAGATTTAAAAACTAAAACAAAACAGTTCCTCACACTAAGAAAAAAAATGAGACCAAGGACTTGAACAGCTCTGAGTAGAACGTCACAGGTTATCTCATAATTACAGTAATTACTACATGGCATGGACGCAACATAAGACCATCTATGGTGAAGTGACACAAATGTCATCAAAAGTCACATTACAGTGACAACATGGCGTCTGAATTTCACTACACATATTATTAATATATAGAACTGACATTTTTAATGATGGCGACAGCTTTTGTTTCTGGTTTTTACTGATTGTTGATTTAATGGGATAGTTCACCCAAAATTGAAAACCCTGTCTTGTCATTCAAAACCTGCATGACTTTTATGGAACACAAAAAAAGATATGTTGACTTTTTTGTTGCTGCATGAAATTAGTCAATGGTGTTTGATGTTATTTTGGACCCTGTTGCCTGTCATTGTATGGACAAAAATAAATGTTCAACATTTTTTAAAATATCTTCCTTTGTGTTCAATAGAAGATAGAAAGTCATACAGGACACGCAGAGATGATTTAACCTCAGGATACTGACTGCTGGTAGGCACAGGCAACCTTAATGCTTCAGTGAACCCCGGCCCAGTCTAGCTTCAGGGGAATAACCCCGTTCTTGTGAAACATATGCATTCAAACTGACAGAAAACAGTGTAGCTGGTTAAGGCTGCACAACTTCAATCAAGAAATCAGTCATTTGCTCCTTGTTAAGTTTGTCTAAACAGGTTGTAATTTCAGCATTCTTACTTCTGCAGTGTGCAATCATAATTATCAGTTTCAGCCTCGCCACTGAGCTTGGAATAGAAATTATTACACCGACAGACAGAGAACATTTCCACATAAACATGAGCGGGCTCCGAGGGAAATACAGTGAAATGAAAAGGTGATGATGGCTTCCTATAATTCCAATAATGGCCAGCAGATGAGGACTGCATTAACATTTGGTGCTTAACGTTCATAACTCTTCGCTCTCCAGCATCACTTAACATTTCTATATTATTGCCACAAAGTCCTCTGTTTCACCTCATGTATATTTCATGAGTGTTGCTCTTTTCCTTACCATTTAGTTCTTTGTGGAGTGCAAATACAGGGAACTAATGAGCAGGTCATTGTATGGGTAATTTTTAGGAGAGGTATGTTTTCAAATGTTCACTTTTCCCTTTTCCACTCTAGATTCCTTTAAACTATCACTATAAATGGGGGCGGTTTGCTAATTAAATGTTTTTATTTACCAGAATAACCCATTCCAAAGGGAAAGAATGCAGCAAAACAACAACAACAAAAAGATCTTAACAGTGACTCTGTTGCAAATAGCAGTGATATTGCTGTAATTGGAAAGTTATTGTTTAGGGACAGGTATAACAAGCTTTGTAGCCACCAGATAAAAGGTACTAAAATACTTTTCTTACACTTTGAGTAATTGTTGTTTTTAAACAAAGTTTTTTAAACATTTTCATGGCAAAATATTTTTTATTAATATTACTAACTTTTTGAGTAATGAACATCAGATGCTTTGTTGGAATTACTCCATTTTACATGAACAAAATGGTTTTTCATTGAAAGGTAAAAATATCTGGATTTTTGAGGGTTGAAAATAACATGAACATGATGTTTTTCTAGAATTACACTTTGACTTGAACTAAAGTTGCCCTTTGATTCATGGTTTAAGTATGGGATGTACACTACCGTTCAGAATTTTATTACTGTGAAAAGAAAACTGTAAAGTTTTGTTTTAATGTTATCACAAAGGCCACATTTATTTAACCCAAAATACCGTAATATTGTGAAATATTAGAATTTAAAATCACTGTTTTCTTTTTGAATATATATTTTAAGGGGTCATGACTGATTTTTTTATTATTCTAAAATTTACCTTGAGGTTAATTATGTTAATAGTTTTTTTTTTCACAAAAAAAAAATCCAAATATGTGAAATAACATTTATTTTCAACCCTCATTCTGACCCTCTGTCTGAAAATATCTGTTTTTTAAGGGGCAGCAAATGGCTGCTTTTATGATTGGCTAACATTATTACATAGAAAACACAATCAACGCCCACTCGCTATTGCACATGAGTAAGTGTTTCGAAAACATTATCCACATAAAACGTACTCGGTTACTAACGTAACCTCGGTTCTCTCTAGAGAGGGAACGAGTACTGCGTAATATCTTACGCTATGGGGAAAACCTCTTTTCCACAAGATATTGAAGCCAAAAATTATCCTTAATTTTTAATTAATGTAAAACGCTGTGCGGCAGCATGCAGACATAGGCAAGACGGCTCGACGGCTGCCCAAACTGGTTTTCATCGCCGAAACTAACCAGAGCGTGTTGTCAGCACGGCAAGATACGCAGTACTCGTTCCATCTCTAGAGAGAACCGAGGTTAGTAAGCGAGTACGTTCTCTTACGAGAGTATCTCTCGTACTGCATAATATCTTACGCTATAGGGAACACTGTGTAACACGCCGTGCGTACTGGGATCCAACACCAAAGTCCCAAGGGCAGTAGCCCGGGGCACGTATAGTGCACAATCACCATAGACTCACAGAGAGTCGGAGAAGAGAGGCTGCAAGCATCATTCCCCATGAAATAGCATCCTACAGGAGCTAGTTATGTTAACAGTGTTTCACGCAGACAGGGTGAACGTGTTCAGCCTGAACTGGGTAATAGTATGGGTTATTCAACACCCATGGAGCTGTTCTATCGATCAGTGAGCGTTGCACAAGCAAAACTCAGCATCTGGGCCAGCGCAGCGGGGCTGATAGCCCTATATTCTAGACCGACAGAAGCTTGGCTTGTAAGGCGGGAACCTCTAGGTTATAAGACCTTATAAATGTAGACGGCGAGGCCCAGCCCGCCGCCGTACAGATATCTTGCAGGGTAATCCCACTATACCACGCCCACGACGAGGCCACGCCTCTCGTGGAGTGCGCTCTGACACCCAAAGGACACTGCAGGCCCTAAGAAGTGTAAGCCAGCGCCCTCTCAGTGCCCTGACAGGGCAAAGGAGACTCGCATCCTCCTCATCATCATGAACCGGGAGGGCGCACAGGGAAATAACCTGGGCCCTGAACGGTGTGTTGAGGGATTTGGGCACGTACCCGTGCCTTGGTTTGAGTATGACTTTTGAGTCATTAGGCCCAAACTCCATACATGACGCGCTTACTGAAAGCGCTTGTAAGTCCCCTCTGCGCTTCACTGAAGCGAGAGCCATAAGAAACACCGTTTCGAAAGACAGATGCTTCATGTCTGACAAATGGATTGGCTCGAATGGGGCACCTTTCATGGCTTACAAAACCGTAGAAAGGTCCCACACCGGGACTGAAGGGGGTCTGGGAGGGTTCAGCCTCCGAGCTCCCCTGAGGAATTGCAAGTCTAGGTCGTTTTTCCCCAGTGACTGGCCAGACATAGGTTTTGCAAACGTTGCTATGACTGCCACGTACACTTTGTGCGTGGATGGGGTTCTACCCTTATCCAGCAGCTCTTGAAGGAAGGAGAGTACTTCCGTGACCCCGAAGTCTACAGGTGAAAAGCCCTGAGCTTGACACCAGGCAGAGAACACAGACCATTTTCGAGGAATAGAGCCGTCTAGTAGACGGGGCCCTTGCCTGCGTGCTCGTGTTTAACACTCCCTCCGGGAGGTTAGCGGGTACCCGTTGATGGCCCATGCATGTAGGGACCATAGTTCCGGGCGAGGATGCCAAATCGAGCCCTTGGCCTGAGAGAGGAGGTCTTTCCTCAATGGTATTGGCCACGGGGCAGTGCTGGTCAGCTGCATCAGGACTGGGAACCAAGTCTGGTTTGTCCAGAGCGAAGCCACAAGCAGCAGTGGCATCCGTTTTCCCTGATCCGTTCTAACACTTGAGGTAGGAGCGAGACAGGGAGAAAAGCATAGAGGGAGCAGCGGGACAAGACGTGGGCCAGCGCATCCCTGCTTTGGAGAAAAAGTTCGGACAGTGAGCGTTTTCGTGGGACATGAACAGGTCCACCCGTGCAGCGACCATTCCCCTACTGGGACATTGTTTCTGGACAGTCTGTCTGGTCCCAGATTCAGGTGACCAGGCACATGCGCCACTCTCAGTGAAAGCAGGTTGTGCTGAGCCCAGACCAGGAGGCGTTCCGTCAGCCTGTAAAGGTTTCGGGACCTGATGCCGATCTGGTGATTTATGTATCCCACCACTGACATGTTGTCCGACCGGACCAAGATGTGGCGACCCTTTATCTGGGGACAGAAGCGTCGTAGCGCGTTTTCGACTGCCATCATTTCCAGACAGTTTATGTGTAAGAGCTTTTCCCGTTCTGACCACTGACCAAAGAACGGTCTGCCCTCGAGCAGCGCTCCCCATCCGTCTGTGGACACCACCTTCACACTCGAGGGAGTCCCCAGACTCACACCTGACTGATACCAGTCGGTTACTTTCCAAGGTTCCAAAGCTGAGACGCATTTTTGATCGACCCTGAGGCGAAACCGACCAGCGGTCCATGCCCTGGGCGGAACTCGCGATCTCAGCCACAGCTGCAGTAAGCGCATGAGAAGAGACCCAGCTGGAGTACTGAAGCTGCTGAGGCAATGAGGCCCAGCATTTTCTGAAACCTTTTGAGCGGGACTATCGAGCCGCGGCGGAAGGATTACACGGCGCGCTGAATGTCCAGTCCGCACTCCGGCGACAGACGCGCTGTCATGGATAGCGAGTCCGGCACTGTTCCCAGAAAATACATTTTCTGACTGGGAGACAGCGAACTCTTCGCCCAATTGACTGTGAGACCCAGATTCTCGAGATGCTTGAGTAATGTTTTCCTGTGTTCTATGAGCTCTGAGTGTGATCGAGCCAGAATCAGCCAATCATCCAAGTAGTTCAAAACTCGCATGCCCTGGAGTCTCAGGGGTGCGAGAGCCGCGTCCATGCACTTCGTAAATGTACGGGGTGCCAGGGACAGGCCGAACGGCAGGACTTTGTATTGGTATGCTTGGCCCTCGAAGGCGAATCTCAAGAATTGCCTGTGACGTGACGCTATTTGTATTTGAAATCTATTCAGATCTATTGACATGAACCAGTCCTCCTGGCGAACTTGCGCGAGGATTTTCCTGGTTGTAATCATTCTATACTGGCGCATCGCAAGCGCTTTGTTCAGCTGTCGCAGATCTGGACCCCCGTCTTTTGTCGGTACCAGAAAATATCTGCTGTATAGACCCCCTTCGCTCTGAGCCTGAGATAAAGGTTCTATGGCCCCTTTGCCCAGTAGTTTCGCTATCTCGGCTTGAAGTAGATGAGATGCTTCGTTTTTTACCGTTGTTTCGACTCGCGCCGTGCAACGGCAGGGACGTCGAGCGAACTGCAGCGAATGACCTCTTTTTATAGTGTTCAGCAACCATTCTGATACCCGGGAAGCTTCGCACACGCATCTGCGGGAATAGCTAGAGGTATAATGAAATCTGGGCTCTGGCCGCGGCATAACGGCGGCCAGAGATCCCCGGTGTGCTGAGAATAAAACACTGTGTTTGCAGTGTGCGAGGCGGGGGGCGCGCTGATTACAGCGGGCAGCCTGACCGCGCTCGACTTCTCTATGATATTTTGTGGAGAGAGAGCGAGCGGGACAAACCCCGTGGGGTTGAGCGTGTCTGTGAGGGAATGTGGGCGTGGGACAGCGGGCACACTCACTGCACTGAGAACACCGTCAGCTTGTGCTGACTGAATGTGTGTTGGTTTCGTTTTTACAGAAACCGTGGACACGCATCGTGTAGTGTTTGTGGGCACTGTGTCGTGGGCACATTCACTACATTTTTTTTTGCACAATCGACATGAGTCGATTTAACGCCCGTTTCACACATACTCCGTGTGCAGTGTGTATGCGGTGCGTGTTGCGGTGCGTATGCGGTACAGGAGCAGCACACGCTATAGTGCTTTCACATATGCTGGGTTTGCAGTGCAGTGCGTAACTGATCCGCGGCTGTACCACAAACACATAGGCTACTCACTATTTTTATTTCAAATCCAGAAGTTATGCAGCAACTTTTATAAAAAAAAAAAGTTGTCAGCATTGCGATTCTCTTTGTATACAAACTTGAATGGACGTATGCATGTTTAAACACAATTTAAACAACATAGGCCTATAATTCCATGCATTACTTCTATATACTGTATATTAAGTTGCTCAAGCAAGTGGTGAAATATTTAACCATGTAGCCTACTTATATTAAAATCGCAAACATTTTAAATTAAAACTTAAAATTGACAAAAACAGCCGACTCTCATGCCTTTTCTTTTGCATTTAAATTTTAATACAATAAATCTTGCATGTCACAAAGAACTTCTTTCTCCATCTCCACGAATGAGACGAATGTCGTTCATTATGTCCTTGTTGAGGTAAATTGTAATTTTCCTTGCTTAAAACCCCGGTCTTAAAGTAAAAAGATGAAAAGTAGTATTTAATTAAATACATGGTGAGATTACTACCTTTTATTGAATTAATTTGAGCGATTTGTGCTCTTAGTAGCGATCTGAGCTCTTAGTAGTGGAATGAGTTTGTGTATGCTTTTGCCTGAATGAGTGTTGTGCTATGTGCTTTGCACTTGACATGTTTTTCCTTTTGAGTGGGTGAGATTCATTTGTGTTGTCTACCTTTTGTTTTCTTTTCTTGGAAAAGAACATAGGCAAGTATATTGCGATACACATTGTACCCGTAGCAGATAATTGTTAGACACACCAGGTAAGAAGTGAGCGCCACTCCTTGTATTTCTGTTTTATTAGATAGTTTAGTTAGGGTGCCGGATGCACCGAAGATTTTGGTTTATTTTCTACATTTTACTTTGGTTAGATTAGTTTAGATTAAGGAGTGTTTTGTTATCTTGCGTTCTTTCTTTTGTCGTCACTTTTTTTCCTTTCCTATTTATTGTTTGTTTATTCACCTTATCATTTATGGTATATAGCACACATTATTATTTGACTGGATTCAGTGGCTTTGGCTTATGAAAATAAATTCCAGTTTTTCTCTTCAAAATGAGTCTGACGTGTTTTTTCACAACATGCCACTTCCAGCAGTATACTCAATATATAAATGTTGCGGTATCAGCCCTAGACCCACAACGGTTCGTAACATTAAATGGGGGCTTGTCCAGGATCATTTAATTATATTTTTTCCGAGATATGGATTACTGCTGGCGTGGTTGGTGGAAGGACCATGTGTGGGTTTTATTTTGTTGTTGTTTTGTTTTGAAGAGTACAGTGGAGCAGTTAGATAAATGTAGGAAAGATGATTTACTGCGTATCGCTGCTCATTTTCAGATTGCTGTTTCGAAGCAGCGGCTTAAAAAAGAGATTAGGTCTACTGTATCCCAAGCGTTGGTGGAACTAGGTGTTTTAGTGTTGCCTGCAGGTGTTGGGGAAGACACGTGAACGGGCAGAAGTCCGTCGAACGGATTTGGAGTTTCGACTTGAAGTCCGCAGACTCGAAATCGAGGCGGAGACGCAGATTAAGCTGCATGAACTTGAATTGAATGCAGCCAAAGTGACACCTGTTCCAGTTGTGCAACCCTTACCGGCCGCCAATGTTTCGGCGGGGACTGGCTCAGGGGGAACCAACTTTGAGGTCAGTAGACATATTTCTCTTGTGCCGCAGTTTCGGGAAACAGAAGTTGACTCATATTTTAGCGTGTTTGAGCGAATTGCTTCCACACTCCACTGGCCTAAAGAAGTTTGGCCTTTGCTGTTGCAGTGCAAGCTTACTGTTAAGGCTCAAGATGTTTGCGCTACGTTGTCCTTAGAGGATAGCGTGAATTATGAGGTCGTGAAACTTGCGATTTTACGTGCATATGAGCTAGTGCCAGAAGCCTACAGACAACAGTTTAGGTGTCATAAGAAAATTTCTAATCAGTCATTTGTTGAATTTAATCGCCGATTGTGTTGTGTTGAAACGAAAGCAACCGAATTCTTTACCTAAGAACACCGGTTTTGTTAAACTGGTTGATTCTGTAAGGGTCGAAGGTAGTGACAAACCTGATTCTAGTTATGTACCGTTTTTGCTAGAAGGATTGATTTCGGTTACGGGAAAGTCAGAGAAGCAGATTAGAGTAAAAATGCTACGTGACACTGGAGCAATGCAGTCTTTTATCGGTGCAGATGTACTCCCATTTTCTGATCAGACTTCATGTGGGAGTAATGTCTTAATCCAGGCCATAGAGATGGGTCTTGTTCAAGTTCCGTTGCATCAAGTTCATTTGGAATCAGAACTGTGCACGGGTTTTGTTAAGTTAGCCGTTAGTGAGCATTTGCCTGTGAGTGGAGTACAATTTATCTGCAATCGCAATGATCTTGCCGGTGGGAAAGTCATGCCTTTGCTGGAAGTTTTTGATAACCCAGGTGTTTTAGATCAACCTGATGATTTGGCGAGGTTTTATCCTGAGACTTTTTCTGCTTGTGTGGTTACGCGATCTCAGGCGAAAGAGTTAAATACAGTTGGTGATTTAGCTACATCTTTTATGGCACCTAGTTTTATCAGTGATGTTTTATCTGATGAGAGTAAGACCGAGAAATTCTCTGTTCCGAAGCCCCTTCGGAGATGACACTGCGTGTGACACGTGAAATGGTTGTTACTGCCCAGAAGGAGGATGAAAGTCTTCAGATGCGTTTTGCAGCTACTGTTCTCCCAGAGAAAGTTCAAGAAAGAAAAAATGCATATTATGTTGAGAACGATTTATTAATGCGTAAGTGGTGCTCTAGTACTACAGATGATGCTGAATGGAGTAGTGTGTATCAGATTGTGGTTCCTTCTTGTTACCGACAACATGTTTTATCGTTAGCTCATGATCACGATTTGTCAGGGCATCTAGGAGTAAAGTAAACTTATCACCGCATTTTAAGGCACTTCTTTTGGCCGAGATTAAAAGCTGACGTCACACAATTTTGTCGCACTTGCCGTACATGTCAGATTACTGGTAAACCGAACCAGGTAATCCCACGTGCTCCTCTTGTACCTATTCCAGTAATGGGAGAACCGTTTGAGCACGTTATTGTTGATTGTGTCGGTCCGTTGCCTAAGTCTAAGACTGGCAGTCAGTTTTTACTGACCATCATGTGTACTGTGACTAGATTTCCGGAAGCAATTCCGTTGAGGAAGATCACTGCACCTGTGATAATTAGAGCACTTGTGAAGTTTTTCTCTACATTTGGTTTACCGAAAGTTGTGCAGACAGATCCAGACACTAATTTTCTGTCGAGAATTTTCTTTCAAGTGTTGTCTAGTTTGAAAATATCTCACAGAGTCGCTAGTGCTTACCATGCTGAAAGCCAGGGGGCGCTCGAGCGTTTCCACCAAATGCTGAAGGCCATGCTCAGGAAGTATTGCATGGATACGGGTAAAAAGTGGGATGAGGGTGTACCGTTGCTTTTGTTTGCGATCAGAGAAGCAGTTCAGGAAAGTCTTGGTTTCAGCCCTGCTGAATTGGTATTCGGACACACTGTCAGAGGACCCTTGAAAATTTTCAAGGAAAATCGGTTGTCTTTTGAGTCTAACCCTAAAGTGAATGTGATCGATTATGTTAGTAAGTTCTGTGAAGGCCTGCACAATGCATGTTCGGTGGCAAGAGAGTCACTTGAAGTTGCTCAGAAAAAAATGAAGTGTCATCATGATCGTAAATCTGTACCCCGTACCTTAAGTAAAGGCGATCAAAGGCGGTGTTGGTGTTGCTGGCTATGGTAGATTCTGCTTTATCAGCACGATTTTCTGGACCATATGAGGTGGTAAAAAAAATTAGTGATACAGATTAGGTTATTGGAACTCCTGATAGAAGGAGAAAGACTCGTGTGTGTCATGTAAATATGTTGAAGACTTTTCATAACCGAGAAGCTGGTCAGAATGTGTCATCTACAGATGAAATCTCCACTCCTGTGTCATCTGCTGTGTTAGTTGCTTGTGCTGCTGTCGAGATGGCTGATCCGGAGGATGATGGGATAATCCTGCGTCATTCTCATCAACAGTGTGCTCGGCTGAAGAATTCAGAGGTATTATCTAACTTTGCATCTTGAGTATGTCATTTACCTGAACAACAAGGATGTGATATTATGCAGTTGATTGATGATTTTCCTACTCTATTTAATGATGTACCTTCCTGTACTACAGTGTTAGAGCACGATATTAACATGGGTGAGGCTGTTCCGATCAAACAGCACGCGTATCGTGTGAATACTGATAAGAGAGCTCTGATGCGGAAAGAGGTGGAGTATTTGTTGGAGCATGGACTTGCTCACTCCAGTTGTAGTCCATGGAGTTCTCCGTGCTTACTGGTGCCGAAGAGCGATGGTACGATGCGATTTTGTACTGACTATCGAAAGGTAAATGCGGTAACTGTACCGGACTGTTTTCCATTGCGTGTAAGTCTGGCTGTGGCGAGACTAAATTTTATCTGCTGCGAGAGCTGGGATCGAACACGGGTGTCCTGTGCGAAGGCTTTGGGTTTCGCCACTGAGCCACAGGGCGAAATGACAAAAGCTTAAATTAGCTTGAGCAGATAATAGAGCGTCATCACAGTTTTGTGTGTGTTGGCGTTTGTTTGCAGGCGTGCGTGTTATACAACAGGCTCATTGTTGCAATATTGACATTTTCAGCCGCTCAAACTAAGAGGAGCTGAGAAATGTTTGAGAAATGGAGATTGGTCCGGCCTCGGTGGAACTAAAACACACTCTTTCCTCATTTCGCCGGTGACGCACGCCCACGGGGGGCGTCGAGCAGATAAGAGAGCGTCATCAAAGTTTTGTGTGTGTCGGCGTTTGTTTGCAGGCGTGCGTGTTATACAACAGGCTCATTGCTGCAATATTGACATTTTCAGTCGCTCAAACTAAGAGGAGCTGAGAAATGTTCGAGAAATGGAGATTGGTCCGGCCTCGGCAGAACTAGAACGCACTCTTTCCTCATTTCGTCGGTGACGCAAGCCCACGGGGGGCGTCGAGCAGATAAGAGAGCGTCATCTAAGTTTTGTGTGTGTCGCCGTTTGTTTGCAGGTGTGCGTGTTATACAACAGGCTCATTGCTGCAATATTGACATTTTCAGTCGCTCAAACTAAGAGGAGCTGAGAAATGTTCGAGAAATGGAGATTGGTCCGGCCTCGGCGGGACTAAAACACACTCTTTCCTGATTTCGCCGGTGACGCACGCCCACGGGGGGCGGGGGCGGGGTAGGTTTCTTATAACGTAAAGAAAGCTAGCCGCGGTTTTGATGCTGGCCCGTTTCCCTGACGACTCACAGGCAGAAGTGGGGAGGTCCACAGAGCTCGCCCAATCCTCACTGTCCGACGCCAGGATAGAGCAGCTGGCCTTCTCTACAGATGCAGCTATCTCGTCGTCATAATGGCAGAGGCGGTGGAGCGCGGCGGCCGTTGCCCGTCAGTGAGCGACTTTATTGAAGCCGGTGAAGCTGGCGGGCGAACCGGCGAGCTTTCATGGGCTGGAGAAGGCTCGGGGACCCGCTGAGTACGGCGCTTTTTATGGCGCGGCACTACAGCGGGCGGGAGTGCAGGCTCTGAGAAAAAATGCCAGGCGAGTCCTCAGAGTCACCATGGCAATAGCTCGCAATGATGGCAGCCTCCGTCGGCGAGAGCTGCATGATCCTAAAACAGGCGGGAAATGCAGAAGAAATGGCAGTCCCCGTTGCTGAGTGCGGCTCGGCACGAGCCACAGGAACGAAGCATCTTAAAAAAGACGCTGCTCTTTTAGATAAAGAGAGAGAGAGTGTGAGTCGCGACGGCGAACACACACTCTCAGCAGAGTAAAAGGATATTGGCGCCGGAAAGCGTAGCAGGATATGGTGTCACGCAGGGCCTCTCTCGATAGGCTGCTGATGTTGCCGCAGACCCGTCGCTATGGGCGGGCCATAGGGGGCCGGGGCCGCCCCAAAAAATGCTTGTGCCCCCCCACTTGAGGCACAGATAATTTAATTTTAATATTATGATAGTTGCTAATTTAGTGTTGCATTCTTTATCATTAAAACGTTAAAAATATAAAGAAACAATGGTGTGATTTTATTTGATTGATGGGAATCTACACTGCAACAACCGATCACGGCCTTACTAAAAATAACGTTAGGCTACGTAGGCTACGTGACGTACAACTAAGCCGCTCAACAGTTACCGCGCATTTTTGAAAGCTGTTTCAAAACGAGGTTTCCCCGGCATACTCGCTTCAGTTCCTTCCGAGTGGAATACTTCGATGAGGAGGTTCTGCTCGGAGAAACAACGCCTCCCGCTGTACTGACAGGAGGGACTGGAGAGAGGACAGCGCTGCCTCCACTCAAAGTACCGGTAGATTCAAAGTCTCTGTGCGAGTGTATGTGCGTGCGTGTGTATGTCTCATGGCAATGCATATCTCTCTGTTGACTGCTTTAAAATGCAATCTTTGAGAGATGCTTCTGGTGTTACATCTAATATGTTGTATAGTCAAGTGTTTAATGGATATTCATAACATTGCTTTTATGTAATGTGGTGTAGGCTATAGGCGACCTGGTCATATTGCGGTTGGTTATATGTTTAAAAGTGATGATTACGTGCTGCACGACTAGAGTTTATTATTATAAATATACGTAGGCTGTAGGCTAATAATAAGTGTGCCCCCCCATGCATTTCACATGCCCCCCTTAAGACTGAGGTCTGGCGACGGGTCTGTGTTGCCGCTGTGCAGCCAATAGGCGCGCGAGCCGCCTTGCCTATGTCGGCATGCTGCCACACAGCGTTTTACATTAATTCAAAATTAAGGATAATTTTTGGCTTTAATATCTCGTGGAAAAGAGGTTTTCCCCATAGCGTAAGATATTACGCAGTACGAGAGATACTCTCGTAAGAGAACCGTAGTTTACAGACAAAGCATTATGAAATCATTTACTTGCAGTTTGTGATGTAGCTCCAATACAGCTAAATGCTTCATCTGTCAACAAAAGTTTATTTGCAATCTCTCCATTACACTGTGCCTCATTTACAAATTAATCTGCAGTCAAATTCACTGAACAAACATATAATCCTCTGACGCAATTCAGGACACCATTAAAAACAAACCATCCTGTTCCTGACGCTGGTATCCTTTTGAAGTCTGTAATGTGCAAATGAGCTTTTTAAACAGGACTCATGTTCCTTTATGCATATACTTGACCATTTGTCATCTTGTTGGCAGACTCAAGCACATGGAGTACATCAGAAAGTGAACAGGCGTCTGTATACTGAATC
Source organism: Siphateles boraxobius (assembly GCF_051911475.1). NCBI lineage: Eukaryota > Metazoa > Chordata > Actinopteri > Cypriniformes > Leuciscidae > Siphateles > Siphateles boraxobius. The sequence goes on along the minus strand of NW_027509186.1, from coordinate 25,554,381 downwards.
CAGTGTAGACGGTGTCAGTCATAAGTGCTGATTTATGTTTCTGCCGGTGATGCCTCCACAATCTACACTCCACGATTAATGAGCTAAGCAAGGTGACACATGCAATAATGACTCTTAAAACATTTTAACATTACTCAATAATTAATTATACTTTAGTGTGAGTTTTTTTCTCCATGAAGTGGTGTGCTTGATTAATTAATTTACACAAAAGTTATTTGTGTCTAGTGAAGAAAAACAAAAACTGCAAATACATTACCAGCCAAACTAAAATATATTTTGTTGATATACCTGAAGATTTTGAGTTAATTACATAAAATGCAATTATAATTGTGCAAAAAACGGGTCGGTTATAATATGTTCTATTTGCTTTTACGTGACTCTCGCATCCGGTGTTGGCAAGTGCCAGCCGTTACATGACTAAAGTGGGCGGGGCCTATTGTGAGATAAAGTAAAACTATTTGTTGATGTCTTGCTCTGCAGGCAGGCATATGCAAACGTGTTTGCCTGTGTGACATCATAAATCCCAAAATATCTAAACCAGCTGTTTTTGTAGCTTGATTAAATAAATGCTTTTATTTATAATAAAGAGGACGTTTTAAGTTATGAAACTTGCAGGAAATTTTAATAGTTCAAAGACCTCTTAGTGTATATGTCAAAAGAACAAGGCAAACTTGATTTGTCATGTCATGACTCCAGTCATTACTCCAATCTTCAGTGTCGCATGATCCTTCAGAAATCATTCTAATAAGATTTGCTGCTCAAGAAACATTTCTTATTATAAATGTTGAAAAAAGTTTTTTCCCAGGATCTTATATGTTTATTTTTTATTTTTACTGACCCCAAACTTTTGAATGGTAGTAGTGGAGGTGTATTTCTTTCTTTATTAAACAGTGATATGATGTGCATAATTACTTTCATGATGGCTATGCAACACTGACTTTGATTTGGCAGACAAAAGTTTGTAAGCATTCATATTTTGAAACTTTTTTGTGATATATGATATCATATATCAGCCTTTTCTTTTTTATCAGACGCTTTTCTTTTTCAATCTCTGCAGTTATACACATACATTTTTACTCTACAACCCATAACATATCAGAATGACGTTTAATACAGAAACAAAAAATGTTTTTTGAGTGAATTACATTTATTTGTTTTTTTTTAACTGACAGCAAAAAATAGGCACACTATTTAGATAGGAGTAACCTGTTTAATCCGAGCACTTTCATCTTGTAGAGCACGGTCGACCACATCCTCCTTTCGCCTTAGTTAGCAGCTGAAATGAAATACAAATGGCAATATTTGAGCCATTTAATCGAGGGCACTATTAGATTATGTACGGTACAAACTTTGCGCGAAGCCTGAAGTTGTTCCAGTTGCTGACGCTAGGAGCTGTCCGCGGTACTGAAACGGCTCGACTCAGTCTGAGAGGTGCTGACAGAAATTGAACATTCTATGGCTCTCCTCCGTTCACAATTATAAATCTGATCAGAGCTCCCGTTTCGCGCAGCGACCGCGTTCCTTACGGCGCGTGCGGCGGAGGTCTCGCGGAACGTTTGTGTCCTGCTCCTCTTTAAATATTCGGAAAGTGTTTTAATACAAGGACATATTCTGTAATAGGAACCCACTGCCGCGAGCATGAACTCGACAAGAAATTACAAACCAAGCATGGTCATTCTGATTCTGGCCGCATTTGCTGGCTTGGGGATGGCACGAGGGCAAGGTAAGAATTTATATTTAAAATTCTAAACATTAGAAATACTTGTTCTGCTGTCCACGCGATTTGCGGATTGGATACGCGCAGCTTCACAGAGCCCGACGTGTAGATGATGCGAGCGCGAGACCCATTTCTCACTGTAATGTACCTTTGTTTGCGGAGAAAAAAAAAAACTCCGGTTTGAGAAACATCTTTGTGCCGAGGAGGCTATTTAACTAGTACTTTGGTTGCACGCGAGAATCACACATTGCACAACAGATGCACTCGTAAGTCACAAAGTCATCGGCGTAATTATGATAAAGCACGCATAGAATTGACAGAACAGCGCGTGACTATGTTTTTTTTGTTATTTGCTCTACGCTCTGACTTCATTTTTTTTTAAAGTATTGCATATTTTTTTACAAGTCAGAGCTCTATATGTTTCATTCTCTCGTTTTCCATGTTTCCTGTGTAATAGCAGTTTGTTCTCTGTATACAGTATATGACGTAAAGTTAGTACACATTCCCAGATCTTTGGAGATTTATCTCATCAGTATGTTAAATGTGATTATGTATAACAAGGTTAAAACTTTTAAGGTTCAACAGGTTTTTAATTTGGGGATCACAGCGTGACATTATTTATGCACTGATCTAGATGTGAAACGTACTTTCAGTGATCATAAAGATTGGATCCGCACATTCATTTTTTAACTGTAATTGTCACTGTAAATTGTATTTTACTCAAAGGAAACATTCCATTCACAGTAATCTTATTTAAATATCTGAGACTATCATTGTATTTTATTGTGGTAGAGAAAAGGAAAGATGTTAAACAAAAGCACAAATGTTTGAAATGAGTATTATGTAGTTCTAATATAAACTGTAGGCCTGTTTCAGATAGTTCCTTTACACCACATTGATAGATAGAATAAGTGAGTGACATCTTCTGTACAGTTTACATGTTTAATTTCTAGTAATTGTCACTTAAATGAGGGGGCTATAACAATATAACAAACTATAACACACACTTTGACATGGGTGTCTCACAATTTGCATTCAATTTGAAGGTTATGTCTTGGTAGTGCATGTTCATCTTTAAAACATTGATTTCAATTTGCACAATACAAAAACAGAATAATACTAAATGCTGTAGCTCTGCAGATTGCTCTATATACTGTAGCTCACTGAAACCTAGTCATTTCTCAGGCAGAGTGTAGTCCATGTTGCACTTCATTTTCAATCAAAGCTGTTGCACACCACTACCTCAGAGCTCTGTGTTGTTTTTAGCTTTTGTCTGACAATTCCCCTCACTCTTTTTGTCTAACTGTAAAAGCTCGGCGAGCAATACAAGGAATAATCCTGTGTTATTTGTCAAGAGCAGCTCCATGCAGTGTACTTTTGAGAGATGCAACACTCTTTTCTCTGTAAAAATCCTATAAAAATGCAAGAAACAACAGGAATTTGATTGCATGTCAACCACGTTGTTTTTAATTGTATGCATCATTTCCGTCTTGAAGTTCTTCCAATTCAAGAGTACCTTTACACTTTTACTCACCTGTCAACTGCTGTTGAGAGACTTGCAAAGCAATCAACTTACAATCTCATTCGAGAAGAATCTTTCATTTGCAAATGTGATAAGTTTCCTAGTTTTAGGTGGCAGCATATAAATTGCTCTTCATAGTTGAGAGACTGATTGAAAGAATCTGAGCTTTTTCATCTTGTCTCTTGTTTCAGACTCCTTTTGTCTGTCTTAACTAATTACGTCTTGTGCTGTATTGATTATATATCGGTGATTGGAACATTGACCTTTTTGCTAGGAGTGTATGAGTCAGTGTTTTCCGATCAGTCACCTTCAGGACGGTGTGATGAGGCTTCAGGGCTGCGCGCTGAATGGCTTTTACCTTGAAAAGCACTCTGACTAATGCACAGCTCCATCATTCCACACTGAGCATAGACAGCAGGCTAAAAGCAGGGCCCACCACTCACAAATGGATGATGGGCTATACAAGAAACGCAGGAAGGTCAGGGGGTCAATTTGCTCAGGTCTGTGCTGTCCTGCTGTGATAGACGCAGATGTAAATACATATTTAGTGCCTGCGCAACAGGAAAAGACTAATGTTAATGTGTAAAAAAATATGTGACTCATGTTACGGATGTTTTGAACAAAGCAAAGGTGCCAGTACAAATGTTTTTAAATGAGATTCACTGGTGTATAGACACCCTCATGGCTCCCTAATGGCATTGTGAGCAAATGCTATAGCAATGGTTAAATTTGTAATCTAGAGCAGTTTCTACACTACATACAGTAGCTCATCTAAGCATATGGTGCATTTACAAAGACTTTTTAATGCAGCATTGATTTGCATGCACAATGAATGGAAAACTATGGTGTGATTGTCATGACAGAGCTGCTTGTGTATGGCGTTGGAACCTTTACCAGCTTTATCAGCGGCTTCACTGTAATGCAGTGTTAAGATTGTAATGGAGCTCCGTTCTAGAATCTTTGCTGCAGAATGGCTTCTCTCATTTACAGCAAATTTACACATTGACAGAAATCTCTTAACCAAAATATTGGAACGGAGCGAAGGTAAAGCGCAATGAAGATATAAATAAGGGACGCACAATGTATCTCTACCTTTATTTTGATTAAAATATGCTCTGTGATTAACATTACTTTAAGGGACTTTCATTTTTTTGTTCTATATACAAAATAAATCCATACTGTATCTCCTACATGAAGTTGCTATATAGGGACTACAACTGTTTTTTCATTCTTCAAACATCCTTGTGATAGCTGTAGTCTATATTAATATTGATTATTGATTGCTATTCGATTTTTTTCCCCTCCAAAATATGTTGTTATTGGTCAGTATTGGATATTTAATTGTGCATGCTCATTTCCCTCATTTTAAAATTTAGATTACCTTTACCATCATCTACGCTAAAAAATGTTAATTGTAATCTTTTGCAAATCTCAACCATACACAATGGATATCTATTTTTCATACGATACATTATAATGTTGTGATGCCTAAATTCACTTTTCGCATTTAAAATACTTTTCATTTTTAATTAATTTTATTAGACAAAATAGTGTTGAATTGTAACATTGGCAATTTAATGGTCATTGGCCTTATCATTAAAATAATTATTGGCTTATTGTATCAGTCAGTATTGTATCTATGAATTTGTGCATTTCTAATACTATTATTAATAAAAAAAGAGGGCTATATTGCCCAACATTGTTGACGTAAAAAGACTGAAATAGTAATTTTCTTATAAATCAAACTCCAATCATTTTGAAAAAACATTTTTACAGTGTATAAGTTCTACAATGTTTGTCTCATTCATCAAGCATGTGAACTCACATCCTTGTGGTGGCTGTAGTCCATATTTAGCCACTTGTTAGCAAACAGAGCAGCATTAAAATCCGCATTTGAGGCATGACTGTAGTGCCGAATAGTCTCAAAGCAGCCCAAGAAACTAACGCAGTCGTCTGAGCTGCTGTCTGTGCTCTGGCAGTGTGTAAGATCAGACATCCCAGGTCTCCACTGAGAGAATAAGAGTGTCAGTGATGGGTGGATTGTAGTAGACCCAGCCGAGATCGGCCCTCGAGGTGGGTGAGTGCCGCAGCCTGACTCCATTACCTGAAGAACCAGGGGGAGGGTTCGGCCACACTTCCTCCCACCGCACCTCATCCTGCTCCGAGAAGCCATTAGGCTCGCGCCCTGTCTTTTAGGATCAAGCAATATCACTCAATCAGCAATTTATCAGTGCCCCTGTGTCGTCCCAGGCAGTGCTGGAGAAGAAGGATGGAGGAGGGATTGATAGTCAGCTTGACCCCTTGACCCCCCCACGCACACTCGGTTCAGCAGGAGCTATGAGGTTGAGCGTCTGCTCTCCTAGTCTTTATTACATCCCTGATAAATGAGTCGGCCGCCGGGCTGGATGGCCTCCTACGGCCACACTGGCAGACCTGCCACTCCTGTAATGCTGATGAATGGTCAGCTGGGACAGCACTCAGCAGACAGTACTGCTGGGAGAAATCTGGACGCTGCCAGGGTGGCCAGCCTCCCGCTGTCAGCGCAACTGGCACATACGGACCATGGCCATTGAGGCAATAGAGGCAGTGCCTTCCTAAAAATTTGGATAAGAGAATATCTACAGTACAAAAATAAAACAATGCAAATATAATGAAATATGCTATTAAAAAGTAGATGAGCAAGAGTGACACTGTCCAACAGCAACATAACATAAACAATGTACCTGTACGTTCTTTGGGTTTGGTGGAGAATAAATAAACGTCATGTGAAAGGAAGCAATGCCTCCATTGCGCTATGATTGGCCTATTGCGCTGTTCACGTGATAAAGCCTCTCATTTTCATGCGTTTCCACATCCCCAGATAGGTCTAAATGAATAAATATAATTATGGTGTCAATGGGAAGACTAATTATAAAGTAAACAACTCATCCACAGAGATATCACAGCTTTGTCACATCAAAATCAAACTTGAAATGACTTGAAAATGCAACCTGTAAGTTTTTTTTTTTTAGTGAGCAATCAGCTTTTCTGAAGTAGTGTGTGTGTGTCCATCATGACACCTGCAGTGTTTACTGAGCTTTGATGACTGATGATCCAAAAATAAGTTGAATGTTAAAAAGAACAGCTGAACAATAGTTCACATATAAAATATACATGAAATTAGAAATTTGTTACTGTGTTTTATAATTATTATTTTGGAATAAATGTAAAAATGCTCTAAAATACTAACTTGGTGAGAAAACATCCATTCCATTGAAAATGCACAAAAATTCTTGTTGAAAGTGCAAGTTATTTAACCTGGAAAATGTGTCAACATTAAATGTAACTGGAACATTAATCTACATTGTATTAAAATACCACACATTAAAAACAGTGAGGACTTTACCACGCCACTGCATGCCATTGATATGCACACACAATACTTTCTGTGCTACATGACCTGCTCTTTCCATCATACTGTAACTAACCCACTTAAAGAGCATTTGAAGTTCTTTTGTAGCGGCTACATTTGAACATCTGTGCAACCGAGATGATCAATGACTTTGTCAGGCTTCCAAAGGCCAGATGGTAAAGATGGAAAAGGGAGTTCAGATGCAGAGGCGGGATTGAAATAACGCGATTGCCTTACTGAACTCGTCATACTATAATAGATCTGGGCTATATACGGATGAGAAGAAGGCATAATGTGGCCCATGAGTCTGACAGGCTTGAGTCTAATTATAAAACACATATTTTTGCAGTCTAGTCTTTATGTTTGCTCTTGACCTGAATATGCCATAGTCTATATCCTTTCCTAATGATTCCCGGGCTGTTTTGCAGTGCAACATTGCGCTCGCACGCACATCGTGCTTGCTTGACTTAAAAAGGATTGAAAATGTTGTTGCCCATTTTTGCTGTTTTCTTCATTCACCCTGATAAAAATGGGAGCCTTTGCTGTGCCTCTCTCGTCCTTTAACCCACACTGTATGTGTGTTTGTTTTTTCAGGCCGTTTTAATCTCTGGCCGTGGCAGAAGCATGGGGTGTAATGGTGCTTTATGTGCTTGTCCTGCCCCTTCCATAACTCAGCCCGCCACGCTTTTTTACATCACGTTCTACGGTATTCTAGGAAGCACATTATGGTTTACAATTTAATTCAGTCATGTCCTTCTCCAGAAAATGAATGGGTGCAAATTGCCGATGAGAGCATGTTTTATAGATTAAACCTCTTATTAAATAAATCCAGAGTCTTATTCGTAGCTGATTGAATTCACGGACCCCCTCCCCCAGCTTTTATTACACACACACGGTTATATGTCAAGGGTGGCGAGATTATGTTTGTATATATTAACCACAGATGGCGGATGTATTATGTGACAGATGAGGACAGATTTCAACTGAAATAAAACAGATACTTTAAACTTAAATCGTTTTTGCAATGTTATTTTAGATATCATGTTAGGTAAAAAATACGCTGCCGTTTGTATTTATGCAGAAAAATCTGTAAAACAGGGCTCCAGACTGCGACTGATATGCCTTTTCATCAAGATATCATCATGTGCATGAGCCACGGTGAACAAATGACTCTTAGGAAGCAGTTCTTTTTCACGAGTCAATCAAAAAGTTTCATGAAACAGCCTTTATTTAGGGATTTGAATCAGACTCGCTTGGTGAATCATTAATAGGTGTAACCTCTGAACCTCTTTGTTGGTTAAGTCCAATTTGAAATGAACCGGGAACCATTTATGTGATGTATAGGGGAGAGTGGGGCACAACCTAACGTATTATTCACTTTCTCAGTTTGTGTAAATCTGCTTTGGGTTCAAAGTATTTATTTTTCCCCACAGTAATTTCACACATGTCTAGTAAAATTATGTGGTTTTGTTTTATTAATACAGTGTATAATTGTTTTCTTGAAATACCCCGAAAGAATGGAAGTGAAATGTGACAACATGCCCCATAGGTGGGGTAACATGACCATATGACAGCTTAAAATCTAATAAAAAAAATATACAAGACAAACTAAAATAATTTCTCAATTAAATACAATTATTAACTTTTTCATATAAAATAATGGCATTTTTTAATAATTAAAAATAATTTTTTTTTTGAGTTTGACAACGAACATACCGGAAAACACAGCTATACAAAATAGTTCAAAACGTAATAATAATTAATAATTTCTGAACATTGACTCTCAGTCTTTATTCACCTTTTTTCATATCATATCTTCCAAAGATTTCTGAATTTTGTAGCTATTTTTTCTTTTGGCAACTAGTAAATACACTAAGTTCCGTCATGATGGCATGTGTGGAAGTATTTAAAACAAGGGTGTTACAACTAGCCCCGCATTAGGTTGTGCCCGGCTCTCCCCTACTTAAGGTTTTAGTGACTTCTTTTTAAATGACAGTGTATAAATAAATATAGATATTCACTGCAGATTTCTGTTGAATAAAGCAATAATGATATTTTGATATTCATATCATGTTGAAGACATGCTGAAGTCATAATACTTTTTTAAAAACAGGCCGTATGAATAACCATCTTTATTGAGTGAATCTGTAATTTGGCTCCGTATAAAATATATACTGTATTTCGAACACGTTCAGACACTTCAGTTTGTGTAATATCCAGTATTTCCTCTCTTTTTGAAAAGTGACCTTTGAGTGTGTTTGGGCTTTAGACATAAAATATGTCTTTACTGCCATTCCAAAACCTAGCTGAAGGGCCCCCAAATGTTTTGAGCCGCTGATAAACGACAAACTCCCTCTATCCCCCCCATCACCCCCACCTCTGCCTGTCTCTTCTGCCGAGGAAAAGCAATTTGCTCTTGGTGATCCGATGCAATCAGTTGTGCTTCATGGCTTTCAAAAAAAAAAGGCTGAAAAAAAGGCAAAAATAAACAGAAGGGAAGGGGGAAAAAAAAAACTTGCGAGAGAGGGACATCACTATTAAGTAAACCACACGTTCCCGAGTTCTGATGATCATGTGCAGGAGCTGCAAATATTCAACACCTGTTTTTTGATTACCAGTGATTAACCTATTGCAGTGTGCCTCAGACTCTCATCAAGAGCCATTCACTGCATGAAGACCCTCCTTAAACACTCCTTTTTACAGCGCTCACATGAAAATGAGTGTTATTGTGCCTGTGCGTCTGCCCCTCCTTTAGGACAGAAGTTGCGAATCAGGCTTTGACAGTTTCCAGGTGCCGAGGCGATGGGAAAAGCTTTGACACGCGCTCTCTCTTTCTTTCTCTCTAGCATAACAGTCTCTGAGGCATGGCTGACGGTTCCACAGCCTTGTGAAGTGTGTATCCCAATTGCTTTTCTCCCCAGCGCCGCTTCTCTCGGGTTGTGTTAGTTCGCTTCAGAAGCCCTTTTGCGTTTTGCCGTGTGTGTATATATGCCTTTCCCCCTTTCGCTCTTGCTCCTCATCTCACTCAAGAGCTTGTCTGATGCGCTAAACATCTGCCAGGCTCAAAAGCATCTGCATGCCCGCTCAGCCTCTGTATTCTGACAAGCTTCCACTTCAAGTGTTTTTTTTAAAACCCCGAACTGTATATTATTGAACCAGCAGCTCACGTTGTGAAATGATTACACTTCTCCAGTAGGGCAGCTTATGAATGGCCACCATCCCATCTGCGGCAGTCTTGAGAGCAGGCAAAACGCCATCTCTGTGTCAATACCGCTTTTCAGAGCCGCTGCTGTCCTTTCATTTAGATTTCTTTCCTTGTCCAGCAAGATGCACAGCTGGGGTCCCACCAAAGCCACCGGTGACGCCTGTAAGGGGAAAGTGGGACATTAGCGGGACGCTAATAATTTGTAATTCCACAATAAAGGCTTTCAACCCACTTGAGGGGAGGAAGGAAAGCTAGTGAATATTCATTACAAATCAATGAGCCAATCTCCCACGCCATCGGCTGGTGTCCACCCGCTCTATTTTTCAGCCCATCTCCATTTGGCTTATGCTGGTAATGTATTGCGCTCATAAATTTTGTGGTTCTTTTCTTCTACGTTTTATGTGAGGAGTATTGATGGATGGACGGTGAGTCCGCTGATCTCTTCTCTATCTGAGAGATTGATCCAGACCTTTGTTTTACCTCTCTCCTTCCCTCCCCTTATGCAAAAGAAGTACATTTTAGCATACTTATTATGGAAATAACATACTTTGAAAGAATATACTTAAGTGCGAACTAAATGTTATGTTTTTGGACACTTCATTTCATGTTACAATTAAATGAAAACGTTTAAAAATTAAATTTCAACTAGTTGAACTTAAGATTGCTTTTTTGACCCACTTTATTAGGACTTACATCTATCTAATCAGGAAGTACATCTTTTTATATAGTTTCATAATTACTTCTATTGTGACAATAATAACAAATTGCAAACATAATTACAGCTCTTTGAAATGTGGTACAGCCGAATGTACTGGCAAGCATTCAAGGTAAACTGAAATGTACTTCAATGTCATTTATATTGAAACTTTTATGTCATATATTTAAATGCACATTTAATTGTAATGATGAAGTTTCAATTTAGTACATTTAATATATTTAATAACACACTACATTTAAAACAATTTCTTTACAGGGGCTTTAATATATTAGTCCGCACATCAAAATAAGTGTACTTTTAAAGCGTGACAAAAGATTATTAAAACAAAATAAGTGTTCATTTGACATTATTCAAAGTGTACTTAAGTGTGTTAAAAAAAACATAAAAATGCCCTCATAAGTAAACTTAGGTGGCCTTTTATTTCATTTATATTATCTGCAACTTTTAATTTGAGATTATAAAGTGCACTTTTTAATAGTGTACTTAAGTGCATTAAGAAACATGTAGTAAAATTAAAAATTTACCTTTTAATTACACTTTAGTGATTTTGATCAAACTTTAGATTAGGGTCCAATTCTCACTATTAACTAACTATGACTTTTTCCTCAATAGACACTACCACTTATTAATAGAAAGTAAGGTTGTTGTTAAATTTAGGTATTGGGTAGGAATTTGGTAGGATTAAAGGATGTAGAATATAGTTATACAGAATATGGCATTAATATGTGCTTTATAAGTACTAATAAACACCCAATATCCTAATAATATCTATGCTAATAAGCAACTAGTTAACAGTGATAATTGAACCCTAAACTAAAGTGTTACCGTGTTTTTATTCAATTAGTATTATATTATCTGAAAGTGCAGTTTTTAAAAATATACTTAGGATTTAATGTACACTTCAAGTAAACTTTCAGTACAATTAAGCACACTTCCTTTCCACAAGGGTCATCACTGCAATTATTTCTGAATGAGGCTGTCCATCTGGCTGAAGTAAAAGGAGGTATCCCCCCCCCCCAAAAAAAAACCACCTGAAAAAAGGATGGATGTGGATGCCGTCATGTGGTGCGCCATCCTCTCCAACGCACATATGTCTCCCACGCCCTGTCTCCGTATTGATCCATTTGTCAGAGGAGAGCAAATGGCAGATCAGCTGCTTATTGTCCCTCATGGATTGGCAGACTGTATACGCCTGGTTAATTGGGCCTGGCGTCTGTGGCACATGCAGAACCACGGGCACTCCGCTACAATTAAGTCTCTGACAACCTTCCCTTCCCTTCCCTCCGTTTGAAGTGCCAGCTCCCATCTAGAAGCTACTTCATCTAGAGCGTTCCCCAGAAGGGTGCAGCAGTTAGGGAGACGGCAGGTAATCACCGGAGGAACGTTTGGAGCGGAGCAGGAGTGCATCCTTGGTTTCTCAAAGCATTGAACAGAACGTGACTTAACATACGGCCTATTTATGTGGACACTGTTGTAGGTAACTGATCGAGATTATAGGAGTTGTAATCATCAAACTTTTCGATGTCAAAGGGAGATCCTTGCTACAATATGTAGACAGCTAGTGTACAATATATCGCTACGGTATAGCCATTCAGAAGGTTGGGGTGGTTTATTTTTTAATGTTCTTGAAAAATGCCTCTTAAGCTCACCATAAAAAGTAATTTATTCATGTAATGTTAAAGCTGAATTTTCAGCATCATTACTCAAGTCTTCAGGGTCTCATGTTTCTTCAGAAATCATTCTAGTCATTCTGATTTGGTGCTTAAGAAACATTTCTTTTAATTTTAATGTTAAAACATTTGTGCTGCTTAATATTGTTCTCTGAAACTGTGATAACTTTTTTTCTTCAAAAGAACCATTTTTATTTGAAATAGAAATCTTTTGCCATAATATAAATTTCTGTACTGTCACTTTTGATGAATTGAATACGTCCTTACTAAATAAAAGAATATCTTCTTTTAAAAAGGGGTCAGTAAATGACTGTTTTTTCTGCCCTAAATGAACATGATCAATTTTGTGTCTCTAAAAATCTTTTCTTAAAAAAATAAAATAAAAATGTAATTACTATTGCCATGACCAATAGAAAGCTGCACAAACAGCACAGTTTTGTGAGGGCATTTATAATTTGCCATACTTGCAAAGAAAGGAGGTGTGCTAATGCTGAAAAGAATAACAAAAATGTAATTTAAATGCATAATGGCATTATTTCAGTGCTTTGGTTAGGCTGGATAGCGGATGATTTGGTAAATAAGACCCAGGTTTCTGTGCTGAAATACTGTACATGAACTGTAAAGTAAATCCACTCTCGGAAATATCTGTAAATTCATAAGTTGCCACTCACTGGGATCTAAAATGTTGGATCATCTATGCGGCACAAATTAAATGTCATTAGTTGTGTCTTTGAGGAAAAGAGAGGGATTTGAACTAAGCTAGCATGGGCGACGACAGACCTCAAAGTAATTTCCCTCCCATCACATTTAGCATTTACCATAAAGTCCCTCATTCCCCATAAAGGACTGATTGATGGCTAGCCAGGGATTGTGCCTAGCATGCACCCCTAGTGCTTAAGGATATTCAAATCGCTTTGTGCCCTTGCTCTCATAGGCCTCGCACTAGCAGGATGATTTAAAGGTGGTAACAAGATGTGCTCCAGGGTGCAAAATATTGAACACCATCAACGATGCAGCGACTGAACAAAATGCCAGTCATTTAAAACAAGCTATTAGATCACAGGCGAAACTGCTCTTCTCTTGCATATAAATCCTGCCCTCTGCTCCCAAATCTATCACGCAGATGAAGCAAATCCCCGAATGCACTACTTTTTTTCAGCATTAATGTGTATTTACTTAGAAGATAGAAAACATATTGTGTGCTTAGACAATGCAGAGATGATTATTCTCTCTAAACTCTTTAAAATATAAACACCTTACAAGGTCTATTTTCATTCCTCTATATAGTCCTTTTCTTTAGACAAACATAATGAGCATCCTGCCGTAGGTTGTGGATAGAGCTCGTCCTGCGGAGCTCGAGCTAATGAACTTCGTTTATGTGCCGAGCCCAGCGTCAGGCGCCAGGCCCTTAAGAGTCCCAGACATTTCCATAATAAAGATAAATCATGCAAATCTGGGGTGTTTGCACAGGACTGTGTCGCTCGCTGCGAATCACTTCGCTCATTATTTACCTTTACTATGTTGTCGGGAACAATGCCACATCGCACCGAAAGCTAGATAGATGGATTTCGAGTTCCTAAAGTAAGACTAATTTCCTACTGTTTTAACACATACTTTTTTTGCACATAAACATACATAGGTTTAAAGGCATTCAAGACAAACCGAAAAGCAAAATGTTGAAGTATAGACTGGACCAAGGCTTCAAGTACCTTTAATCTGACAGTTCCTCAGTGATTTTTCTTCCACTGCGCTAACGTTAGCAGGAAACACTGTGGAGCGGAAGCACTAATTGCCTTGGGTGCAGCATTCTGGCTGCCATTTATGATTCTAATGATTACAGCTGAACACATCTTTTGTTTGCAAGTGTCAGAAGTTTTTTGGAGCCAACACAGCATTGAGCATACTAGGAATAGCAAGGTTTTTGTATTATGCAGGAGATAGCAGGAAACGGGAGATGGGTGAATGGCGTTATTTGCCCCTTACCGAGGCCATATTAACTCTGCAGGCAGTGCAGTCTGTGAAGGAGCAGATGTGAGACTGGAATAGAGCAAATGCTCTGCACTGTACAACCAGCTGCGGCGTGGTGAGCCCTGATTGGAGCCTTTTCTGCTTTAGAGCACTTATTCATTGATTGATTGATGCATTCAAACCCAGCCGTTCATTATGGGCACTTTTTCTGCTTCCCCTGTGACTCATATTCAAAAGGGATGTGCGGTTCCTGAAACCGATCGTTGAATTTTCTGGCAGTGAGAAGGGGACAGAATTGGTCACAGTCAGTGTGGGCAATCGTTTGCCAATTAAATGTTTGTTAATGAGCTTAACAGTGGTTTTGATATATCCATTTTGTGCCTGATCTATACAGATAATAAATATCTTCTCAAATAGACAATGTATGTGAACATTTAATTGTGATGTTTTAATGGGCACATTGTATTGCTTTTATATGAATTTGAATGCATTTCTCAATGGCATCTTAATATTGAACTGGAAGTAAAGCCAGGGACACACTTAACGACTGTAAGGCTGATTATGAATGTAATTTGATAATTATCTGCTCCAGTCGTTGGAAACAGTCTGTAAGTGTGTTCAGTTCAGTCTTAGACTGTTTCAGCTAGTTGTTAAATGTGTCCCCAGCAAAAGCCATTTATAGGTTGATTCTTCCTAAAAGCACTATGCTATCCCGACAGTTTGGGGCGGGACTATCTGTTCTTTGAACGCAGTAATTTAGCATGTTTGGTGGGAAATCTCAAAATTTGTATTTTTTCACACACTTTACATTACAACGCTGTGAGGCTTAAATTCACATTTTAAAAGAATCATTTATTTCAGATTTCTACGTTTTTTATATATTTAGTTAGACAATATTAGGCTATTATTTTCTTGTACTGGTTTTTGGCCATAAGATGAAAATAATTGTCACCTGTATAAGCTAGAATTTTAACAATGATACATCTCTACTGAAGATATCAAAATAGATTTAGAAAATTTGGTATATAACACTTTAGAAAACTTTTTTTTTAATTCAGTAATTGCAAGATAAACCCTCGGCTTTTGGGGGAAAAAAACAAAATGGCTGGCTCATGTTCCGTGCTGACAGATTTGGAGTACAGAGTGAACATCACGGCTCCTATAGGCTTTTAATGAATTGAGGGAGACAAGTGATGGTCACATTGATTACCTTTTTCTTCCCATGCTGTTCATTTCTTATTGTGTTAGTGGCCAGGAGCTCTGGGTTTTGATCTCACATGTAATGACTTACAGTTTGAAGGTTTGCCAGCCTCTATTCATGAGCAGTGAGACACTCCAATCAATGTTTTCACACAGCTGTTCCAAACCTAGCATTATGAAGACATTTTTGTTGTTCAGAAACTGTAAAATGCCAGTTGGTACAGCGGCAGGATGGAGTGGCATTGACAGTAATGACTACATTAATATTAATCCTGGTGTTTGCCATTTATTTGTCATTTTTGGTTTGGAGAAAGTGTAATAAATGACTCACTGAGGAACAGCAGGCTGTGGTTGGTATTTCCTGTGGGTGTAGTTGCCCTTCTGTGGGAGCCAGTCATGTTTCACAGAAATCTCAGCTGTTTAGCCTTTGGGAAGTTCAGTCTAGATGCAGCCCTATAGATTCTGCATATTGATGAACTTGACAACGGCTCTGGGTTGTGAAAGTGTAGTGCATCTGAAGTTGCTGATCAGATTATACTGTATCAGTAGAGTTTTTACAACAGAATCAATATCCAAAGTACAGATAATCCAGTAAATGTTGTATGAATGGTTTGGTTTCTAAATAAGCAAGGCCTTGATGGAATTAAGGGAGCAAAACAAGTTGAATGGAGGGGTTAGCCAGTCGCACTTTGTTTTGTGTTTGCTGATGCAATAATATTGAACAGTGTGCAATGTATCAGGATGACAGCAATCAGAGTGAACCGCTTAGTTCTGGTGACACTGCACTTAATAAAATTTGTGAGGGTGATGCATCTTTTCGCGTAATATGCCACACTGGCACAAACAAATGCAGAGAGACACTATTAAAAATGACAATATTAAAAAATAAAGAGAGAATGACTGCGCATGGAGAGAGGAAGAAATTGTTTTTATTTTGTTTTTGAAATGTCCTTGAGCCCTTGTGCTTTGGGGATTTTTTTTTTGTCTCTGCTTCGGAGTTGGAGATCTTTTTAATTAGTCTCTGTTGTGAAAAATGTCTTTGGACTCAAAAAATGGTTGTCTTAGATATCTTTGAAATGGAAATGTGACCAGTGAAATATTGATCAGGTTAAAGTATTCATTCTGTTTGTTTCAACCCCACTCTCTCGTTTCGCTGATGTGTTGGATTGAGTATGTTTTGTTTTCATGGACATACATACAGTACAGATGGGGAAAAAAATTTCAAGAACATTTATGGGTTATATTTAACCTAAAAATGACAAAAATTTAGGACCATTGAGATTTTATGCAAATTGATTTTTTTTCTCTATACTGTAATGTGAAAAAGATATTATTAAAGAAATTATTCATAGTACCATAGTAGTATTTTTTGAGAATACCCATTGAGAATAGTGGGAATTAATGAAGAAGAGAAAAAAAAAAACAATTAAAAACCACTTAAAAGTAAAACATCCTTAGCCATTACGGTAATTAGAATTTGGGGTGGAAATTCTTAATTGTCATGAAATTTTATTTTATTTGTGAAATGCTTTGAGAGATTCACCCATGCATCTCTATTTATTCACTTACACTGCTGTGGCTAATTGCTGTTATGCTGGATATTGTGTGCAATTCTCCAATATTCATTTGCTTATTTGAATGTTACCTCATATTTTTTTGAAGGAAGATGTCTGACAAGTTTCATTCCTGATTGACAACTCCCTGTGTCTGAATAAATCAGCCCTATTCAAGGAGTCTTATGTATTTTGACTGACATGCCATCACTCATGGGTAAAAAAGGTAGACTTTCAGGGTATGATGGCAGTATGTAGATCACTGTGTGTTATGTGCTGCCCCCCCCCCCCCCCCACCCCCACCCTCTGCCTCCTTTCTTCCACATCATGACGCTGCATCGGATGGGGATGTTTTCATATTAACATTAACGAGATGCCCAAGATATTCAATGCATGAACAAGTACGGTTCATGTCTGGAGCGCCTCACTGCTGTTTTGTGTGTTTTAAAAAAAAAATCCTATTACTGTCGGGTACGGCTTTTTTCATACGTCAGCTTAAATATGACTCACTTTGACAGCGTGCCGTAGCGAAAATGGAGAAATCATTACAGCACAAAGCGGTTGGTGAAAACCCTCAGATTGGAGAGGTATAATGTGTGTGTGATTTGAGTTTGTAGATATGTTGCACTGGGCTTGTAACACTGTTGTACGCTGGGAGTAAAGGAGGCTTGGAGCTGACCCCGGGCAGCCTTTGGAAATGCAGGGGCTGAACAGTTCAGCTCACAGGGAAATTGGCCGGCTCGCTGCAGACCCCCCAGGCCTGCCCCAGTAAAACCTCCATTAAACAATGTGTCCGTTGTCAACCCTTAGCCATCTCTGCCGCGACCCCCGCCAAACCCAATCGTATTGGCTTAACCAGTAAGAACAGGGGGTGGCTGACGCTGTAGGGTTGTCGTTTTCTCTGGTGTTCGGTACAGTGGATGATTTTTTAAGTCTTGTCAGTTTTGTGGTTGAGATTATTGCCACAGTTAACTTAATTGCTGTCTGGAGGGTCTGTTCTGGCAGATGTGGTTCGCTAAATGTCATGCTGACCGATCTGGACTTTCTAAATGGATGTCTAGACTGCACGCAAAGTATTAAATTGGCCATTACAACAGGCCATTGAACAGTTTGTGCCCACGGAATTCCACGAAAAGCTCAGCAGATTTCCACAGAAATTGAGCGGCCATCCATCACGAAGTCCCGCATATCTTCCATACTTTGTTGGCTTATTTGAGAATACTTATAAGCTAAAATAAGAATGTATCATGTAGTTCTTGTTTATATTCTCTAAGAAAATGTCAGGAAAAATGTACAGGTTCTGTGTGGGTTTAGCCATGACAGTTTTTGCTTTCTCTCCTGGTCTCTTTGTTTCTCAGCTGCTGTAATGAGAAGAGAGAATGGAGTTCTTCAGAATGTGCAGAGGGTCTGTAAAGCTCTGAGGCTCAGGAGAACAGACCAGTACTGTAGGATGACAGTATGGCTGGATCTGAGGATTAATTTGAGATTAAACCAGAGCCGAGATCAGGGAGACCTGGAATAAAGCTGTGCCACATGGATGAGACAGGCCTATTAGAGAGATGGAATTTATTTTAACAGTAAATCAAACACTAAATCTCTAAACTGGTGCTAATATATAAAGAAACTAGTACAGTTTGGGGACAGAATTTACACAGAATGCGGTTTTCCATTCCACTGCTCTACTTTTCCATTTTTTTTCTATGTAAACGCGCTAGACTGATGTGTTTGAGTGTGTGATGTGTCTTTTGCAGCATCTCCTGCATGACACGGTGTTCTAAAAATGTGGCGCTAAAGTTAAAATAAGTTTAACTTTTTAAGACGCGTCTCTAGACCTTGTGTTTTTTCCCCCTTCCACTGCCCGCATCTTGTGTTTTTCAAAGCAAAAGTGATGCAAAAAAAAAGAAAAAGTGTGAACCAGCTCTTAGGAATAAAATGATATAGAAATTTGATCTAAACGCATACATTTAAATTATAATTTTTCATGTATTATACAGTGATATATTTTCATAGCTTTTATAATAACACTATATATAACTATATTATATATATGAAATAAAATAATAATAATAACAATATTATTATTATTATCATACGATTTATTAAAATATTTTATTGCATTACACATTAACATATTTATATTTATGCAAGTGATTATTATTATTATTAATTTTTATTATATAGATTATTTTAGTGTAGTGTCATTTATTTAATTTCACTCCACATTGCTAAACACAATGCTTGGATTAAACTTAGTCATTTTCATTGGAAACTGAAGCAAATATTATACTCTGCATACTACAGAATTACCATTAAAGAATGCTGTGGCACTGCCAGTATTTGCAGACTTGGTTAGTGTACTTGTACAACAATCCCATGTTACACTGTAAAAACTAAAAGTGCCTCAAATATCCTGCCGGATACTCAAGGAACTTGAAAATGTAATTTAAGTCCCTCAAAGCTCTTTCTCCTATAGTAGGGTTACTGGTGGAGCATTGACAATCTTTGCGGTTCTTGCTGGAACTTATGGGATCCTTTAAGCACTTTGTATTCAGTTCAGAGGTTCTTGAGTCACTTTTTCATTACCATGAGACATTGAAGTGCTTTGGGGGAAATAGAGGAACCTGAATGCTATAAAAGGGTTATTGTACGATCTTTTAACATTTAAGTGGTTCCTGGAAGATCTCTTATGTTAAAGCCAGCATCTGGAGCAACCCAATGGTTCTGTGAGGCCAGAATAAGATTATTATTATCCTATTATTATTATACTTAAGTTTGATTTAGTATACATAGGCTTACATTTGTTTAGTATATGCCTATTTTATTGATTAATTTAAACATTAAACAACAACCATAAATAATAATAATACAAATAATATGAAGAAGAAGAAGCAGGAGGAAAAAATTCTGTCACGAAACTGCTGCTATTCCTCTGCTGTCATCGCTTCATTGATCCTCGCGCTGACTTATTGTCTTAGATTGTTTTAGTCATTCAATTCGACATATTCTGTACAACTGTGTCTTCAAATTGCTGATATAACTAATTAATAGCTGATTCCTAAGGAAGCTTGTTTCTGCCACTAAATAAATAAATAATAATATTAGCGACTTTTTTTCTCACAAATCTGACTTTTTCTCTCTCACAATTGCGAGTTTACATCTCGGAATTCTGATTATAAAGTCTAAAGTAGAGGTCGACCGATAGTGGATTTTACCGATACCGATATTTAGGTTTGACCATAAATGCCGATAACCGATAATTCAACCGATATTTTTTACAATGGATACTGGATTAAAAACAAACATAACACTCACAAATAAAACAGTGCTGAACTGAAATGTGCTAAATTAAATAAATATATAAATATGAATATATTAAAATAAGAAGTTCTACAGAACGAACTCTATATAGAAAATAATTTAAACATTAAAATATTACAAGTTTCGTTAGCTATAATTCTGACTTTATATTAGTGATCGACCGATATTGATTTTTTATAACCGATACCGATACAGATTATTTGCATGTGTTTGTGCCCGATAACCGATATGCAGAACCGATATTTATTTACTGTTATACTTCTGTTTTTGGCACAATTATTACAACACAAATGAACTGAACAAACCATTTTATTTATAACAATCACTCCCTCCTTGCATACAAAAAAAAAACCTTGATATTTATACACAAATAAATAGAGGGGTCTGAGTTCCAAAAATAAAGTGCACTGTTACTAAGTGTCTTTGTTTAAAAATAAAAGCTTTGATGAGGTAAAAAATAAAGCACAAAAACTATTCTAACATATTTGGATATGTTTATTTGTTTTCATAAATGGTAAACTAATCAAATTACAATAAAAACATTTATATTATTACATTATATAATTTATATCTAAATTATACATATTTATAAGCATCAGCAGCAACAATGTTAACAATAGGCAAAATAAATGTTAAAAGCATAATGTTTTCATATGGAAAAAATAATTGACAGGGGAGTCATATCACCTTTGCAGAAATGTAATTCATTTTAAACAGTTTTAGAAGGTTTATGTGTCGTTTAATAGGTTTAAAATAAGAGTGAGGAATAATTCACTGGGTAATATTAATTCACTGCATAATATTAGCTGGAATAGCCTATAACATCAGGAAAGTAACAAATAAAACAGCATATACATCATTGCATTTTCCAACTAGTATGTTATTAATTATTATTAATATTTTTGTCGGTCTAGATCATGAAATGCTTTATGACAAAGTGCTGTTTATCTATGCATTTACACATAACTATAACATTAGGCTATACGTTACTCAACCGCGATCGCGCGTGCAGATAATAAATAATTAATTTCCACAAAGCGGTATATTTAGATGTGTATTAGCGAAATAATTGCTATGTAGTAAATGATAATAAAATCTAGGGTGTTTAAACAAGATAATCTTGTCAAAAGTTTCATTCAGTGGCCGTGCTCGAGCATTCCTGATCATCAACCCAGTGAGTGCTCAGCAATATGAACGAACTTTTTTTTCGAGACTAATGGTGAGCAAATACAACAGATAGAGAATTAAATTCAGCGCTTTTATTTTCAACATGCACTCATTCATGTCTGTTTTATTTAATTAGTGTAAAGTTACGTCTTTATTGGGGAAGGACGTGACGGATTACGCTACGTGGCTCAATGAGTTCGTCTCAATTTTTTAGAACCAAGCTGCATAAATAAACTATATCAGGCATTTATGTCTCAAATCTCATTTCTGCATGTCTGTTATGTTAAATAAAGTTGAATAATTAAAGCAAAGCAAGTAGAACATATACTTTACCTGTGCACAGAGTTGTTATTGACTGATCTCCTCAGACGCGGGCTGCAATGGCGGAATTCTCAAAACGGCCACAAGATGGCGCCGTTTATCGGAAAATCCGATATTACAAAACCGATTCCCGATTATGGGAAAATGCTTAAATATCGGGAAAAATATCGGTAAACCGATACATCGGTCGATCACTACTTTATATCTAGCAATTCTGACGTTATAACACGCAATTGCGACTTTATTTCACGCAATTCTGACTTTATATCGGAATTGCGACTTTATATCTCATAATTCTGACTTTATGACACGCAATTGCGACTTTATGTCACGCAATTCTGACTTTATATCTCGCAATTCTGACTTTATAACATGCAATTGCGACTTTATATCACGCAATTCTGACTTTATATCGCAATTCTGACTTTATAACACGCAATTGCGACTATGTCACGCAATTCTGACTTTATATCTCACAATTCTGACTTTATAGCACGCAATTGCGACTTTATGTCACGCAATTCTGACTTTATATCTCGCAATTCTGACTTTATAACGAGCAATTGCGACTTTATACCACGCAATTCTGACTTTATATCTCGCAATTCTGACTTTATAACACGCAATTGCGACTTTGCACGCAATTCTGACTTTATATCTCGCAATCAATTCTGACTTTATAACACGCAATTGCGACTTTATTTCACGCAATTCTGACTTTATATCTCGCAATTCTGAAAAATAAAAAAGGTAATTGCGACTTTTTATCTCACAATTCTGACTTTATTTCTCAGAATTGCGAGATATAAAGGCAGGATTCCGTGAAATAAAGTCTCAATTGCGTGCTATAACAACTGAATTGCGAGATATAAAGTCAGAATTGCATGATATAAAGTCGCAATTGCGTGTTATAAAGTCAGAATTGCGAGATATAAAGTCAGAATTGCGTGATATAAAGTCGCAATTGCGTGTCATAAAGTCAGAATTGCGAGATATAAAGTCAGAATTGCGTGATATAAAGTCGCAATTGCGTGTTATAAAGTCAGAATTGCGAGATATAAAGTCAGAATTGCGTGATATAAAGTTGCAATTGCGCGTCATAAAGTCAGAATTGTGAGATATAAAGTCGCAATTGTGTGTTATAAAGTCCTTTGTGGCAAAGTGAAGACCCCGAAAGGTTCCTCCAGGCACCTTTTATTTTTTCAGTGTACTATTAGATTTGGTGTTATTTAGACGTAGGGTAGGCAATTTTTTTTTATACTGGTTGAAACTCTCTTCACATCTGAATGGCAATCAATAATAGAAGTGGTCTAAATATCTAAAATGTGCATATATATTTTGTGGAAGTCTCAGGACCAGAAAATGTTTGTCCAATCATACGATGCATTACCTGTCTGTCAACATACTTATTTCCATACCTTCTCGCACCCTGCTCGCGTAGACATCACGCATCATTAGCATGTTCCGTTAGGCTATACAGAGTTGTAGACCGACAGACATCAAACCCCAGCAACAAACAGAAGTAGCGTTTTACAGTTCCTCCTGAACCAAAACAATGAGCTTAGCCACGTTCAAGCCATGTCATAACAGTAATTGCGAGATGGCAACCCGCAACGTTCTACCAAGGGCTGTTCACATCCTCAGACTTGGATTTTTGCGTTTCTATGTCAACACTATCAACGCCGAAATGAATAAGCAGCAGTCAGGTGGTACAAGTAAGAGCTCTATAAATTACTCTGTAAGTAAAAAATTATTGTAATGTTATGTGCTTTGAGACATGAGGTACTTTAACGTCGTCTCTCGTGACGGTTTACAGACTCACCTCTGGCTGTGCGCATTCATGTCTTTTGGAGGAGGCGTGGCTTTTAAGAGCGCTCTGATGGGCTATCTTATGCTTTCAAAGCTAGCTTGCTATCGCTAGCCTCTCCGAAATTGCCTACCCTACCTTTAACTGACAGTTATAATATACTGCATTTTAATAGTGTAAAAATAAAATTTGCTGTTTACCCGAGGTGAAAATCCAACACTACACCCCCATAACAGGCTTAGTCCTTCAGTATAACAGAACAACATAGGTTCACAACCCTTCTTGCTGCACTCAAAGGAATGATTCAGAGAAAGCAAGTGAAAAATACTGCTTTTCTCTAAATATTTTATATCTTTTGCCTTCTGCACTGTCCTCACATGCACACCGGCTGTGCCTGCTTACCTGCCGCTCGGCATTGGTGAGGCTGAGTGGGCCAGGCTGTGTTTAAAAGCACTCAGAAGCTGTCACTAAGTGTTTTGTCTTTGTACTTGCACATATTTGCTTGTGTGTAGCGCCCCCCCGGTGCGCTGTGTCCTTGTACCTGTGAGAGGATGAGACAAAGCTTGTCTTTCACATAGAGTGATGCTCAGAGGATCTGGAGCACATGGCTTTGAATGGGCTAGAATGAAAGAGAGGAAATGAGGTGACCCTTAAGTTTGTTCACTGGCGCAGAACTCCTGAATCGTGACTAATATATAACGTCTCTTCCCTGACTGTCTTGTTTTGCCTGGTGTTTTAAAGCTTTACATTGTGTTTTGCAACCAGACATGATACATAAATCCATCTATGAGAACTGTGTCTGTCCACACAAAATGAAACTGCTGCATGATGCGATAATCAGGTATGCACAGTATATATGTATTATTAGATTATTATCTGTTTTTTATCCCATTTTTACATTTCGATTAACACTGCTGTTATCTAACACTAAACTTTATTTTATTTAATAACACCGATGTTTAGCAAATCTCAAAATTAATATACATTTTTCATACTGTACATTATAATGTTGTGATGCCGAAATTCACTTGTAGCAATTGTTGTAGCAGATAAAATATCATTTTCACAAGATGTAAAATAAATCTCTGATGTCCCCAGAGTGTATGTGTGAAGTTTTAGCACAAAATACCCCACAGACATTTTTATATAGCATGTTAAATTTTTTGAGGGTTTGCAAAAATGCACCGTTTTGTGCCTGGCCCTTTAAATGCAAATGAGCTGTCTCAGAGGGCGGGGTTTCAAGAGCTCTTGTGTTAGCAGAGCGATTACCTCACGCAGACACACTAAAATGACAGAAACTGTTCTGCCTTTAATGTTAAAACGGAGTCAGACAAAGTTGGAGAGACTCAAGAAGAAGTGACAACATGTAGAATGCAACAGGACGTCTCTGAATGTTTAGTTGATGAATTTATGTTGCTGATGTGGAGTTAACTATCTTCAATTAGGATATTCTGTCATGTTAATCTATAAATCGCTCGTGTAGGAACTGTTGTTAGATGCACACAGAGTGACTTTCTATTGCATGTGAAAAGAAGGATGCTAAAGTTTGAGCTGACTCACAAATACACTCTTATACAACAACTTTTCCTCTTCTCAACATGGACTTTGTGTTCCCGGGGGCGGGGTTTGTACATTTTAGGGTTGCTGATGTCACTAAACCCGGGAGGAATGTCGTGTAGTCCCTACCAGCCGTTTGTTGTAGTCCTTTTCTTTAAAAGCAACTATCTCCCTTTGCTTTGAACTTTGAGCGCTGTAACTTTGCAGATGTTGTTTATGCTCAAACAGCAACATTTCACAGTAGCTAAAGTTAGAAAAGTGAAATCATACTTTACCACCCCTTTAAAACTATTTATTTTAGTTTTTAGTGTTTAATTTTTTTATTTGTTTTAACTAAATATTATTGCATTTTAATATAAGCCATTATTATTGGCCTTAACATGAGAACAATTATCAGCTTATCGCATTGGTCAAAATTTAAATATCAGTGCATTTCTAAACACAATCACAGCCAATTAGGAGATATTTCATGTTTAAATGTACAATTATGTGTAGAAGAATTTTGGACCAATCAGATTCCAGGGAGGGTTGGGCTACACAGCGTAACTCCACAGAAATGGGGGGAAAAATCAACATTATGACAAAATCTGATTAGGACACTTGTAGTAATAAATAACAATAAATTATTACACGCATTATGAGGTCTTTTTCAGTGTACACATAAAATGATCGTAAAAGACTAGCCTATAAAATGCTACAGTAAAAACCTAGTTCTGGTAATCTAAATGGCTACTGTATACAATGAAAAACTATAATAGATGGGACATTACATGTAATTTTACAGTAAAACTCTTAAATGTATAAACAACAACAGCAAAAGTCATCTTAGAATTTACAGTGAAAATGTAAATTAAATTCAATGTGACACTTTTTTTATTTAAATGATCATGTTTTATTTGTATATCAGTTTTGCAAATTAGGGTTTTATATACAGTACATCAAGTTTTATGACTTTGGTCTATTGACATTATACCAGGTAATGAAATAATATTTTTTTTTATTGTGAATTTAAATTCCGCTGAAACTGCTTTAAAATATATGATTGAGTAATTGTTAAATATCTTAAAAATATGATTTTAAAATAGTTTAACAGCTTTTAGAATCAAAACAATACCAAACTATAATTAAATTATAGAATTTCTCCTATCACACTGTTCTGTATTGTAAAGTATGGGAAAACTGCCAGGCTGCCCTTCTTGAGTGGGCAGGTTTTAATCAATTTGTGAAAGGCCAAAAGCAATCTTACTGAGGAGAATGAGGCAGTGCCTCCTACATAGAAGGTCAGCAAAAAAAAAGAAAAAGAAAGAATGAGCTAAATGTATTTCTCAGGCAACTTTTCTGCAGCTCATCTCAGCAGTTGCTTCCATAAAATCGCCCTCGCTCTATTGTTTGTGGGGCAGATTAAAGAGACAGTCATTGAGCGTGAGACGACCCAGAAACTGACCCACTATGCCACTCTGCTCGCCCTCAGCCTTCACAGACTTGTTTTGATTTACTGTACGCTTCATTTTAAAATACTCCAGTGTTTTACTCGCTGGAGGGATTTGTAAGTGAGTGGCTTGGGCCGCAGAGCAGCCTGGTTGGACATCAGCCTTTCACATTTAATTAACAACCTTGTACGTTTGACATAACTGCCATTTTTACAAAACTCATTACAAGAAGGCTGAAACTTGCTCTTTTAATGCTTTCTCTCTTTTGCTCACTGTCACTTTCTCTTGCCATCTAACCTCATACAGTATATGCGTACTTGTCTCTTTATTTAGAGGCACTGTATGCTGTTGGGACTTCTGTATTAGTGCCGCATTGTCAAATTGTCATACAACACATAGAAAAACATTATCCAAAATTCATTAAAATCTATTGCTGGGTTCTTTGACAGCTGAGCTGAGGTGAATGGGTGTACTCATGAGAGATAAGTGAGCTTGATGAAGTGTACGCTACCTGCTGAGCTGCTCTTGGCCCTGGACCAGCAGCCTCTTGTTTTTCTGCTGGGAGCTTTAGGTGAAGGCAGAAGAGACAGCTGTGTGTTGGGCTCCTGAACTCTGTTGCTCACGTGCTCTCTGTCTCTTTGTATCTTTTTTCCCCTGCCCTCCATGATCTCCTCTCAGACAGGGCGAGTACAAATCTTCTCAGCTTGGCTTAATCCAGCAGTGTTGACAGTCTGAGTAAATAAAAAAGATATGTTCAGCACACCCAGCATATTGTCTTTTAAGCTTTGTGTACTCTTTAGTATGAAACCTTCAGAGAATCATCCTGTTTAGTCTATCTATTGTTCTATCTAGAACCTAATATTTGTATTTTTTTTTTTATTAAAGCTCCAGTCCGTAACTTTTTTGGGTTAAAAATTATCCAAAATAGAATTTTGAGCAAGTACATAACCAGCCAGTGTTCAAAACGATTTGCTTGTCTTAGCTCGATTCAAAACGATAAGCTTGTTATAATATTTTTAATTCCAGTGATACTGGTGGATTTCCGCGGGAAAGTCGAGCATGTCTTTGCGTCATTACGTCACATCTGTACACATAAACAAGGTGTCTCGGCTAGTAGGCTATAGTGCGTGTGAGGATGTTGGAGGTGGAGATTTATAGCCTTTTCTCACAGCACTTGATATAATTAAACTTATCAATTTGATGACGGATCCAGAAAGGTTCAAAGTAACAATCACCAGTGGCAACTGAAGATTCACTCGTAAAGTGCAAAAGACTTAGGACTTTGAAGTGGCTACAGAAAAAAAGGAACTGCAACCGGGCCCATACGAAAACATGGATAAATATCGGAAGGGCATTAAATGTAGCCACGCAATGCTGATGTTGTTAACATTAACAATTTGAGAACAAAGTATAATTTGAACGCTTTGATGTGATATGATAAGCAATCGTTAGATTTAATCAGCATGATTTTCTGCAATGCTTTTTTCCCCTTAGTTAGTCAGAACAAAAGTGGATGTCATGTCAGATGACATTTTCCGATGAAAATTCTTATGTTGGTCATACTTCCAAAAAGTAGAATCTGTGCACATTTTCCTTAAAACATTAGATTAATCCACGCTGTGCCGTGCCGAGGCACAACCCACGTAAAGTTAATACTTCCGCGAATAACTGCAATGGCAGATTTCGAACAGAAATGTCGCCATGTCGCCATTTCCAAAGAGGAAAAACTAGGACTGCAGCTTTAATATTATTTATGATTACATTTATTTTTTGGTATTTTTCTGGTCCAATAGACATCATTTGGATTCTATAGGTAGTGCATACACTGTATTTTTTTTGGGCATATATCATTGTGTTTATTGTGCAAACATACCGCCTTGTTATATTTCAGTATTACACTATTGAAAGTATCCAAACATAATTCAACACTGAATATTTGTAGATTGAAAAATGTCATTGCCACATTTTTTTTATGAAATTATATTGGAAGTCTTTTCTGCAATGAGCACATTTCTCTTTAACTCCTGACCTTAACTTCTCCATCTCCTCTCTTGACTTCTTCACCTCTCTTCTCTAGCCTTGAAATGCAAGCATCTGGAGCAGCAGACAATTTAGGGCGGTATTAGCAGTTCCCTGGCCCTTGGCCTAGCCTTTCTGGCCTAAAGCTTGTGTAGTCCAGGCAGTATTGGTTCCTCCTCTAGCCCTGCCTCTGCACCCTACACAACCATTTCACCCTCTGACCCCACTCAGAGTGGAGGATTATCACAGTGCGTGGGGGGAATACGAGAGCGAGCTGCTGACCTTGTGTGTAAAACTTTTTCACACTCCGTATTGTGGCTTGCATTTGCCGACTTGCATTTGACGCTGGTGTGGGTACGTTTTTTTCTTTTTTAAAGCCTGAGAAACAGTTAATATTCTGAAGGCCAACAGCTGCCAGAGATGCGGATTAGAGGTTCTTTGTTGAGCTGTAGTTTATCCCATCCTGACAGTGGTCCAGTCCCATGGAGCTCTATCCCTGCTGTGGTGAGCGCTGTCTTTTCTAACAATGGACAGTAGATATGTCTAACACAGGGGGTTTAGGCTGTAGATAAACCACAAGATTTCTTAGTAGCTTGATTGTTAAGCTAGGATGAGACTTTAATACAGCAGCACATCTTTTTCCTCTTCTTCAGCTCTAAAAGTACTTCATAATGAAAGAGAAATGCGTGCAACGCTTACTCAGCGTGCCAACGCTGTCCTCATAACGTCATTGAAATTAATGGCTTCCTGCTGAATTAAGGTAGCAATGTCAAGAGGCTCCAAACATTGCAGGTTAGTATGTATACCGGTTAGCCAGACAGTGTCCAGGGTATTTTATGTTTAAATAAATCTCAGACCTTCAAACCTTAGGCATTTGCCCTGTTGTAAATGTAAAGAAAGCTTGAAAGCTTGAAAAGAAAATACATAGCTTGAGGAATACTGCTCATAGTGGGCAAAAAGTGTGGAGGAGAAAGCTAGGAACTCTTTCAAAGTAATAGGTCCTAACCCTAATCCAAAATATTTACTACAATATAATAAAATGTGGTAGCACTTTACAATAAGGACTCATTTGTTAACATTAGTTAATTTATTAACTAACATGAACTAACAATGAGCAATACATTTATTACAGTATTTGTTAATTTTTATTTTTAGTTAATACAAATCCAGCTGTTCATGTTGGTTCACAGTGCATTAACTAATGTTAACAAATTAATACGATAATTATCACAATAAATGTCAAATCTTTATTTCTTTCAAGTTTAAAGACAGATGTTTGCTCCTAAGTGAAAGTTGTAAAAACCAGAGTGTTAATTGTGGTTTTAAACTACTCTTTATTGTCAGAACATATCATGACAAACACTTGCCAAACAGGTGAACATTTCACAAATCTGAGGTTGAACATTTAAACATTTGTCACTTTTCCTTAACAAAATAAATATCTGAATAGAAAAATATATTTCTTAGTTTCTGCATGTGCTAATGGGGGATATTGTTTCAAGTCTTGAAACAGGTATGTGTTGCTTGACTTTGATGGCACGTATCTTCAGCACAGTTTGCAGTGCAGGCTGCAATATTAATATTACATGTTTTGTCTCGAAACGCATACAGTGAGTTGACAGTAAATCTGCATCCTAACTCAAGCTAATACTACTGTTAAATTTATGTTCATTAACAAAAACAGTAACATCTGTTTAAAAAAATGTAACGACCACATTTTTATTTGGTAAGATGCAATATTCTGACTGTTTGAGTTTTATTAAAATTAACCATTGGTCATCCAGTATCATGCATTTAGATCATGATAACCACAGATAAAATCAGGCATAGCCTATAGCACCTCACTATCGTGGCAAAATGTAACTTTATGGTTTCTATGGTATTTGAATGAAAAACAGTAGACTAAATACTGTAATTATATTCCATTAGTCATTTAATACATCGTCTACATTAATAATATAATACAATTCAATATGTATATCCCACATTTCATGGTGCAGTTAATATTACAAGGCTAAAGTTACAGTAAATCCATGGTAAATGGATTCAATATCAATTCAGATTCTGACTGTATCGTTGTGCACAGTGTTTCTCCTGTTTGTCAGCAGTGTTTCATCTGCCATAGATATATACATTAGATGGTATATACACTAGATATAGATACACTTGGCTACGGCAGTTCATTGAAACAAATGTGTCAATAGGGCCGCCATCATGGAACAGTGGAGCCCCTCCTCTTTAATGCATCAGCGTCAATGTAGGAAAAGTTATAACTGAAATAAAATCAGCATAAATTGTCATGAATGCGATTTTAGTTGTTTTGGTTCATTCCAACGGTCAGACATGTATTTATCATTGAGTCCAGAGAAATTTAAAAAAATTGACAAAATTTCACATACTTGTGAAATGTAATCCCTTGCTGTCTGGTTTTTAGATTTCGTTCCTGTAAACATCCATACGCGGCACAAAAGTCCGGAATCATCCATGAATTCAGTGTTACCTAGCTACTTCCTATGATAAGACCCCTGTTCAAAGATGGCGGCGGTTTTAACGCGCATGCTTAGAACCCCAAGGCGACATCTAGTGTATATATCTATTTTCATCTGCTTTTAAACTGGTTTAAACTGGACATTTGCGTTCTTCGCTGAATTCAAGCGCTTCTCACTAGATCTCGTGAGCGAGGCCGAGGAGAGTAAACGCATCTGCTCTAGTGAGCTCGCGCTGCACTGCCTTTTGGACTTTGAGCCGAGTGGATAAATGGTCCGTGTGGCGTGCGGTTCAAATGAGTTTCGTTCCGCTTTTGGCGCATAAATATTATCGAACATTTATCGAACTCTTGATATCGTTTCATCGAGAAAAATTATATTGCGATAATTATCGTTATCGTTTTATCGCCCAGCCCTATTTGATTTTAAAAATGTATTAGTTAATGTTGAAATGAACATTAACTGAGATTAATAAAAGCTGCAGAAGTATTAATGTAAGTTAATGTAAACTGAAGTAGTTACTATGTTGTTAACAAAGGAAAACTTATTGTAGTGTTACCTAAAATGTTTCTAATAATATATCAAATATTTTTGTATATATTTTAATTATTTTATATTTCGAAATATTATTAATATTATTAATGATTAAATATGTTCATTTATTTTAATTAATCATTTATTTAATTTTATATTATGATTTAAATGTTGCTTGCAAAAAATACAGCTACTTCTGAATGATCGTTAATGTAGAAAAAGGCTTTTTTTCGTTATGCTATCTAACCAATTAAAACTTGACCGCTTGACAAAAAAGAGGACCATTTTAACAGTGACACTGACGTTACAAAAGATGCTCTTGCATAGAGAGGTGATCGCCATTATGCAGTCCATGAGAGTCAAATGCTGTGATGTTCACGTTCCCGAGTGGAAGCATCATCAAAATAGAACAATGGAAAAGGCACATGAAACTAATGAACTGAGGGTCTGTGTTATTGTCTGGCACTTCTTATCCTCCTGTGAACTGTAGCTAAGAATGCTTCTGTATTATCAGCAGTTTCTCACAACTAGCGCCCATGCCTGACCTTTAAGCTGGAGCTGAGCGGCTGTTAATTCCATCGGTGTGTCAGAGAGCCAAAGGAGCCGGCCACAAAGAGGAAGTTAACCTGAGGCCCAGAGTGCACTGACTCCATTATTTTAGCAATTACCAGGAGCTGTTAATTTAAAAAAAGGATGGGATTCAGCTGTGATTAGATTCAGCTGCTGCCTCTGGCAGAGGAAATGTATTTACACATTATATGCGACACGCAGTAGAGCTGTCGCAATTTTTTGATCTAATCACGATATTTGTGATAGCCGCGATTATTGTCCACTTTAAATTTCAGCCACATATCGCCATCCAAATAAGAGAAGAATGTTAAGAGCTCCAAATGAAATTGGATGCTTGAAGAAAGTTAAATGGTAACACTTTACACACTTTACAGTAAGGTTTCTTTTGTTTAGTTAACATGAACTAATGTAATCATGTGAGTAATAACCATATAGTATACAAATGTAATGTTAATTTAAATAACTTCATACTAAGGTGTAAGTGTATTAACCCTGGTGCTCTTCGCGTGTTTGTAAAAAATGACCGAAATTAAATTTTTTATTACAATAGAATTACTGTACTATATTTTAATTCAATAACGATTTTTATTTAATATTTTGTATTTTTAGGGTACTAAATTATATTTACTCTGTATTTATAATCCCTTTATTCACTTTTTGAGCATAGACCTGAAAATTTAATTTGCAACTTAAACTGTTGTAAATCTTGAATGCTTTAGAGCACAGACTTAAGTTTGATCTCTTTTCAAAGACGACACTTGCCAGATTATTGCTGAAGTGAAATTTTTTTAAAAAAGTGAACTTAAAAATAAGTTGCAGAATTTTCAGTTTATTGTTATGAAAAATGTTCAAAAATACTATTTACATTTTTTACATGAAATATATATTTTCAAAAACATGTTTTACTCTAAAACTGTGAGAAAATCAAAGCCATGCATCTAAACAAGTTGTGTTCAAGATTTGAGCCTGATATCTCCAAAAATGCATTCCATTCATCCATTCATTTCCAATGCGGTAATTTTTGACCACGAGGAGCACAAGTATGACTATTTTTTACAGGACCATTTAACCTGCTCGAATCATGTCAATGATTTGTTTTTGTGTTAACATAGCAAGTGTCAAAACCTTTTCGAAAAGTTTCGTACCATTCCGATGGAAATAAATATGAAAAAAATATTTCTGTCAAAAATTGCCGAAGAGCACCAGAGGGTTTAACAATGTAAGTGAAATGAACAAAAGAGATTCATAAAAAATTGATTTGAAATTTAATCTTCAGCCAAAATCTCATGATCACAACAGCCCTACAACACACAAAGACTCTCGTCCAAAAGTTCACGTTATGTCATGAACACAAACCCACAAGCATTCTTCTCAACTCTTAAACGGGTACTGCTTTACTTTGGTCTTTCCGGTGGCTGATTGTGGACTCTATCTTGCAGTGTTTACCCTGTGACTCTGCTCTTGTTTACAGTGGCTGTAATGATAGTATAATGAAAACGGGCTTGAGTCTCCATAAGTATGAAATGCACAAGCAGGATTTTTTACATTAAAACAACTGTGAGTTTCCCGCCTGCCACTAGCCTATAAATATATGGTCCCCAGAGTACTCCATATGCAAAGCACAGAACAGGTATTTTGTCAAGCCTGGTAGAAATCTGCAAGTTGGACATAGGAAAGCATGTGGGTCTAGTAGTGCTGATGCGGAGTAGAATCCTTCATGCTTTCTTGTGTTTGCCATAGAGGAATAAATATTCATCTACTGCAATATCTGTGAAAAAAACTTGTTTGGACAGATTGCGGTTTCCCTCATCTATCATCAACATTCTTTAAGATGTTCAGGGTCGAAAACGCAAGCTTTCAATCCGTTTATAACACAAGCTAGCGTCATGTGGGCATCTTTGATGCTACGCTTCTCTCAATGTTCATAAGAGTTTGATAGAAGCTGCTTGCATAAAATAATTATGGTGTGTAAAAACTTTTTTTTTGGTAGGCAAAATGCATGTAAACCTGTCTGGAAATTAAATATTTGCAGAATATTGGTTTGACAAAACTGTTCTTTCTGTTGATTTGTACAGTATATTGTGGAATGAAATTTGGGATGCTTGCCTCTGTTACGTATTTTCTGAATGACTGATGATACGACATTATAATTTAAGAATGACTAGGAAAATTTTCCTGTTTAACAAAAACATTATGAAGCTTATGTTCGTCTGAAGGGAGGTGTCTTATGTTTGTCTTTTGGTTCGTCTGAGGGATGAAGGCCAAGTTGGCTTTGTATTTCATGCTACATTTCTTATCATCTGGCACACAACACATTTAACCCTCAGCTCAGTGCTGAAGGGAGGACGGAGCGGAATAATGGCTGTTTTTACACACTTGCATCCAAACGGCAATTAGCCTGCATTTCACGCCACATTGGCTCCGTGCTTATGTGAGGGTGGAGGGCTCTAGGAACATGTACTCCACCCAGATTGGGGGGACAAACAGCTCCATCAATTCCCCATTACAAAGTCATTTGTCCGAAAATGCTACTCGTATCACTTTCTTTTCATCTGTTACACCTAACAAGGAAATGGAAGGGCAGCCCTCGCTGTAGTCTGCTATAATGTTTTCTTTCATATGGTCTGATACTCCCTCAGACATCATTTGCTGTCATTTTGTTTTTTTATTCTGAACAAATTGACCCGTTTTAGACTCACATCTTGTACTACATTCAATTGAGTGATTTTTTGTGTGTGCAAGAAACCCCACTGCAGAAACATTCTAAATTCCTGATCAAAACGAATCAAAAGAGCATTTCTTAACCAATTAAAACCCAAAGAAAGGAAAATGTTTAATTTGACAATTTTTTTGCTTTCATATTATAATGTGGTATGTAATTCAAAACTTGCTAGGTTAAGCTGTTAGCTTACTAATAAAGGCTAACTGAAAACACAGAGATTCTACCTTGATATAACTTTATATGTGAAAGGTAATTTAAATGGCTAACCTAGGCTAAGCTGTTAGCTTGCTAATCAAACGTTAACTTAAACATAGGAAAAGGAAAATGTTTAATTTTTAACTTTCATAATATAACGTGGTATGTAATTCAAAATGCTAAGCTTGGCTAAACTATTAGCTTGATAACTGAAAAAAAGGAAAGGGACATGTTTAATTTGACTATTCTTGATGATATAATGTGATATGTAATTTAATTTAAAGGCTAAGCTGTTAGCTTGGTAATCGAAGGCTAACTGAAAGCACAAATAAAGGGACATGCTTAATTTGACCATTTCAGGGCTGCCAATTTTTTAGTTCAGCTTGGAGTGAGAGTTATTCCTGCGGGGGCGATTATTATTCATAAGCTTGCGATTCAATATGATTCATTTGGATATGTTCGTAAATATAGAGTAGGCTACGTGTTAATTTTAATCTCAGATTTTAAAAAGATTTTAACAACTGAAAATTAACAACTGATTTGTACACAATTGCATTTGACCATTTTTTATAATAATACATTTAAAACAATACACCAATAGAGTTAAAATAAACGTCACCTTTATTTATATAGCGCTTTTTACAATGCATATTGTTTCAAAGCAGATTTACAGAGATAACAGGAAAACAATGTTATAATAATATTGTTAAATATAAAATAAATGTCCACAACTAAGCAAGCCAAAAGCCAATGGCGAAGAAAGGTGAAAAAGGCGACAGTGGCAAGGAACCAAAACTCCATCAGGTGACAGAATGGAGAAAAAAGTCTTGGGAGAACCCAAGCTCAGTCTGGGGGCCAGTTCTCCTTTGGCCAACGAACGAACAGTGGATTTTTGCCGATAACGATAGTTTCACCAATCAACTATCGGTACCGATTAATCGGCAAAACCGATGTATCTGTCCATCTTTAGTAAGAACTGTAGCTGCTGCGTTTTGGACCAGCTGTAGTTTGTTTATTAAGTGTGCAGGGCAACCACCCATAATAGCATTACAATAATCTAGCCTTGATGTCATGAGCGCATGAACTAATTGTTTTGCATTTGTCATTGACAGCATGTCTTAATGTAGATATATTTTTAAGATGGAAAAATTTGGTTTTACAGATACTAGACACGTGACTTTCACATGAAGATTGGTATCAAAGAGTACAGCCAGGTTCCTAACTCACGACGAAGACTTGACAGAGCAGCCATCAAGTGTTAGACAGTATTCTAGGTTATTACGTTAGGAAGTTTTTTGTCCAATAATTAGAATCTCTGTTTTTTTCAGAATTAAGTAGTAAGAAATTACTAGTCATCCAGTTTTTTATATCAGCTTTGCATTCTGTTAATTTTGTGAATTGGTAAGTTTCGTCAGGGCATGAAGAAATATAGCTGAGTATCGTCAGCATAACAGTGACAACTAATGCCATGTTCCCTATCAGTCGGTCACTACAACGTAGGATGTGACCGACCAATAGGAATCTCGCTAGAGAGGCAATCTACTTCGAGTAAAACTAAAACAAGCCAATACACATTGGCGTGCAATCATTTGCATCAGTTACGCGCCCTTGTTAGCGCGGGTATAAACGAGCAGCTGGTGGATTGCACTTCAGTTTTTTCGCTTTGGAGCCAACACTTCGATGTTGCTACAAAAATTACAAGCCTTCTTTGTTGACTGCTACTCTTTTGGTGCGGGTGTGACGGTGCTTCAGCGTGAACAGCCTTCTCTCTCAGAGCAATAAAAAAAGCTGTTTTAACACCTGGTAAGGTGCGCCTTATAACGAGCCCTCAAAGGCTGTTCTCACAGCCGGTAACGGTAGTGAGAGAGCACGAACAGAGCGGGTGCACATTCCAGCCTGTGTTCGCGGTGGCTGTTCCCCTGTGTGCCTCAGCACTTGTGAGAGCAGTCCCTAAAAGAGCAAACACACACAAAAAAAAATGACGTTCTATCTGTGTGTTTCTGGATGTGGTCTTTACCTGGGGTCACGCTGGGGTCACGCATGGGATGGTCACGCTCGCTGCCTCGTGTGTCTGGGCCTTGAACACGCTGAGGCAGCGTTCGTGGATGAGTCATGTACCCATTGTGGGAAGATGACCATCTCAGAGCTGAGGTCGAGACTCTTGTTCCTGCAAAGGGGCGGAGTCCCTGTGCCTCTGCCTCGTTCCAATCCTCCCCAGAGGGTTGCTACGGGCAGTGATACGGGTGACCTGAGGATTACGGTGAGCGCGCTTCCTTCGGGAAACCAACCCCCTAGGAACCCTCCCCCCTCCCATGCTCCGCAGCCAGTTGAGCTACCAGATGAACGGGCTGGACCATCCTCGAAGTGTGTACCAGTTGTTCATTTTGGTGCTCCCCGTGACGACCAGACGTCGATCGCTGCATCGGAGGGTGGGTAAGAAGTCTCTGCGGACGACGGCTCGGACCCGCTGCCTCCTTCTGGTGTGCCAGCGCTTCCCGAGTCGGACCCGGAGATGATGGCCATGCTTTCCCGGGCCGCCAACAGGGTTGGGTTCATGTGGAACCCTCCACCGTGTCCCGAACCCTCGAGGTTGGACGATTGGTATCTCGGGGTGGTGCGCGCTGGTTCTCAACAACCCACCCCAGTGCCCTCTTCCCGGAGGTGCATGAGGAGCTCATGGGGATGTGGACGGCACCTTTCACTGCTAGAAACCGTCCCAGAGGCTCCTCCTCCCTCACCACCCTTGATGGCGGGGCAGCTAAGGGATACACGCGTATCCCGCCAGTGGAACGGGCCGTTGCCATGCATCTGTGCCCTAACTCCACTTGGCGCAGAGAACCATGTCTTCCTTCCCGGGCCTGTAAGTACTCGTCGGACCTAACCGGCAAGGCTTACAGAGCCTGTGGGGAAGCTGCCTCTGCCATGCATGCTATGACATTGCTGCAGGTCCAACAGGCCAAGGCACTGAAGGAACTGCACGAGGGTGGTCACAATCCACAAGTTCTCAAGGAACTTTGTGCCGCGACGGACCTCATGCTTCCGGCGACGAAGGTTACCGCCCGGTCTGTGGGTCGTGCGATGTCCACTCTTGTGGTCCAGGAACGCCATCTCTGGCTGTGTCTGGCCGACATGCGGGAGACCGACAAGCTCCGGTTCCTCAACTCCCCCGTGTCCCAGACCGGCCTCTTCGGCGATGCGGTGGAGAGCTTTGCCCAGCAGTTCTCGGCTGTACAAAAGCAGACTGAGGACATCAAGCACATCCTGCCGCGGCGGTCAGCTGCTGCCTCCACCCCACCGCCTGCAGCAGCTGATGCTTTCCCAGTGTTATCCAATGTCTCACTGTATGGGTTATCACGGAACAACAGTGTCGGGTACACTCTGTGTAAGCCTCCTCCTATCGTCCTTCCAGGCAAGAAGGGGTAGAAGGCTTGCTCAGGGCGCTGGGTGGGGTTCAGCAGCTGTGGCGCTTTGGTAGGGATTCCTATTGGTCGGTCACGACCTACGTTGTAGTGACTGACTGATTGGGAACGTCTCGGTTACATATGGTACACGGTTTGGAGCTTGCTCGCTCTAGATTCCGGGAGATTTGAACTAATTTGCGGGCATCAGGGAGCCACTATCAATATGCGGGAGACTCCCAGAACTTCTGGGAGACTTGGGATGTCTGAGACATATAGAGATTCCGAAGCTTCGAATATTCGATATTCATTACTACCGAAGCTTCGAAGCTCAAAAAATGGTATTCAGACCAGCCCTAATCTATTTATAGTGTAGGTGGTGGGACGCTTCTGATTCTAGAGAGCATTCGATTGGACAGAAAATCTTATGAGAACCTGAGGTGCATCCATTTCACTTCATTGATCCATTACGATACTGTAAGTTTTGAAAGCTTACTGTATATCTTCTTAATGTGAATTTTGTCATTGTTTTGGAGGTACATTGTACATGGGTACATTAAAGAGCGCACAACTGTATTTATCATTTAAATTTTGTAATAAAACGTACAGAATTTGAAAGCTGAGACTTTTCCGTGTGCTCTTTGCTCTGCGATTTTTTTTTTAACTGCGTAAAAAAATTGTGTGGCGTGAGAACAGCGTCAATTGCCTGACTGAATGTGTGAGAGTTTGGCAGCCCTGCCATTTTTATAAAAGCTACTTAAATGTAGCTATTAATTAAAGGCCTAATACTGGCTTAATCTAAGCCCTGTCTGTGAAACCAGGCCATTATGTGCTAAGGCTAGGCTAAACGGTTGTTAACTGAAAAACATGAAGAATTTTTGTTTAAATTTGAAAATTTTTTTATTTTGACTTTTTTTTAAATTGATATGTAGACATTTAATTTGTTTTTTTTTCTGATTACAAATAAATGCCCCATGCCTAGTGTTTTTTCAAGGGCTTTGTTGAGGAGGGTAGCAGTCTATGGGCGGATAGGATCTTGAATGACACTGCTATCTTAAGGTAATCAATACAGTGTTTACTCCCCATGGCTGTCTGCGTATTAACTTTTAAATCCTGGTTATTATTTATCAGCCTTAGAACAAATATGTCATCCGAACTGTCTGTCCTTTCAGATTTAAATGATCGCAATTGGAGGAAAAGGTCCCAAGGAACAGAGCAGAGCAGAGTTGAGCAGAGTTTTGCGTACAGTCTCGTTGGCTCCTGTGCTGGCTCAATGACTTTCAAAGTAAAGCTGACTCTTGATCTCCATTTGTGGTGCTGGCCCCACTGTGGAAAGATCAACTTGGCCATTAGATCAAAGCGGCTGGTTTTAGAGCAGCTGTGGATTGGGAGACTGGAAAGGGGAGGACAGTCTGTGGGAGGGCAGAGAGACTGACATAGAAATGACTTCTTTGTATAACCCAACTCTTTGAACTGGAGCTTTACCCTCAGCGCTGATCAAACAGAGGCAGCATGGTGCGACGTGATCATACGCAATTTATTAAAGTGTTATTTGAGCATCAGGAATACGAGATGGGTCACCACTTAAGCTTGCCGACTGGACCGCTCTGTTCCCCAGAGTCAGAAGCATCTGAATTATTTACTGTAGATCATGGAAGTGCTTATGGCTACAATTTAATGTATGAGGTGTGAAGTGATGGCACTGAATATATGAGACAGCTGACAGATTCATGGCAGCACCTGAGGTGCAGAGCGAGTCTGTCAACTGCAGCAATCAGCCAGTGCTCAACATTCCTACGTGGATCTTAAGTGATGTCGGTCCTCTGCAGGCTGCCCCCTCATGGCCTTCCTGTGACACTGCCAGTCTACAGGGACCTCATTTAATGTCTAACACTTATCGTGTGCTTGGCATGGATTTTAAACCCCTGAGTTGAGCTGCGGCCCTTAGGTGTGCGGCTGAGCAGTTGTACGCTTACAGGCTCCTTTTTGTAAGACAAGCAACAAAACACAAAAAAAGTTTGCTGACAACACTTTTAGCTTCCTGTTCTGTTCTGTTTTACATTTGCATTTCTTTTGAACTCAGCTGAAAATGGTCAAGCAGTGTTTCTTGTGGGTTGAAACAACACATTTAGAAATGATTGTTAGAGATGTGGTGGTTTTTAGATTTTCAAATGGATCTGTGAATTATGACAAACTCAGGATTTTACACAAATTATAGTACTTCACTGTCCAGGCCTTTGTCTTGTCTTAGTAAATGGAAATGGGGATCAATAACATGCAGTTCTAGCTTTATAATATGTTTCTTATTTTTATTGATAAATACATCTTTGCATTATTTTCAATGTAGTACAGTCTAGTACAGTCAGTACTACTATTCAAAAGTTTGGGGTCAGTAAGATTTGTTTTTAAAGAAAATTATTATTTTATTCAGGAAGAATGAATTAAATTGATCATAAGTGAAAGTAAAGGCTTTTACATTGTTTGAACTTTCTATTCTTAAAAAAATCCTGGAAAATGATCACAACTTCCACAAAAATATTAAGCAAAACTACTGTTTTCAACATTGATAATAAGAAAAGTTTTTTGAGCTCCAAATCAACATATTAGAATAATTTCTGAAAGATAATGTGACACTGAAGACTGGAGTAATGATACCGAAAATACAGCTTTGACATCAAAGAAATGAATGAAAAAAAGCATAAAATTACTTTGACTGTTTTTACTTTTTGATTAAATAAATGCAGCCCTGGTGAGAATAAGACATAAATATGTATTATAATGTACACCGTGTGTACATTATTGCTATATTAAATCATATCATAAAGGGTTTTGATCATAGCTTTAGGGCTTGGACTTACAGATTGTCTGTTTCAACGATTTCTTTTGTGTGAATAAAAATATTTTTGTGCTGCTTTCCACTAATCTAGTCATTTTATATGGGATGAATTAAGTAATTTATCTGATTTCTTAAGCTTGCAATTAGAATGGAAAAATAACCAGATGCCGGATGGAAATTGGTTCAAATTAATTCACGTAAATGGATGCACTCAAGCTATATATAATAAATGGGGATGTAATTATACGGCATCATTCTGTTTAGACTTATAAATCTAAAACACTGTCAGTGAAATGTATAATTAAAAGGTCATTATTCTGCATGCCTACACTCTATATGTCAACACTTTCATGAGTAATAAGAGTTCCTTATCTGATCTCAAGGATTTTTGTTTTTGATAGAACATCACTTCAATCTAGCTAGTTTAAATTCCTCATCTCACTTTCTTTTGCAAAATTTAAATCTAAAATGAAATTTGATGTTTGCGGCAGTGCTAGCATTCATCTGTGCAGATTTTAGCGCATTTAATTCTTTACATTAAATATTTACCTACTACGGCAGCGTAGAGAACTTATTGTGCCCAGGAGTAAATCAAAAAGACATGAACTTTCTTTTATTCCACGTGCTCTTAAACTGTTTTATAAATAACTTGCAGGTTCTGCTTGTATGAAGCCTGATGTATTTCAGGTGTTTGTATGCATCTGTTTTACCCCTCCTGTTTGTTTCTTCTATTTTTTTTTTTTTTTTTACTTTTTAATTAGGTATATACGGTTGTCTTGAGTATGTGTTCTGTTTGATACATTTCAGGGTTTTGTCCTTCAATATCCTGCCTTGTCAAACTCTTAAATAAACTAAACTAAATAATATAATTTAAAAAATACACTTTAACAGCAGTTCTGTCGTATCTAATAGTATTTGTTTTAGACTACTTTAGCTACTACTTCTATGTGCAAATATTGCAAACTCCACCACTAAATCCAGATACTTCCTGTCAAGCAAGAACCAATGCTATAGTTTTGGACAATAGCGTCCTAGAGCTAATTCAATCTGCTGCGGCTGAATGGACTGTGTTGACTGCACTCTCAGGAGTATTTGGGGTAAAACACACACTTGAGGAGAAATAAGGTGCACATCCATTATCTTATTTTGGAAGAATGATTGCCGCAGATCACTGAGCGTAGCGAAGAGCTGCTAGCGCAGCGCGATTGTGCTAATGTAGCAGGTTAATGTAGCATCACCTCTTAGCATAATATGTTTTTACTGCCCTTTTCTCCTCTCCACTTTAGTGTTCAATGCAGTTTTCAGTTCAGCATGTTTTGAGAAGACCGTAACACGACTGGAACGTTAACGTCGTCGAATAACCTCTTTATCGCTCTGAGAGAGCGGCAGTCTGGCTGATTGAAGTCAAGGTGCCCGTCTTTGCAAACAAGGGAGCTGGGCTTTTACCTCGCACTTTATCTATAATAGGAAAACCTTTTTAGAGGAAATGAGAGATGGAGATAAAATGGCCTTTATAATTCAATTAATGGGGGAAAAAACTGAGAATCTAATTCACTCTTGTCAAGCTCGCTGACCACAGAAAATGATTGCTTTTAGATTTTGATGTTGTTTTTTAATGTAAATTTTTAAGTGATATAGTGCAAGATACGGAGAACACTGCTTTTTTTAGGTTTGCAGTATTAAACGTTGTCCTCAGTATATGAATTTTATGTCTAATGGATAACAGTGGTTTTGTCCATTGTAGTAAGAACGGAG
Organism: Siphateles boraxobius; assembly: GCF_051911475.1. Classification (NCBI taxonomy): domain Eukaryota; kingdom Metazoa; phylum Chordata; class Actinopteri; order Cypriniformes; family Leuciscidae; genus Siphateles; species Siphateles boraxobius. Next base: position 25,511,322 of record NW_027509186.1, on the reverse strand, counting down.
CATTTGTCTTTGCCTGATTCTTAATATAGCACTGAACAACATGATTACAGAGGAGAAGAGATATGGGCAATGAAATCCTCGCAGCGTATTGTTTGTACCGTGCGATCCAATGAACATGCACTCTTGAATGTGCGCATTGTATGAACAGGAAGGCCATCGCAGTTAATTAATGAGCTTCATAATTATGGTACAGCATCTGCAGATTCAATCTTCGCTTACAGGTTGTATTGGCAGTTTAATGTTCTTGGCTGTTGCTAAAATGATCCTTGTCCATTAACACAGCAGCACAAAATTTTATCCCAATGACAGGGAACGTTAATTTAATGTCAGGAATGCTAAAGGCCTCTGTTTTCATCAATCATGCTATCATGAAAGCATACTCATGTCGCTTGTCAGCTAGTCTCCTTCTTGCGATGCCGTATGTCCACATGGAAAGTTGTGTCTGTGTTCGGAATGGCATACCAGCTTAGTGCTTTCTAAATAGTGTATACACTGCATACTGCCTAATGTTTTAAAAAATAGTATGCAATATTCACACGATCATTTTTCAAACTGTAGTATACTACAATTTTGTCACATGACAGAATCACATTGCATGTTTAGCATGATAAATGCGAAATAGAAGAGTTAACAAGAGTTAACAACAAGAGTTAAAAATAGAAGAGTTAACAACAAGAGTTAAAAAAGTTGTTTTTTTCACACGTGATTAATTTGTCACAGTGGAAATGTGGAAAGTTTAACCATTTCCATAACTGAGTGCATTGCACTGTGGAATACTGTATATTTATTGGCCATATATTGATTTTTTATTACCAATACTGAAACAGATTATTATATGAATCATATATGTTTTTTTTGTGTTTTTTTCTGAGTAACTGATATGCAATACCAACTTTTAGGTACACACACACAAACTTCGAACATAGTGGAAATAATCTAAGATGAATCGCTTGTAATGTGAAAAGAATTCACTACAGTTGGTAATCCGTATTGGAAATTGCAAACAAATTAGAAACTATATATATAAATCTGGTATCTGATATTCTATAGAAATCTATAGATGTACCAAACGTTTCATTAATTACCATTTATGTTTAGGGTTAGTAAATGTACATGTGAATTACATTATATGATGCTATTCTTTAGACCTGCCAGATGGATCTATTTTTGGTACATGATATTTAAGGATCCATATCCCAAAATTGTGAACATCAGCAAAAAAATTATTGGTCATTTATAATCTCTAATACTCCATGCAGTGTTCTGTTCATTTAAAATGTAGTTGATTATTTGCCATGCATACAGAACATTTGCATAGTATGCACCGTATACAAGTGTACAGTAAGAGTAATATTCTATTCTGAGCATCTGAGTTTGGCTTTGTGCTAGTGCTGCAAATGAAGCACTACTGTATGTATAAGGAGACACACAAATCTAAAGAACCACTCTCATGAGTAGCAACATATTACACTTGAATTTGCAAATGAGATTCTTGAATTGAAAATGAGACTGATCCACTCCTCCCTCATACCTCAGAGTAATTTCTGTCTTATGGCTGTAATCAAGACAAAGGCGTGGTACGATGCGGAGGAGACGTCCCCCTCCCTCCCTCTCCGTCTTCACACAGATGTCTCTACACCCCCCTCGAGACAGACATGGTCCCTTGAGTCCCCTGCAGAGATTCGGATGCCCAGAGAACAGGCCGTTTATCAAAATGCCTTCAGTGGGCCACGTCCCACCGAGACTGCTTCTGGCAGACACATCTGTGTTAGAGACGTTCATTCACACACATCCACATCCACACAGGCTTATAATTAGATTTTATTGCAGGGATCTGACACACTTACAGTAGAGTGTGGTATGCCACCCACTCCACCATGACAGCAGTGTGCCTACAACAGGGGAGTAGTCTTTTGTCTGGTTTTGTCTATGCAGCTATTACAAAGCAGGAAACCTTTAGAAAAGCATGCATGTGCCGTTATAAATATATCCGCAGAGATTAAGGGATTGTAGATAACTCAAGAAGCTCAGGAAGGGTGTTATTTGCAAATATTTAGAGATATTAATAAAAGTGATTGTGAAAAGCACCGTAGTATTGACTGTATTGTGAATGTAGATGTATACTTTTCTATATGCTGTACAGTACACTCTTAAGGCCAGTTCACACCGCATTGTAAAACACTTCGATAGACACGTCGTTGGGTTTTGTCGGATCAGTGTGTTACCCCTGTCCCATGCTGAATCGGAGCTTGTCGGGTCGTAGAATGTTTGAGAAGTGACATACTGTATTCTTGTGATTTCCAGCGCAGTGTCAGTTGGCCTTCAGAAAAAAAAGATTTTATAGAGCGTTGAAGGGTTATGTCAGGTGCTTCATTTATTCATTAACCCCTTTTAGGGGTTCTCATCATGTGATCAATTTATGGATTTAGTTTCAATTAATTAATTATTAATTTAGCTTTGATTCGTTTTTTTTAAATTGATTAAATTGTATGAAATTAAACAGCTGATAAACATACTTTATCACTACACAAAATATAAAATTACCCGTTAAACATGAAAGTATAATGCAATAATTTAAACATTTCTCTTTATATTGATCCTTTTTGGCATAAAGAGTTTTTAAAAAAAAATCTTTAGTCAAGAAACCTAGTTTTTTTTTTTTAAGAGTGTAATGTTTATTGTCAGGCCATAAATAATAAAGAAAATATTTAATATTAATAATAGTACTATAAACATTGTAATTCCGACACTTTAGCGATCATGGGCTTTTTTTAATTGGCACAGTGGGTCATTTTAGGCTTTTCACAGATTAAACCTAATTGGAGTTTCATTGGAGTCATTATACTGCAACAAAGCTAAGAGAGTCACAACAAACATAATTGCATTTCAGCTCGCAGCACGTATTTTATTCAAGCAATCCTGAGGACCTCATTTCACAAGGAGCAGCGCATTTTTAATCAGCGACATCCTGATTATGATATGTTGAGCATAAGTAATGCTGCATATTTACGGGGCATTTCATTAATAACTGCAGGGGGTTTCCAATTTGCGCTGAAGATGGCGAATACTCGCGACAGCATTCGTTTCCATCAGGGTGATACATGATCAGCTCCAAGCTGGGATGTGCGCAAGAACCGAGTGAGGAATGAAGCCCTATTTTGCTTTCTCCACAGGCAATTAAAATGTTTTGCATGCTGTGGGTACTGTGGAAGAACAATTACAGTGATTTGAATTGGATTTAAATTTGAAGATCTTTTGATATGAGAAAATTCTCCAAATCTAGCAGCATCCCTTTGCTTCTGAATGAAATCAAATGAACCGTATTAGATTTATTAGGCCAATGCAATAGCAGTTTTTACCAGATGGCTTTTGTTCTGAATGTTGATATGGATATGTTCTCCATCTAAAAAGTTATTCTTAATAGCCTGATGGACATATTGGCTTCCCTTCATCGTGGACTTATTATCTCTTCTCCTTTAAAAGTAACTTAAAATCATGTTAAAATGATCAGCAAATAACAATTAGGTCAATTTCACACACACACACACACACACACACACACACACACACACACACACACACACACACACACACACACACACACACACACACACACACACACACACACACTATATGTAAATATGTTATTTTAATATAATATAATATTTCATTTGAACATTTTATTTGATAATTATTTGATTTATTTTAAAATATTAGAATATAGTATTTGTGTGTGTATTACATCTATATAATAATAATTATAGATTTTTATTTTGTACTTACTATAACATGGTTATATATTATAATATATTTTACCAGTGGTTTCGGCACTGTGAGCAGGTGCCAGGTCGTGCTGAAAAATGACATTTTCATCTCCATAAGTTTTTTATATATATATATATATATATATATATATATACAGGTCCTTCTAAAAAAATTAGCATATTGTGATAAAGTTCATTATTTTCCATAATGTATTGATAAAAATTAAACTTTCATATATTTAGATTCATTGCACACCAACTTAAATATTTCAGGTCTTTTATTGTTTTAATACTGATGATTTTGGCATACAGCTCATGAAAACCCAAAATTCCTATCTCAAAAAATTAGCATATTTCATCCGACCAATAAAATAAGTTTTTTTAATACAAAAAAGTCAACCTTCAAATAATTATGTTCAGTTATGCACTCAATACTTGGTCGGGAATCCTTTTGCAGAAATGACTGCTTCAATGCGGCGTGGCATGGAGGCAATCAGCCTGTGGCACTGCTGAGGTGTTATGGAGGCCCAGGATGCTTCGATAGCGGCCTTAAGCTCATCCAGAGTGTCGGGTCTTACGTCTCTCAACTTTCTCTTTACAATATCCCACAGATTCTTTATGGGGTTCAGGTCAGGAGAGTTGGCAGGCCAATTGAGCACAGTAATACCATGGTCAGTAAACCATTTACCAGTGGTTTCGGCACTGTGAGCAGGTGCCAGGTCGTGCTGAAAAATTACATTTTCATCTCCATAAAGCTTTTCAGCAGATTGAAGCATGAAGTGCTCCAAAATCTCCTGATAGCTAGCTGCATTGACCCTGCCCTTGATAAAACACAGTGGACCAACACCAGCAGCTGACATGGCACCCCAGACCATCACTGACTGTGGGAACTTGACACTGGACTTCAGGCATTTTGGCATTTCCTTCTCCCCAGTCTTCCTCCAGACTCTGGCACCTTGATTTCCGAAAGACATGCAAAATTTGCTTTCATCCGAAAAAAGTACTTTGGACCACTGAGCAACAGTCCAGTGCTGCTTCTCTGTAGCCCAGGTCAGGCGCCTCTGCCGCTGTTTCTGGTTCAAAAGTGGCTTGACCTGGGGAATGCGGCACCTGTGGCCCATTTCCTGCACACGCCTGTGCACGGTGGCTCTGGATGTTTCTACTCCAGACTCAGTCCACTGCTTCCGCAGGTCCCCCAAGGTCTGGAATCGGTCCTTCTCCACAATCTTCCTCAGGGTCCGTTCACCTTTTCTCGTTGTGCAGCGTTTTTTGCCAGAATTTTTCCTTCCCACAGACTTCCCACTGAGGTGTCTTGATACAGCACTCTGGGAACAGCCTATTTGTTCAGAAATTTCTTTCTGTGTCTTACCCTCTTGCTTGAGGGTGTCAATGATGGCCTTCTGGACAGCAGTCAGGTCGGCAGTCTTACCCATGATTGCGGTTTTGAGTAATGAAACAGGCTGGGAGTTTTTAAAAGCCTCAGGAATCTTTTGCAGGTGTTTAGAGTTAATTAGTTGTTTCAGATGATTAGGTTAATAGCTCGTTTAGAGACCCTTTTCATGATATGCTAATTTTTTGAGAAGGACCTGTATATATATATATATATATATATATATATATATATATATATATATATATAACATAATGTAGTTTGCAAGTTACCTTGAATGGATATATATATATATAACAGAATGTAGTTGCAAGTTATCTTGAATGGATAGCATTGTCAAGGATATTGTTCACAATCGTGAGGAGTGGAATCTTATAATCAAAAATAAAATATCACTATTCCTCCAGTGGTGTATCAACAGAGGTTTTATGGAACGATTTCTCTCTTTTTATTCTCTAGTCCATTTGCACAGGCACGTATGCACAGGGCTGTCAGTTATAGATCTTGAGAGGAGGTTTAGAGGAGGGGAATCTCGTCTTACCCCTCTCTCGGTGCGTTAGTTGGATCTGCCAGCTGAAGGTCAGATGTTTTCATTGCCCCTCTGAACAGGTCCTGACAGCTGCTTGGGAATTTGATGGGGCCGTAGAAGGGGCTGGATGAGACTTCCAAGTGTGTCTGTATGGTAGAGCTGAGCTGTCTGAATGCCCTGAGGAATGATGTATATCTCAGCCCATGCTTGATTAGAGGAAAGGGCATCTCTATTTAAACATGAGCTTGCTGTCTCCTCACATGTGATCTCTGTTTCTGAGGCTTTTAATAGTCCTCACAGAGGTCAACATCTGATTAGTCTCGCATGGCCAGACCTTTGACTGAACTTTGCTCTCCAGATCTAGTCCACATTGCACTTTGAGAACCACCCACTTAGACACGAAGAACCATCTAATTGGTGTAAAGTGACCGATCACAGTTTATTTTAGGGCTGGTCCGAATACCATTTTTTGAGCTTCAAAGCTTCGGTAGGAATGAACATCGAATATTGGAAGCTTCGGAATCTCTATATGTCTCAGACATCCCAATTCTCCCACATATTGATAGCAGCTCCCTGATGCCCGCATATTAGTTAAAATCTCCCGGAATCTAGAGCTCGGGAGCTCTAAACCGTGTAGCGCGCGCATGACAGAGAGAGAGAGAGCACGAGACTTTGCGTGTGTGTGCAAATGTGAGTGTGTGCCTCTTGAAGCGCATGTAAAATGCGCATGATCATCATCAGCGCATGATCATTTCGAGAACTTTTCATCCAAACGACTTCACAAGGGAGTGCAGTGCATTTGGTGCAATATAGATAGACAGGCGAGACGCGAAACGTTCAGAATTAATAAACTTTTAATAAACTACAGAACAGTGCGAGCGGGAAGCGGCGCGCCTCACGCGAGTAGAGCTTATATGCTCCGAGAACGGACACTGCACTAGTGATATAAAACACACACACCCACAGGTCAATATTTTTAATTAGGTAGTCTAATATTTTTCTCACTAAAAAATTACTAGGGTAGATTTATATAAAGAAGCGGCGCGCCTCACACAAGCAGAGCTTATGTGCTCCGAGAATGGACACTGCACTAGTGATATAAAACACACTAATACATACATTTATACATTTCAATACTACATACATTTTAATACTACTTACATTTAATACATTTTGTTTCTATTATTCTATTATACACAATGTTAAAGCAACGTAGCTTAATACAAGCCCAGGCACTTCTGTCCATACAAACGCCTCTGTTCTGCGCTCTAGCCAGAGAATTCTTCTGTTGCAGGAACACTTTTAGTAGTCCAAGAAGAAGCAAATATCTATTTATTAAGTAGCTATAATGAATTTATATGTTAAGTATTATATTTCACCAGATTTTATAGTGTAAGAATGAGAATGAGAATGAGAACCGTTTGGCGGGGGATGGCAGGTGTGCAAAAAAAAAACAAAAAAAAACGAATATTGGAAAGTCACATTTTCAAATCGAATACCAACCCACCGAACGAATATTCGAATATTCGGGTCCAGCGCTAGTTTATTTAATGTACCATTTATGTGCCCCCGCCCCCCTCCCCCTAATATTATTTCCAATATTTCAGATAAATACATTATGAACAATCTTTTGTTAATAAACAGAAAGCAAACTGAAACAATAGTAATTGGGGCGAAATATATATATGTTTTTTATTAATTATTTTAAATTCTTTGTTTATATGAACTAAATGTAATTTATCTGAAATATATTATGCCACAATCATAGACTGGTATATAAAAAGTACATTTAAATAATGGTGGACTATAAAAATAAATTGAAGTTTTGAATAAAACAAAATATTGGTTTCATTGTTTTAAAATACAGTTTCATTCAAGTTTAATTCAGTGTCTTGTAATTTCTTTAATTAATTGTGAAATTCACTAGCAAATTCTAAGTGAAAATGGTTTCTAGACTACATTTTTTTTCAGTGCCCTCCTCCTTGCAAGCTCTAATCTGGTTGGTTGATTTTAGGTAACTTTATATAAAATCAACCAATCAGATTAGAGCTTGCCAGATCAAAAAAAAAACCTTTTCAGTTTTGTGTGCATTATAAGACTGACTTGGACAGCACACCTATGGACCACCCGCTGACCAAGACTAATATCTTTCTCTCACATTCTCACATTTCCGGATCATTGTCACTGACACCAAAATCTCCCATCTGTATAGTCATGAGGGCGGCCGGATCCTGCTGGATTATCCTGAGACTGAATAGGACTGTGAGGGGAAATAAGTAGAGCTAAATCCTAATAGCCCTCAGGGAGATGGGGAAATGACTTAGCTGTATTCATAAAGTTTAAGAGATCTCTGCCTTATGCTTCCGTGTGAGCCGGCAAAGACCAGCCTCCCCGGGGAACCGCCGCCGGTTCCAGAGGTTGTTTAATTAAGGGAAATCATTGCCCAGCAGAGCGAGCCGGAAGTCTTTACTTAATGTTTTAGAGAATGATACCTCCTCTAACTTCTAATCATTATATAAAGCCTTGAGACGTCCATCTGGGACAAAGAGGGATGCTTTCAGTCAGAAAGTAAGTCCTGCAGATATGGAACATGAGGGTGAGTGAATCAGAATTTTAATTTCTAGGTGAACTATCCCTTCAAATGATTTACTAAAATGAATCTGCCCTCGGAGACGAGTAGTCACACATCCATACACAACAAGCACGCTTTAACACTGACATCTGCTGTCTAATACATCTTTATGTTCAGTCTCTTCCCTTGACCGCTGAATTTAATCATCAGCAGAGGCTGACGATATGAGTAAGTCATCTTACCCCCCGACCAGCAAAGCCGATTGAGTAATCTGCCTCTGTTAAGAATATATCTCTGCCGGCCCACTTCTAATCTGCCTCTTTGGTGTCTCTCGTGGTGAATAATGATAGAAAGCACCTCTGGAAAACAGAATTACAGTGAATTTCAGACTTCGCCTATAGCCGGCACCACTGACAGGCGACAACCTAATGATTAATCGTTTTTTTTTTTTTTTTAAAAAGGACCTGAGCCGGGATAGAGCCCATTGAAATGTCAGCAGGATTAAGCTGCAGAAGGAGGCCAGTCGTGCTCAGGCTGGGCCGTAGTGCCTTTCTGCTAATCCCAGTGAGGAGGGGAGATGTCAGTGTGAGGCGTGAGCCCCATCTATCCTTGGGTCTTTGCTCTGAGAAGGCACGAAAATGGGGAATAATTCATCATCATCATCACTGCAGCTCTCCAGCGATGAGAGCACTAGTTTTAGCATACTGCTCTTACATGTTCATGCAGTCAGAAAGGGAGAAGTGTTCATCCAGGGCTCTTTGCTGTCTTATTTTTAAGCATGTTAGGCAAACAAATAGAGGGGGAAGTGGAACCCTGTAGCTCTAGCTATATACATAATGAGATGAGACTCCACTGGAGCGGATATCCTGAAGTCATGCATTAATGCTTTAATTAGCATAGCCAAGTAGAGACGCCCAACAAGTTATTGCTCGGTGAAGCACAAACAGAAAATCCAATCATTTACACAGCTACTTATTGGACATAAAAAAGGCATAAGTACAGATATGATTTTTTTGTGGGAAAAAAAATGGGATAGTTCACTTAAAAAATATTTGTTATAATTTCTGTTATCTTCTCAAAAGAAGATATTGATTGTTTTGTTTTTGTTCATACAATCAATGTCAACAGTCAATGGGGTCCATAAGTAACAACTTTCATTGAATGGACATAAAAACACAGACGTTTATCAAAATATCTTCTTTTGCATTCCACATAAGAAAGTAAGTCATACAGTTTTGGAACAAAACGATGGTTATTAAATGACAGAATGTTCATTTTTGGTTGAACTATCCCTTTAAATTGACAATTCTAAAAACAATGAGTCATAAACCAGGAAAAAATCTCCCAGTGGTTTTCTTAATAACACAAATTTTGATTATAATTCAGTGAATGGCTGCAGTGCGCAAGTAAAGCACACAGAATGATGCCAAGTGTTTTTTCTTGTCTGAAAGATTTCTCCTTTTTACCCTCGTGGGATCTATGATGATGAATTATGCTGTTGTTCTAAAATTTACACTTCTGTAATGACTCATAATGATCATAATGTTGGCAACCAGCATATTGCTGGAAGTTAGCTTTTGGCTTAGGCAGCTCAAGTGAGCCTTTGCATGCAGCTAGAGTTTCATCGGTCGAGTCATTATCATTTGGGTCTTGCCGCAGGGGTGTGGAGGAGATTTGCAGTATCTGCCCCAGGAGGATAACCGTAAAATCCCATTAAGCCGCCTATATTTCCTGAGACAAAACACTTTCCTAACTCAATGCTTTGCTGTGTTTAGGCTCAAATCCTCCTTGTATTCACTGAGATAGCTAAAAGACCATAAAGATGTGCCACCCAGCGTTACACATTGTGTATTCAAGCTGCTTTTGTGCTGACAATCATTTAAAAGAGAAAAACAGGGCAGGAGATTTTAAGGCTGTTAATATTGTGTTTGTAGTGACTCTGTGAAGCATCTTTTTAATGAACTGCATTTGTTTCACCTTAGTATGACAGGTCCAGCCCCTACTTGACAGACGCCTCAGATCTCATTATATGGAACGGTGTATTAAATTGACTGTTGACCTTTAGAAAGGTAGACAAGTTATGTGACAGGAAGGCCCATTTGTGGTGTAAATACAGTCTGACTGCAATATTTGCCAAAACAGACAGTTATAATTGAAATAATTAGCCAAAGTGGAGGGGACTTTTGGACTGTATATGATTCATACTTCAAACTCCTTCCCATTCTAGCACCATTCCCTGACTCCTCTGCTTTATCTCGGCCTCATACTTTTGTGTCTTCATCAGTTTTGAAGGCAAATCCTGTAGTGGTGTGGATTAGGAGCTGAAAGCCAGAAATTATAATTGTGAGGAAGTTGAAAGAGCCTGAATTCCCTCCCTCTTAAGAGGCTCTCAGCAAGTTTCAAACACAATCTGATAGTCTGTACAATTAGAAACTATGCCTTTATCTGGCGGCTCGACTCTTAAGAAAACACGGAGAACAAGTTCTGATTTGAAAATGAATCTGTTACCTTATTGCTTAATCTTAGTACCTAAAGTTCAGTCCATCTGTTTAAGAAGGCCCTTTGATCTGCTAGTTTATTAGAGGTAATTAGGTCTCTTAGCTACTTTTGAACTGGACTAAATTTTTGATGAGTTCTGTAATCTTGATCTGGAATTCAGTCACTTTTAAAATCTCTAAATGCTTTTCCAATATAGATAAGGACTGGCCAGATCTCTGCTTTCTCTCTCTCTCTCTCTCTCTCTCTCTCTCTCTCTCTCTCTCTCTCTCTCTCTCTCTCTCTCTCTCTCTCTCTCTCTCTCTCTCTCTCTCTCTCTCTCTGTCTCTCTCTCTCTCTCTCTCTCTCTCTCTCACTCACTCACTCACTCACACTCACTCACTCACACACACACATACACACACACACACACACATTTATTATGTTTTTGAAAATAAATGTCTTTTATGCTTACTAAGGCTGAATTTATTTGATTAAAATATAGTAAAATCAGTAATATTGTGAAATATGATTACAAATTACTAATATTTTCTTTCTATTTAATATATGTTCAAATGTAATTTATTCCTGTGGTGTCAAAGCTGAGTTTTATAAATGTCTTTATAAATGTCTTTACTGTCACACTTGATATATATAATAAATCATTTGATGCAGGAGTTTAGTGATTCCGTCTCATGGAGCGTGTTTATGTATATTTACTGGTATTACTGTAAGTCAGGGCAGAAGAGCTTATCCTACATTTCTTCTCCGTCCGTGTCATTAACAGTGTAAACGGGGATTAAATAAGGCATACAGTATATTGGTGTGTTGTCTGGACTTGTGCTGCCGAAAATAAAATTGTATTGACTAGATGAAATTGGACCGGCATTTAAGGAATCATTCCTGCTTTGGGTCAAGCTAGAGATTAGAAGGTGCGAGTCTCTGAGGTGTAAATTAATCACGTTTTTGCCCATCTCTTGAGGATTTGGATTGCATGTATAATCATTTACAAAAGAAAGCAAACTGCTTCCTTTTTATGATTAATAAGTCTGTGGTGTCAAGTGCACTAGTTGGGACTATCATTTCTCATTGATAGAATTCTCCTTGATGCTTGTGTAGACGTAGAGTGCGCTGCAGCGATCTGATAGACATCAGGAGGCATCTTGTGTATGCAGAGGGAGAACGGCACAAGGTCAGAGGTACAGCGGTGGGAGGAGATGTGGATAATCAAAGCCAGCAGCGTGGCGTCTCTGTGTGTCAGGTGTAAATGAAGTGGAGAACCGCTCAGTGAAAATCTCTCTTTTAAAAGATTGCTTAGTTTATTTCGGCAGGGTGTCAGGGCTACAGTGTGTGCAGCCAATACAGTTTTAGGAAATGCTTTTGAAATGTATACATATTCACCAGAAGAACTCTATAGTATCTAATCGATCTCATTCTCTCACAGTCCAAATGTGTAAAATGACAAGGTCAATGCAATCGCCTGAGATGATTGCCTTTCTGCTTTTGTGTGAGATCGTCCTGTAAAAATGAGTACTGAAGTAAACCTCTTCATATTGATGAATCTCAAATGCAAGACCACAGAAAAACTTAGAGAAATTAATGTAATCAACCTTTGAATCTCTCTATAGAATCAGATGATGGTTTTTTGTAGCCTCTGTCTTGATGCAATAAACCCTCGAAGATAATGTGATCCTCAAACAAAGGGAGTGGTGGAGAGCGAGCGGGTGTGAGGGAAGGCAGCGGGCTTACTATCTCACAAGCAGATTAGCACGCTGTCATCGATCACAGAGTGACTTCATACATTATCTCAGCCTGCATCACTGATCCCACTCACAAACTTCACTGGATATGATGCGCGTTACCACGGCGAGGCCTTGACAGCCCCGTAGACACCTCAGTGCTATGGGGCTGTCCTTATATGAGGATTATGGCATTTAGTGGTAATGGGAGAATCTTCTCATCAACAAAACAAGTTTTTGGCTCAAGCTCACCAAGGCTGCATTTATTTAAAAAAAACAGTGATATTGTGAAATTGGCTATGAATTAAAGGTCCACTGACATGACATTTTCACTTTCTGAGGTTTTTAACATTAATATTAGTTCCCCTAGCCTGTATTTGGTCCCCTTGTGTCTAGAAATTTCAGTCGGTGTAAACCGAGTTTTGGCTATCTTTCTCTGCCTGTGAGAAAATGAGATCTCAGACGGGCTGATCTTGAATCTCCCCTATATGACGTCATATAGGGGAAAGGTTACCTCCCCCTTCTCTGCCTTGCCCGCCCAGAGTATTTGACCCGCCCATGAGAAAACGAGCTAGTACGAACGCACGCGCGCGATTTTAGTTTATCCTCCAGAGATATCATAGCGTGTGACCGATCGAAGCACAAAAGTTGAATAGAGAGATATAATGGCTTGCAAACGACCAAAGCATGGCAGTTGATCAGTGTTCGGATGTACAAATTAACACAAAAGTATTTTTTAGTTCCTTCATCCGAGCCTCTGAAGAAACAATGGGTTAATTTTATTTTCTCTGGTAATGCGCCGACACAACTTCCCAAAGTTTTGGATGGTCCAAACATTTCACCGACGACTGTTTTCTCAACTTGGGCCAATGCAGAGCTGGCCTCGATGAACGTCTGAAAATAAATCGATCGAGCTACCAAGCAACAATTCAAGTTCAGAAAGGTAATCTTTCTCTCAAAATCGTTCAATACTGTTAATGCATCAGTAAGTCAAGCCAGTGACTACAATATCACCTTCACATCGTTTCTTTTAGTAGGATAAAACTAATCTTATTTAAATTGTGAACAAATTATATACAGAAATCGATCAAAGAACAATTTTTCACACAGCGCGAGTTTATCTGGACAACTCGTTATGAAATCAATGACGCACGTGACTGCACAAATAAGCTCTTACTGTATGTACAGCATCGTGTTTGCATTGGTGAAAGCATTAGAAAGAGTGCAGAGACTATGTTGCAAAGATCTTCAGTCTCGCGATCTACAGACTGTCATCTGCTCGCTCAATGCTCATCACAGCAACATTTTATGTGATGGGAATAGATCTAAATACTTTAAAAACTTCACACGATTCGTTAATCTTGATAGCTGTATTAGTAAAAACGTATAATAGCAGTAGTAAAGGTATTCGAGAGACTTTCACATGTAATACGTAGCTATTTCATATGCACGAATGTCAGCCAATCACAGCAGTGGCCGCGTTTACACTGAATACCACAGCAGACATGCCCCTTCAAACAGAGTGTTCAAATCGGAGGCTAAAATCAGGCTAGGAAAAATGCCTTTTATTTCTAAAATTATGACTATTTTTGATTTTTAAAAAAATACTAACATTATAAGGGCAACCCAGGAAACATTATAAAATAATAAAATAACCCCATGTCAGGGGACCTTTAATATTATTTAAATTAGGATTTATTTCTGTGATGGCAAAGCTGGATTTTAAGCAGCCATTACTTCAGACTTCATTATCACATGATCCTTCTGAAATCAAGTCAAGCCACCTTTATTTATAAAGTGCTTTATACAATACAAATTAGTTTCAAAGCAGCTTTACTGTGATAACAGGAAAGTGATGCATTTCGGCTGTTGTTCAGCTGAAGTCAGTTCAGTGTTGATTCAGTTCTGTTGTAAAGATCAGCCATTGTTCCACTCTGAGAACGCGGCGTTCATATTCTCAACTATCTCAACAACCGGCTGATTCTGGCTCAGTCTCGGGATCAGTTGTGCGAACACAGGGTTGCTTCGTCACCTCAGCCTGTTGGGGCTTTGGGTCAACTGGGACAAGAGCAAACTCTCCCCTTTGCAGAGGATCTCTTATCTCGGTATGGAGTTGGACTCGGTCAACCAGACAGCGTGACTCACAGAGGAGCGCGTCCGGTCAGTGTTGAACTGCTTGAGTACAATCAAGAGCAGGACAGCGGTCCCACTGAAACTTTTTCAGAGGCTCCTGGGGCATTTGGCATCCGCAGCCGCAGTAACACCGCTCAAATTGCTTCATATGAGACCGCTTCAGCACTGGCTTCACGGCCGAGTCCAGAGATGGGCGTGGCAGAGCGGCACGTACCGGGTGCACGTCACCCCACACTGCCTCCAACCTTCAGCCCGTGGTCAGGCCCTTTTTTTCTACGGGCAGGTGTTCCCCTAGAACAAGTGTCAAGGCATGCTGTGGTCTTCACGGATGCCTCTGCCACCGGCTGGCGGTCCACGTACAACGGGGATGCAGTTTCAGGTCTGTGGACGGGGCCTCAACTGCATTGGCACATCAATTGACCTATGGCTAAGCCACGCCCCCTCCACTCACTCGGACAACAGTCAACATTCGGTGACAGGCGCTACGGCAGCTGTCACAGTAGGAGACATTTCACAGGAGGCAATTAATGATTTTTGGAGACAGAAAGATTATATAGATTATATTTTGGTAGAAAGTTGTCTAAAATGTTGTGCTTCAATATGTAATTAATGGTTCATGATCAAATTAAATATGTACAGGTCTAAGTTGCATACGTTTCCAGGACAAGCCTTTTTACCATCTTTACCAAGAGTAACTCTCCGTTAGTTTGGTGCTACAGTATTTACATGAATCATTCAGCACAACATTGGTAACATTTGTTATCTCGGTTATTTACAGATACGTTAATGAAGCTAAGTGACGTGATGTACAACGCAGCTAGAAGCTAACGTTAACGTTTTCTAATGTTAGGCTAACCTTACGTTGGAGATGTTAAACATAACGTTCAAATACGTTGTTGACTTAACGTTACCTTAGAACAGATGTAGACATCCTTGTTTAATTTATCCACGTTTAGTTGGTGTTGTGGTCTACCGCATAACTTAATCCAGACACTTATCTCGGTTGAGATGTGGCTTGGGAAAGGGTAAAAAATACACACAGTCGCCCAGCCTCTCGGGATACCTAGTGTCGGAGTTGCATGTACCCCATGCACACCGTTTGACCATTTTAAACTTAAAATGACAAGAAAAAACTGCAATGCATTTCAATGGACGAGGAAGCAGAGAATGTCCGAGTGTATTGGGTTAGCTATGCGCACTGTGATTGGCTCATCACGTTTGGGGGCGTGGCTTAGCCATAGGTCAATTGCCTCGAGTTACTCGCAGTATGCCTTGCGCTGGAACGCTACATGGCAAGCACGTACTGGTCCATACAGACACCACTGCGACTGTTGCGTACATCAACCGTCAAGGTGGTCTACGCTCCCCCTACCCTCAAAGTGTATGTTGCCACTATCACCGCACATCACGATGCAGTTGAAGGTAAGTCATTGTGCTCGTGGTGTGATGCACAGCAGCTGGTGCAATTATCGCATGCCAATGTGCATTGGCTCATTTAGTTACAATCGAAGAAGATAGGCTCTCGCAAGCGATCCCCATTCGTCAGTCTAGACTTACGTCTCCGTTCCCTCGTAGGGGAAAGAGGGTTACGTAACTGAGATGTTTTATGTCCATTTATTTACTTGTTTGCTATTAATTGTATTAAATGGGATAAATTACAGTCAGCCAGTCATTTTTGCTAAATAAATCCCTTCAGGATAACACAAGACCACTTTGTTGGGATTTACTTTGCGATAATGACTATCTGACTGTATATTGTACCCTACTTAACTGCATTGTACCAGACTCTCCAGTCAGTTGATGTTTCCTATAGATTCCTACAAAATTCTATTAATAATTGGTTTGATAAAAAAAAATGTCTTTAGCTCAGTCTTGTAATTTTAAAGAAAAAGCAATGTCAGAAATTTCTGAATACCAAAAGCAAAATGGAGCAAATCAGATTGCATTGGTTCTGTGGGAGAACATTTGGGGCTCGATCTTTTATTTACAGCCGATTTACACACTGGCAGAGCTTCAGATCCCGTAACTCCACACACTTATGAACTGCTACATGGTAGAAGTCTGGTAATCTTCTGCACAGTCTGGGAGAAAGGGTCATATTTGCATCAGTGAATGGATGATCTGTGGTTGGAAGCAGCCAGGTGCTTGGCTTCAAAACTGTGTGACTCTTGTATTGTGGTTCAGCTCAGAAAAACTGGGGAATTTGCATTTAAAACCCCTCAGTAAACTTCCAAATACTGGGATAGTGAAGGTTAGCTTGAGTAAATGAAGACGCCTATACAGGACCGTTTGAGTCTGTCACTGGAAATGATGATGAATATGACGTACTAGAGTGAGCAGGGCCATTACTCACTGTAATGCCTCCATTACCACCTCAGGGACGGCACCCTGGTTGGGGAGGGATAGTGTCTCCAAAATTTATGCTTCCGATTTTAACTCATATCCCTTGATGGACTCTGGAGACAAGGAATTTTAGAGCCTTAGTGATATTTTAGTTGAAATAGCACAGTGGAAAGGAGAGAAATATCTAGATTCTAACTCTGTCATGAAGTGGAGGGCAGTATAAATGACATTTTATGAAATCTATTCACTAACATTAGCAGGGAAAAGGTTAAGTAAAGAAACAAATGGTCCTTGGTTATTGAATTTAATGGCATCTCCCCTAAGTTTATAATGACTTGAGTTTTGCAGCGACGTGAAGCCTCAGTGATTCACATAAGCGTAGAAATGGCAGAGCAACTACATGTTAATTAATTTCGCTTCTTGCAACGGCTTCTTGCCTCTAGACCCACACAGGTGTCTCTGAGCCTTTACAGGGTGTGGGTTAATACGAAACATAATTGCTTCAAGCTAAGGAGAGGAAGTCTATTTACAAATCTTAGAGGAGAAATTTTAATCCTTAGAAGGGGTAAAGCGGCCGAAGTAGGTGAAGCTCCAGGTCACATCCTCCCAAAGTCTGTTCAGATCTCTGAACAAACAAACTGAGAGTGGAAAGTCATTGTTCTCTGTTTAGAATTGAAACAGCAATTCAGCAAATGCTCAAGCAGACTACAAGGATATCAGAACTGAATCACAACTGAATTAGTAAAAATAAAACATTAAAAATTTGAAGTCGACTGTAGTCAGTTTTGAGGATATTTGTATTTGGTTAAAAATTAAAGATTTTGCAGGTGCCTTTCTATATTTTATTTTATACTTTTTATTTAAATCTTCTTATTTTAGTTTATATTCTAATTATTTTTTACTTATATATATATATATATATATATATATATATATATATATATATATATATATTAATAATTTTTATTTCATTTTACTTTAAGATCTGTATTAGATTGTTGTCAGTTTGAGGAGATTTTGCAGGTAGTTAATCTGTCTTTTCTTACGTGTTTATTTTATTGTACATTGTAAACTTGTTTTAGTTTGGTTTGGATTGGTTTTGTTTTGTTTTTGATTTGTACTCTTTTATTTTTATTCAGCAGATTATCATTCTATAGGTGAATTATTTCCTGCCTGACAGGGGCTCTTAGTAAGCACTTGAGCTGTTCTGGACAGTCAGTGATTATTGGGGCCTCACTTTAAACACATCAGAGGGAGAATGAAAAGCACAGTTCCTCTTTTGTAGTTACAGATTCTGCAGAATGTCTCAAATGTACTACACACTGAAGTGGTTGAGTAGGATGCTGAAATGATAAATTGTCTGACAAAAATGATTTACATATGTATACTAGAAATTATTTCTGTTTTTATTAACAATTAAAACAAACATTAGATGCTCCTTCTGATGCTATGCCTGAAATCTTAGAGAAGCACTGTCTCTAATCCCACAATCCTCTTCAAGGTCCTCTAAATAGTCAATGTTCATATTGTTACTTGTTTGCTTCTAGACTGACTCAGTGTGTCGGGGTTGTTTTCATCAGGAACCTTGAAAATCCAATACGCTGGTTATCAAATCACATCACTCAAGGGCATCTGCCGGTCAGTGTATCTGGAGAATCGATCAGCTTATCAGTTCAGCTACTTTCATTTACTTCAAGCTTAACACATGAGGACTTCCTCAGGCTCCACGTCTGATTTTCCAGCCTGACAATAGAGCCTCACCACCTCGTACAGTATGAGCCTTATCACATACTTTCTGGTTTCATCTCCCACTTTCAAATGTCACTGCCTCGTATTTTACCGTACGTACAGTTAGTCCGAAGAAGATTTTCTGAAAAAATAATAATAATGGTGATTCCAGATAACAATAACTATATCTAAAAATATATAATTACCATTTGAAAATTTAGGGTCCATAAAGCAATAATGTTTATCCTCACTGACGCTGCATTTGTTTGATCAAAAATACAGAAAAAACTCAAATATTGTGAAATATTATTAAATTATTATTTTAAAATAAATATACAGTATATATATATATATATATATATATATATATATATATATATATATATATATATTAAAATGTAATTTATTCTTGGGACGCCAAATATCAAGTCTTCAGTTTAACATGTCCTTCAGAAATTACTAATATGCTGATTTGCTGCTCAACGAACATTTCTTATTACCAATGTTGAAAACAGTTGAGTTGCTTAATATTTTTCTGGAAACCGTGATCAAAAAAATGTCAGGATTCTTAGACGAATAGAAAGTGATTAATAGAGAGTTTAAAAGAACAGCATTTATTTGAAAGTTATTTTAATGTATCCCCGCAGAATAACAGTTGGGTTATTCTGTGTGAAATCAACCAAATTTCTGAAAGTTTCCCGGCTTAAATTTTTTGATTTTGTTAATATTTTTCTGAAGAAAAACAGACATAAGTAGTGATGAAGCCAACAAATTAAATGTCATATAATGTGATATATATTTACTGAGTAATCCACTATTTTGTAGAGTAAATAAAATAAAATAATGATGCTGCCATCTTTCTAAAGAATTTTGTACCCCCCTCTAATTGTGCTCCAATGTTCAGGTGAAAATTGTCATTTTGACCCCCCTCTACAAAATATTTGATTACACAGTAAATACATCCATGACATTTAATATTTTGGCTTTCTTTTTCATTTATGTATTTCTTTCTGCAGCAAAAAAAGATCAACAAACAAAAACAGAAAAATTATTTAAAGAAATTTAAATAAAAAAAACCCCAGCTAAAGTTCCTTTGTCCTGCTCTTGTGTGCTGAAAAACATTTATTTAAAGGCGCAATATGTAAGATTTTTGGATTAAAATATCCAAAAATCACTAGAACAATATTGTATATTTTGTTGACTTGTGTACTTGCATTATCCCAAATGTTTCCAAGAATGTTTAAATCCAGAGAAATAAGCTATTTTAACCAGGACACGGACCGTGTCTGTGCGTCGCCTGTCAATGACATCATAACGGCGTTACCCTTGATTTCCGGTTTTATTCTGTAGAAACCATGGAAACACCAAAGACGCTTTAACATACTATGTGTTTTACATCAACAGAAAATTAATCATTGTTATATAGCTCAACACAGTTAGTCTTATTGTTTAAATCTCGTTTTCTTGATTTACTGCGAGTACCATGTTTTACCATACCTAATATCAATTCTAGCTCACTGCAGTGTGCAACAAGTGTCTCATAGTAGCCGCATGGTAGCGTACGCACAGAATAGCATTATAACTTTCAACACACTCAAATGTCTCAAAACTGTTACCCCACATACAGTATATGACCGGAAGAAGCGGAAGAGGTCGTCTGCGGCATAATAAATGCTCCACTGCTCTAGAGCCGAAATCACAGTGGCATCAAGCTACGCGTTTGTTTTGAAAAAGCGACTTCTAGTGGTGAAAAATTACATAGTGTGCCTTTAAATGAAAGAGTCATATGCAGTCCAACAAAATTATGCAGCCAAAACGTCCAGCCCCAAAGGCCTTTTCTCCAGTGATCTCTTTTCAAAAATCAAAGTGTGCCCATGCATTTTTCATACGCGTGTGTTAAAGTTCTTTTCTCGAAGATGGCAGTCCTCAGAACAACATGCCAGGCACAATGAAGAGCACGAAGACGAGACACTCCTCCTCTCTGGCTCTTGTGTTCTTTTGTGCTCTTGCTCTTTGCACCTCATAGGCTCACAATGTCTAGTCTCCCAACATCACAAATGTTGTTAATTGTGCTGAATCCACAATATGAGATGATTTATGGAGGAGTTAAATATACCGTTGCCTTTCTTCGATTAAGGGAGTGTTTACTGTAATGTGAGCAGCACGCTCACACTTTCTTTGGGTACATTAAGAACCCGTTTCCTTTGTTTGAATATTAACTCTGATTCAATTTTTTGACTCCACCAGCATTCGGAAAAGCTAATAAAATCTCTCTCTCTTTTTCTCTCTCCCCCTTTTCATGAATGCCTGTGGACACAACTCATCAGGTGAGTGAATTAATTACAAATCCTTCATTACAAATAATTGCACCTTCACACTTTGTCTTTCCAGAACTTTTTATCTATTGATTTTTTTTTATTAAATGAGTATCAGAATGTCAAACTGCACTATAATTTAAACATCTGCATGAGACATTTTCCGTATTTATTCCGCTGTTTTAACTTTGGCCATCCACGCAATAGTGAGGTTCGAATGCGCTGTATATAATGGCACATCAAGGGCAAAACTAATCAAATGGTTGCCACGGGGCCTCTGCGTTTCTGTGCCTATGCTTTTCTGAAGAATCCTGAATCGGCCCTCTATGAAATTACTTCCCTTAAACCACAAATCATTGCCTCACCTTCAGCTGGCAGCTCACGGCTGCCGCTGACAGCTGAGGACGGCACTGGAAATGCTACAGCAATTTAATCTCCTAACTGAAAACTAAACTCCGGCCCTGCACACATAATCACACATGCTAGCGAGATGAGGCCTGTTGAGCGAACGAAACTTTGTACTAGCATGTCTGGACGTCTTGCTTTTATTTTTCTGTCCTTGACAGACTGTGTCTCTTTCTCTCTTTCACTCAACTTTCACCTTTTTCTATTAAAACTACCGGTCATACAAATCCTAAGCTTTCTGAGACAGAGCCAGAATAATGCAGTCTTAAAATGCACACAAGATCATTTTATTGTGCTATGAGAGTTCCAACAGGTCTGTGAGAAGATTTCGAAGGGCGGTATATAAAGAAACGAAGAAGTTTCGAGGCATTTGGCACATTTTCAAGGCCGTGCACCTGTACCGCCACCAAACTGCAAAGTGCCATCTGTCAGTCAGCTCACAATAAACATGTATTGAATAAAAGCTAAACATGGAGGCAACGCAAAGCTGGGTAATTACGAATCAGAGCTAATCAGAGTGACTGAAATGGATTTGTAACTATGTTTACTAAACCTTGGGATTGTTAATTATGTTATTTGCTTTTTTCTAATGGCTAAACAAAACCAGGCCTGCATGTGACCGAAACTCCAGCTACTCCAACGGTTTTTAGCCTCATGTCACGCCGTCACATTTGAAAATGAAGTCATTTTTGTGTGTATTTGAAAGCCACCAGTGTTGTATTTGGGCAATAGATTTTTGTCAAGAAATTTGTATCATTAACATCCAATAAACAACACACTGTGAAGATAATAGTTGATAATTTAGAACCATCATCACACTATGTCGTTTATTAGCTGTTAATGATTTCACAATATGGAAATAGACCTCCACCATTCAGAAAGATCATTACCGTAATGAGCCTTTTATTTAAGCTTATCACAGTTTTATCACCTTTGTATGACATTTAGGCTTCATTATCCACTTGCAGAGCACAATAGTTATAGTGTCTCATTACACGGTGCTCTGGAACACTTGATACTGATTGGTCAATCGGCGCATTCTTCAATTTATATTATATTATATTATATTATATTATATTATATTATATTATATTATATTATATTATATTATATTATATTATATTATATTATATTATATTATATTATATTAAAGAATTTATCTCACAAGGGGATTGTCATTTTTTGGGATCTGTGCGATTAGAAAGACTGAAAACCCATGATATACAGTCATAATCAAGTTCATTATCAATAAATTAACAATTAATTTTGATTGCTTTATGCTCTCTGTAGACAATAATTGACCACAAACACACACGACCATCACATACCATGTTTGTTTAATTTATATTACATTATATTATATTATATTATATTATATTATATTATATTATATTATATTATATTATATTATATTATATTATATTATATAAAACTAAATAGAAAAAAGCTAACATTTTATTTTAGCAACATTACTAATTACTACTAAAATAATTTCTACTACAATAATTAAAACTAAATTTACTAAAAAAAATAAAAAATTAATTAACAACAACAACAAAACTAAACTCTAATTCAAAATATTAACAAATACCACAATAGTATACCAATGATACTAAAATTACACTGTGCTATGAAGGTCAAGTTTTTGCTCAGGTGGCCGAATTGTCTGTTTGATGGAGAACCAAGAAAATAAAGAAATCATTCAGAAACCTGCACTTCTTTCGTTTAACATGACTGTAATATTGTTGCAGTTTTGTTGCTCGGCTAACTGTTTTGTACTTTATAGTGGACAATTTTTTTCTCTTATTGAAAGTTTTAAGACTGCAGGAATATGAATTTGCATGCATCCATGACGTTCAGAGCCACAGACAGCTGTGTTGCAGATAGAAGACATGTGAAACAGGGGTTTGGGTTAAGTGTGTAGGCTGTAATAAAGTGTGGAGGTGAGACCTGTGCACTCCTATTCTAAAACAAGCTCCCCTGCCTGGACATCTTGACATTTCTATTGGCGGGAGGGATAGGGCAGCTGCAGAAGTGGCACTGGGGGCTGCAGATCATGTTTATTATTGCCTGGGAAGTGATTTCTTCTCCCAGCCGCTTCTGGAGAGTAAACCACACATCACTTACTGTCAGCGCTCCAGCTCCCTCCGCTGCACCTCCATCACCCCTCTTCCTCTGTTTATTTATTCAGCCTTCTTTTCCCGCTCCATCCGTGATGTTTGGAACAATCCCGCGGAGTATTTCCCCTCCGTCGCTTTTAATTGAGGCCGTAGGTAAGGGCACGCGCACAAACAGGAGGTGACGCGCAATCTTCCCTGTGAAATGGGCCTGTGTCCATGTGTGAGAAGTGTTTGTGCTCCTTTAATCTCTAGTTTACTGCTTCATCTTTCAGTCTATCTTTTTCTCTGTCTATCCGTTTGTCTGTCTGTCTGTCTGTCTGTCTGTCTGTCTGTCTGTCTGTCTGTCTGTCCGTCCACCTGTCTGTCTGTCTTGCTGTCTGTCTTGCTCTCTGTCCATCTAACCATCTATCCATCTGTCCGTCTGTCTGTCTGTCAGTCTAGCTGTCTGTCTGTCGGTCTGTCTGTCTGTCCGTCTGTCTGTCTGTCAGTCTAGCTGTCTGTCTGTCCGTCTGTCTGTCTGTCTGTCAGTCTAGCTGTCTGTCTGTCTGTCCGTCTGTCTGTCTGTCTGTCTAGCTGTCTGTCTATCTGTCCATCTGTCTGTCTGTCTGTCAGTCTAGCTGTCTGTCCGTCTGTCTGTCTCAGTCTAGCTGTCTGTCAGTCTAGCTGTCTGTCTGTCTGTTCGTCTGTCTGTCTGTCTGTCTGTCAGTCTAGCTGTCTGTCTGTCCGTCCGTCTGTCTGTCTGTCAGTCTAGCTGTCTGTCTGTCTGTCCGTCTGTCTGTCTGTCAGTCTAGCTGTCTGTCTGTCTGTCCGTCTGTCTGTCTGTCAGTCTAGCTGTCTGTCTGTCTGTCCGTCTGTCTGTCAGTCTAGCTGTCTGTCTGTCTGTCCGTCTGTCTGTCAGTCAGTCTAGCTGTCTGTCCGTCTGTCTGTCTCAGTCTAGCTGTCTGTCTGTCAGTCTAGCTGTCTGTCTGTCTGTTCGTCTGTCTGTCTGTCAGTCTAGCTGTCTGTCTGTCCGTCCGTCTGTCTGTTTGTCAGTCTAGCTGTCTGTCTGTCTGTCCGTCTGTCTGTCTGTCAGTCTAGCTGTCTGTCTGTCCGTCTGTCTGTCTGTCAGTCTAGCTGTCTGTCTGTCTGTCCGTCTGTCTGTCAGTCTAGCTGTCTGTCTGTCTGTCCGTCTGTCTGTCAGTCAGTCTAGCTGTCTGTCTGTCCGTCTGTCTGTCTCAGTCTAGCTGTCTGTCTGTCAGTCTAGCTGTCTGTCTGTCTGTCTGTCTGTCCGTCTGTCTGTCTGTCAGTCTAGCTGTCTGTCTGTCCGTCTGTCTGTCTCAGTCTAGCTGTCTGTCTGTCTGTCTGTCTTGCTGTCAGTCTTTCTGTCCATCCGTCTGTCTAGCTGTCTGTCTGTCCGTCTGTCTGTCTCAGTCTAGCTGTCTGTCTGTCTGTCTGTCTTGCTGTCAGTCTTTCTATCCATCGGTCCGTCTGTCTTGCCGTCTATCCATCTGTCCGTCTGTCTTGCCGTCTATCCATCTGTCCGTCTGTCTTGCTGTCTATCCATATGTCTGTCTGTCTTGCTGTCTGTCCATCTAGCTGTCTATACATCTGTCCGTCTGTCTTGCCGTCTATCCATCTGTCCGTCTGTCTTGCTGTCTGTCCATCTAGCTGTCTATACATCTGTCCGTCTGTCTTGCCGTCTATCCATCTGTCCGTCTGTCTTGCTGTCTGTCCATCTAGCTCTCTGTCTGTCCCTCTATCCGTCTGTCTGTCTGTCAGTCTAGCTGTCCATCTTTCTGGCGTCTGTCTGTCTGTCTGTCTTGCCGTCTGTCTGGCCATCTGTCTATTAAATGATGCTGTCTATTAAACCATGGGATATAATCATAAACACAGATGAGTTGCTTTTAGTGCTTTAATCTAAACAAGTTGAATCTGCATATTCTATTAATTGAGGCGACAGTTTATCGTTTCATCTGAGCATCAGTGCACAGAACATGTCAAACTCACTAGCTGAACAAACTTGCTGAACAAATTCTTCCCATACTTTAAGTCATATGTTGTTGTTTTTTTAGTAGTAAGGAATTTCCTTTGCTGAAATGGCACTTCAGTTTTATGCCTTACCATTAGAATAATTAGTAGATAGAAAAGCCCAGCACTTTCATTAAAAACAAGATTACTTCAGTTATTTCTCTTGACATTTGTAGCAAACTTTAATGGTTCAGTGGGTTTATCAAAAGGTTGGTAAAACTTTTCAGAGGGAGTTTTTTTTTTCCTTCTTCC
This sequence comes from Siphateles boraxobius, assembly GCF_051911475.1. Lineage (NCBI taxonomy): Eukaryota > Metazoa > Chordata > Actinopteri > Cypriniformes > Leuciscidae > Siphateles > Siphateles boraxobius. The sequence continues at coordinate 25,485,550 of NW_027509186.1, read as the reverse complement.
AGAAACAGACTGGCTGGAATATTTTTAAATAAGTCCTTATCTAGACTGACTGCAAGCACAATTAATATGTGTTGTAAGAATGCATCCGCTTCTGGCAAAACAAGAAAGTAGGAGAGAATCAGTCTTGCAGCATTGCTTTTAAATCCGATGTTCTAACGTCTCTGGACGAGTCTTTTCCCTCGTGAGTTCCCCGTGCTGCGGCAAGGGCAGGCTAAACCATCGATCGCGCTTTGATGACATTTGGATTACATCCAGGTGCGGCCCTTTAGTGAATGTCACCAGAGGATCGGCTTTTTGCAACTCACTTATTTGAGAAATTGTCCCTGGAGTTTCATTTGTATCAAATTAACAGTGAGTCCAAAGACAATCCATAAAGATGAATGGCATTCTGTTGAAGCCTGGGCGAATGAAGCAGCCTATATTGTTGTTTTGACACTTCAGCAGATTGGCATCCGTAATCAGATGCACAAAGCTGCACTGTCAATTTGCGTTCCAACTGGGAGATATCACGGCGGTTGATGTTTTTCTACCGCAACGATAGGGAAGAAGTCTCTTCCAGCCGAGAGCTCCCTCATCAGCAGGTGTCTTGCCACCCGTGGGTGTGTAGACGTCTGAAGGATAGAGGTTTGTGGTGATGACTGTGAGGAAATCTGTGATTGAATCAGTTCTGGGCTTGTCATGGTTATCTAGATGTGTCGGGGAAACGGGGTCTCTCTCCTTGCAGGTGTCGCTTGTCCTTCATGTCTGTCTGCCAGATAAAGCATGGCTGCTTGCCACAGGACACAATTACACCTCACCACAGTGATGGGACCCCTGTCCCTCCTCTCCTGATGGTTGAAAAGATATTAAGTGCTGCATTCAGAATACTTTTTAATGAATGATAACATGCCTAAATGAGTTGATCATCAACAGTTTCCCCTCTCATAGTCAATTTTTCCTGTGATGCGCAGAGGAATGTTGTTTTCTGTGCTGGTATGGCCCTGAATTTACGCAGATAACAGACATAGTTATGCCGAAATTATGACAGTGGTAATACTCGCCCGAGGCTCTGCTCTTACCGCTCCAGCATATTGTTTGTCATTTAGCTCTTATTTTTGATGCATGGCAAACTTTGAGCAGGAGTTTAATCACATTTCTGGAATATTGTTTTCCTTTTGCGTAGCACATTTATTTTTCTGGCTTCTAATCATCAGCCTTCCATAAAGTGCCCTCAGACACTGTGCTTTCTAGGGAGGGGTTGTTGTGTGTTTATTGGATTAATCCCATGGTCAATTTTCCTTTCTTCACACTGTACTGATTAAACTTTCACTTGGGAAATCAAGAGAAGGCAAAACTGTGACTGGAAAACAAACACTGGATTAAAATGACAAAACAACTTTTTTTTCTTCCTTTCCTTCCTCTCATTTCTTCCTCCTTCATTTTACATTCCTTCTGTCTTTCTTTGTGTCTATTCCTTCCTTTCGTCAACTTTTTCTCCATCTTCCATTCTTCCTCTTTTCCGTTCTTTCTTTTGTTTCTCCTTCCTTGCTTTTTCTTTTCTTCCATTCTACCTTTTTTCCCTCTTCATTTCTTTCTTGATGTTTCTTTTCTTTCAGCTTTCATTCAGTCCTTCCATCTTTTTTATTTTTTATTTTCTTCAGTTATTTTATTTTTTCTTCCTTTTTACCTTCCTTCCTTCCTGCCTTTCTTCCTTCTTCCTGTTTCATTACTTTTCTTCCATTATTTCTCTTTCCTTCCTTCCTTCCTACTGTTTCTTTCTTCCATTCTTTATCTTTCCTTCCATTCTTTATCTTTCCTTCCAGCTTTCATTCCCTTATTTCTTTCCCTCTTCCTCCACTTTTTTCTTCCTCATCCCTTCCTTCTTTTCCTTCACCTTTCTTTGTTTTCTTCTATTCTTTCATTTTCCTTCATACATTCCTTTCTTTAATCTTTGATTCTTCCTTCTTTTTGCTTAGTTTCTTTTTTCTATTATTCCCCATTTCCTTCCTTCCTTCCTTCCTTCCTTCCTTTCACCCTTGCTTCCTTCTTTCTTGCTGTTTCTTTTCTTCAATTCTTTCTTTCCAACTTTCCTTCCCTCCTTCCTTTCCCTCCACTTTTCTTTTCCTCATTACTTCCTTCTTTTTCATTTTTCTCTCTTTTCTTCCATTCTGTTTTCTTCTTCCATTCCTATCTTCCTTTGTTTCTTTTCGTCCATTATTCCCCTTGTCCTTCATTCCATACTTCTTCTTTTCTTGCTTTTTTGTGAAGGAAGGAAATGGAATGTAGTAAGAAAGGAAGGAAAATAGGAAGAAAAAACTAAGCAAAAATAGGGAATAAAGGAAAAAAGGAAGGAAATAGAAAGAATTGAAGAAAATAAAGAAAACAAAAAGAAGGAAGAAAGGAAAGAAAGAAAGAAGGAAATATGTAAGTAGAGGGAAAGAAGAAACAAAGCAAACTTCCTTCCCTCCTAATCCGTTGAACACTCTTATATTTCGGATACTTCCTCAAGTTCAAAGGTTGCAGTCCTGCTCATATTTAAAGACTGGCAGGCTGTCTCCCTGTCATTTCACCTGACGTCTCCCTGATATTTCCCTCCTTCCACTCCACTGCACACACAGATTTCACACCTGCCACCCCTGTAAGGTGGACACAGAATGCTAACACATCTCACTGCCTCGCTTTGAGGCTAGCCATGTGGAGAGGCTGAAAGGTTGATTGACATGCGACAAACCTCATCTGTCATTTAATGGCTTATTATAAAATGTAAAGTGACCTTGCGGCTTTACATTCAGCATGGTTAATATTACCAATATTGAGAACATTAGCAGTTGTCCTCATGGCGTTTTTACTAAATGGGAAACACCATTACCTGTAGGCTATTTTTAAATGATTTTTTATTGTAATATAGCCCCCTATTCACCTTTTTTCTTTTTTTTTATGAGCATTCTCATTAAATGGTACCTTATTACTGATATAATTAACAGAATACTAAATTTAGCTGTATTAAAATAATATTACAGGGTGTTATGTTTTTTATGATTTCGTCTCCATTTGTAGATCTAGCAATCTAGCTATCTATATTCATTTCAAAAGAAATGATATTTGGACAATAAATAATAATAAATCTGATAAATGATGAATAATGATATATTTGAAAAATTTTCCTGATATGTTCTAGCACAAATGGCACCATTTTTGATACTGGCCCAAAACACTTGTTTATTTCTCTATTTTTTACTCAACACTTCTTTATTTGCTCTGTTAGAATACAGAGAGCCATTTTTATTTTTCGTGGCTGTCAGTTTTTTGAAGGCTTTTTGAAGTGCCCTCACATGGCACATGGCTTCACCTTCAGCAGTAGTAAAGTGGTTTCCAGTTTAAATGTGCCACCACACACACACACAAAAAAATGGTCACACTGTACCATATTGATCTTGTATATTCTGTGGTTACGTGAATGGTATGCTGTCATTATTTCTTTCTTTTGCTGCCTTCTTTATTGTCCTTTCATGGTCCATACAGTTTGAGATATTGATGTCTGTTTCTTGTTACTTTAAAGGAATTTAAATTTGATTCAGTGTTGGTTGTTTACTGTGTATGGAGTCTCATACTCATTTTCTTCCCTCCAGCCTGTTGTTGGACCTGAAAAAAATTGCAGTGTTGAGTGGAGTTCTGTTCTCTTTCGTAACAGCAGCACTTAAATTCAGGTGGTCTCACAGCACAGAAGTGCAAATTACACAGCGGCAAGCTTTCAAAAACAAAACTGCAGGAGACTTTTGCGCAGTTTAGTCAAAAGCATTGGTTATCCTATTTAGGAATGTTTATGTGTAATGTAGACAATTGACACATTTATGCAAAAGGTAAGAATGAGAAACAGAATGAGAAGTGAAATCAGTACTGAAAACTGTCACACTTTTTCGCACAATGATTTACACCATTACCGTTGTCCCTCAAAGAATGTAGAATTCATCAGCTTATGTTCCTGAGACCCAGCAAAACAACTGCATATCTGCAATTCAAGTATAGTAGTTGTTATATATAAATTCATACTCTGCTTTACTTAAAGTCACAACATCTTTAAATTTACGTAAAAAGTCAAACATTTTAAATTACAAGATGAAAATGTATTTCTGGGTCTTAGAATTCATATCAGAAACTTTGTTCAGAATCAGTTTCTTGCGTCCACATCCCAAGTCCTCCAGTGCATCTCCTCATCTTGGCCAAAATATGGCTCAACAGCACATTCCCTACCTTTTCACAGCATGGCCACAGCAAACACCAAAGTATAGACGCACTCCAATGGCCTCTGCCTCGGCAAAAGCCTCCATTCTATTTCCTAATGGCAGGGAGAAATTGCTTTCAGTGGCAGAGATGCTATCTCTTGGTTGTGCGGCAGTCAGGAGAGGCTGTGTGCGTGGGGAGAAGGTGAGAAGAGGCAAGATGGCCACTCTCTCCTGCTCTCATCTCATACTCTTTCGTGGAAATTAATGACTCTTGTGCTATCACACTACGGCAAACATGAAGAGAGACGGACATTGTGTGGAAGCCCCATATTGAATTTTTCCTACTCTCACTTGTGGAGTATCCATTCTGAGCACTTACTCGAGTGGTTAAAGGTTATGTTGTGCTGTGCTTGTCTCATTCTGCGGCACCTTTCAGTGTGATTCTCCAGCATTGTAGTTTAGGTTTAAGTATGCATTATGTCGGTTTTTATGACCATAAAAAGACAAACCATTAGTACACCAAACCTGTTGTTGTATTAGCCTGAAGAGATAATTCCATAATCATATTTTAATGTAATTTAATTTTTGAAAATTGTAGGGGCCAGATTTACTAACAGCTTGCGCCAGCGTAAACCCTCATTTGTCATTAAAAAACTACTGTCAGAATTTACTAAAGACATGCAGTGAAAAAATAGTGCTGAAAAGGCGCGGACACAGTTATTTTTGCGGATGACCTTATTGCATATGCAGTTGTAGGAGTTTCCCTTTCAGGTGCAAAATTTATGGGAGGAGTATATTTAAATGAATCAATCAAGGTGATTTACTAAGGTTTACGCTCGTCAATGTACTGGTGTTTGCGCCATTATTTACCGTCCAAAAAAAGTCTTAAACCAGACGCTACTTGATAGATTGCGTTGGTCATTATGGAAAGGATCTGGTGTCTGTGTTGTTTAATTTGCGTGTCATCAGTAGATCACTCTCAGAACTTTCCACTCCCATCAACGCTTTTTTGGAATTGCGCTCTCACACTAATTTGCCCTGTTTAGTAAATCTTCCCCTAAATCTTTCAAATAAATGCCACTTGGATTGATTTTTTTTGTTTTGTTATATAACGTAAAGGCGTTCAAACATTTTTAGTGTTCAAATAACTATTGGGGGCAATCAAGGCAATTGATTCAAGGCAATCAAGCTCCACCATTTATTTTATCAAAACAGAGCGGATGCTTTAGACAATTCATCAACTGCCTGGATGGAACAGGGTGGGGATCTTCCTTGTGGCTGCTCGATCTTCCGTGAAGCTGCCAGCCACTACTGCATCTCCATTCTCCTGCCTCCATATTTCTTCATTTAATAGGATTGCGGCCTGTCAGAATCCAATTTGTAGCCCTGGCAACATCTCCCCCAGAGCCCGAGTCCTGAGGTAGCCAGTTTTCTACATTTGCAGAGGCCACTGTATATATATGTAGTTGTTTGTGGACATAGCCCAGTGGCCTTGCCACATCCTGCCAACTCTGTCCATTTACTGAGGCATGTAAAGCTGGTGATGGGACTATGTCATTATAGGATGTCCCTCTGCTGAGCAGTGATAAGGGGAGCTGGTATTGAAGCTGACAGAATAGAATGGTGGTAGACAGGCTATGCTGGTATTTATGCATGGCCTACTGTTTTTTCTCTGGCTCAGTCACAGACAGTAGTTCATCACTGACCTTCTACATAGTGTCATTTGTTGTGGCATGACTGATGCTCCTCACTAGATTGGACATGACTTTGGTACTCGGAATGCAATTTTGTGAGAATTTTATATTTCACATTTGAATAGGGATGCGTAGATTTAAAAATTCCATACTGATAATTATCAATCATGATAATTATTTTTATTATGTTATGGTTGGTATTACAATTATACCTGTTGTAAGCTGTACAATGGAACATTATAATGTAGACTATTGTTCACAAGTTTGGGGTTTTTATATTAATATTAATAATTTTATTTAGCAAGGACATTAAAAGTAACAGTAAAAAATGTATAACGTTACAAAATGTTTAAATTTCAAGTTGTTCTTTTGAACTTTCTATTCATCAAATAATGCTGAATAATATATCACAGTTTCCATAAAAAGCACATCTGTTTCAACACTGATAATTATAAGAAATGTTTCTTGAGTGACAAATCATATCATAATGATTTATGAAGGGTCATGTGACACTGAATCCTGGAGTAATGATGCTGAAAATTCAGCTTTGCCATCACAGGAATAAATTACATTTTAGTATATATTAATAAAGAAAACAGTTATTTAAAATTGCAATAATTTTTAACTATATTTCTGTTTTTAACTGTATTGTTCATGTAATGAGACTGTAGAGATGGCAGGTGAGAAACGGATCTATTTGCAAGGGGTTTTATTGAACAAACAAGGATAAACAAAAACCAATAACGAAGGGATATTGAGAGCACAGTAAACAGGAACCATCTACATGAAACAGCTAACTTCAACTGACAAGGAACAAGGGAAACACAAGGGCTATATATACGCCATTTGTAGGAGCGTTCCAAATGAAAGTGAACAACTTAATCGCTTCACGAAGGCCCTTACACAAGTCTGTTAGTGAGGGGAACATGCAATGGTCATTCATTTAATCATTTATGGTCATGTTCTGCTCATGTTCTGCCCTAGGGCATAGGGATGCTCACGTCACATCCGATTGGAATTTGCCCATACACAACGGCTTAACAAGGTAACGGGATACACTTGGGGAAGAAAAACTAGTCACATGGGACAGAAAACTGGAAAAACAAAAGTCCATAGACAAACATGGAGAACATATGACAGTTTGTGTTTTGCAATATTTTTAATGCATGAACAACGGCAGCAAGTCTCATTTTGTGCGGTGTAAAAAATGCTTTGGAAGTACTTCTCTGTAGTTTAAGTACAGACCAACTATTTAAATGTTTGCTTTAAATCAATGTTAAGCATTGATAGCATTAAATGCTATGTTCAAAACTCTAAAGTGCATGAATATTCAAAATACAGTTATCTGGCGGTTTGAGAAACAGTTTTCTGCTAGTTGATATGCAATCCTAAAAGTCTCTCATATTACAGTCCAGTAATGTAAGTACATTAACATTATCACTCCTATATAACACAAGCTGCCATCTATAATCCGCTGAACCGATGAGGAGATTTACAGCCCTGAGAATTCTTCAGAGCTTTAGTGCCTTGTGAATAAACCTCCTTTGTTAGTATGCATATGAGAAAGCTTATTCCAAATCCCATATTGAAATTCTGGTGCGTTCGAGTAAAGTTTTTGAAAAGTTGTCAAGGGATCTGAGATGATGCTCAAAAAATTTACTTTTGTTTTCAGACTGATTTTTGTTCGCCCAGAGATACGCTCATCGCTCTCTTATTTCTGCTCCATTATTGAAGCTAGTCATCTATCTAGCAGCCAGAAAAAGTGCAGTTAATGATTCGCCCACTCTTGAATATAGCATAAATGTTTCACAGCCATTAAAAGCACATTAGTTTTAAAGGTTATCATGTATAATTTCCCCCATTTTCCACAGAATTATCTTCAGGATTGTACAAAATTATTTTCCTCTCTATAAACTTCTCACAAAAGTTAGATCTTAAATGTGCTAGCATTAATTGTTGTGATTGACTAGCTGTTTAGTTCTCACATTAACCACATACCGTATATTCAAACATAATGTTAATTCCCACACAGTTGACCAAAATGCTGTTTCAACAATCGCAGTTGTATTTTTAGCAAGTATGCTAAGCTAATACCACAGTAAACAAAATCACAATCTAGAAATGTTAGTGTGCTGGTCTACTTTACCAGACTTTTTAACTAGAGTAGCTTAACAAGCAAGATTTCCTTAATAGACCAGCCTGTAAAATATGTTTTTTTTCAGCATGGATGCTATGTTTGCTGTGACAACGATGCGATTTTGATGCTACTAACGTCTTTTCACAGCACATTACCTTAAACATTATTTACCACGGGACTGCTCTTTCAGGAGACATGAAAGCGACGAAGCAAAACACAGCAGTTTAACATGACTACTTTTAAAACAAACCATTACAATAACTTTGAATAACCACCGGGTAATTTCCCTTTCAAATTGACAGCGTGCATATTTCAGTCTCTTAGCATTGTGCCGTTGTGTGTTTAGGATGCCGTCATTGCGTGGTTGAAGAGCGAGAGCATTTGTGCAGTGTGATATGTGATGTGTGTAGTAATTTTGACAGGCAGCGGCATTGTGCTGCCTTTACCTCCAGCATCCCACTCCTTCACTGACACTTTCCATCTGCCGTCTGCTTGGCTATGTTTCAGCAGCGCTAGCAGCGTGTGCTAACGTGTTTATCAGCATTAAAGTGACTGGGCATACGCTGTCATAAGTAATGAGCTTTCAAGAGGGGGGAAGACTCATTTTTATTTGGGCCCTGCTGATAGAATCCTTGTCTGTATCAGAGAGATTAGGTGAGAGAGCCGATGTCAGAAAGAAAACAAGGCATACCACTTACATGCTGTAGCTGTGACTATGCATAATGCATTGATTTTTTTTGTTTGCATATCATTCCACTTAAAGGCATACTATGTCATTTTTTGTTTGTGTTGCGTTGGTCGTTTTAACTTTAACATACTTACACCTAGTGGTGTGGATGTAGCATAATACAAAAGCAATGTTTTACTTAGTTCTGCATAGACTAATAGAAATGTGCAATTACCAATCAGCCATGATTAATTTGTTAAAGTGTCCAATAATAGGACTAGTAGTTACTGAAATAAATAGAGCAGTATTTGCTGGTCATGTGATCTAAATATGGCGGCATCCATGAGAAAACCCGTTCTTATATTGCCAGCCGAGTCTCATCTCATGTTATGTAAGTGTACTACATTTTAAACATATTTTTCAAAAAGTACTATTAATTAGAGCTGCACGATTATCACAAAAATCATAATTGCCGATTATTCCCTTGAAATTGTAATTGCGATTATTAATTACGATTATCACAAATTACATTGAATATATATAGGCGTATTACAAAAATTGTTAACGCACACATACACACACACACACACACACACACACACACACACACACACACACACACACACACACACACACACACACACACACACACACACACACACACACACACACACAACACACACACAAACACACACACACACAGTACTGTCCCCCTTTACTTAACATACACATACATTGTAAGAATGACTAATAGTAAAGACTACTAATAGATAAACATTAGGACTATGCTAAAGCAATTAAATAGCAGTCCCAAACTAGTTTTTGTTAATACGATGTTGATATGAGCCACCACAGTTATTTAAAAATATAAAAAATAACAGAAAGTGAAATTAAAGTGGCATTTTGGGGTTATGGAAACGACAGTTACCATGGTGAATACACAATACTAAGAACTGTTAATGAAACAGCTCCTGGTGAATGAAAATCATACCTGCATGCAAATCCTTCTCAGCTAACACGTGATTTATTGGTATTTAACTTTAATTTCGTGACTTACTAATTTATATTGTAACAACGTTGCATGCTCGTAGTTTCTTTTGCACTTTTTGCAGTGAAGCGATACACAGCGCGCGCCGCCGCATTTGCGCGTGCAATTGAAGAGTGCGCATTACGAGCACAGTATAACGGGACTGGACAGTAAAGTCCGTTTTTCTGAGGTGAAAGTCTTTTTATTTCAGCGTACACTTACGTCACTGCCTGGTATGTCATATTGTGCTGGGTTTTCTGAAGTAGCCGTAATTCGCCTCTCATAACATAATTATGCTCTAAACACACACACGGAGAGTGGATTTTCTTTTGTAATCGCGGCTTTGAACGATCACGTAATCGTGGCATCCGTAATCGTAATCGCGATTAGAAATTCGATTAATTGTGCAGGCCTACTATTAATAATACAGTGTGAACCATTAAGGAGACTGTTTTTGTTTTATAATACAAATGCAATAGTCAATATAGAACAGTGACCAGAATTGACATTTTTAGCAGTTTCTTTCTGAGTTTTACAAAATGTAATGGTTTTCAAAAACGATAACATGTTTTTAGCACGTTAACGATTGAGGAGACAACATGCTGCTTTTTATGACACAAAAATACAACTGGCTTCCTCAAAATGTGCATAACGAAGTTGAGTTGCTGTCTTTTCTTTAGATTCATATTCAGAAATGCAGCTGAAAACAATGTAATTTGTAGTTTCCACCATTGTCATGTTTTTTGGTTAATTCTGGTACTGAATATAATTAAATTTGGCTGTGCTCTGAAACAATCAGAAGACGCAAGCTAATTTTTCTAAATGGGCTTTTAAGGCCAAATCTCTGTATTCTCCCAAGTCCTCTAACAAATATCTCTGTTGTGTAGTTGTGGGTTCAGGAGGGGAAATGAGCTTCTGAGAGGAAGCCAGGGAGAAGGTAATGAAGTGTAAAGAGAGCGATTAATAAAAAATCAGTGCAGGAGCCCATGCCACTGTTAATCCTGATTAAAACATAAATGCTGTTTTGGCAGCCCTCTCTGAATAAACTCATTAACTTTTACAGAGGCGATGAATGAAGCATAAGCGTGAGATACTCATATGAGGTGGATGGCTGATCTCTGTGGCCTGGCCGCTGGACTGTGACCGAAACGGAGGAGAGAAGTGGACGATCTGCTCATGATCTCAGAGTTTTATGCATATGCAACTGTGCTATTGTGCTGCATTTGTGAATGTGGCTGTAGTCATTTTGAAGCCAGAGCTGTTTTATTATAACTTCATTATAGATAAGTTTGAACAAACTGTTTAGCCACGGCTTTAGGCTTCAAAAGGATGAGATTCTTTTGCAGTATTTTAACATTTCGTTACCTTTCGGCACCCTGCTTGAGACGATGATTTTTAGTAGGACATCTTCATTAAGAGCAGCAGTAAAAGCTATTCCGTGGGGATGGATATTTGGCAGGCTTTGAAGGGTAGCGGTGGCGATGACTTGCATCATGCTAATGTGCGTTTAGGAGGTGGTTTCCTGGCATTAACAAAAGGTCATGTGAAATGAGCACATTGGAACCATTAGGATGCAGTTATTTGTCAGTCCCTGAAGAGCCGTGCTAGTGAGCTGGAATGAGAAGCGTGCGTACGGAGTGTAAAATGCTGTTTTAGCAGCTGTTAATGAAGGGAAATGAGTGTGCTGACTGAGGCAACATGGCGTCAGGTGGCACAGACTAGCCACCTGGCAAAATCCAAAGACCTTTGCAAACCAAAGGAGGCAGAATAGACGTTCTCATTAGTCATCATGTGATAGTGTTGTGTTCTGTGGCTTTTTGCTTAATTGCACTCTAAAATACAAGAGAGAGGAAATAAATGCAGCCGTATGTGTTTTCATCCATGAACAGTTTTAGTATATTCAGGGGGCAGTTGGCGAAGAATCTACCATTTATTACCTATCTGCATTTGTTTAAGTACCCGATTCACCGAAGCAGGAGTTGTTGACCTTTACAGGCCCAGGGACTCACCTATTCTGTCTCCCAATATAAAAAAGGTAGATTTGTCCAATTCACACAAAAATGAATGACTCTTTTATACTTGTTCTTTTTGGGAAAATAAAAACATAAAGCAACAACCAGTGTCGTCACATTTACAAATGTCTAAATGTGACGACATTTACACATTTGTAAATGACTCTTTAAATCCGGTTCTTTTTTAAATTATTTATAAAAATATACATGAAATGTTATTCACAAACAGATGAGCTATAAATGGGAGATTTTTAGTAAACCAAAACAAATGCAGATTAATTTGATTCATAAAAAATGACTCTTTTAAATTGGTGTTTTTAGTGAATCAAAGGCATGCAGTCAGACTAGTCTAGTCTGGTTGACAAACAAATGACTCTTTTAATTTTTTTTTTTTTTTTAGTGAATCAAAAAATGAAGTGAAATCAGTGTAGCCTGATTCACAAACAAATGACTACATGGGTTTTTAGTCAATAAAAAACATACTCCACAACCAATGTAGACCTATTCATGTACAAATGACTCCTATGGACTGGTTCTTCAAATTAATCATTCACAAAGTGTTAATGATATTATAATATTTTTTAACAATTTGGCATTGATATAGCAACAGTTTGAAGGAGAAGCAAAGTTTACTTCAGCTGGTTCAAATGAGTTTTTGGTTGTGTTTCGATTTTTATATCTGCATCTGTGTTGCATAGTTTGGGGCATGTTGTTGGGCTTTTCAATTATTATTAATCTGTATTATTTTTTTATTTGTATGAACACTATATGGGAGGTTCCCTTTGTAAGCATTTACAGCTGAGGGAAAAAGTTACATTTGTAAGCAAAGTGGACAGCTTTGAGAGCTTGTGAACTGGAATCAAATTGAATCGAAAAAATCTGTATTGATACTCAGCCCTATTAGTGATGATGCATGTGGTGCAACAGTTTAGTGAAATTACCCCAAAGATACAAAGTCCAAAGAAAGTGCAGAAGAATTATGAGAGCTGATAGTGCTGCATTCAGCAATCTTAACCCTGGATTGGAGAGAAATTGGATCTTGTTTTTCTGTTTTGCCTTCTCAGAGTAATGAGATAATGACGGCTGGAAATTAGAGTCTAATGTCATTCAACGTCTCCTCCTGTGTATTGCCTGAAGAGGCTGATTAGCCTGTTTTCCATCGCAAAGTGTTTCAGCTCTCCACTGATATGCTGCTAGTGTTTTGTTGAAACCTACTGTGCACAAATATACAGAAAGTTGGTATTGTTAAGGCAGTTGTAATCTTTGACACTAGCCGCCATTCAAAAACGTTGTCTAAACTGTAAAATATGTAGATGTATTGCACAAGAAGTTAAAGTATTATGTAGATCATTTTCAAATTACATCATGGATCATGCCTGCAAAACTTCTGGGGGAGTTTACTGACTTTTTTAAGGGTTGCATTTTTTTACAAGTGGTGAAAAAACTGGTATAACAAAGCCAGCTTCACAGCATGTGTAACAAACTGTACACCCAGAGACTCAGAGGTTGGTCTTTTTTCATAGCTCATTTATATTTCATATAAGTATCAATATAATCTCAGATGTTTATCATAAACGTACTTGAACAAAAATACATTGTGTGTGTGTGTGTGTATTTGAAAGAAGTCTCTTAAACTCACCAACGCTGCATTTGTTTGATTAAAAATAGAAATAATAACCAGTAATATTTTGAAATATTATTACAATTTAATGTAATGGTTTTCTATTTTTAATAGATTTTAAAAATGAAGGCCTACATTTATTCCTGTGATGATAAAGCTGAATTTTTAGCATCATTACTCCAGTGTTCAGTGTCACATGATCCATCAGAAATCATTCTAATATGCTGATTTGCTGCTTAAGAAACATTTATTTGAAATAGAAATATTTTATAACTTTATAAATATCATTACTGTCACTTTTGATCAATTTAATGCATCCATGCTGAATAAAAATTAATTTGTTGAAGAAAAAACACACTGACCCCAAACTTTTGAATGGTAGTATAATCTATGCAATTTAATTACATTTGACATTTATTAGAAAAGGACCTCTTTTAATTAGTCTGAAAATCAAAATTTAGTTTTTAGGATTTGGTTATTAGCATAATAATACAAAGTATTATTTAATTCTATTTCAAAGATTTAGCCCATAAATCATCCATTTTAAGATAGTATACAGAGTAAGTAACATTCATAGCATAGACTGTGAAGCATGTAATAACCATGACAGTTTCTGTGGTAAAACTTTACAGCATCAGATGTCTCGGTTTAATGAAGCGCAGTTTTCCTCGGCACACAGATGACACGGATTAGGCTCTGAGAGCAGCGCCTGCCGATTGGCACTGTATATGAAGCACAGGGGAACATCTCTCAGTCTTGCTGGCACAGGCAGGGAAAGATGAAATGAAATGAAAGCATGTCTGGATTAAAGCTTGTTAAGGGGAAGAAGAGCCTTAATTGCTCTGGCTTTGTACAGCCTCACAAAGAGCCAGCACTGCTAATCTGTTGCTCAAGGGTGAATGTTTTCTGCATCCAAACAAAAGGCAGTTTTTTAGCAGAAACACAAAAGACCTGTATTCCAGGAAGGGTCTCAATAAATGGAAACGAAAGTCTCCGGTGTGCAAAGGGAGATCAGGAGCTGAGTGAATGGAGTGAAGAAAGTGATCTGTTTGGGGGCTGCTAATTGGATAAAAAAGGGGGCCATTTATCACTGCTGTTTTTGTTTATTGTTTTAATGCTCATCATTTGACTGGTCAGGAAGTGTAAATAGGGCATCTTCTTTGTTAAGGAGCATGTTTAGCATCAAACACAAAGCAAGCATTTCTTTTGTTGTGAAGATTTATGAAAATTCAGACTCTGGAGAGAGATAGTACATTATATGCATGAAACATAAATTAGATGCATATTAAACACGAGAACATGGATGATCAGTCTAGTATATTATTGCATGGACTCATGCAAACCCTTCTTAGGCCCTCATGAATGCATCTAAAGTGCTTAATTCTTATATTATACCACAGCAGAGCAAATCCAGTTTTCCGTCTTTTTCCCAGTCTGACCCGACCGCGGTATGTCACTGACTTTGGCTGGAATCTCTTTTCCCCTTGAGCTTTCTCTGTCAAAGCTGTTTGTTTTGTAAGCTAAAATGCTCACTGACTGAAGCTTGTGCACGAACACGCTGCAGTCAGGACACTTCTGGTTTGGGGTTTTATCAGGTCAGTGAGCTCAGGCAGACTCTTTGACTCAGTGACAGATTGTTTATTCCTATTTAGGCAGCATATCAAATTTTCACCATGATCTGTTCAAGGCTGCCGTGTTCAGAAATGTGACATATTGAGGTCTTGTACCTCAAAATGATGTCTGATGCTGATATTTTATATCCTGTTTCTCTGTTGCCTCAGTATTAGGATACTAGATATGCACACTCTGGGTTGGCATTCGTGAGAAGTGTTTCTTGTTACTTAATGAAGTTAACATGACTGTGAAGTGTTTGTCTCTATATAGATTAGAATTGGTATCTTTCTAATGGTATCTTTCACATATTTAGCTCCTTATTATTGATCAAAGTAATATCAGAATTTAAAGAAGATGGTGATGAATTAATTGCAAGAATCATTTTTTTTTAGTAAAACACTATATTTTTTTATTAGTCTTAAGTTTACAGTGTTATAAATACTTTTATTCAGCAAGCAAGCTTTAAATTTATCAAAAGGACCAGTAAAGACTTTTTCCAAGAAGTTTCCAAAATGTACCAAAAAAAATATACAGTTTTCAACATTGAAAATAATAAGAAATGTTTCTTGAGCACCAAATCAGCATATTAGAATGATTTCTGACTGGAGTAATGATGCTGAAAATTCAGCTTTGCATCACATAAATAGATTACCTTTATATTTTATATATATATAATATTAATATTTCATAATATTTCTGTATTTTTGATCAAATGAATGCAGCCTTGGTGAGGTATACTTGTTATATATACAGTCTAAGGTTAACAAAATCCCTATATATAACAAGAGGGGAAACCATAGTAAACTCATTCAACCCCTCAAATTCAATTTGCCATCTGAAAAGAGTCCTGAACAGCATGCTCCATTAGTCTTTGTAGTCATTCTCTACTTTCATTTGGGAATGCCACTAATAACGCTACAGCAAGATGCCACAACAAGGTGGAACAGCATGTTTTGTGTGCTGAAAAGCCTCTTAGAGCAAACATGAGCACACACGGTTTACTCAGCAGATTATGATCAGCCCGTGACATTCAGTGCCCTCCCGTGGGGTTTAATTGAGAACATAATTTCACTTCTCTCCCCATTTGAAGAAATAACAAGGGAGATGAGTGCATCTGTAGCATTTGCAGACGACACATTCCCATTAGTCATTGCACTGAAGTTTCTACTGAAGAAGTTGAAACTGACAATGGAGCTGGTCTGAAAAGACTCTATAAGCGAAGTGATGACCAAGCATTACATCCGATTCTGTTTAATTGTATCTCAGACATGCTTGTGCCAAGATTATTACTTTGTTACGGACAAAAATCAAGAGTGCTCACATGATGCTGCACTACAAGGACAGACCCCTGGAATAAACACAGCCAGGCTTTGTTCATGGACATGCAGCAGGTTTAGATACCATGCATATATGTCAGAAACTCTCAACAACAGGAATCTCTTTTGAACAACAGTGATATAAACGGACATTTTCTTGCTTTGTAGAATTTGCATGCACCAAGCATGGACAGTGCACAGTTATTTTTTAATCTTAAAAGTCCAAATAGGTGAATAAGTAATAGTCAATATCAACTGACAGTATTTTGTTAATTTTATAAGCGGTGTGTTCCTACTTAACACTGTTTGTCACTTTATACGTTGGGTCTCACTTTCTGCTCTGGTTTGTTGATTGTCTTTACAAATGGTAAAGGGAAGGAGATCAATACATTGGCTGGGTAGTGCTCTATCTCTGTTTCTCCACTGGGATGGAGTAGGTGATGCCTGCCTGAGTGCATCACTGGCTCCTCTTGGCTGCTGGTCGATAAGCAGCCACTGATAGCAGGTGTCCTTGCATTGATCCGCCCTGCTTGTTCTTTGTCTCTGGTCATTATGGAGATGTGAGAGTGACCTTTCCACTGCGGTGTGCAGAATGGAAGAAAGGACACGTATTGAGGACTAGGCCCCTGTGCTGCTGTGTGTAGCAGGGGGCACAGCCTTTAACTTTAGATCTAGCACACAGGTGAAGCCTCAGACATCTCCAGAGGTGACAAGGGGAAGTGACAGTAAAGAGTTCAGTGACTCTAAATCATGAATGAAGACATAGAACGTTAGAAGTTAGAAGACAGAACTGTGATATGTGTAAGTATAGATTTATAGCTATTGCTCTGCAGAGATTTATAAGAGATTTTTACTAGGCTATAGCTTTACTTTTGCAACTTTGTAAGGATATCAATTTAACAGATCAATTCTGTACAATTTAAAACTTTATTATAAGTAGAACTTTTTACATTTTGTGTGTGTGTGTGTGTGTGTGTGTGTGTGTGTGTGTGTGTGTGTGTGTGTGTGTGTGTGTGTGTGTGTGTGTGTGTGTGTGTGTGTGTGTGTGTGGGTGGGTGGGTGGGTGTGTGTGTGTGTGTGGGTGGGTTGGATGGGTGGGCGTGTAGACACACTGTCACAGTTTCACACAGTTTGGACTGTTTTGCTGTGTGCACTATTTCCCGCCACTAATTTGTTGTCATGGTTTCTGGTTTGAGTCTTCATCACTCTCAGCTGTGTCGTTAATCACCTCGTTTGCATCTGTATTTATGTTTCTTTGTTTCTGTTCATTGTTGTCAGGTCTCATCAATATTTGGATGTGCTAATCTTTATGTGGACTTAGACTGCCTTATCTTCGTGTTCGTGTGTTCTAGCAACACAATATGTGACGCACACATATGTTTAAATGTATACTCACATGGTAAGCTATATCACAATGTTATATATTTTACCAACATTTATTTAAATTATAGTTTTATAATTATATTTTAATTTGTTTTAATTATTTGCTAATTTTTTCTGATATATATATATATATATATATATATATATATAGATAGATATTATTAAATTTGTATTTATTTGATTCAGTCATTTCTTTTATTATTTTTATTATTTGATGAATTAGGCAGTAATGTTGTAAAAATTTTAATCAGTTGACAGCCCATCACTTAAAGTTCAAATAGTGAGGATAAATTATCTTTATGATATTGATAACAATTGAATAGTATTGTTAAAAAAATGTTGTTCTTGTAATACTTTTCATCACATAGTAAAGATAGAGCTTCAAGATTTGAGCTAACACTCAAAGTTACTGGAGAGCCACAGCAATCACTATTACTCTAAACACTTAACAAAACCAATGCTGCTTTTTCTAGTTCACAACAGGTTTTTCTTAAGTTAGCGATGAGAGCAGCTTAAAATAACTGCTTGTTTCATCACAATTGTGAAGTAATCTGATGTAAATGACTGGAGCAATCACAATCCATGACTGAAGTAAACACAACACACTCAATTGAGTCTAGGAAACTGTTTTTCGCCTTTCTTCCCGTATCATCCCGCAGAAATCAGGTGCCCGGTAGACTGCAGCGAAGATGTTTTAGACCTTTTAATGCTCTGATTACTTTATCATCATATTTTATTTGCGTTCAGAGACTGGGTGACTTATTTGTGTTTCACAGGTACTGCAAATTACCTTTGTTATCTCTGATGAATTGTGAAAGATGTCAAACCAAACTCACTATTCTTTCCCTTGTAACTTGGATTGCTCTCTGTTGTGACAGAATAGGGCTGAAAGCGAACACTTTCTCTCCCAGCTTGAAGTTTCAAAGGGCCTTTGAATTATGTGTGACGGGGTTGAAGATAATGAAGGGTGTTGGAATGTGTCAGAGCAAAGCCGCAGAATTTGTCAGGCTTCTACCACACTGAAAAACGTTTCACATCGTCATTGTTTACTTTAGTAGATTCAAATAGTAGCAGATTGTGTCTATGTGTGTGTGTGTGTGTGTGTGTGTGTCTTTGGATGCATCCTTTGCTAGCATTATTCGAGAATGCCAATATGTTTTCCACTATGTTCTGTTTCCATGGTGTTTTTTTTTTTTTAGATCTTGTGCAAATTATGTTTACTTAAAGAAACTAGAATGAATCATGAGCTTTTATGGCATTTAGTAACTTTACAGTAACCTTATAACAGATTCAATCACCTGGAAAATGACATTCAGTCATTATTCACTCACCCATCATTTACATTTCAAACCCATTCAACACCCAGTTCAACACCCAGATAAACCATACATTTATTGATTTACTAATTCAAACATTATTTAATGAGTTGTATTAAAGATTCAAGGTATATCAAATACATTTAAGGGTTAAAAAAATTGAGTTTGAGTCTCTCTCTCTCTCTCTCCCTACCTCTCTCTCTCCCCCCTCTCTCCCTCTCCCTCTACATATAATTGGAGTCTGTGAGCAGCTCTCTGCCATCCAAATAGATTAATTATGAAGCCTTGTGTGTGTGGAGTGTAAGTGTTGAACTGTGAGTGGGGAAGACACGAATCAAAGAAAATCAATTTAGGGGGTGATGCAGCCACCTCATCTCACTTCTCCCCTTAATTTCCCTCATGCTCTCTGAAAGGGCTCATCATAACTGAAGTGACATTCTTTCAAGTTCCATCTGGGGATAAGTAGAGTTGTGTGTGAGCATGTATGCCTGTAAGCAGATGTGTGCAGTTGTTATATTTAGATCTGAGACGGTTACACTTACTTCATAATAGAACATTCTAGGTTCAAAATGAATGCGGAATATTTTTGGAGGATTTAAAAGCAAAATTCCAAATCATATAATTTCTTATAAAAAGCACTTACATTCATTATTCTCTTATAACTTGTGTATTATTTGAGCTCTTCAAAAGTTTGGGGTCAGTAAGATTTAATATTTTAAATTTATATATGTATTCAGCATTAAAATATCAAAAGTGACAGTAAAGACTTTAACATATGGTCTGTTTTGGTTTCGTTTGAGTGTTTTCTGTTTTACTTTGATTACTCCTTGTCAGTATTTAAGCCCTCAGTTCTTTCAGTTCCCTTGTCCGATATCATCAGTTTTATATGTTATTGTTTCCTCCTGCGGTCTCCTGAGTTTTCTGTTTGGATTTAATAAAAACTTTTTTTTTGTTATCTACTCCTTTCATCGTGCGCTTTAATACAACAGCCATTCGTGACAATTGCATAAAAAAAAATATATATATATATATTTAAAATTAATTTTGTTCTTTGTTCTACTTTCTATTAATCAAAGACCCCTGAAAAAAGTATCAGTTTCCACAAAAACATTAAGCAATACAATTTTTTTTCAATATTGATTGAAGATTAATGTAACTGAAGACTTGATTAATGACTGCTCACTGCTGAAAATGTGTTTGCCTTCATTGGAATAAATTACACTTTTAGAACAATTATTTTAAATTTGAATAATATTTCATAATATTATTGTTTTTACTGTGTTGTACTCTTTTTACTGTATTTGATCCAATAAATGCAATAAAAGAGACTTTTTTCATAAACTTTAAAGAAATCTTACCAATCCCAAATTTTTGAACAGCAGTGTAACTTTACACAGAAAAGGTTTGTAAGTGATTTTTTTCACACTAAATTGTTAACTGTGCACACTATTGAAAAAGCATTTTCATGTTTAAAATGACCCAGCTTACTTTCATTGTAAGTGCCTCATTAATCAAATTGCAATAACTTGCTTTAGCTCTAAAACAACTTTCCATTTCTGTCACTTAGCCCACACAGTCCTACACTGTTAAACAATACCCTAATAGCTTAATTCACACATTGTTCTAGCAAACTTGCATTCAATCTGGCTCCATTCTGATATGAAACACACTTTTCACTCATTTGCACTTTATATTCTCATTTAATATCCTGTTTCACTTGTAAATATGCCATATTGTGGAAGTAAAAGGGGTTGTGACCACCACTCGCATTGATTTTAGGCATACTTAAAGTTTGTAGAATGCATTTTGTTACCACCATCCTGGTGTTCTCAAAGACCTGCATGGAATAATTGGATAAATGGTCGGATTGTTTTATTCTGACCTAGTAAAAATAGGGTTAAAAAAATCACCTGTAGAGAATTTTTTTTTTTTTTGAAGAAAAAATGCCTTTCTGCAAACCGTTCCTCCAGTGAATGAAAATGCTCGGAAATGTAATCAGCTCCGTTTATTTAGAATTCTGCAGTCTGTTCAAGATAAGCCCCATTTTTAGTTACAGTCTTTGAAAAGCTCAATGATAAACATCAAAGTTCCTCTTGAGGCGGTTCTCCATCACTCAGTCGGCCTTTGTGTCTCTCCGAGTTGGACTGGCTTTGGCTGAAAGAAGGAGGTGGAGAGAGATAGAGATGGAGGACAATAAAAGAAAAGGACGGCATGACTGTTAATGGGAAGGAGATGGAGAAACCTTGACTTGGAAGGTAGATGAATAGAGAGGTGTGATGAGTCATTTAAGCTCCTTAAACACTAAACTATGTATATTTCCAGTACCGTGAACTAAGCAGTTCAACTTAAATGAGTGATGTCAGATGTAGTTATTTCCTCTGACAGAAGTGCAGTTTGATTTGTTTTCCCTCTTGTTTTCTTTTTCATAATTTAGACTTGGCAGTGTGCTTCTTCCTGCAGGGTTTCTTTCCCCACAGTGGAGGCTGAAGACGTATAGCTGTGAGGGAGGTGCTGTGTTAGTTTCCCTGGTGCATTATTGATGCTAGCTGTACACAATAGGGAGGGGAGTGCTTTGCCTCACAGTCTTTCTCTCTTTTTTTTGTAGTTTTCACTATAGCTTGTGGCTTGTGTTGTGTGTTTTCTCTCTGTATCTGTGTCTCCGTCTCCTTTTTCTCACCATCTGTCTCGCTCTCTTAAAACACGATACCGGTCTCCTTGCTGAGCTGTTATCAAAACTCACTTAAAGCGACAGAAAAACATCCTTCCAGGGAGGCAATAATTTAATCAATGCAAACAGTGGTAAGGAAAAACAAGAGTTAAGGTTTTGCTGAGTGGCATGTGGAAGGACATCACAGAAGAGTGCCCGCCTGCTGCCCGTCAATGTTTAGTATCAAAGTCAAACTCTCCGTCCTCCAACCACACAGCTGGTATGTGAGCTCTGGGAGATGAAGCAGTATCCATCTGTGTCTAGGCTGGTTTTGGATGGTGACGGGCGTCATGCACTTAGTATTTTTGAGGGGGCACCAGTTAGGGGGATGGTGTGCCTGTCCAGTGATCGCCTCGCATGCTTGTCACATGACACACCGCAGCCACAAAAAGACATGAAAGTAATGGGTCGGTGAACTGTGAAACAAATTGTTATTATAGTTTATAATAAAAATAATAACTTTAGAATTACATGCACAGTGTGTATCTGATATCAATAAAACACGTCGTCAAATTATATGTGAAATGACTAATATTGCTGCTTCCATATCAATGTGTATTTTACAAACTATAAACATTTTTTTTATATGTGTATTTAAATAACATAAAATAAACATTATATGGTTGAAAACACTGAGCAGTTGTGATACATGACAAGTGAGAACTTTAGACCTGCAATAAACCTTTAAGACTATCGTCTATCTTTCATATCTATGTATTTAGGCCTTTTGGAATAAATATTTAAAGTGGTGCCGATTTGATTCACAAAGTTACACAAACTATTTATTTATTTATTTGTTTGTTTGGTGGTTTATTCAGATGACATGCAATTATATTGTATTATATCAATAAAATATATATTGTATTTTGAGCCTACTGAAATGAATAATAAATTATATGGTGCCAATATGATTCACAAATATAGTTTTTATATTATTTATTTATATATAGTTGTATTTATTTAGGCTATTTATGTGTGGCAAACTTCTATTTCTACTGTAGCTCTAATATAAAAGTGCATGCAATTTGCAAAAACACTCGGGGACAACTTGTGACCTCAAAAGTAGGAACATTTTTAGGAGTATGTGAAAGCAGGAACGAAACCAGTTTGCTCCAGAGAGGTAATACCTGTGCTGTAAATCACTTTGGATAAAAGTGTCTTATAAATAATGACTACTAAATGATGTGCTTCTTTACAGATGTCTCAGGGCAACATTTTTGCATAAAAATGAGAGACACCCCACTTCTCCCTCCAGCTGTTATTTGCAGTTATTCTTCCTTCGTTGTGTTTCGCGCCTAAAGGGCACTATTTAAACAGGAGTTCAGTGAACATACCTATTTGCAAGTTAAGAGAAAATGCAACAGAGGGTAAAACAAAGCCCACACTCCCCCGCTGGTTTGTGTAAAAAGCTTCTAAGGCAAGCTGATGGTCATTTAAAAGTCAAATCCAGCCATTGAAGAGAACAGCACTGAGGGACCTTTGAACAGACAGTGAAGTCAGTCTGAGAGCTTCTGTTTATACTCCACCAGCACTAATGGAGCAAATCAAACACTCTCCTGCCTCAGCGCGCCACGTCTGTTTGGTCTTGCCTGGAGTTTTTAGAGGGGCTGGACTATGAATTGCTGGGGTTATGTGAAGTGCAGGGGGTATATGGGCCTTTTCACGTGGAAGCAGTTGAGAATGCTGATTTTTTTTTTTCAGACGCAAAATCCCTGTTACATTGAGTGTGATATGCATAGTGAAGCTTTTTTAAACTTTTTTAAGTTAAGAACTCCCAACAATTTGTGAGCGGCTCTTTTCAGAAATGTTTGTGCTCAGGGTGAAATTTATAATAATTCACCCCATAATATAAGGCACATTCATTACATTGAGACTGTCTAATATAACAACCTTGAGATTTGACATCAGTGATTTCATAATTACTCATGTAAGCGCACAGCTAATAAGGAAAACATGAACCAAAACTATGATTGACATATAGAGCTGATGATTTTTGCATCTAGGTGTTCTTGTCAAAAACTTCCTATCTGCTTTTGGGGTTTGAACTACAAATGGCAGAATTCTAAATATATGACAGGAATTGAGGAATTCCTGCCCTTTGCTTTGTCTCTCATGTGTCATTTTTTTTTTTTGCGTGGACGTGAGTAATGCGTTAGATGTCGATATGATTTTTACCCTCAAAGCAAAGTCAATCTCTCATAAAACACACATCACCGCTCTACGAAACGATGTGTATCTTTTGCTTCTGACACTTCATAGGATAGGGGGGGAAATAGCCCGTCAGTTCTGTTCAGTTTGAGATGTCATCCTTTCCCTTCCCTTCATAGGAAAGCTCTTCATATACACCGTGCTCCATTGTTGGAAGCAGATTGTTATTATTAAGTCGTGAAACAGAAAGAGAGTCATTAGGGTGCAAATGAAGCGTTGTGAAATCAAAAGTTTCCCCTCCTGAAGTCCGACTGATTACATCTCACCAGGTGCAGGTGGGGGAGATCCATTTTCACCGCCACACTTCTCAAATCCACTCATTTCCACGTGCCGCCTGATTAAGGTGTGCATTCATTAATTGGCTTGGGGAGGAGAGAGAGCATTCAAATGAACAATTATGGCAAAGGAGTTTATCTTTTTTTTTCTCCACACGCTCCGTGGCATTTTCAAAGCGTCTACAATCATAATCCATTTAGTGGATACTTTTCCATTTTGTTAATGTTCTGAGGGTTCTGACCCCACAGTTTGAATGCTTTGCAATTGCGTATGGCTGAATCAGAAAGCGTCACATGCCATATAGCACACAGTCCTCCTCTCCTTGGGTGGTAGAGACAGAAAATTAGTTGCAAGGCTTTACACAAAGGAGGGTGGCTGCCTTTGAAATATGTTAAAAGGGACTATAGTTGTTTGAACAAGTTATTATTGTAGTTCTAACCCACTGTTTTTAAATATTTTTATTTGAATTGTTTGATGAAAATTCCCTTTAAATTAAGTCAGTTGAATTTTTCATGGCATATTTATTAATTTCAGTTTTATTTGGATTAAACATTAGGTAAAATTAAAACATAAATATAGAGGTACACATCAGAATTCTGGCATCTTTATCGACATTTCTGGTTGAAACATAATTTGCAACAATTTGCAACATAATTTGTTTCACATGCTTTTATTTATTATAAAAGAACATACAGAAAATTATGAGTGCTCATAAGTTTGTTGTTTGCGTGTTTCTTTTTATAAAATATATATTTTATAGCTATAATTTTAAAATGTTCTATTGGTTTTCAGACAGTTAAATGCACATTTCACTTTCACTAAGTATTATTTGTAACAACATGAACATGAAGGAAATATATAGTCAAACGAGAAACACTTTACAATATGTTACACATTTCATATTTCATCCCCCCCCATAATCATTGATTCATTGTTTTGGATTGTTTCATTACTTTATCACTGACTTCATAATGTAATCTGATCAAAAAATCCTTAACAATGTACATATTCATCAGAAGTTTTGTTTTTGATGAGGTTAACACTGTTCTAAACTTACTGTATGTTTCATACTGAGCTCTGCTTTTATTGAATCCCTCCTCTAGGTTCTTTTATGAATGGGAGGTTACCAGTCACCCAAAGAGGAGGTCAGCTGGAAGCAGAGGACGGGTCTAACCCATATCACACTACACAGGACACAGACAGAGACCTGCCCCATTTCACAACCGCTCCTCCTTACCGTGGCCTCGACCACCATCCACCTTTTAAGCCCTACCCGCCTTACGACCCCCGAGGCCAAAGCCACGAGCAGTATTTTCAGGACAGCGGAGGCGCAGCTCACCATCCCACAGTGCCATCCTCTAGTTCCCATATCCTCCAGGATCTGTCCACACCGCTGGTCCCACACGAGGACATGCCTCCATTCTCTGATGTAGCAGCTCCCAGAACCACCACACTGGCTCCATCGGCCGCTGCCCTCACCCAGCCACACGTGCCCAACATCCAACACAAACCTTCAGCAGAAACTCAGAGGAGAAGCACAAAGGAACCACCGATATCCATGACCGTAGCGTCACTGACCACTACTGATGCACACACATCCACACCGCCTGCTTCCAAAAAGTTAGATACAGGTGATGACACTACGACCTTAAACAACGAGCCTATCCCGGTGAAAACAGACAAAGAAAAGTCCTCGATGATCAAGATACATGGCACTCCAGGAAGTGATGTTGCTGTAAAAGCATCATCAATGCCTGGGGCTTTGGATGATGAGACCACCACCTCCACCATCATCACTACAACGGTTATTACGACCATGCAGACGCCAGGTACCATTCACACGATCAGCGTGACTAAGATTTACATATATTTCTCACAGTTTTCTAATGCCTGATTCAGGGCTCTTCACAGTTTTACTTGCCCTGCTTGTGCCTAAAGATGTGGGTTTAAAGTTGCAACTGGATAAGTGATTTTGTGCCACTCTATTTGACACCTTTCTTACTATGACTTTGATAGTATTGTGCAGGGCCAGAAAAAACATAAGCTATCGACCATAATGTTTACAATAATTGCTTTTTAATTGTGTTTTCAATCTTGTTTTGTCCCTTTAAAATCACAGAACAATCTGCAAACCATATGATATTATGTATGAAAGTATTTTTTAAAGCAAAGGAATGTGTCATTGAAAATGAATATTAATTTGTGTTTTATATATGTATATTCAACTTTTTATTTAATTATTAATTAATTTCAGTAATTTCATTTCAGTGCCCCCTGACATCAATAAGTTTGAGCACTCAATAAGTTTGTTTTATCTATTAATATAAATGTGCGATATATATATTTATAGATAGATAGATAGATAGATAGATAGATAGATAGATAGATAGATAGATAGATAGATATATAGATACCATATTGATTATTGGTGGATATTAGAGATTGTTTTTTTAATAATTAATTGGTATCATCCAATATTGGATATTTAATAATGTATGATCATATCAATATTTAAAAACACAACACACTACATTATAATGTTGTGATACCTAAATTCACTTTTATCATTTAAAACAACTTTGATTTTTGTTTTTACTGTTCTCTTTAGACAAAACAGTATACAATTTTAATATCTATTCGCTTATCAATATAGGTCAAATTTTTTTATAAAAGTGTATCCCTAAGTTGTTTCACCTATTTAGTTATGTATAAGTGTCCATATAATAAGAAACTTTGATCTGATTGGGCTGTTGGAAGTGATGCAGTTCAATTATACAGGGCTTCCTTGAGACCGCTAGCCGACTAGTTGTTCAGACAATCATCTGACAATTCAAATATGAAAATATGTAATTTTGCACATCCCTAATAACTAAGCCAAGAGTATGAATTTATATGGAGTGAGAACATATCTTGTGACCAGCAGCTCTTTACTCTTGAGGGAGATAAAGGAGCCGACAGAGCAGAAAGACCTCAAGGCTACCAGAAAATATTCGCTCAGCTGCCATTTCACTAGAATTGTCTGCATTCTCCTTCACAGCAGAGCAGGAAAACTGACCCTGTTGATCCTGACAGAAGATGAGAAAACCTTGAAAGACAATTAAAGATGGGAGACAATGCAATGATGTGAGGTGGAGAGAATGAGAAAAGGCTCGCCTCTGTTGAAAGGCTCACACTTTCTCTGTCCTTCTACCTTTTCTAATGCAGCTCCATGCAGCACCAATTTCACATCGCCGGGAGGCTACATAGAGACGCCACAGCAAGCCAGGAGTTGGTACAATACCAATCTGGACTGCACATACACCGTGACAGTCTACATGGGCTATGGTGTGGAAATTCAGGTAAATTCATCACACTGTGCTTTTGTTATTGACCCAGTCTCTGGAAATGATCTAAATTACTGTGGTAATCCAGTTCTGCTCTTTTATTCTTGAAAGGTTAAGTGTGTAATTTCTGTGCCTCCAGCAATAAACAGAATTGCAAAAATAATGATTGTTTTTACACAGGTTTTGCGAACAATCTTTCTCTGTCAGGCATTGGTTGAACAAACGCTCAGCCTTCGCCCCAAACTCACCCCGTTGGTTGATTCAGTGTTGCTGTCCAACACGGAAATGTTTGATTAGCACCAAAGAGACAGTGTTACGCTTGTCAGAAATCAACCTGCAAACACCTTTCTTATAGTTATCTCTGAATATATTGAAAGGGCATATTCATTTCATTTTTAACATCGGAAAAATTACTACCCTCAGCTTTATGGAGTCTTTAGAATAAAGGTCACATATAAATGCAGCCGCTGTTCGTACATAAACTGACAGAAATGGCTGATGTATTTGAATGGTTTGGGTTTTGTTTTGGACCCCAGTTATCTGCCTACCTGGACAACATTTTCTTTTAGACATACTGCTGAATTGAAGTCTGTTCCAGATGTTGGTAAAATATGCGGTACTATAAGTTATTTTGGTTGCACTTTATTTTAAAGTACGTGCACTTACGTGTACTTACAGTGTACTAACCTAAGAAAGTACTGGTTTATATAAGTTAACTACATGGGTTAAGGTTAGGTTTACGGGTAGGTTCAGGGTTAGTACCTAGTTATTACCCAGTTATTGTAATAACTATAATAAGTAAATAGTATGTACATGGAAACAGGACTGTAAAATAAAGTGCTACCATTATTTTGATCAAAATAATTGCATGTGTACTTCATGAACAATGCCCAAATCCATTGCAATAAGCTCATTAATTAATTAATTTCTGTCACGACAACTCTGAGTGTTTTGCATGCTGGATATGACAATGTTGATCTGTTTGGTCTTGGCTCTGATGTTGCTGCTGTTGGTTATTGGTGCTGCTGTTGCTTATTACTGCTGCAGAGTACACGAACTTGCTACTGCCAATACATACATGACACACTGTTGTGAGCAAGTAAGACACGCTGCTACTGCTGTACAATATAGCGTACATGAATTACCAATAGCAGATCTAGACAGGTGGAGCTGGGGAAGGTGGAGGGTTTCGGAAAGTGCGTTGCAACTTGTACAGCAATGCTGACAAAATATTTGAAGGTTGAGCAGCGAGCTCATTGGCTACTGATTCAGCAGGAACCAATCAGCTGTGTCATATAGAGAATGGTGTGATTGTAAGCAGGTTGAGTTAAGGACCTATCAGCCAGCTTTATCTCGAGTTTCATGACAGAACTTTGCATTCATTTAGTAATAATTAATTTGTTTGGTTTTCTTTTTTAATTTTTTTTATTTATTAAGATGGTAAATAGAGTCAGGAAATGTAAATTCTACAAACAGTATAACTGTATTTTAATCAGTAGTGAAGAGTGTTGTTACAAAATAATTATGTCCTGTTAAAATTCGACCCCTAAAAGTGCGCCTAACTTGCTAAATATTAACAGGACTATTTTCTTTTTTCTTATTATTTCATTTTAATTTCAGTATATTAGTTTGTGCTGAGTTTTTCTCTTTTGTCACATAAAGTCCACAAGCCAATTTCTCCATTTTGGTTAGGATGCTGCCTGTGTAGACCGTATAGACAGCATGGAAGCTCACTAGGGTTTGGAACAAAAATCACCTTCATCCGTATAATTAACTGCAGCCTCCTTCATAAAATATACAATAGCCATTACATCTCTGACCTTCCAGATGGTTTGGCTAATATATCTTGAAAAGTAAAGATTGCGCATACCAAATCACTGTCAACCATCTTGCACAACTGCTCTAAGTTGGTAGGGAAAAAAGGACGGTGAGAGGGAGGGGAGCCTTGTGTCTCATCTCATTCCTCCTCTCCTTGAACAGACTTGTTAACCCGGGACAGTGTATAAATATCTCTCTCTTTTCCAGCAATTATTCAATGTGACTGATATGTGCGGAAGCCACACAGTTCCTCCCCTAATTAATTGCTTATGGATTATCTGTCCACTCCTTTTGTTTGTTTACGGTATTCTTTAATGCCCTCCTGTTAAACTGTCTCTCAAGTAACTCTTAACTTAATTAAAGCAGCCCCATCCTTCTGCTGATAGACAAAAATAATGTTTAATTCAGACAATTGCATTTGCCATGGTCTTATGGCTTAATTGATTTGATCGGTCCTGCTTAATCCTTCCTCTGATCCAGAAGCCTTTCTGAATGCCGTACAATCCAGTTGAGACCTCATGAAGATCTCGGCCATCAGGAAGGTTAAACTGCATTTAGGTCATTTCCATCATGCACTCAAGGAAGATAGAAAGAGATTTGCTCTTTAGATTGCGCCCATCATGCCATTTTCGCTTCCTGCTCATGCACCATGGACGTGGCCTTCTCCTGCTGGAGTCCTCTGGGAATCAAGTATTAGTGTTGGTGGGTAGTTGCTGACCTTGCATGTTGAGGGCTGTGCTGGGCAGAGGGCTCATCACCCGTACAGACGTGACCTGCTGATCCAGGCCAAATGGCTAAACCCTCATCAGTCTGAGCTCAGTGGAGGGAGCTCAGGTCGTGGCTCACTCTTCCTTTAATACCCACATACTGAACTTTAGACTCAATATCCCCCGAGAGCTACATCCTATGAAATCTCCTACGGTGATGGAGATGAGTCAGTAGTACAGCAGCTGTAAGGTGCTCGCTTTTATTGGAGTTCAAATATCATATGTGTAGTGCCACTTCAAAACATCCTTTTTTTGAGGATACATTTCTTGATGGAAGTTGAGTTTGATCTCATTTGACCCAATTATTCGCCACAGATGATTCCTGTTATTTGGTAAATAATATCTTTTGGCATTGTCAAAATACCAGTACCAGTGAAATTTCACAATTCTTGATAATTTCACAGCACAAACTGATATGCTATTGAGAACTTAATTGATTTACAAAGTTAAATATTCATATATTAACAAATTAAATTAACAATGGCACACAACAATGGCATTTCGTCTTTAAATATTTCTCAATTAAATAAAAGTTTCCTCAGGTTTTTTCAATTAATTATTCAAGTAAACAGGCAATGTTCAATAACAAATTATATAAAGGAAATAACAAGCAAAAAAATTAAAAACTATTAAACAGATACAACTGAGGTAAACAGTGCTTGTGCAAGTTCAAGTATCCTACACCAGTATTAATTATTCAAGTAAACATCATGAATTTGAAGATTTGTAATCAAATAAGTCTAATGAAATGCAAAGCAAAAAAAATTACACTAAAAATGTATTTTTTTCTTGCATTGAACAAAAGGAGAGATTTAATGGAATGCTGCTTTTATTCAGTGGAATTGGATGGGGACCAGGAAATGTTTATTTTATTTATGTTGTTGACTTGGTATCATGTTACTTTCGACATCTTTGGTGTCTGTACAGTTTCCATATGTTCAACTTTAAGCTTCTTCCTTAGATGGAACAGGAGACATGATCACTATAAGAAAAAATACATTGTAAAACGCTCCATTAGTTGCTTGGCATTACAGCTAAATGTACCCTAATGAGAACAAACTGAAAAAAAGCTATTCTTTTCAAGTGTCTTAAATTCAGGTCCTAATGTATTAGTGCCTGAATGTACAGTTTAATGTAATGATCTTTACACTGATGTTGCCCGCAAGCAAAACTTATCTTGTCTACTAGGGCTGAGCAGAAAAATAGCTTGTCCTCATTCTAAATTCTGTTTTGGACAGAGAGTAGATGTTTAGTATGGCAGCCTGGTGCTCGGAGATCACTTTTGTCCACTCATCCATGACAGTTGCCATGACTCTGGGTATTACACTGCTTGTAAACAATTACCAAGTTAATAAGAGAGCAAGATGGCACATTGGAAATTTAATGAGTCTGAATCTTGGGGTGCTAAGGAGCGCAGGCTAACAGCTTGAGCTTCGAGCTATCCACCTTATTTTTTAACGCGGAAAGAAGCTATTTCCTGTGCAAGATTTCCGATTCATATTCCAGCTATAGGTAAATAACCAGAAGAATAACAAAGTATTATAAATAAAATTTCAGTTTGCAACATCAGGAAGCCTTGCACATTTAAGTTAAAAATGCAGTGCCCACTCTTACGTAAAACATTCTCACATGTTTTCTTCAAACACACCGGCCATCTGCTATTGGTCGAGCAAACATTTATTACATTTACATTTATTCATTTAGCAGACGCTTTTAACCAAAGCGACTTCCAAATGAGAACAATAGAAGCAGTGAAACTAACAATAGGACAACAATATGCAAGTGCTATGACCCTTTCCATTTTAATCTAACGCAGTACGTGTATTTTTTTTTAAAAGATAATAGACATAAAATAGATGATAAAGTGTTTGTATTAATGGATCAGGTGTTGCCGAAAAAGATGCGTCTTCAGCCGTTTCTTGAAAATGGCCACGAACTCAGCAGCTCTGGTTGAGTTAGGCAGATCATTCCACCAGTATGGAACAGACCAGGAAAAGGTCAGAGAAAGAGATTTTGTGCCTCTTTGAGATGGCACCACAAGACAGCATTCACTTGCAGAGTGAAAGTTTCGCCATGGCACGTAAGTCTGAAGTAATGAGTTTAGGTTAAATGGAGCAGAGCCAGTGGATGTTCTGTAGGCAAAAGTCAGTGACTTGAATTTGATGCGAGCGGCAACTGGCAACCAGTGCAGTTTTGTGAGGAGAAGAGTGATGTGTGCTCTTTTCGTCTTTCTTCGGCTCGGCCTTCAGCTGCAGCATTTTGGATCAGTTGCAGAGGTTTGATAGTGCAAGCTGGAAGACCTACCAGGAGAACATTACAATAGTCCAGTCTGGATAGAGCAAGAGCTTGGACAAAGAGTTGTCTGCATGCTCTGATAGGGAGGGCCTGATCCTCCTAATGTTGTACAAGGCAAATCTGCAGGACTGGGCAGTTCTAGCAATGTGGTCTGTAAAGTTCAATTGATCATCAATCACAACTCCAAAGTTCCTGGCTGACCTTGATGGAGTTATAGATGACGAACCTAGCTGAATGGAGAAGTTGTGGTGTAGTGTTGGGTTGGCGGGGACCACAAGCAACTCTGTCTTCGCAAGGTTTAGTTGAAGGTGGTGGTCCTTCATTCAGCCAGAAATGAAGGATCATCAGGCTGGAATGAGAGGTAGAGTTGTGTGTCATCAGCGTATAGCAGTGATAGAAAAAGCCCTGTTTCAGAATTACAGATCCTAGTGATGTCATGTAGATGGAGAAGAGAAGTGATCCAAGCACTGAGCTCTGAGGCACACCAGTAGCTAGATGTTGGGTTTTAGACACCTCACCTCTCCACGACACCCTAAAGGACCTACCTGAGAGGTAAGACTTGAACCATTGGAGTGTAGTTCCCGAGATGCCCTTCGTCTTTAGGACTGACAGAAGGATCTGGTGGTTAACTGTGTCAAAGACAGCAGACAGATCCAGCAGGATGATGTAACGACTGAGACAAATCAGACAAAAATCTTTAAAACTCACTCTGGGATCTATGGTCCCATCCCCCCAACAAGGGCAAGAAGGGTCTTGGTGACCTTGACTACGATCAGATAAGTTAGCTTTATTTCTGTTAAAAAGGGGGTCGCGTGGAAAAAGCAGAGGCCATATAACAGACCCAAAGCCCTTAAAACAGATTTTGCATCAATTTATGGATGAACTGATCTATAAGTGAACATGCATGCCAGGACACTGTGTGAATGATTTACTGTCTTGTGTACTATTATGTCGTTGATACAACAGTATGTATTTTATTATACAAGCAATGGTCAGTGTAACCCAACCTGTATCGTGTCTCCTATCTAATTAATCCTCATTTAATGACACACACTTTAGTGTACATCACCTTCTCTTAGAATGCAGTGTGTGTTTGTTATATATATCTGAGTATCCGGTTTTATTCTGTCATTTACCATCTACCCATGTAAGTGTAATTGTTTTTATGTTAGTTATGTGTTTGTGATTTAGTTAATTAAACTTGTGCACAATATGTATTTGTTTCTGATTCTCTGCTTGCAACAAAGTTTATTTTACGATTTAAATTTTAACTACAGGCTCTTAGTAGTACTGTACAGTAAGGATGACATTTCCCTTCCCCGGAAATAAACATTTCTTAGAATTAAAAAACAATTAACACTGAGTGTTCAGGGGACAAACAGGTTGATTGATTGTAATATTAACTTTACTACATTAAGTTAATTATATTAACTGAATCAAATATTCATAATCAATTATAACAAGTTATGATTGATTATTAATATTTCTTTAGAGCTAATTTGCTACAATGAGAACTGAGGATTTGGAAGCTGCTCTTGCCAGTCTCAAAGCTTAAATTACAGAGAGCAGGGCAGTGAGTGTCTGCTTTTGAAACCAGACTGGTTGTTGTCCAGGAGGTTGTTCAGTGTAAGAAAGGAAGAGAACTGGTTGAAAAACAACTTGAACAAACGAGACTTCACCAACGAGATTTCAGCTCGTGAGAAAAAGATACAAAACACTTACAGTTACTGTCACCTCCTGTTGCTTGACTGCTTCTTTCTGTAAACACAGAAAACACATTGCCTTAAACTTGTGCCATTGATTGAGCCCCTGCTACTGGGTCAGGCTGATTGATGCATAAACAAACAGAATGTTTTGATAGCGTCACATTGTTTATACTTTTCATCTTTGCACATTAAGCCATGATTAGAGAATGAAGTGTTTTAACTTCAAAAAAATTAAACACTTCAGCTTATAATAAGACTCATTCTCATCACCTTGTATCTGTGCAGATAGCACATTGATTTCACTAATTGCTTGAAACTCCACACTAAAAAGTGCAACTGCATGTACATTTATCTCTTATTGCTTGAGAAACATCTCACAGCGTTTTTTTTTCCTGTTACTTATACGGCCATTTAAGGTGTTGATTGCCAAGCTATTTTCATCTCCTTTCCTCTAGAATTGTGTGACCTGTTTGTCATCCCACCTACATAATGGAAAAAATAAGCCAGTTTTAAGTGAATATTCACCTACAGTGGCGGCACTTGGGCAGGGGCTTTCCGGGGCTATAGCTTCATCAGAAATTTCAGCTAACCCCCAACAAAAACAAAAAAAAACCTGGAGCCTCCACTGTCCACCTCTAAACTAAGAAACAACAGTGCAGAATTTGAACAAGTCCCTGGTAACTACTTTACTACAGAAACATTAGTTATTATATTATGTTTTAAATCACAGTGTAAAGGATATAAAAGGATAAATACATTTGAAACATTTCTAACTATCTTTTGTGATCTGCAGAAGAAAGTTACAGGTCTGGTATGACATATGTACCAAAATGAAATGATGACAGAATTGTAATTTGTGGTTGAACTTCCTCTGTAATAAAGAATGTGTTAAATCCGGAGAGAAATTACTGTTGTACTTTGACACATTTCAGTCAGCTACAGATTTTCTGTCTGTCGTAACATTGAAGTTGCGATTTAAATATCAACCATGTGGCCATTTCATGAGGAATGAAGCAGCTGACATTCAGATGGATGGAGTTATCTGCTTCACAGTTTGTAGATTTCTGCTTTTGTATTATTCATTCTTGGCTCTTCTGCCAAACGCTTGGCTTATTATGGTTAGCATCTCCGAGCTGCCTGAGCGATTTACTCTTTTTAACTGTGCTGTCGCCCCTTCATGCTGACTCATCAGTGCAGTGATAACGCATCCCGAGTCTGGAGAGTTCTTGCCTAAATAGACCCACAGATATTCCCTAGTATGCGCAGAAACCATCAATGCAATCCATGGGTTGATATGGCGATATGGATTGGATGCTTAAAAAGCACCGTGAGCAGTTAGAGGGTCAAAACTCAAGTAGCTATCCAGTGGAGTGAGGGGGATCCATAAGTCGTCTTCAGAACCATGGGTGGCACATGGATATTGACAGAGGGTCGATACTCTCAACGGCTCTGGATTAAGTGGGTCCACTGTACAGTTCAATAAATATAGTTTGGTCTCCAGCCTGTCTGAGCTGATAGCTTAGATTGATTTGGATGCATTTGTCAACCTGGACAGTTAAACACCCAGAAGTCTGTTGGCAGGGTCCCTTCAAAATGCCAGTTTAACAAAGTGCTTTGCTTAAGGAGATTTTTGGACTTTGGAATTCTCAAGGACTAAATGTTTATTTCTTTTGATTATAAGAAATTTGTTTGGTCATAATTGGGTCAATGAAAAGAGTTTTCATGATAAAGCAAATGAAATTGTTAAAAAATATATCTGACATGTTCTTAGAAATGTACTCTTTGTTTTCATGTTGGAATCATATGGGTTTGAACCTCTACGTTTAAAAAGTTTAAATTTAATGATACTGTAAATGACCATAAGATATTTTAGAATGTAAAAGATTATGCCATACAACTTTTGTTTCAATTACTCCATGCTTTTGAGCCTTTTTTATTATGATACCAGAACTTTATCACCCAGCGCAGTTTCTTTTAGCTTAAAATACTCTTTCCAATAAACCTAAGGTGTTTTAGGGATCTGGATTTTTTTATATATATATTGCAGTGAAATTGTGCTCAGTATTAGGCCGAGAATTTACTTTGGAGGGAATTTTATAGTGTTTCTCAATTTGGTCCTCATCCTCCAGATGTAAGATGCAAATCCTTAAATATTCAGATCTTTTTTTTTCTTTTTTCTTTTTTAGATGTTGAGTGGAGTTATTGCAACGATCTCTGATCAAAGCTGCTCTCAGTGTTGTACATCTGAGGTTTTGAGCCAGTTCACCCCACACATCAGTGTTTGAAGTATCATTCTCCTCAATAGCATGGATCAATAACCTCAGACAGCACAATTTCATCTGCCCTCCTCCACAGCTCACTCAGAACTAGAGGACTAATGGTCAAGCTTTATTAATAGCCTGTCACTTGTTTTCATGAGCCCTGTCCTCTATACTGACACAGTTTGTAGCGCTGCCTGTACCGGACGCTGCTTGTGCCCACAACTAATTTTATAAGAGTTGATGTGTAGAAATGAGATCCCATTGTTTTTCAGAGGATTTCCTCTCTTCCCATTTCCAGTAATCTTATCCCTTGCAGAGGGATACTTCAATGTGACTTAATCTTTTGTAGATTTAAGACATAAAAAGTAAAGGCCTTAACCAGCCAGGAGAGATTTGTACTAAACTCATTTAAATTTGAATAATGTGGTTTAGCTGGAATGAGGTTATAACAAGGCCACTCTCCTAATTTTCCCTGTTCCCCTCAAAGCCGCCAGGAGCCTTTTGCTGTTTCATGAAGGGGAACACAATGAATGAATGAATGTACAATAATGTAGTTGAAAGGGTTTTATGACTGCTATCATTCACAAAACGTATCCATGAAATAAGTCAAATCTTCCCAAATGTAAACGCAAATTATCTTCTAATGACACAAAAATCAAACGGTCTGTCTCTAAACCAGAATTTCAGTACTTAATCCCAGCCCTAGTGATTCGCAAACACAATTTTTGATACAACAGCAGAACATACTGCACTAGCACAGTTTTATTCAAATAACTTAAATTAAATTAAGTTAAATATGAACAATTAAATATCAAATTAAATCAGTGTAGCCCCATGTTTCTCTTGTAAATAAACGTTGCTTCATGTTTTTCATTTATTCCATTTTAATTCAATTTATAAAACAAGCACATTCTGAGCAATAGGACAATTAAAAATAAAATAATAAATGTTTCTATAAGCATTATCAAGTATACAGCAAACCATTAGAAATAATCATTTAAAAATTACATACAAAATGAAACAGCTTAAATTATTGTTTTACAAAATTACACAACACAAAATCATTATTTGCAACTGTCACTGTTGAAAATATTGGTTCCATGTTGCTTGTGTTTTTATAGGTTGTACACTCGACTCAATGGCTATATTTAGAATTGCATACCACTATATAATGCTGTGTATACGGAAAATGTCCATTCTATGTACAGTATGTATGTAATGGAATGACCTTCCATATTTAAGTATACAACAAAGCTTACTTTATTGAATACTGCAGTATCACACTATGACTGGATGACATTTCAGTTTGAAATCTTTATAATTGACTATTGCCTGTATTCCACAGTTTTTAGTGCATATTTATTTAATGTAAAATATACAGTGTGTACTGCAAAGTATTCAGTAAATAGTCATCTAGTATTCCATTTTGAACATAGCCAAAAAAACAACTAGCAAGTGCCATCTTCCAGTAGATTACCATAATACACATATTAAGTATGTTATTTTAGAATTTAAGACCAAATAATGAATTTAAAAGAGATAAATTTGTCATTTGCCATTCTGCTCTTTAAACACTTTTGATAGATTTGACTTCTATTTTTCTCCTTGTTTCATTGGTATGAAGCGTATAATCATTTCACAACAGCAAAAAATTACAAAGTAGCACACTCGATTACAATCAATCCATTTAACCTGATTGCATTTTTACTCAAATAAACTCTAATAATTAATGTGAAGCATGCCATTCTAATCTGATATGGTAATGTCCATGTAACTGCATAGATCACATGCCAGCCATGAGACACCCTTGAGTGTTTATACCAATGTCATCTCCCATTGCCCTTGATGAATGCAGGTGTCTATTGTACAATAAGCTTCATGCATTAGAATGCAGGGGGATCTGAGTGCGGGAACTCACTTAATTTATCAACGTCCATCGGAATTAATTACAGATCCGGAGTGTGAAAGTCAGCCGTGCCTAATCACATGGGTGCAACGTCCCACAAGCGTCATTTATTTCAAGGCGCACCGCCCCGTGGCTTATTTGAAACCGGTGTTAGTGCACTGCCATGCAGTTCTCCTAATTGTGTTTGTCCTGACGACGCGCTTTTCTGACCTACCTGTTCTCTCTGACTGATTGGTTCTATCTTTTTCGTCACAGATATCGGAGTAGACACAACTTCTTTGTGTCTTTCTTGAGATCAGCAAACAGTGTGCTTTATCTGCACTTTAGGTGAAAACTCTGTGTTTAGTAAACTTAGTCTGGAGTTGGTGTGTTTTGTAAGCCCAAATATGTTGCTTTATGGAATATTTGTCAGGACCACTATCATCAAAAATGATTGACAAATAGCATACAGTTTGGATTTGCTATATGGTTCTGTTCTGGGCAAGAACTTCCTTCCCATCCATGCATGCAGTCTCACACGGATATAAGAGCAAACCCCAATTAGGGCAAACAGAACAGTACCAACATAAATGTATTGCAGGTACACTGAACAAAATTATAAATGCAACACTTTTGTTTTTGCCCCCATTTTTCATGAGCTGAACTCAAAGATTAAGACTTTTTCTATGTACACAAAAGGCCTATTTCTCTCAAATATTGTTCACAAATCTGTGTAAATCTGTGTTAGTGAGCACTTTTCCTTTGCCGAGATAATCCATCCACCTCACAGGTGTGGCATATCAAGATGCTGATTAGACAGCGTGATTATTACAAAGGTGTGCCTTAGGCTGGCCACAATAAAAGGCCAATAAAAGGCCAATAAAGGGGGGGGGGGGGGGGGGATGTTGCACAAAAACAAAAGTGTTGCATTTATAATTTTGTTCAGTGTATATTTAATAATTTAATGTACAAAATAGGGATGTAACGATACACTCATGTCACGATTCGATACAAATCGCGATACAGACCTCACTATACGATACTATATCACAATATTTTAAGCCAAAATAAAAAAAGGTTTTTGTTATTATTACTTTATTATTATTATTTTATTATCAGGACCCACAAATATTCCCCCTTTGAATTATTATACATTCAACGTTTTATATATAGTAGTATAATGTAGTAATGAGATTTTTTGGATCTTTTAAGTTTTAGAGGAATGACTTGTCTCTAAAAATATTATCATTTGTGTTTGGAAGTTAAACGAAAATCGTATAGGTTTTAAACGACATGAGGGTGAGATAATGACAGGATTTAGATTTTATAAGGTGATTTATACCTTATAAAGACAGTAAGCTATATATACTGTATATGCAAGGCTTCTTCTGGACCATTTTTCCTTTATTTTAATGCTCTCCGCTTCTTTTTGCATTTTTTTTATTCTCTAGACCTGCCCTGTTGTTTCCATGGTATCCAGCGTGTGTACTGATGTTTTTTTGTTTATAAATGGGAACAGATAGTGACAGACGGGCTGATGATGATTTCTCATAACAAAGGGTCACTCTTGTCTTACGGTTCGTTATCAATCCAGAAACATGTTCACACACCCCCAGTCCTTATTTTCTTCTCTCAGTTTAAAGGGTATTTTAATTCCTCCTTCATCCACTCAATACTGTTTTCAATCTGTATCCTCCGACCAGGGCCTCAGATAGAAAGTGCATGCAAACAGCACCATTTTAGCTGCAGCCATCTTGTTGGGCTCATTTATTGTCGCCTTCATTCAGTGTACGCCTCCATGTGGAGAATGAAAAGGGCCATGGAATGAAAGTCAGGCAATAGTGAGCAGCACTGCCTTCCAGCAAATTCTTCCCAACGCCTATTAAAACCTCTCTGGCTTGGTAGATTGCGTACATGCGGTTAAAATTGGAAATGCATTAAATTGAATGGGTTGGGGGGATCGGGGGGCCTTGAAACTGGGAACGGCACTGGAGAATTGGTTTGAAAGGGCGCTATCTGCCTGCTTGGGCCCCTTCTAGAATTTAATTGGCGCTCACCATTCGATAAATGCAAAAAGGCTGCATAACGAGGATTTTTTGATGAAAATTTTAAAATGAAGTGTGGAGGTAGATGTTTCTTTCGAACAAAGATTGCATATTGGGTTACATATTGACCATAAGGAAGAATCCAGCATGTTCGTACACTTTCACTGTCAATACAGCCAACTGTGTGATTCATGTTCGACTCTCCCACACGCTTTTCATCAAGAACTGGCAATGGTGTGTTCTAAAGGGAGAACAAACTGATAGGGCTTCTTCAGTTAAGTGCATGGCCAAGAACAGAGAGACTATTTTAACTATAATAACTTATAGTGAACTTAAAGGGATAGTTCAATGAAAAAAATGCTGTGAAGCTCCAAAATGACAACAACAGCAAAAACTTATATTAAAAGTGATTTATATGGCAGTCCAGTTGCGGTGGTTACCAGCTCACTGGATGGTAAGATTATCAGTGAAAACCTTATATTTTGCACTGTCCATCACAAAAATCAATTGTATGATTTCAGAAAACTTGGAATATGTTGCATGAATCATATGAACTATTTTAAGATCATTTTTATGGTGCGGTTGTCTCTTAAAAAAAAAAAAAAAAGATTGAAAGCTTCAGTCACCAACTGTACCATAGAAAAATTCCAGTAAATTACTCCTTTTGTGTTCCAAGGAAGAAGGAACTTCATGAGGATGAGTAAATGATGATAGTGATCTTTTTATTTTTTTGGCGAGCTGTCCATTTAAGCATCATTTTGTTTTCCATCTCTCTCACTCTCTATTACGTTCACCACATTTGATCACTCTGTGTCACTCTCTGTCACCACACTTTTATTGTACTTCGATTACACCTCTATTGCTTTAGCAAGGCTTTGCAATAGTCCTCCAAAGAGCTGAGAGGAACACAATTATCAAATTATGATAATGGACTCATAACACCACACAGGGGAAGCACAGACAAGCTCTAAAAGGTACTCATGAACCATGCTCAACATTTATCTCGTCAAATACACCTTTGAGATGGTGCGAAAAACGCAGAATGGCGGTGATGGCTGTACCCTCCACCTTTCCCGTCTGAGCCCAAAGGCTTTTACGTGCACGTCGTTCTCCTGAACATCAGGCGCGTCTCTCTCTCCCCGCCCTTCCTGAAGGTCGCTGGCCACCAAGGGCGAGTTCTCCCGTGCGTAATCCTTTCTGACACCGCTTCAGTGCCATTTTCACTCATAGAGAACGCTGCTGTCGACCACACTTTGCTTTAACCTAAAATCATATACGACAACCGTTAAAGAGAGCTCTCGCTCTTTTGTTCTGGAGTTTTAAATGCGACTGCTGTTTGCGCTTCTGATCATGATTCATATGTTGGATGTTGAATTTTACAATATTTAAAATCTCTCTGGCTCATTTGATTGTTTAATGAACACATGTAGCAAGCAATGAGTGTTTTTTCGGTTAGTGACATGACGCTCATTTATTATCTAATAATTTATTCAGAAATATATAAAAAATGCAGTTTGACT
Source organism: Siphateles boraxobius (assembly GCF_051911475.1). NCBI lineage: Eukaryota > Metazoa > Chordata > Actinopteri > Cypriniformes > Leuciscidae > Siphateles > Siphateles boraxobius. The sequence continues at coordinate 25,443,750 of NW_027509186.1, read as the reverse complement.
TTAAAACATTTTTGAATTAAAATTAATTTTGATATATTTTGTGGGTCAAAAACTTTGAGTCAAGCCTTATTTTAAAAAAAAAAATCTTAAAAACAAGTCCTTAAGTTTGGCATTTATATTATTATTTCTTAGGAAAAAATAATCAGACATAATCAGATAGACTAATGCCAAATTCACACTGCACGATTTTCAAAGTAGTCGGGTCACTGTTCTTTTCACACTGCACGACTATCTGGGGTAACATTCAGTTGCTGGTATGTTCACACTGCACGATGGATCGGTGACAGGGGGTTTCACACTGCATGACTTTACTCAAGAAAGAATCGCTGACAACTTCTGTCTGGTCAGCAAAACTAAGACTCGTCGGCAATTCTCTCAGATTGTGTCTTTGATAAATCACACTGCGTGATTGTCACTCACGTGAACGAGCACCGATTTGCCTATGATTTCGGGCATTTGTCTGACATTTCCTGTCGGCAAGCGAAGATCGGGCTTAAAATTGTTCAGTGTGAACTCAGCATAACTCCACAAATCCACAAGTTACATCGACTAACTAACTAACTAACTAACTAACTAACTAACTAACTAACTAACAAACTAACAAACTAACTAACTAACTAACTAACTAACTAACTAACTAACTAACTAACTAACTAACTAACTAACTAACTAACTAACTAACTAACTAACTAACTAACTAACTAACTAACTAACTAACTAACTAACTAACTAACTAACTAACTAACTAACTAACTTACTTACTAACTAACTAACACCTGTAGGTAACTATATAAGTCATGAATCTGCATGATTCATTCTGAAACTGTGCTGATTCATTCAGGAGCGAAATAAGCGACTTATGAATGAGTCATTGAATCATTCACTCAACTGATTAGCTGATTCAGTCAGGAAGTACTGTTTTATTTACTCTGGTGGGAACAAAGTTAAGCCAAAGACTTTCGATATACAAAGATGGTACACTTGTATGGGTGCCCCTCACGGACAACTGCTGTCACATATAACAAAACAAACACAATACAAGTTCAGGCCTGGCCTCCCTCGATCTCCACTGTTGTCGCTCCTCCTTTTATGCTTCCGCTCCTCTGTGAGAGATATGAGATCAGTGTGTCGCGCAGCTGGCGCTCATCAGTAATCACACCACCGGCCTCGTGCCGTTCTCTCACGGTCCTCGGCCTCGTCCTGCTTGCCACATCTGGTTGCCATAGAAACATATATTCTGAGACGTGCACTTAGGACTACACATGCGCATTGGCTGGTCTAGCCTTAAAGGTGCATTGTGTAATATTTCCTTGGATCTATTGACAGAAATGCAATATAAGATCCATAACTATGTTTTCAGTGGTGTATAAAGACCTTGCATAATGAACCGTTATGTTTTTATTACCTTAGAATGAGACATTTATATCTCCATAACCGCAGGCACTCCCTTCTATGGAGGTCGACATATTGTGTCATCATCTTTCTACCGTAGCTGACAGCGAACAAACAGCGCTACAGAGCGCGTTTCGTCACTACCTTAAAAAAGTAGTTTTCAGTGGTGTATAAAGACCTTACTTAACCATTACTGAACCATTATATTTGTATTACCTTAGAATGAGCAGTTTTTATCTACATACACCACGGATCCCCTTACACTGAAATGTGCCGACATGTTTCTACAGTAGCCCTAAACGAACAAACGCGTTTCGTTACTATGTTGCTCTTCGTGCAAGGAAGCAAGCTTGGTTCAGCGAATAAAACACTGACACAATGATGAACAAGTAACAATAATATTCACAATAACATATAGTTTTACTGAATAATTAATTAAACATAATTTCTTAATTTATCCTTGTAACGAAACCTCATTGCTGAACTGGCTACTCTCTGCTGTCTCAGACGATGACATTTTCCTGTCGGCCACCGTAACTTTTGTTGGTTGCAATTCGTAACCTCACCACTAGATGCCGCTAAAAAATCACACACTGCACCTTTAAAAATAAGCTTTTTTAATGCAATTTGAGCTCAAGGAACAGCATGTATGGAATAGTTCTTGCCATATTTTGCTGCTGATTTTAAACATGTTATTTAAATGTGAGTTCAGTAAGTAGTCTTTAGGGCTTTTCACACTTGAAATAGTTAACCCTGGGTCATTCTAAAATAAACTGAATGGCTTGGATGCACAAAATAGCTGCTCTGAGACATTGTAAATATGACCGCCAAGTGAACAGACTTTCCTTGAAAGGGACTTTGACTGAACTGTTGTATAAAAACAATGTCACTTCGAATGTCTGAGTGGTTGTGATTTGATTGTGGCTCACAAAACTTTAACTTTTTTTTTTTAATGATTAAGATGTGAACACTTATTAAACATTATCAGCTCTTCTGTACTATTAATAACTGCTGAAGTATAGCATTATTTTTCCAAGAAAACGTGTTCACTCTATATGAGATACGACCTTGGCGAAAGTTGTCATTTCTATAACAGATATGTTATGTTCTGCCTAAATGAGAATTGATAGCTCACGAAGTCTCATGAAAGTACATAAATCTCGCGTCCAGCTCTGAAGGGTTCACTGCAGCTTCCAATTCCAGTCGTCACGCTCACCACTGACCCACTTGTCTGCTCTTTGATGATAGATTTATAGGGATGAGTTGGCAGGGGACATTGGGCGTCTGTCATATCAGCTCAGTGACTGACTCAGATCTGGTTTCATTAAATGGCTGTAATCTCTGCAGCCCATGAAGCAGCTGTGAGTTCTGGCTCTGCTCCATACCAGCTCCACCTTGTGCCACTGGGCCACGGCACTGACTCCTCCTGCAAGTCCCTACTGCAGGACCAAATGCAGGGTAGTGAGAGGGAACACAAGAGAGATAGGGTGTATGGTAAACAGAATATATATGTACGTATATAGTGGGAGGGAGAGAGATGGATAGAGTGAAAAAAGAGGGAGAGAGCGCGGGGGCGTAATGCACCATATTCTTTGAAGGGGCACCACTGGCGCTCCTTTATATTAAATCAGACATGGTCAAAGGTACACTGGTTCATTATTTAATTTTTTCCGAAGGAATTTTTTTTATATAAAAGCTTATATAAATATATTCACACAAATAGTAGTGTTGTAATCTTATTTATATGTAAACTATATAACATATATATATATATATATATATATATATATACACACACACACACAGTATATTATTAAGAATTTGTATTCCTTTTAAATAATGAGTCCCTTTTATGCATTAGTTTTTTGTGAATGGTTTCTGTTTTGTATGATTTTCTGTGTTAATGCCCATAATAAAACTAATCTTATTTACAAAGCAAATTCATTTGAAATTAATTTAAACTTAAACTTGACCATATGTAGTGATTTCTATAAGTATCCATGTTCTAAGAGTCCATTCATTTCCATAAATTTTACTAATTCGACTTGATTTGCGGTTTATTTCAAACATATCATAGATAAATAAGAAATGCTTCCTCCTTCAGACACCACTGGTGTCACTTTTTCATGGTGTTATTATAGAAAAATAACTTTACACACTATTTGAATTAGTATTTTGTGATATTTGTTTTGTTTTAGTTCGTATTTTCTCTCCTCTGAGAATGCGAAAGTGTATGTACTGTATGTATAATACTAATGCATTGGAAATGTGAAGCTTTGTTACCATGTCTAGAGAGAGAAAGAGAAAGGGTGAAAGTGAGTGGTAGAAAGACAGTGTGAGAGAGATATAGAAAGAGTAATATGAAGAGCGAGATGAGGGAGTCCATTACTCATCATCAGGCCTGCAGCCTCTCTTGCAGGTCTCTTTTGTAGCATTTTATTGTTGTGAGGGATTTGAAGTTTGTCCAGGGCGGCTGAGGCAAGGTTTTTAGATGTGGAGAGTGCAGCGCTGTACTTTAGACGCTTTTCAGGTGTGAGTGTGTTTGTGTCCATGCGTGTATGTGTGTGTATTTTTGTGGTGATTTGGCCTCAGCAGGTCAGCTATCAGCTCTCTGCAGCCCTCTCAGCTCCCTTTGATTTATTCTGTTGCGAGGGCTCTCCCCCTCTCTCGCCTCGCTCTGCCCCCGGACTCCCATAGGTCACCTTTTGGAAGATTTCAGCCTCAATTTTCTGCACCCTTTAAAATGCACATCTAGGCATGTTCACTCAGCCACAGAGGGTGAATTGTTCAGTGAGAGGAAATTTAGACAAGAAGAAGCAAGCACAAAGGCGGGAAAGAGAAATGGGACATCGGTTCATTATTCAATCCATTTTACAAAACGAAACTCTTAGGCTTTTGATTAATGGAAACCAATGGAAAAGGATACAATGAAGACTGATGAGCTCTACATGTTTGTAAATCTGAATATTTCACTGAATACTGGAGACCGAATATCTTGTAAGGGACCGTTAGAGTCTGAATTCTTACTGAATAATGTATTTGATTTATTTTAAAGGTACGTGACAGGCAAAAAATGAGAAGTTTGTTTGGTACAATAAGCAGATTGAAACCATATAATAAGAAATGGGAACAGAAAAAATGCTTTAAAAATCAATTAACAAAATAATAAATAAGAAAATGAAGGAAAAAGGTTTAGGATTCTGCACTATGTCACAAATACTATTTCTTGTTTTTTGCAACATCTCACTCAAATTACTATATTGATAATATAATTTGTAATGAAAAAAGTTGACTGATAAAAGAGACTGTGATATAGACTGTACACTACTGGACAAAACTTTCGGGTCAGTAAGATTTTTTCATGTATGTATGTTTGACGTTTGGATAAATCTGCCATGAAAACAATTTTTTTATTACAGCCAGCTTTCAAATGTTTATTTTTGAGCAACAAATTGGAGTAGAAATATAATCCTGTCATAGAACTATCTTATGTGTCAGTTATTTGAGTGCTGATTATTAAATAAATTAGATGAATTGATTATAAAATACAATTTATTTTTATTTCTTCCGCTAAATGTAAATGTTAACTTTGGTTTTGGTAAATAAAATAAAAAATTTAAAAAAAACTTTTTTCAGGATTTTTTGATAAATATGAAGTTCAAAAGAGAAGCATTTATTTTAAATTTAAATTGCTGAATATTCATTTGAAAGTATTCATTTTTTACTGACCCTAAATTTTGATTGGTAGTACATACAGTAACACTGTGTAATATGTACATTAAGATAACATTTTGCTTTATACAAGGTTTTGGTCTGTGTTGCTAACACGGACAGTTCAGTGATAGTTTTATGAATTATTTTTGTTGGGTGGTGGTGAATTTGCACAGCTTGCCGACTGTTTTTCTTGTATTAAGTTCAACAGTATTGATTGCATTCCAGTGAAGTTTAGTGGAAATTGTCATGCAAGATTGGTAGCTTGTTTGGTAGGATCAATGTGAAATTTGTTTTGAGATTAGATTGTGTTTTCTGAAGAGATAAACACAGTCCAACCAGGTATTGTTCATTGCACACCACTTTTTTTCATCGATGTGCCTATTGGTCCTTTCTATTATCATCACGAAATCACGAAGCCCTGTCCAAACATCCACCACTCAAAGTGAGCTGTATCTAGAGCTGATATTGTTAGGCCTAGAAAAGTTCAAGTCTTCTCCAATGATTGTGGAGGAAAATCTGCCCAAGGGAGCTGGGAGTATTAGACTATTATTGGTAACAGAAAGAAAATTCTAAATGTACCTATCACTTACCTAACCAACATTTATTCAAAACTTAATAAAATAAATAATTAATGAGGGAAAAAATAAAATAATAAAATAACTCTCACTTCATCCAGTGTGAGAGTAACATCAGTGACTGGCCACTTGAAACAAATGAAATTACAGATTTTTTTCATCAAATTTGGCAAGAAGAACAGATGACAGTGTTCTAGCTAGTGTCATTATTATAAATATTCCCTTTTCGCTCAGCCAGACAAACCTAATGGAGAAACAGAATCAATATTTCAGTGAAATGTCAGCTTTGACTTGTCTTTGTGAGACGCTCTAACTATTTATCTTGCAGATTGCATAAACAAAAGAGGAGTGACTCATGTGTGTTGGATGTTCAATATGGATTTTAATAGCTTCTTAATGGAAACAAGAAGAATCTTTAATTGATATGTTGGGAATAATGCAAGCAGCACATTTCAATGGATTTTCTTGTGACTTTTGAAAATGATTCAGAATGTGCTTTATTTTTGACAGTTGTTTTTGACATGAAGCCTGGAAATGCCACAATATTCAGATTGTTTTGTTTCATTCCTTTGTTTCATGGCGAATGACGGGCAGCACAGGCGTGAGCAGAAGGAAAAAGATGCTGACAATGAAATTCTTTCCTTGTGTTTATATCAGCTTAAACCAAATCACACTGTGGTTGTTTTGAATAAATGAAACACCTGGAGCAAAACGATAAGAGGATGATTAATCTTCAGGGAAACTTTAGAGAAAAAATATTTTTAAATGAAAGAAAAATTGCTGCGTGGAGTACTTTTCTTGCTGAGTAATTTCTCCGGAGACGACTTCAACAGTGGAATCGGAAATTCCCTCCGTCTTTAATTGAAAAGTTTGTCAATGCTGAGCTAAACTCTGCTCATAGTGTATCCATGTGAACTCTGCCTTCATCTTGCTGTTTCTACAATCATTATTCAACTTCCATAACAGACCACCCACCTTTTACACACCCTTATTTACCCCCCCACCCCCCCATAACCCTGCCCTTGTTTTCATGTTGTCAAGATTTGCCTTCCTCTGCAATTTCCCTGCCGTTATTCAGCCGCGTCGCATAAAACCAATTTCTGGTGCGGCGTTCGGGGGGATTGTAGTGATAATGAAAAAGAGACTGGCTGAGGTGAATGTTAAAACGAGATAAGCGCAGACATGGAGAGTGTGTGAATGCCCTGACGGTGGGAAGGCCAGCACCATTCCCCCCCGAAGACTTTTTGTTCCTCCCACATGTTGAGAACAACAGCAGGGTAATTGGATGCTGATAAAAGGGTGTGACATAAGTGTGTGTTGCACATATTACAAGCATGAAGAGACACGTAGTGGCAGAACTGGATGGACAATACAATAGAAGCCTGTTATGGCCCGTATATAGTTTTTCTTTTTTCATAGCAAAGAAACACATTAGGCGACCAAGATGTATTACATATTTGCATTTGAATTTGTGGCAACGTGGGTTATATTGCAGAGGCAGTGCTTAGTGATTGCACTTTCATTGCTTGGGAGACTCAAAGTCGACATGAAATGAAAATTCTATAATAACTTTTAATTTGATACTAATTACTAGTTGGAAATCATGAGAATAATTACAGTTATCTTATTCAGTTGACAGCAGTAGTTTTGAATATTTAATAATAATAATAATTCATCACATTTATATAGCGCCTTTCTGGACACTCAAAGCGCTTCACCTAGAAGGGGGAATCTCCTCAACCACCACCAATGTGAAGCATCCACCTGGATGATGCGACGGCAGCCATATTGCGCCAGAACGCCCACCACACACCAGCTTACTGGTGGAGAGGAGACAGAGTGATTGGTATATATATACAAGGGGATGATTAGGAGGCCATGATGGACAGAGGCCACTGGGCAAATTTGGCCAGGATGTCTTTCGAAAGAGTAGGGGTGTAACCCCGGCATCCTGGCCAAATTTGCCCAGTGGCCTCTGTCCACTGTCTGGGATTTTTTGTGACCACAGAGAGTCAGGACCTCGGTTTAACTTCTCATTTAAATGGACAGGATATTTAAATGAATAGTTTACCAAAAAAGTAAAAGTTCTGACATTGTGTTCTCACATTTATGTTGTTCCAAACCTGTATGACTGTGTGTCTTCTGTGAAACACAAAACAAGATATTTTGAAGAATGTTGGTAACCAAAGAGTTTTACTGGACATTGATTTCCATTGTCAATGGCAAAACAAAAAAAATGTTATATTCCAAAAGTGTTATGCTTTTATGCTCCACTGAGTAAAGAAAAATGCACTGGTTTACATATCTATTGATAGATTATTCAATTTATAACATATTTTCTTTATAATACACTGTAACATTTACTGATTCTAGACCGTATAAATGTCAGAGGAGATGCATTTGAGATTACTGGGGTCTTTTACTTAGTAGAAAAATCTAAGAGTGAGATTTACTAGTAAGGTTATATCGACTCACAATGTCACACTTATTGGTCAAAAGGTCAATTATCGAAATGAAACAATCATCCAAGAGTGAGATTTACAAAGTCTCATTTGCTCTCTATTAAATCCTGTTTCTGTCTTGGAGAAATAATTGAGACATTAAAGCAGTGTTTCTCGACTGGTGGGTCACAAGACCATTTTGAGTGGGTCGCGTAATGTGCAGTGAAAGAAGCAACAACAAACATAATTCTCTGTTTTTCTGATGCAAGACTTTTATTTTGAAAGTGACACTGAAACTGATGTGACATGAAGGCCGAATAAGGTAACCCATACTCTGAATGTGTCCCTGTGCATTTAACCCATCAAAGTTAATGCACTCACATTATGAGCAGTGAGTAGTGAACACACACACTGCAAACCGTGGACACATACACATCCGGAGCAGTGAACTTTTCTGTCCTGTCAGCCATTATCCACCTTATTTTTCAGGTAAGCGAGGGCACAGCCATTTGTAATTTTAATGTGTCTGGCTTCCGGTGTCATTTTCTTCCAGTCATTCTTAGCTGTACAAAACAGCTCGTTATGCTGCTTGATATTGCATACTGATATTTCTTACCACACTATTTTAATGTATTGTCTTAATTCTAAACACACTGGTTTGTAGCGCAAACAGTTTTACAGTTTACTGCACTTTGTTTTCTTCTCATTATTTCCCTATAGCAGCTAATGAATCGGAAAGTTCGCAGATTCACAGAAAAAAACGTACTTTTGCGTTGAAAAATACGGTGGATAGCTACTGTGCTCCTACTCGTAGCTCGCACTCTTCAATTGCATGCTCAAATGCAGAGGCACACTGTGTGTCACTTCATTACAAATTAATCGCAAAAGAAATTATGAGCATGCAGTGTCGTATTATGCCAATTACTAAGTCATGAAATTATCAAAAAGTACCAATAAATGACGTAACTTGCACTTCGTGTGTAAGCTGGGAAGGATTTACATGCAGGTGTGATGTTCATTCTATTCACCAGGAGCAGTTTCCATATGTTTAATTAACAGTTCATGTTAGTATTGTGTATTTACCACGGTAGCTGTAGTTTCCCTAATACCAAAGTGCCACTATTTCACTTTGTGTTATTTTGTATATTTATAAATGACTGTGGTGGCTCATACCAGCTTACTAACTTTATTGTATTAATAAAAACTAATTTGGGACTACTATTTAATATCCTTATTTATTTTAAAGTGTTTATTCATCAGTATTAGTCATATTCTTACAATTGATGTGTATAATGGACGGCACATGTGTGTGTGATATTTTTGTGAAATACATTTGCTTGGTTTTTATTAAAATTTTTATTAGCTAACTATGTATAGGCTAGGTCAAATTCCTAAAAAAATGGGTCGCGGCTTAATGACCATGGGAATATGTGGATCCCATGGCCAAACCAGAACCACTGCATTAAAGAGATGTCATTTGTGACAATTCTTTCCTGCAGGTAATGAGAGAATTTCTGTGCTCTTGGATTCTGTGCTCGGTCTGTCCTTATACATCTTGTGAAGAATATCAGTATTCACAGGGCCTATTCATAGTGGATTATTCAGGTGCTCAAACAGAATGGAAAATAATGAGTGTCGCCTTTGTACGGCGTGGCAAAAGTTTCAGCCTGTCAGTGAGCGTTAATCTCAGGGTTCTTCTTTATCTCGTCACCGGCTTCAGGTCTGCTGCAGTACGGCGCTTCAGTGAGGAAGGTCACGCAAATGACACGTGGAGGACATGTCTGATCATTTGTGGCATAATGGTACGCATGCCGGACGAGGCTCATCTTCCTTGGGTAATGTATGAGGGGAGAGGTGAGTGAGATTAGGGCCGTCAGAGCCGGAGTCCACCTGCGGATTTTTGCACGGCTGTCAGATGGATTGCCTAGGTTTGGCCCCTCCAGATGGCACAGATGGGTCTCTTCATCTCTCCTCTTCTACACTCCAGGCACTCCTTAATATAGTAACAGCTCCCTGATCTTTCCCGGTGACCCTGTGTCTCTACTGCTTGTTTCAACTCTTCCGCACCTGTAGCCCAGATCTGTACATCATTTCCTGTTTGCTCTTAATTACGGGCTCTAATTTGCAGCTCAAATACAAGTAGATTCTCTTCCCAACGTGATTCTCAGCTCCAGAGGAATGGACCCTGCTAATTAGAGGAAATTTCCATCCTTCCTGCTATCCCAGAGAAATGGAACCGTGGGAATAGAGGACATGAACGCAACAGAGACAGAAAGAAAGAGCAGCACCACTGAGGGCTTTTGGGCTTTTTCTATTCTTATACAGCGACACAAGGGACTATTCGACTTTTACATGACTGGGATTTGCATAAGAGAGAATCTCCCTGAGAATTTGCTGAATACACAAACACATCAATCAAATCCAAACAATCTACATCAAGTCAACTCAAGCTCTGCCGTTTTAAACTCTGATGGGTTCATAATAGTACTAACTTGCCTGGCAATGGGAGAGAGAGACAGAGCGCAGTTGGTGACCACTCTATATCAGATCAGTGTTGTCATGTGCTGTCCTTCATGTTGGGAGAGCTTCAGGCGTGTGTGACCCACATAAGCAGTGATGTGCATAGAAGTAAATGCCATACACTGCACTGCAAAGAGACTTTCAGAGGAGAAACTCCTCACTGTGGCATTTGTAACTTGACATCTATAGAGTGGCATCCTGTCTAGTTACACGCCTTGATGCGGAAAGTTGCAGTAAGTTTAACATAGTTGGAATGTATTTTGCATTGAAACGCTTGAGTGGTTGGCAAGTTTTAGAGTTTCAGTTTTTGGGGTTATTCCACAAAATGGGTACTATTTGTGTACTTAATGTCTACATTCATTGACTAACATAGCTTTTGGCAACTTCAAAGTTAGACATTTTTCCAGAATTATTTTTAAAATGTTTTTAAAAGAAGTCTCCATTGCCCACCAAGGCTGTATTTATTTGATCAAAAATACAGTAAAAAAATTTAATTGTGACATTTTGTTATATACCACCTAGGGATGGGCGTTATATTGAGTTTGTATTATATATATTTTTGTAAACAATATAAGATGAGGCAAGACTGTTTATATCGATATACAGTGGTTTGATATTATGAGCACATTTGGAAAATAGCGGAAGACACAGAGTGAGCTAAAAATCATGCAAAAAACTCATGCAAATATTTATTTTTTGAGTCTCCACTAAACTTCACAGACTCGCAGGTGCCTCAAACAGACGGAACACAATAATTCTGACTAAAATATAGATTTTACTAAAATATTTGTTTTAAACCAAGTTTGTGTTTTTATAGTGTCATTTTGTTACAATATTAGAATGTAATGATTATTAGAATGTAATAATTTGAACCCTTTTTTGCACATAATCAACAAAGCTACATGGTTAAATTCACTATATTTGTTTTCATAGCCTTCAATATGAACATTGTTTGTAGAACCACACTTGCCAGGGTATGAAATATTTTTTTTAAAATAAATACTGGGCTCTTTTAAAATCCAAATAGAAAAAAGTAGAAAATATCGAGATACAAACTGTATCTCTATTAATCCATATCGCCCAGCCCAATATCATCTGCATATATGCTAGACATTCAAATTTTGGTTCATGTATTTTTAACATAATATAATGCAGTTTGTTTATTTATGTAAAGCTGTCATTTTGTCTTTACTATTTCTCTATTATTACATTAAATTAATCTTGATGTAATTTATCTTGACATTATTGCTTTTTCACACTGTGCTTAACCCTAGGTTATCGCCGTTCTAAACACCGCTGTTAACCCCGGGTAAAGGAACGTTTCACACTTGTAATTTAGAAGCGAGGTTAGCACCGCTTTTGCAGTGTTTGAGGAAAAAACAAAGCCAGTCCTCTCATCAGCTTTAAGGCAACAGAGATGATTAAAAATCTCTGCTGGACACATTGCGACTGAAAGAGCTGAGCACATGGACATCACTCCTCTTTCCTTCCCTCATTCTGTCCCTTAATCTTATCTCTCACTTTTCTCTTTTTTGTTTATGTTTGTTTATGGGCTTTTGGCCAGTGGTGAGGAATCAGGATGACACATCATATTCGAACCCGTGTCCCTGTGAGCTCACTACACCACGGCTCTGACTCTGTTCATTTCTTTGCTTTGTTTCTCTCACTCAGATCTCATAAGGTGATTCATATCACCTGCAAATAACGCTTGTTTATTTATGAGGTGTCACCTCAATTATTCTGAATTTTTTATTGCTGTAAACAGGAAATCAGATTCAGCACAGCACAGGAAGGCAGGAGAGCATGAGCTCTTTTTTCAAATCCGACATAGCTGGAGGGGGTTTTCTGCTAATTCTCTGTTAATGTGACACAGCATGTATCTCCAGATTAATTAACCATCCGCCTGCCCTCAGAGTGCTGATACAGTGACTGTATCAGTGTGTCTCTTTTAGGCCATGCACACTCACTGAAGCTAAATACAGCTGTCACTCCTGTTCTGAATCCTAAATCCCACTCTACACACAGATTTCACTTGTTTACTGGAGTGAAAATACATTCTAGATACAAATTTACACCAAAAATTTAGGTAATGACAATTAACTTGTTAATCCACATGGCGTATTGTACCAGACTGAGTGAGTGTTTTTAATGCAGCGACACTCTTTTGAGCCCTGGCAGCGTCTTTTGAGGTGCAGTGCTATAAAATGACAAAAATGTTTAAGATATGTAAGGTATGAGCCTTCGTACAAAATATGAAAGGCCTTGATTCAGTGACAAATTTTTATACCTATTTCTTAACACCGTAGTTCCTCCCACTAACATTACTAAAAAGGCACAATTTATTGCACAAATATATATATATATTTTTTTTTTTGTCTGCTCTACTAGTCTGTTAAATTGGTATTATATTATAGCAAAATAAAATACTGACATACTGTCACACTACTGCAAGGATGAAGACACAGACAATGGCGTTAACAGGTTTTATTTTAGACACTGTATGCAACTCCTGAATACAGGAATGAGCTTCGAGATCCACACAGGGAACACAGGGAGAAGACTTGAACTTGAGTCCGTCTTGTAGATACTGGAAATAGCTGACCACTGGAATCCTGATAGAGATCCGCGATTTCCACTATCGAACACAGAGAGGCGGTTTGGAGAATCCCGGGGAACCACCGCACACAGAGGCTGCTTGGAATATACACACACACTGGGAGGTTAGTGTAGAAGGACAATACTTGCGTAGATATATTGAGGATACTGGAACCAGACCGAAGGGTTTAGGAACCGGAGAGTCACTGGCATCAAAAGACGAGACCTGACAATGAGCTGTAGACTGACTGGGGTTTATATGCAGAGCTGGCGTGGTGAGTGAAGTGATGAGGGTGCAGGTGAGGTGAATCAGAATTCCGGTGATTGCGATCGGGACCAGGTGTGTTGGGTTGAAGCTGGCTGGGGTGTGTCGTTGGGTGAATCTGTGACAGTACCCCCCCCCCCTCCACGGCCAGCTCCTGAGGGCCGTAGACCCCGACGACGAGGGCGACCTCGTGGACGGCGGCCTGGACGATCCGGGTGGTCACGGTGGAAGTCCTGGAGGAGCGTGGGGTCCAAGATGTCGTCCCGATGGACCCAACAGTGTTCCTCAGGTCCAAACCCCTCCCAGTCCACGAGGTACTGCAGCTGGCCCCCCCGTCGTCGAGAATCCAAGATGGTGCGGACCTGGTATACGGCTTCGTCTGTGGGGTCCACTGGAGGAGGAGGGGGTACTTCGCCAGCTTCAGCTTCTGTGGAAGGGGAAGAGAGAGGTGCAGTGTAGGGTTTTAATAAGGAAACATGGAAGGTGGGTGCAATCCGGTAGTGATGGGGTAGTGCAAGTCGATACGTGACGTCATTGACCTGCCTCAGCACCGCGAATGGACCTATGAACCTGGGACTCAGTTTACGGGAGGGCAGTCGGAGGCGGATATCCCTGGTGGAGAGCCACACCAGCTGACCAGGAGTGTAGTGGGGTGTGGGTCCTCGACGTACATCGGCCTGTTGTTGGAACCTCCGTACTGCCCCTTGTAGGTGGACGTGGGCTGAGTCCCAGACCCTCTCACTCTCGGTGAACCAGTGCTGGACCGCTGGAACGTCCGATGGTTCGCCTGTCCATGGGAACAGAGGTGGTTGGTATCCCAGAACGCATTGGAACGGCGTCAAGCCTGTAGATGTTTGGCGTAGAGAGTTCTGGGCATACTCTGCCCATGGGAGGTACTGGTCCCAGCGGTCCTGTGCGTCATGGCAGTAGGTTCTCAGGTATCTCCCGATCTCCTGGATCTTACGCTCCGCTTGGCCGTTGGATTGAGGGTGGTACCCCGACGTCAGGCTGACCGATACTCCTAGAAGCTTAAAGAACGATTTCCAGACTCTTGATATGAACTGTGGTCCCCGATCCGATACTATGTCCTCTGGGATACCGAAGTGGCGGAAAATCTCGGTGAATAACATCTCTGCTGTCTTGAAGGCTGTGGGGAGTCCGGAGAGGGATATCAATTTACAGGACTTGGAAAATCTGTCAACGACCACTAGAATGCAGGTCTTGGAGTTGGACGATGGTAGATCGGTAACAAAATCCACAGCGAGATGGGACCAGGGTCTGTTCGGAATTGGTAGGGGCATGAGCTTCCCTTCTGGGAGACGTCGAGGTACCTTGGCCATAGCACAAGCGGTGCACCCCTGCACGTATCGGGAGATATCGGGCCACCATTAGCGCTGTTGGAGAAGTGAGAGGGTTTGTTGGCTGCCTGGGTGTCCAGATCCCGGAGAGGTGTGTACAGAGTCCATGAGGTGAAGGCGGAAGTTGGTAGGTACGAAAACCTTCCCCTCAGGATCCCCCGGCGGAGCAGGTTCGGTAAGGGTGGCGTTGGCAATGAGTTTGTCGATGTTCCACTGGATGGGACTGACAAACATGGCTGGAGGGAGTATGGTTTCGTTGATTTCTGTGGAGGTTTCGGATTGATAGAGGCGTGATAGAGCGTCTGCTTTGAGATTCTTGGAACCCGGGCGGTAGGTAACTGTGAAATTAAAGCGTGTGAAAAAGAGAGCCCACCGAGCCTGGCGAGGATTTAATCTTCTGGCCTCCTGGAGATACTCAAGGTTGCGGTGGTCTGTAATTACTTGAAATGGGTGGTTGGCTCCCTCCAACCAGTGTCTCCACTCCTCTAAAGCTAATTTAATAGCCAAGAGTTCTCGATTACCGACATCATAATTCTGCTCTGCCGGGGACATCTTGCGTGAAAAGAAGGCGCATGGATGGAGTCGTGGAGGGGTCCCCTGCCGCTGTGAAAGAACAGCTCCAACTCCGTTGGTGGACGCATCCACTTCCACTATGAACGGGAGATCAGGGTTGGGATGACACAGCGTAGGAGCAGAACAGAAGGCTTTCTTCAAACCCTCAAAGGCCTCGGAAGCTTCAGCAGACCAGGTTAACCGTGTGGTACCCTTCTTCAGCATGGAAGTTACTGGAGCGCAGATCTTACTATAATCGCGGATGAACCGACGATAGAAATTGGGAAAGCCAAGAAAACGTTGCAGCTCCTTCAGGGACTGGGGTTTAGGCCAGTTGATCACCGCTTCTACCTTATTTAGATCCATAGAAATGCCGTCTGGCTGAATCACGTACCCCAGGAAGTGCATGGATTCTTGATGGAACTCGCATTTTTCTAACTTCAGGTACAGTTGGTACTCACGGAGGCGTTTAAGGACTTGCTTCACCTGTTGTACATGTTCATCGAGGTTGGAGGAGTAGATTAGGATGTCATCAATGTAGATGACCACAAACCGATGGAGCATGTCTTGGAATATCTCGTTCATGAAGCCCTGGAAGACTGCTGGACTATTCGACAGCCCGAACGGCATAACCCGATATTCATAGTGCCCAGCAGGAGTGATAAAGGCAGTCTTCCACTCATCGCCTTCACGTACACGAACCAGGTTGTAAGCACTTCTCAAATCGAGTTTGGTGAAGACCCGAGCTGAACGTAGCTGTTCCAGAGCCGAAGGTACCAAGGGCAGTGGATATCTGTACTTGATGGTAGAAGCATTAAGGATGCGGTAATCAATGCATGGGCGCAGTCCTCCGTCCTTTTTCCCGACGAAGAAGAGGCTCGAGGCGGCAGGGGACGTAGAAGGTCGAATGTATCCTTGGCGTAAGGCTTCCTCCACATACTCCTCCATGGCCTTCTGCTCCGGGATGGACAACGGGTAAATCTTCCCATGCGGTAGAGTGGCCCCAGGCAGCAGGTCAATAGCACAGTCCCATGGCCGGTGAGGTGGTAGAGTGGTGGCGAGTTGTTTACTAAACACGTCCTGGAAGGCCCGGTATTCCGGAGGGATCTGGTGGGAAGACTCGGTGACTGGACTTTCAACGGAGGTTGAACCCAGGACTGCTGAGACAGCAGATATGGCGGATGAGGATTGTTTCTTGACAGGACGTAGACAATGCTTTTTACAGTGATCACTCCAACGACTTACTTCTCCAGAAGTCCAGCAGATGTCAGGCGAGTGTTGAGTAAGCCACGGGCGTCCCAGGACGATATCTGCAGTGGAGCCCTCCAGTACCAGTAAAGAGCATCTTTCTTGGTGAAGACAACCGATGGACAGGTGTAATTCGGGACTGCAGTGCTGAATACTTCTTTTACAAAGGGGTTTTCCAAGGATGGAGTGTATATTCTGTGGTTGATTTAATCGTCGACGGGGGGTTTGCAAACGGTTGAGTAGAGAAGCTGAAATGAAGTTCCCCGCCCCGCCGGAGTCAATCAGAGCTTTCGCTGGAATAGAGTGTTTCAGATATGTTATTAAGACTGGAGTTTGTTTTAGGTTTAACACTGGAAATGGTAGATCTACAGTACTAACCGCCGAACGGCTGGGACGGACGGGACATTCGACACGATAATGTCCAGAAGCACCACAGTAGAGACATAGATTATTAGTTCAACGTCGGTTACGTTCAGATGTAGTTAAACGTCCTGTATCGACTATCGACTGGCACTAGAAGTTTGAGCGAATACAGTGTGAAAATGTTCAAAGAATCCATTTAAAGTCTGTAATGCGGGTGCATTAGATTCCCAGAGAGCTTGAGCCCAGTTTAATGCGCGACCCGAGAGCAGAGAAATTATAAAAGCAATTTTGGCTCTTTCAGAAATAAACTGAGCAGCGTTTACCTCCAAGTAGAGTTTGCATTGAAGAAGAAATCCATTGCAATCCTCCCCGCCTGCATA
Organism: Siphateles boraxobius; assembly: GCF_051911475.1. Taxonomy (NCBI): domain Eukaryota; kingdom Metazoa; phylum Chordata; class Actinopteri; order Cypriniformes; family Leuciscidae; genus Siphateles; species Siphateles boraxobius. The sequence continues at coordinate 25,426,347 of NW_027509186.1, read as the reverse complement.
TGAAGCTGGTTCGGCCATGGGACTTACTGACGCAGGTCGGTAGTTCTGAAGAGCGTGACGGAATTCAATGAGGGTTTCTTGAAATGATTGTTGCGGAGCGACGGCTGCATTAGCAGAGGCATCCATCAGCAGCTGGGGTGCGGCGGCACCCCGAGGGGCTTCGGTGGATGCAGCGTGGATCTCAGAAGCAGAGGAAGCTTGCATGGTGTGTGGTCAGGTCTTCTGTCACACTACTGCAAGGATGAAGACACAGACAATGGCGTTAACAGGTTTTATTTTAGACACTGTATGCAACTCCTGAATACAGGAATGAGCTTCGAGATCCACACAGGGAACACAGGGAGAAGACTTGAACTTGAGTCCGTCTTGTAGATACTGGAAATAGCTGACCACTGGAATCCTGATAGAGATCCGCGATTTCCACTATCGAACACAGAGAGGCGGTTTGGAGAATCCCGGGGAACCACCGCACACAGAGGCTGCTTGGAATATACACACACACTGGGAGGTTAGTGTAGAAGGACAATACTTGCGTAGATATATTGAGGATACTGGAACCAGACCGAAGGGTTTAGGAACCGGAGAGTCACTGGCATCAAAAGACGAGACCTGACAATGAGCTGTAGACTGACTGGGGTTTATATGCAGAGCTGGCGTGGTGAGTGAAGTGATGAGGGTGCAGGTGAGGTGAATCAGAATTCCGGTGATTGCGATCGGGACCAGGTGTGTTGGGTTGAAGCTGGCTGGGGTGTGTCGTTGGGTGAATCCGTGACACATACCTTAACATTGATATTTTAATATCTTTACAAATTTCAATTTGGCCGTATTGTCCCTTTAAGGTCTTTTTTGTATTTGGGACTAAAAAAATGGGCTTACTGTTTGCCCTGTTCATTCTATGGCATATGGGGCCTCTGGGCAGGCCGGGAGTGCTGGGATAATTGACTTAATTTCCCTTTATTTTGAACCTGTCTGTTGTGCTCTGTGTAAAAAACAGCAAACATTTTAATCAACACTGACCCGGAATGACATAGCGGCTGCACATTTACACGCCAACGTCTGCATCTGACTGACAGTCATGTTTATGCAAGGGATTACATGCGTGGGGTAGACGGTCGGGCCCGGTGCCAACGCAAATTGGATTACGGGGAGCAATATTCTGGAAACATTTTATTATCCAAGGGCTTTTAGTGTAATGTGATTACTTTGTAATGCACTTTTGTTTTATAGACTGCTTCAGCACATTGCAGCCCCAGCTTTATTAAGCGTGAATTTATTCTGTAGTACACATCATCAGGTTGTCACCTGTTGCCTTCACAGCACTCAGAGGCCTTTAAGCGTGTTTTCAGCAGTGCTTATTTAAATTCAGTCCTCATCGTTCACTGTGGCCTAATTTAAATTGCTGGGTACTGTTGTGCTTTTTGTGAAACTTTCCTGATGGTAAACCTCAGACAGTGGCATTAATTTGTGCTGAGAGTTTGACGTATCTTCTTGTCGTAAAGAGTCTGAGGTGTCTAGATTGAGGGCGACGTGTGCGAGGCCTCATTAACCTGTCGTCACGTCTGTGTCTAGGCAGGGTCACTCATCGGGTCACACTCATTTGCCTGCATCTGATTAAAGACACTTTCATTACCTGAGAGGAGCACAAGTGCACATCCCGGCTGATCCCAGATCAGCCACAATGGCACAGTTTCATGATGGCACGCTAGTTGAATAGTTCTGATTTTTTCATTCAGCATGATTGTAATTATTCCCCAGACTCACACTTTTTTACTCTGCTCCGTGTCACGACTTCCACCCACGCTGCCATATTGGATATTGGCTCATGCAGTTGTTGCATGTATTGTCTAAAGTGGAAGACGGGCAGAACTAGAAGTAATGGGCGGCTGTGGCTTTCTATTAGTGACAGGTGAGGATATGCATGCTGGCTTCAGCAGACCAGAGATTGCCCGTGGTTCAATTACCATGCATCTTGGCAGACAGACAAGCCAACACCATTATAAGTGCAGTCAGTGTGGCAGAATGTGTCACCCCACTGCCATCTCTGCATAGCTGAAAACACGTCAATCTGTTCCTATGCTTTTGTGTATTGTCCAAACTTTTCCTTTAAACATTCCTATCTCTATTAAATCACTTAACAAACACAGTTTTTCTTCTGATTGGATGAGTCATGTTTGAAAACGTGGGGGAGTCACTTTTATATCCCAGGAATTTTTTATTGTAAAGAGGTTCTTTGCTGCTGGCAAAATGGACTTTTGCATATGCCTATGCAGTAAAAAGGCGGGGGTTTTTTTCCTTTTTTTCTGGATGCTAGCTATGGAATAGCCATAGTAAGACTAAGGAGTCAGCCTTTTTATTCCAAAAAGGTTAGAAATGTAATTTCCATCACCGTCACTTCCATCCCAGAATAATATTAAACACAACACATAATTTGAGATGAGGTGGAAATTACACTATGGAGGAAATATACATGACTTTCAAAAAATATTTTATAGAAATGACCAAATTCTCCTGTGCTGCATGTATGTCCACTGTTGGAAGAGTTGGGAAAGAGTTTTCTAAATATCCAGAGGAACCATTGCGGGAAAAAAATGTCATTACTACAAGAAGTTAAAGTCCAAAAAAATCTGACTTTGATTTCATTGGTTCTTTAACTATGTCTCTGCTCTCTTTCTTCTCTTATCTCATAACCTTAAGGTGATGAACGTGAGCCTGGCTGAGGGTGACGTGGTCAGATTCGAAGACCTGGGCGGCAGGGAACCTTCAATGTTGGCCAACGAGTCCATCTTGCTTAAAGGTCTGGTGGTACGCAGCTGGAGCAACCAAATATCCATCCACTTCCGTAGCCAGCAGCCGCAGTCCAGCTCCTTGCTGCTGCGTTACCAAGGTGAGATGTCCTACTTCAACCCCTAAACATCTGCTTCATCTACTTCCTGCTAATTGCACTTGTGCCAATGTCTCTGGCTGGCATGGATCCAGCGCTCTAGACAAACCTGTTTATGAGTGTACACTTACTGATTAGATTGGCACGAACGATTAGGACTCTGGGAGTAGGGAGCTCTCAATCATTGCTTTCTATTAGGAGAGACTCTCTGTGCACTGAAGGGGAAACACTCCTTGTTATCTCATGTCAACATAATATGCTCATGTTAGCCTGAAAATGACAGCTGCTGTCAATAGGCTGCATAATTACATCGGAGAATGACTTGGATAATTCTCTGCTAATAGTCTTTTAACACAGTCATCAAGGGGAGATCGGCACAACAGAAAAGGTTACGGAGCGCTGATGCGCCCTGGCCCAGCGCTGCGCCACTTTCTCGTTCGTTATGCGGGACGATATAATGACAAAAGACGGTTACAGGAAAATTCTTTTGTTTCTGTGAGCTAATGAAGTGTGGCGGGTTTGCAGTGGCGTAATATCATTTTTTGCACATCCTTAATATGCCTTTTGAATAAGAAAGTCGTTTACACTCCACCCCCTCTTTCTCTCTTTCTCTTTCGTCTTTATGAGTGTGTGGGGGGTAATCAGTGGTGTTCAGCATTCATAGAAAAGAAGCTACATTCCCCCTGTTAGACTTATAGCAATCAGTCCTCAGGAGCCAGACAGCACATATTTCATAAAGGCTCTCTGTTTCTTTACAAAACTTCCAATTACTTGGTTCCGAATGCCCTGCTCCCCCTGATTCCGGTTCAATTTAATGTTCCCCAGCTGCTATGCTGGATGGATGTGCACATGCAATAGCAGCTAATTTTGCCACTGGGTTTACACTTTCCTTGGCATTGATGTAATGGCAAACAAGGAAGGACAAGAACCAAGCATGGATTGAGACCTAGCGTAAATACATACTGCAACATGAGTGTTGCAAAGTGTTGAGGCGAGTGTGGACAAAAAATATTTTGATTATTCATTCAACCTGTTGTCGTTCCAAACCTAAATTACTTTCTTTCTTCTGTAGAGCATAAAAGGAGAAGTTTAGCAGAATATTCACACTGCTCTTTATCAGATAATGTAGATCAGGTGCTGTCAAGCTGCACAATTGGTAAAATGCACAATTGAATTTTCTTATTTATAGTTCTTCATCTAATATTTGTTATTTTATTTTAACTTTATTTGAATTACTAAAAAAAATGTGTTTTGTTTAGTTAACAATAACAACACTGCAAGTTAAATTGCAGTGAAAAATATATGCATATTCAAATCACATGAATACTGTATATGGCCTTTTAAATGTAAAATGAAACTTAGTAATATTTTCATAATATTTAACATTAATATTATCATGTTACTTTGTATTGATAATAATTCATTATTTTATTCATGATAATAATTATAATAATGACTAAAATTCTTGTCTGTTCTTCACACAAATCTATGATTTCAGAGGATTTGCCTTTGGAATTATTGAAAAGACCAGCATGAGCACACTGTAAAATAACTTTTATTTAATAACTTTTAACCTTCAATATACTGAGGTTATAGAGAAAATGATCCTCATTGAGCTACAAGATAAAATGAAGAAGGTCCTCTTGATTTTCTGCAATCACTGAGGTTAGATGCTGTTTCTGTTTGCACTTGCTATAATTTTTCCTGGCTTCCTTTTACTTCACAAACTCGCCAGACAGTTGAATGAAATAACATTTCTGGATGTTCTTTTTTTCACAATATCAGTTTTTAACATGGTCATGTCATGTCAGGCATCTCTACAAAGAAAATTGGCTGTGTTTCAACATGGATGAGCATTCTTTGATCGCCTCAGCTCTTTTCCACGGTGTGAGCATTAGAGTATGAACACATCAAAATCTTTTTACATTTAACTTTGATCTCTTGTCATGTGTCTATAACAAGTCGTTTTCTGCTATACCATCCACGAAGATCTAAAACCCTTGTCCCGTCCCGATAGCAGGCCGTACAGTTTGACGAATGACAGATTCTCTAAATGGGAACCTCCATCAAAGACAGGCGCATTAAAGATTTAGACCTCTAAATAATTCAGATCACAATGAAAGGACCCTCGCTGCACCCCTTTGCGTCTGGATAAAGGTTAAACACAAACAAGGCAGGGCTGATGGAGTGAAGTTTGAAATGAAGGCTGTTGGGGTCTGAATGGCCTTTCTACAGGTAATCACCCCCTTTGCCACACCGCTCTCGCCCCACCACTTAAATGTCAGAAGCTTGAGAGGTTGTCAATCTCATACGGCACTGCAGAGGAAGCACGTGTGCATATGCAAGTGTTTTGGGTAAACTATTTTGTGAATGCTTTAGACGAGGTATTATGAGCTGAGGATTGGAGTCCTGCCCCAGTATGAGCTCAGTTGTGTAGTTGAGCCGTGATAAAGTCGGCTGATCTGGGCTGAGCCTAGCAGTGCATGGCGGGTTGCAGTGTGCAGTGATGGCTGAGGAAGCTTCTGTAATATCCTCCACCCTGCCGCTCGCCCCTCCCAGAGGAGATTAACCCTGCAGGGCGAGGGATCACCAGCTGAGATACACGCTCTCACCCACTGACACACATCCTCAGCCAAAGTAGGGCTCCACTTCTCACTTTTTTCGTCTGCTACTTTTTTTGCACTTTCATTAGAGCAAAAGTCACATTCACCAAGCACCACATGGAAGCAAAACTAGACTTTTGTGAGTAAATAAAATAATTATTGGCCAGTTGGCATGTATACTAATAATAATTATTATTTTTGTGGTACCACTTTATTTTGATGGTCCTTTTTAACATTCTATTTACTATAAGTAAGTTTGCAACTACATGTCAACTAATTCTCATTAGAGTATTAGTAGACTGTCCGCTTAATATCTGCTAACTCTTTATTGTGATGCTTCCCAACAGACATTCTACTGACTATAAGTAACTTTCCAACTACATGTCAACTTACTCAAACCCTACCAATCTACTAATTCTCTTCTAAAACTCTAATGAGTAGACATGTAGACATGTAGGTGCAATGTTACTCAGTCAACAGAATGTTTAAAGGGACCATCGAAATAAAGTGAAACTATGTTTTGTGAGGCTTCTGTAAATTTCATTGTCAGTTGTTGTTGTTGTTTTATTGTGACATTTTTTTCTTTTGTATTACTAACTCCAGGACTTAAATTAGAGAGAAACTTCCTCCATTAGATACAAATACGCTACCATTCAAAAGTTTGGGGTTACATTAAGGCTGCATTTGATCAAAAAAACTGTAAAAATATATATATATTTTTAAATATATTTTAAAATGAATTCCTGTGATGACAAAGATGAATTTTCAGCAGCCGTTATTCTAGCCTTCAGTGTCACATTATCCTTCAGAAATCAGTCTAATATCCTGATTTGGTGCTCAAAAATATGTTTTCTAGTTACTACGTCTAGTTCACATCTAGTTGAAGTTAAAGAGGCATCCTTCAGCCAGCCGGTGGCAATGTCACAGCAGTATTCGGTTAATATCTTTCAAACCCATCAGGAGCTCTGTACTCTCAAGATGGTTAACGTTTACTACTGTATTTGCGGCTTAACCGTAAAGTCTAAATCAAGGCATTTTATGATACAATCTTAAACGCTGTGTAAGTCGTCCTTTGACCTTATTTGTCTGCAAGGTCTTCACGGAGGCACTGTAAGTGCTGTCATGCACTGACAGACCAGATTTCTGTGATAGATGGGAATGTAGTAGTTTTATGTGTCTAGACATGCCCTGCCTTGATTCATTCATGCACTTCTCTTTCCTTCTGACCCTGCCCGTCTGTGTGGCATTGGACCGAGGCTGTGAATCCCAAATGATCTGGAGCTCGCCACATCCAGATTTTATTTCAGTTCCGCCCTTGCGTTTTATATAGCGTAAGATGAAAGTAGAATCATTTTGAACAGATCTCTGGATGAGCTTGACTGTGTGACGGGTGAGTCGGAATAGCTGTAAAGCGAAATTAAACAATTCAAGCTATTCTATGAATAAACTGTGTCATTGATCATTTAATTGCCTGAATTTTTCTCCTCTGGAAGAAGATGATGCCTTTATGTTTCATTCCGTTTGATCCCTAGGTTCACCTTGTCTGATGAGAAAAAAGTGAAAACATTTCCATTAAACTGGCGTGCAAGACGAGACAGATCTGATTATAGATGGACACGCTGTCTCTGAGAGAATAGCTAATTAATTTCTGCTTAATGAGCTGCCTCTTTGGAGAGGTTGACAGGCTAATGAATCCTGCCCTCTCATCGTCTAAAAAATGACCTGGACCTGCACTGGAAGAGGAATCGTGTCAGGTCATTTCAAAGTACGCCTTTAAGAATGAACAATGCTGCAGGTGACCGAGGGCATGGAGATTGATAGATGAAAATAGAGCCATTCATGAAATAAGAAAAAGAGCTAAGGAGATTTTGCAGTGAAAAGGCTCCACAATTAACCATCAAGCACTCTCCTTCCTCCGCTTCTCTGTGGAAAATTGCTTTAACATTTAAAGAGTCGGTGGGTTGACAGAAAGAGATGGTACCATGCTGGGTCCCATAGAATTGCGAGTTTTCTCAGAAATTGAGTGTTAGTCGTGAGCTGTAATTCTTTTCTTTCTCAGTTTTATAAGCACTGTTATCCCTTCAACTTTATGTGACCTGCCTTTCTGTACACAGTATGTCACCCGATTAGGGAGTCTCATGTGTCCATGTCTGATTTGTAAGCACGTCTTGGTGCAAACGTTGCCCTTCTCAGTGATAAACGTCTGGATGGATCAGTGTCTTTGACGGCTGCGTTAAAAGACAGGCAAAGTTTCCGTAATAGAGCTTTGACATTTAGTGGTGTCAGAGTGTTCGGCGGCTGAGGTGTCAGATCAGCTTAAGCAGATGTGCAGCTCAGGCTGTATTTCACCTTTATGCCAGGTTCACCTCTGCCTGAGGCCGTCTCATTTCTGCAACATTAATTTTCGTGCTCTCCTGTCGTGTGTGACGGCCAATAACAAAAGGCCAAACCGCCCCTGTGCTCAAGTCTATGGCAGATTTATGACTGAGGAGTTTTTATCTTTCTTTGGTCTTTGTTTTTTGTTATAATAAATAATTTAGTAAATCCTGCACTTATTAGAGAGTACATAATCAGTATGTTTTAACAAGTCAGCATAACTTGGCTATTTTACACAGATGATCTGCCTTCTGAGTGAAACAGGATATTTAATAGTATTTTGCACGTTTTTGGAAATTGTTATTGTAATGGGGTTCAGATGTTATGGGAAGAAGGACACAGGAACCAGGCGAACATTCAAACAACTTTTAATTATCAAATAAAACAAATACAAAAACAAAAGTATCCACCAGCAGCCCCTCGCAGACGACTCCTGGCTACACAAAAGAGAAACAAAACACAACATAAAATCAGGCCTGTTCCTCTCTCGATTTTCACAGGCGTCGCTCCTCCTTTTATGCTTCCGCTCCTCCGTGAGAGATGCGAGACCGGTGCGTCTCACAGGTAACGTGCATTATCACTCACGCCACCATCTTTGCGCGTTCTCTAACGTCCCTCGGCCTCGTCCTGCTCACCACAGTTATATATAAAAACATATATAATTTAATATATATATTATTTTATTAGTGTAGCCCTTATAATTCTGCTAGGAACAATTTTCACATGCACAGCTTTCTTTTGCGGACATTTTGGAAGCTGATCAATAGAATTACACTATTTATGGGTCTGACTTCCGCTGACTAACACCCCATCCACTTGATGATTATTGTGATGATAACGGCCTTGCGCGAACCCTTTTTTGGGTAGCTAATAGCTGTTTCAAACGGCATGCTATTCAGGCACTGCGGCGGTAACGTTCAGGCTGTTCTCCACTGGTAGTGATGCTAGAGGAGGACAGAGAGAGAAATCTAGTGTGTGAAAAGTGTGTTGACAACTCACTCCTTACTGCCGCACAGATGTTAGCATAGTTCTAGATCTACCATCCATTTATTCATAAGCCCTCCTCCTCAGCTAGAAGGTACAGCCTGTGATGTTCCAGGGAACAGTACACTTTTAAAAAGGTTGAAGCCCACTTCCCAACTCTAGAGGATAGAGCCAGTCCTGCGTCTGATCCAGCAAATACAGTATCATGAGACTAGGCTCACCACATAGAAGGTAAAATGAAGGTAAATTCATTTGATAAAGTAATCACTGGTGACTTGTTTTTTATTGTGTATCCATTGCTACTCGTCAAGTACACGGGTGCTGAGCAATACAACAAAACAAAAATCCTGGGATCCGGCTACTTAAGCTTAATAGAAAGTATCTGACCAGCCTTCAGCTTTTATGTTTGTTTAAAGCACAAATGAGGTCCTCTCTGCAAGGGTGCTGTCTGTTTTCCGGTTCGGTCGCTGTTCGGAGTCTGTCAGACATTACAATCAAATATGAGACTTTGAGCTAAGGCCCCGATATACTCACGGTGAAGTTCGTTTTCGTTCTTCGCTTACGGTAAAAAGAAGTTAGAAAAACGTGACCAGCGATACATTGGTAGCGAACATCCGATGCCACCCACTCTTCCGAAAGAGTGGAGTTTCTTTTTTTAAAGAAAGCATAGGAAAATCATCTGATCCTAGCAAAGTGTATATGTTTGCCCGAGCTCTGCAATTCGACGCTTTAGTAAAGTCACACATTTATTTATATAGCACTTTACACGATAGATTACATAAATTCAAGCAGCTTTACAGTATTAAACATGAAGAACAGTCAGTGTCTCATTTAATCAGAAGTACAACTTAATTTTCTACTATAAAGCGGCGATCCAGTGTTCATGTTTTTACTCGCAGACGTCTGACCTCAACGGACTGAATAGAAGAAATGAAGCGGAAAAGATTTCCATGTGAAAGAAGGAGAGCCTCAGCCCACACCTACCTATTTCGTAATTGTCACCGACCAATGGTAGTACGAAGGTGTTTACTTGCCGGAGCTCTGGCACGCTGTTTCGAACTCTCAGAACTCCGAACAAACTTTTTTTGGTCTGATTTTGTTCGAAATTGTCACATCAGTTCATTCTTTGATTTCGCTTGAAGTATATCACGGGTCTTTACACAAGCTATCTTGGCTCAGCTCATGAGCAAAGAAGAAGAATAAAAAGAGATAGTAATTATCCCCTTTGGCAGAGTGTGTCCTTGTCTCTGTCCATGACAGCAGCTGATAATAAGATCACCGTGCCTTTTCAGGTTAATTCATATCTGAAAAGTAGCCCATTTTAAAAGACGTTTAAGTTGAAATGACATGCTGACCACATCTGGCCAGTCAGTTCAGTGGCCAAAGCTTTCAATATTCATATGTCCTCGAAAGTCAGGGAGCATTCAGGGACTTGTTCTTCATCAATGTTCAATGAGCTTACACAAGAAAACCTGCCATCACATAAGACACCCCTCTACAATCAAATCTGAAGGACTCTCATGTCTGAAGAGTGATCTAATAAAAATGATCTGAATGTAACAAAGCGAGCATGAGAAGTGTGCTACACTCTGTGCTTTATTTGATCGAAATGAGAAACAACACAGGCTGAATCCTCATAGCCAATTAGCAGAGAAGTGTCGCACACCGCCAACGCCTCAAAGAACAGAACTGCATGCACATACACTAAATTATGTGGAGCTTTAGATATTGAAATGAAGCGTGTGAAACATTGTCCAAATTTTATCTTCAGTGTCCAGCAGTGGTATGATACTATATTGGCTTCCTTTCAGTTCATAACTTGGAATTGGAAATTGGTCATGACTCAAAGAAGCAGAATTGGAATGACAAGAAGAGGAATCTATACCCATCCATCCATCCAACATTCCCCCTGTCTTTCTATTGTTCCATCTACACTCTTAGAAGAAAAGGTTCTATAGAACCTTAGAAGTTTCTATCAGGCGCTTCATATATAGAACCTTTTAGGGATTTCCATCATGGGATGATTTTATGAATTTAGTTTTATTTCATTCATTTGTTTGTTTGAATTAATTTTAAATTTTAATAGAATTTTATGAATTAAGAAGCCCATAAATATGCTTCAGCACTTGAAAAAATTGAAATAACCTGTAAACCATGTAAGTATTATGCAATAATTTAAAGGTGAGGATACACAGGGCAACTTTTTGAGCAATGTTGCTGGGCAATCTTGCCGAGCGATTGTTGTTTGAGCACTTTCGAAAATGAAATTGAAATTGAAATTGAAAATGGGCAATATATTTGTATCTGTATTTGTGCTCTTGCGCGTGCCGAGGACTGAAGCGCCTTTCAGGCAGGATGCGGAATGCGCGGCGCTGCGCTATGAAACCCATTCATTTCAAGGACTTCCAAAGATACATAGCAGCTACAAGTATATGCACTATGCAAGCACTATATACAGGATTCACCTTATTATACTTTATCGACACAAATTGATAAGTCAAACAGCAAACAGCCATCCACAAATAGTCTATAAATAGGCTGTCTTTGAGTTCACTTAAACAAGGGTTAAATTACTCGTCAGGCTACAGAGAATACCAAAATTCATTTCCATAATTTCAATTAGGCCTAAGACATCGAAAGGCACACAGACCTATAACAACCCCATAATTGGGAATAACATACCTTACCTTAACACAGATTGGATTTCAAGGACTTTGCGTGCAGATCAATGGCTTCCAACGTTTATATTTTTTCTACGAATCTTTGAGTTAATATGTACTAAACATGATTGGAATTTGCACATGCAGCGCCACCACACCTTGATGCTCATGACAAGAATAGCATTTGTAGTTATCTTTATTGAAGTGAATTAGGTTTAAATCGGCGTCATGCATGAATGAATGATATTTTTGCTATTTTACACATAATACACCACGATGATCACATTACACAAAACTGAAATTGCACGTCAAAATAAAACATTGTCAATATTTTTTAGACCCCCCAAAATTTCACGAATCACGTTTTCCGGGGCGCCCACGTCTTATTAAGGGGAGCCGAGCTCCCCCTAGCTCCCCCGTAGTTCGCACCCTGTCTATTTCTGTCAGTTAATTTAAATTTTACTTCCTTACATTAAATTCAGTATCCTGTTTGCTAATTCAAATTCAAATTCAGAATCATCACTATAGTCAAGTATGTTATATATTATATATTGTAATAGTAGATCAGCTTTATTTCTGTTCTGTAGACGTATGTGGCCAAATGTAAATGAAGTGTGCATATCCAATTTGACCACATCTGATCGGTCAAGACACATGAAGTGACCATAAAGCCCTGTAGGTGGGTCCTTTTAAGCAAGTAAGCAACCTTTCAGTGCAGCATTTGTTGGTAAGCACCACTAATATTTTCCTCAGAAAATCTACTTGTAAATATAAAGTATTTCTGTTTTTTATTAATCCGATAACAGTGCCATGCCATAACAGTGACCTATTTTCAAAGATCTTGCTCTCACGTATGTGCCTGTCACACTATAACACTCTGTAATAGTGCAGAAAAATAGTAATTGAGAGGCAGATTTAAAAGCAGTGTGGCTCCTGAGGTTGCCTGGGTTATGGCTGCTATTGTTTCCTTCTACCACTAAAAGCTGTTCCCTCCTACTTCACAACTGTGAATAACAGTAATGATGCAAAACCCCAGTAATTACATTAATGATTGGCTGTGACACAGGGTGCATGTCAATGCAGATGGTTTAACAATGGAGCGTGATGTCAGTGGGTGGGAGAAAGCATCAAGACTTTTCATGCTTTCTCGTGTGCCGGCGGATGCGAGTATACACTCATGTTTGCTCCTGTCCATCGCGTTGTGCATTCTCATGCATTTTTCATTTCAGTCTTCACTCATTCTTTATATATTCACGCATGGATTTTTAAATGCGTTCGTGTTCCAGTTAGAAAGTCTCTGCTCGGCAGATTTCTGTTTGGCTGTGAATGAAGTTTTATATCCAGTTTAATATGTGAATCCTATCTCAATGAGCACATGTACAGCTCTAAAGTTCATTCTGTGTAATTGCCTCCCTGTAACACTTTTGTACGAATTGATCCGCAGCTTGAAATAATCCATCGGATTTCAAATATCACCGTGCGCTGTTATTTACAAAACAATCAACCTGCCACAGTTGTTTACTATTGTATGAAAAGGCTGCCTTTTGTAGTCTATCCTCATCCCAAATACAATGGAGCAGAAAAATTCTGTTCAATTTTGTTGCCTACATACTGAGAGAGATGCATTCACGTCACACGGTGCGGCGGCCAATGTGTAGATAATCTATCACGGTATTGTGAGTAGACAGACAGCGAAAGGGAGGCTGTGTTATTGGAGTCAGGGGGATGTGGTTGCTCTGGGTTTTACTGAAAGCACATGAGTGCTCTGATGGCTTGTCAGTGAGAGAAAGGAATGCTGGGATGCTGTCAAGATGTCTGGGAGTGTCTCCAGGCTCCCTGCCTCACCGTGTGACACATGCGGCCCCCAGAATCCTTCGCAAATCTCTCAGGACACGGTCCGCGGACTTGTGTCGCAGATTCAACAACACTCTGCAGACATGCTGTCAATGTAGCGCTTTAAGAAAGTGCAACTTATAATGAGGAGAGCACTCCCCGTTAGGACAAAATGGCTCTTGTTGCAGGAGACTTCCTCTTTCTTCTGGGAACATATGCTCCCTTTTAAAGGGGTGGTTTACTGCTTTTTTTTCTTTGCATGATTGTGTTTATGGGGTGCAATATACATGTCTAAGTGTGTTTTGTTTTTTAAAGCCTTATTTTTCATAAATTTCACCTTTATTGTAAGCCGCTTTCTCCTCTGTCATTTGAACGACCGTTTGACTTCCTGATTCTATGAAACCACTCCCTCAGAAAAAGGCAATGGGCTCAGATTGGTTAGATGGGCCGGTGTGTTGTAATTGGCTAAACTGTGTAGTCAGGGGTGGTAAAAGTACTCAAAAATTATACTCGAGTAAAAGTATATATACCTAAATAAAAAATGACTCCAGTAAAAGTAGAAAGTCCTCCATTCAAACATCACTTGAGTAAAAGTACAAAAGTATCCGATTTAAAACGTACTTAAGTACCGAAAGTAAAAAGTAAATATTCAAACTGTAAATATCAATAATTAAACAGATCACTTGTTTTGGGAGTGATATGCAATGTTTTAATTTAACAAATTATTAGATACTGCAATTAAGAATTTGTTAGATTTGCAATCATGAGAGACAAAGAAGCACCTTGCATCAATTCTAAACAATTTCATTAAGTTTAGTGACAGCATATTATGGTGCAATGACTGGTAGGCCATTCTTTGATACAAATTTTACAATTTCAATTCAATTATTGTGGTTTGATTCCGATCTTGATTCAATATAGATTCATTTTCATAAATATTTGGTACAGTAGATGCATGTTAATTTTTAAATTAAGAAAATCTCACCTAATTCTGTAAACATAGGCTACAGAGAGCCCTGTCAGCTGGTATTATTACATGTTAAAAATACATGTGATTTTTATTATAATAACAACTTTATAATATTTTAATCATAGCTTATAAGTAAAAATATAATAAATATATAGTGCATATATTTAGCAAAATACTAATTTATACTAATATTAAATATATAAAAAAATTTAAAAAATTCTAGCCAACTAACGTGCTATGGTCATTAAATGTTTGTTTTTTTTCCCTGAGGTAAATGTAACGTTATGTGACATTGTTCTCCAGTCTCCAGCTGTTTTATTGACCTCTTTCCGCGGTTGAAAAACACTGATTTATTGATATTATGTGTGTATATATATATATATATATATATATATATATTTATAATGTACTATATACATTTCGGTAAGTTGTACTGTATCTTTCAACATAGGCTACCTATTATTGTTCATTTGTGTGTATTTACAATTAACTAGTAATAAAGAGATTAACGGCACCCTGCATAGCAGGCGCTAGCTATCGGTCACGTCACATTTAAAAGCTCCAAAATGGTATTTATTGTTTGAATTACGTAATAAAAAGGACAGAATCTGAGAGCTGAGAATTTGTTTCATATCAAAAGTAATCTACTCTGTCTTGTCTGTCGGTGTCAATGTCCTCTTTGCTTCGCGATTTTTCTCTGCGTGAGAAAATGGATGTGTGTCGTGAGAGCGTGTGGAAAGTGTCAATTGCGTGAGTCTCACACTGAATGAGTGAGAGTTGGCAGCTCTGCAACAAACATGTTCCATAACATTAGCTGCATCAAACAGAAGATGTGCAAGATACAGTGTAAGCGGGAATCTCAGGATCATTGCTGGGCAGAGCTGCACCTTCACCTGTTTCTGCGGTCATCTTCCACAATGGCGAACTGACTGCTATGAGAGTGTATGCTTGCAAAGAGCTCGCGCGTTCGTTTTTCAAAATAAAACCAAGTTTTTCATTGGTTTGGAAAGCCAGTGTATTAAATACTTGGAGCGGGCATGGGGAAATGTAACGGAGTAAAAAGTAAAGTTTGTCTTTAATATTGTAGTGGAGTACGAGTAAAAGTAGATGCAAATAAAATATACTCAAGTAAAGTACAGATCCCCGAAAAAATACTTAAGTAAAGTAACGAAGTATTTTTACTTCGTTACTTACCAACACTGTGTGTAGTGCACGTAGTCCGGAAACTTCACGCCCATTGCCTTTACGGGCGAAAGTTGCATGTGCTCCGGTCAAATGTAAATAGTGTCAATAGCCTACTGCCGTATCAGTTTGAGCCAGAATCAGACCCAGAAAGAGGCAATGAAGAGAGTCAAGCAGAACCTCCCCACGGCTTTTACAAAACGTTTCTGAATGGTAAATTTTATTATTATTATTCTATTCTATTCTTTTCTATTCTACTATTATTATATAAGAATTTTGATACGCTGTTACTTGAAAATGCTATTGCTGCTTATAGCTTTTGAGATAAGGTTTTCTCCTGATCAAACATTTAATAACTGAATAAATGACAGAGTAATACCGTTTTTTAAAGTTATTGTTTTATCGATATAATGAACAACCGTTTATCTATTCACAAAACTTAGTTTACTCAGTGTATCGTTTTCTTTAGGTACGCGTTTGTCTTACACAAAATAGCATCGAACTAACTGGCTACTAAAAAACAAACAGCATTGGCATTGGTTTACTTTCTTGATCAAATCGAAAAATTACGTCATAAAGTATACATGGAAAGTACATTTAAAAAAAAAAGTACATAATTACAAATTCAGGTCCAAAAGGTTTGTACGCGTTTGTCATACACAAAATAGCATAACTAAGTGGCTACTAAAGCCAGCGCTGGCATTTGTTTACGTCCTTGATAAAACTAAAACTTACGTCTGAAATTATACATGCAAATACATTTAAAATGATTAAATCTTACTTACAGGTTGTGGCCCAACAACTACTGCCTCAGATTTTAAAGTTGGAACTGCTTCATGCTTTAGTAACAGTTTGTTGTTGAATCCGGCATTGAATTCGTGGAGATTCTGGAAGCTGTCTTCCGTAAAATGCGCAACACATAGAGCTAAATTACGATTGTAATTTTCTGGAACATAATCAAACATAAATTGTAGCCATTGTTGACGAACTACAGCGACCGTAGGAAGTCTGAACACAGAAGACCTGACAGCTGGGTGAAAATAACACTTTCGACGGCATGACTACTGCTCTCCACTATAACTCTTCCTCTTTGACAAAGCAGCAGAAATATGGCCATGTCCCCTTTTTTGCATATTCCGGAGGGAGGGTTGATGTAAATTTATGGGTTAGTTACGTATAAAACCCGGGAGTATCTCGTTGTAGTCCCATTCGAGTCGTTTTTGTTGGCATTAAACTTCCTGATTTTTAAAAGACGATATCTCTGCTTACATTGAACTTTCAGTGCAGCAACTTTGCAGATACTGTTCATGCACCAACAGCAACATTACACACTATTTAAAATGAAAAAGTGAAATCGCAATCAACCACCCCTTTAAGGCTGTAAAATTGTATTGTGAGCTATTTAGTGAAAGTCTTTTAATTCCTGATTTGAGAATGTAATAGTAGAATGAGCAAATGCATATTTTCTAAACAGTGTTTATTTTCACACATTTTTGTTGTTGTTTTAAGATATGATACAATGCTACTTTGTTGATCCCAGAGTGAGTTTGAGGATGTGAGTATACACTCTTGCTCATATTTGCTGCTGTCCGCCGTGCTGTGGATTCTCAAGTATTTTTAGTTTCAGTCTTCGCTCATTTCTTATATATTAACACATGCGTATATAAATATATTAATATCCCAGTTCGAAAGTCTCCAAATAGCAGAGTTTTATCATAATTGCTTAACTGGCATCTGCATTTAATTGAAAAATTATATTTTAGTTGGCAAAATAAGGCAAATATTAAACATTTTATTTATAATTTTGGTAACACTTTATTTTAAGGTGCTTTTAATAGGCAGTAATTAACAGTTAATAAGACACTTATAAGACCTTATAGGATGCTTATAAACATAAATAAGTTAATATAAGTGTTAATTAAAGCATAATTAACACATTTATAAGGGCCCAAGCCCTGAAAGGGCGAAGGCCCTATTGTTTTTCTTAGGATAAATTTGTTTTCCTTAGGGTAAATTTTGTTTTATTTTTCTAACGACTATTCGGGCACTTTTGGAGCCCTTAACGTGCTCGAAAACTCTTGAAACTTTGCACACAGGTCGTTAGAAAAATAAAACAAAATTTATTCTAAGGAAAACAAATTTATCCTAAGGAAAACAATAGGGCCTTCGCCTTTTCAGGGCTTGGGCGCTTATAAATGTGTTAATTATGCTTTAATTAACACTTGTATTAACTTATTTATGTTTTTAAGCATCCTATAAGGTCTTATAAGTGTCTTATTAACTGTTAATTACTGCCTATTACAAGCACCTTAAAATAAAGTGTTACCATAATTTTTATATAATCATTTATATTATACTTTTATGTTGTGTACACTACTGTTGAAAAGTTTGGGGTTAATAAGATTGTTTTGGAAGAAATAATTTTATTCAGAAAGGACACTGATCACAAGTGGAAGTAAAGATTAAAAAACATTATTTCTAGATCAAATAATGCCGTTCTTATGAACTTTCTATTCAGCAAAAGAATCCTGAAAAACCCACAGTTTCCACAAAAATATTAAGCAAAATTTTCAACATCAATAATAATAAGAAATGTTTCTTGAGCAGCAAATCATTAGTATGATTTCTGAAGGATCATGTGACACTGAAGACTGGAGTTGAAAGATTCAGCTTTACCATCACAGGAATACATTTGATTTAAGATATATTAATATAGAAAACAGATCTTTTAAATTGTAATAATATTTCACAATATTTTAATCAAATAAATACAGCCTTGCTGAGCATAAGAGACTTCTTTAAAAAAATAAAATTAATACATCTTACCGACCCCAAACTTTTGTACAGTAGTGTATAAATCTGTTTAATGGGGTTTTTTTTGTGATAAGTTAATTAACTCGCCCGAAATTATTATTTTTGGGCGAGTCATTCCCTGACATTATTGACTATGAGAGTTTTCTTCTTCAAAAACATTGTTAATATCTTGCGGTGTTACTTTTTTGCTAATCAATTTTTCATGAACAGTATGTTTTAATTAAAATCATTTAATTATCATCTATAGCTACACAGCTTCACATTTTGTATTGTCTTACCTATTGTTGGAAAAATAAAAAATAAAAAACTTTTTCATCAGTGATATCAAGATTAACACTGTTTTGTCAATTATTGGCATATTTTCATCCCCTTTCTGAGGGATTCTGCACTGTATAGTTCCAGTTATAATTTGAACGGCTCTTTCTTTAAAGCTAAATTGTACAGAATGGATGTTATTATAAACCTTTGGCAACACTTTGGCAGAGGAGCCTATTTCATTCAATCTTTTTAATTAAAAATTAATAAAGGGCATTGTCTTTATCACAAAATTGCAGGAGCCCTATAAAAAAAAATATCCGTTGTCCCAAACTAAATTAATATGTTTCCAGGTTGTTATTGGTAAGGAATTATCAGATAATTATTAAGAGGTAATTGCAGTGGAAGTTTTCTCTGCTTTTAATAATACAGAGCAGACAGCTGCTCGCTCATTTGCATTTAATGGACGTGATATAGCGTAGAATCTAACCGCGGCAAATGGAATTAAATGGCGGTTGTTTTAGGGGCTGGGTGGGGCATGTGCGCTCGTGTAATTGATTGATAGCGCTGACCACCTGCTCATCTGCCCATTAGCTATCAAACAGGGTTCATTAAGAGAACCCTTAGCAATTATGAGAAATTACATTACCCGTGCTGTGAAAAAAAAAGAAGATCTTAGCAATATGAAGGAAGGAGGTAATTTGCATACACAGGCTGTCTACCTATCAGAGTTCGATTAACAGGACAATTCTCTGGACATTCAGAGATAAAGGTCTGTAGGGATCACATCTAGACAAATGTCTCTAGTCCGCATTTGTGAGTCGCTTTGGATAAAAGCATAATTCAAAGCAAATAAAAATATGACACATAGTGTCTGAATGTGTGAAATACAGGCTCTCCTCAGAAGACAGCACTCGAGCATATGCGAGAAGGGCAGATTGATTGAGCAAGCACATGGCAGTAAGAGCACCTCATCAAATCACAGGCTATTATACTCCCCCGCCGCCACTATTTGAAGTCGTTTAATGTTTTGCAGGGCCGTTGGATCCTGAACTCTTAAAGTTGTGCTTCAGTTCGGCCAGTTAATGAGTGCTTCCCGCAGAGCCGTTGGGCCGTGCTGTGACACACCATTGTTTTGTCATTTGTTGACCGCTCTATATGCCCTCACATCATTAGTAGGGCCGTATGAAAAACATGCCAGCGTGAACACGGAGTACACTCTTCCACCGACTGTCTGTTTGCTTTTATGAAATTATATGTGCTGGAACTGCGTTATGGGGGCGTGTTGGAGCAAGACATTTAGATGACATGAATTATACTTCAACACTTCTATAAAAGAGAAAGTCTGACAGTGAGACGTACGATTAATGAAGCAAAGAAGATTCTTACTGTATCTGTGTTTTGTCACTTGAGGTGTCAATGCAAATAAAATAGGTTTGGGTTGCTTTTATTTCCATGGGAACAAGGCAGATTTTTCTTTGCTGATGAAACCTCTATTTTCTACTTCTGTGCCTCATGTGTTTTTTTTTTATGCTGCCACCTGTGTTCTCGATGTACCTTTTAAATTGAACAAAGTCATGCAGTGGAAAATAAGGAGTGCATAGTGGTGTGGCTCTATATACACAAAGATTTTTTTTATTGATTTTTTTCCACTGACAGCTATTGCTCACCACCCTTAAAACATTATATTTTGGGTTATAATTTGTAATTTCACAGTCTTTTGTCGACTGGCAAAATCCTACAGTATGTGGTGGCCATATATAAAAGGTTACTACATGGGGGCCACAAGAGCGTTCTGCAAAAAATGTAGATTTTTTTTGTTTTACTAAATGTATTGATTACGGCTGTCAAACTTAACGTTGACCTTATTAAATATGTTTATTGAAATATTTATTATTATCATCATTATTATTAAAAAATTTGTATTCTATTTTGGGGAATATATATATATATATATATATTAGGGGTGTAACGGTTCACAAAATCCATGGTTCAGTTCGATACGATACAGTGGTGTCACGGTTCAGTACGTTTTCGAGACAGCAAAAAGAAAGAAATGCCAGAGAAATTTCCTACTTATTAAAAGAAAATTATTTTTTACATAAGTGTGAGTTTTCCTACATCTTGAAACTTTTAGTTTAATAAATGGGGGTAATCTTTGAAGGATGAACAAATAATGTTTTGGTCATCACATTAAAAATAACATATGATAATATTAATACAAGGCAGTGTTACTACATTAAATCCATTGTGAATGTTGCTGATCTGTGGACTTAAAGACTGTAACAAGTTCATTCATGGAACAATGTTTCTCCTGGTTTCCACATCAGCGCTGTTTGATCCTTTAATAACAGAGAAATTTTAATGCTTCTCACTAGATCTCGCATCGATGTTATTACTTCTGTGGCGAATTCAAATGCTTTCTTTACTGGATCTCTTAGCGCTGTAGAAACTCGCGCTGCACTGACATTGGTCCAAACTGATAAATGGTTTGTGAAGCAAAAATGAGAAGCGCAGTTAGCAGGAAAAATGTTCCAACGAATCGTTCAGTTTGTAATACGTACCGATTACCAAACCAAAAGCCTCGTACCGAACGGTTCAAAACGAATACATGAATCATTACACCCTTATTATATATATACACAGTATATATATATATATATATATATATATATATATATATATATATATATATGCTTTGTTTGACAGAAAAAATAACTTATTTTCTGGGTAATATTGTAATTTATTTTGGCTTTAGTGCAATGATAATATAAAAGCTAATGACCTAATAATTATAATAATTTGAAATGTGATGTTTTTAGAATGTCATGCTTAATATTTTTCTCAGGTTAAATGGGTGTGTGTGTGTGTGTGTGTGTGTGTGTGTGTGTGTGTGTGTGTGTGTGTGTGTGTGTGTGTGTGTGTGTGTGTGTGTGTGTGTCACAGTATACTCATGAGATTTCAGTATACTCCTATGTTGTTCCCCATATGTGTCTGTGATCTACTTCATGATGTCCGTTTGCTCCCACCACTTGTCCCAGGTTAATAAGAAATGATAGAAGCCAATCTTAAATTAAGGGAGATTTCCCTTGCGTCTGTGTCATCTTGGATTTAGTCACTCACATGCAATCAGCCTCAATAAGACATGATGAGCTTGGAGTCTGGGAATCCCTGCCCATACTTCATAAATAAGCGAAAGAGGACATATTTTTTATTAACTCATGTAATATGCAACAGATTTAATAGCGCATTTACTTTTGTAAATGTACTACTACCCTGCTGTACTACTCTTACCAGACACACTGCATGACACAAGAGTGGCATCATTTCAATGTTTTCCCAGATGACGATATGTACACACACACACACAAACACACACACACACACACACACACACACACACACACACACACACACACACACACACACACACACACACACACACACACACACACACACAGGCATTTCATGCTCAGAATCGGAGATGAAGCTCTGCTTATCAGTGAATTTCTGCGGTTGTGTAGACCGTGAACCTGTACAAGTCCTGGAAGAGTGTAACAGCTCCACTAGTTCTTGACATGCTGTCAGAGCAGCCTGACATACAGCTGGTCACTGTGGTCTTATCAAACAGCAGATGTGGTCCTATCTGAAGAAAGCAAATATTCACCCAGCAGGCACCACCTCACCGAGACCTCCTCTGCTAGCATTATCTACAAATGTCTGTAAAAGGTTTGAAATCCATTCAATTTATTTTACACTCTTAAAAATAAAGGTTCCAGTTAGAACCAAGAAGGGTCTGATAGATTGTTGTCATAGGAGAACCTGTTGAATTTACTTTAACTTTAATACTTCAAATGAAATACATACATATGTACCGTATTGTTTTTTTTTTTTATCACCATCAGCCAATACTGAATATTTAACTCTACATTTAATTTTCTCTTTTTGCATTTTGAAGGTTCCAGTTAGAACCAAGAAGGGTCTTATAGATTGTTGTCATAGGAGAACCTGTTGAATTTACTTTAACTTTAATACTTCAAATGAAATACATACATATGTACCGTATTGTTTTTTTTTTTTATCACCATCAGCCAATACTGAATATTTAACTCTACATTTAATTTTCTCTTTTTGCATTTTGAAGACTTTTGTTTTCCAACGCTCGCCTAATCCTTTATGGTTAAAGGTAGATATAGTGCGTGATGATTCTCTGTTTATGTTGCCATAGGCAACGTTCTCTATATATTTCTAATTGCCATTGAGTGCATTGATCAGGGTTGGAAATAAACCGTCATGCTCCATCCTTTACCATACTTTGGCCTGCCCCAGTATGAATGAGAGTTTTCATGAGCACATTGCATATGCTCAAGGCTTTTATGTGTTTACAGCTGAAGATGCATTGAGCCAGAGGCGGCTAGCATGTTTGTTTGGAAGCCTGAGATGTGCCAAGTCAAGTTCCTGACTTATATTAAGAGCCTTCAGAGAGTTCCAGTGGGCAAATGGCCTGTGTGGATGGAAATCTGTTTGTGATGTTTATACGTGTAAAGAATTCAGAGCAAAGAGATCTAACGGTTTGCACCTTTCAGTGGTTTACAGTGTGATCTTCTTTCATCTATCGCGATTCACTACAGTACAGTAATCTATAATGTAAATCAAACATAAACACACAACGTTTTATAGCTTTCCTAATCGAGTTGGTTGCTGATGTGCAATGTAAGTCCTATAATGCCTACTATATCATATCTGATATGCAAATTTCTTCTATATTATCGACATGATCAAAACTTTGCTGAATTACCTGTTCTTGCTCAATGAATCTGTACACAATCTACTACATTCCTTGTGTTGTCTGACTGACAGTTTATAAGGATAACTGAAATATTGTTAGTAATATTTCAAGATGAACACCTACTGGACTGAAGCAACTTAGGTTTGCTTGATTATCAAAAGAGAATTTTTTTTTTAGAAAAATCCTGTTAAAATTTGAGAATCAAGTATGATTCATCAGGTTTTTGAGGAATGTTTGGTCCCCATTGGCTTTCATTGAATTTACAAAAACAGCAAAATCATAATGAAAGGATTTTTATTTTTGGGTGAACAATCCCTTTAAGTTAAACCAGCCAACTAAACCATGGGGTTCGCCAGTGTGACCGGACATACATCGCCCCATTCTCACCACGTCCACCCATGGGCCTTCCTCCAGGGCACCTAATGAAGCACATTAGCACTGCATCTGTTGCTGTCTAAGCAGTTGCCAGCTAATCTCCACCATGCCAGTTCCCACACAGTCATCTTCAGGCCACATTACAACACTCAGTCTTTATGGCCTATGAAGCCACAAGGCAACCTGCGGGCATGTGATTTAGTGTCGACCGGACGGCTACACATAAAGCCAGCCTCTGATGCCCCCTCAGTATTAGTCTAATTGAAATGGAAGCAGAGGGGTAATAATGCTATAACAACCCGGCGGTGCTGGCGTACAGGCCCCGCTGTGCTGAAACAGCGCTAATAAACCATAAATAAAATAGATGGCTGAGGGAGTGAAGGGCCCCCCTATGTGCCGGCTCATTGAGTCGGTGAGAGTACTCCCCCTCTCCGTGTCGAGATTAGACAGTCATCAGGGGCAGATACCCTCTCCACATGCCCCGCCGCTGCAGGCGCTGAGCTCAAATACATGTGTGCCAGTATAAGCGGATGGAAGTCATGAGCAGGGCATAATTACTGTGAGTTCAGATACTCTTTTTTAAGGCTATAAGAGAGAGAGGATGCAAAACTGCCTCATCAAATACTAAAATATATACTAAGCACTGGGCTGGAATTAGGGTGTTTTTAAATTGCCTCTACAGCTCAATTTTTGAAACATCACAGGCTAGAAAGCAAGGTTTATTTAGTTCTGATTCATTTATATTATGATGTGCATTTTGCTTGCATGTCAAAGAAACTTTCTCTCTGCTATTGCTGTAAATTATACAGGAAACATTCTAACTTGGTTGGTCGTGGCTGAACTGTGCTGCACTTGTTGCGCTGCATGTTTTTAATTTACTAAAAATAAATTTTTAAACAGTCATTTGTTCATGAATTGGACTATAGGCTAATTGGTTGCACTATGTTTTTGATTTTCATTTTGAATCAGACTATAGGCTACTTATTACACTGTATATTATTTTAATTCTTCAAAAATAACTGGTTTAAATAAGTCATTTGTTCATGAATCAGACTACACTGCTGAATTAAAATATTCATTAATTTAAAATAAAGTTTTTTTTCCCAACATAATATCTAGATAAAGTCAAGATGTTGACGAGAGTGATGTAGAAGTATTTACCGTGAAGCATGGGGTAAAACGCCCCATCATAATTACTGTAATTACCATGTTCTGAACATCACATCCTTTGTTTTTCCGTCAAATTTAATTTAACTAGATGGTTGAAAAAAAATATTTTGACGTTAAATTGAAAAATTACCTCAAGTTAGCACCAGCTATCTAGTTAGCTAGCCAGTTAGCATCAGCTAAAAATATTTTATAAATAGGTTGATTTTCGGCATAGTTCATTAAAAAATATTCATATTTATCTATCGTTTTAGCTTGTCATTTTTAATTTGAAGCTAAAACTGCTTGAACTCTGATATTGGTGTAAATGTTTTTATACACTTTCACTGTTATATTAAATGTAGTATAGTGGTGAATGTATAATGTTTTTTGTTATCATGTTTTTTTGTTTTTGTGACTGTTGGTAGTCTATTTGTTGGTGTTTTTTATGTTACCGATCTAGAGACTCCAGATGAAAAGTAGTATCTTTTACTAATTCTGGCATATTTACATGGTGTATTATCGTACAACAATGTTCATGAATATGCATGGTCCCTATCAAATAAATAAATAAATAAATAAATAAAGCAAATTGCTTTGTTAGAGTGGGGCAAAACTTGGTACAAATATTTGTAAAAAAAATTGACATGAAAACTCTTATTTAGTTTATAATTATGTCATTGTCACTAAAAACTAGGATAAATATTCTAGACACATTTAATGTTTGTTTCACAGAAAAACTACACAGTCCTTAAGGGGAACGTTTTCCCCCACTCTACTCTATATATATTTGTATTTATATAATATTATATATTTATATAAGTTGCATATAATTCAATATATTTAAAATGGCATTTAAACTTCCTGACCATTCTCCACACTCAGGAGAAGCGATTAATCTGTTAGTTTTTGTTGTTTAGATTAACACTTGCTGCTAGGATTGATTTATTGTTACTGCTGTTTTTTATATAACCACACATCTGTTGAATTCTCTATTTATTTCCCAAAATTTCTGGGCAAATGTAAACAACGTTCGGTCGTGAGGGGTTACACCTTAAACATGTGAAGCATCAGGATCGATCAAAACTAAAAGCCATTATAATCAACAAAGCTGTGTTGACTGCTAGTGCTCACCTGTGACGCAGTTTGCAGAGTGAACTACAGTTTTCAGATTTTTTATGCAAGTACCGCAGAATCTCAACGTCACGTGGGGTTGTGGATGTCCGTTCTGTATAACACTCGCTTACTGGCTCCTGTATTGTTGCTGAGGTGCACCACCCCATTACGCAGCTCCTCTCTGTTCAGTAAGGGAAAAGAATTGCAGTGATTTATCAAACTGTGGCTTTCTTGGACACAGAATCCAACCTGAGCCAGCAGAGAGGAAAAAAACTTAAACAAAAACATTCATTCTGTTTGACAGGGCCCTCTACCTCTCTAAACACCACCACAGGATCAGAGACCAGAGAGAGAGTGATTCTCGCTTGAAACACGGCAGTGATTCACTTTTGCTGTTGGTTTAGGATCAGATACGGATAATCTGAGCTATGAAAGCAATACTACAGGGCATTGTACAGAACGGTTTAATTAATGCCTGACACCTGAAAAATTGCTGTAATATTTTAGAGAAGACTGGTTCGTAGAAGCTTCTATTGCCTCTAATGTGAGATAACATTTCTTTTGGGATAGGATAGCATCTCGATCATGTGTAATACAACTTGACATTTTTACCTGTTATTTACAGGGCTTTGGTGTAATTGAAAACCTTGTGCTTGCCGTTAGCTGCTAGCCCTATGAGCTCTTTGCTTGTTGTGTGCAGACAGTGTCAAGTTATCTCTAAAGACTGGCTAGAATTCACTTTGCTGTATTGCATTGCAAAATCTGTGATTATGACTAACCTCCCACAGTCCAGTTTAACCAGATGCTATGTGAACTAAAATAGCACTATGCCATAAGTTTTAAAAATTAAATAAACATCAATCTCTTTGCAAAAGAACAAAACACTATTTCAATGTAAATTAAGCTTACTATAGTATGCCAGATCTCGGGAGTCTGCTGCATTCTCCACAACTTCTCTCTCAGAAGCAGTTGTGCCATGAAAATGGTTCATCACAGACTTGTTTGGGCTGTTTGCAAAGTTATTTACCTCAATTGCCTGATTTATGTACATTCAAATTACATTAATTTTTATAAATGAAATATTTAATTTTTAAATTTATATTTCTATTTCTATTTTATATATATATATATATATATATATATATATATATATATATATATATATATAAATTGTTTTTAAATTTAAAAAACTAAAGCTAATTAAAAAAAAGCTATTGAAGTTATTTTTGAAAATGGTACAGCGCTATTATGCAAATAAATGTGCTTATGGTTGGCACAGTTCATTATTAATGAATTATCCCGCTTAGCGATGGAAAAGATTTGTGCTAGGCCTTTTTCAGTCAGCTAAAGAAGTTGAGAGCAGATATGACATGGATCCAAGCCAGGTCAAAGGTTATAATTTATCGCCCCTGTGCAAATTTTTTGGCCTCAGGCTCAGTCTTGTCATTGGTGACAATAACAACACCCACACTCCGCTCTGAATTTCAACAGCTAACAATACGGCTGCCGCAGCCACATCGAGACAGGGAGAAATGAGCCCTGAAATTTCTGTCATAAATTGCAAAAACATTCTCAGAGGAGGATGGGGGGAGGAGACGAAAAAATTGGTGTTGGGAAAGCAGTTCTTAGCTCGACTGACACTTGCGGTCTAACCTGGATTTACCGCCTCGCAGGGCCTACTGTGCAGGCAGTGCAAACTTTTGTGATGAAGGAGAAGATGGTCCCTTGCTTATCAAAGCATCTTTCATATGCATACACTGTTCTGTACATGACTTGCAATTAAATTCTCTCTGGCCTTGAATTTTGACCTCTTTCATTTCAAAGAAAAATCTCTGTCTTTTATGTCTTTAGTATTCACATCATCGGGGCTTGTTGATTTTCATAGGTAGAAGGTAAAATGGAAAAATTGCACTGTTGTTGCTTACAAATGTTTTCTAAATAGTAGCACTTTGGTCCAAGACCTTCTTCAGGCCTTTTGAAAGGGTGAAAGAAACGTTTTCTTGTTTGATTAGGTCCCCGGTGTGTCTTGTTAGTCTATTACCCTGTGTATATACAGTAAGCACTTGTGTTCCTGTGTTTGTTGTCTGGTCTTTTCCTTTGGTGGATGTTACGTTGTTGGTCTCAGTCTTGCTCCCTAGTTTTCTTGATGTTCTTGCATTTGGTTTATTTTGGTAAATTTTTGTTTGTTAATTTTGTTGTGTATATCCTCTGCACTTGAATACTGGCCTCACTCTTCTCTGAGAGCTTGGTGTGACAGAGAATAAGTCCTGACCAAGAAACACTGGGGCATCATTATTTAAAACATCATCACCTTTATTTAAAACAGACCAGTTACTAAAATTATTTAAATATAAATAATGTAATTGGGGCATCATGTATTTCAAATCTGCTTCTAAATGGCACATAGAAACAAAATAAAAACCTCATTGAACTGTCATTGGTCATTGTATACCATATGTCATCAGACATTCAGATGGTCTGTCTAAGTGGGCCAGATTAGTCTGCTATGTGGACCAGAGTTTTGCGAGACTCTGTGTGAAAGTCAAAATGGAAAGTGTGTCCAGTTAGATATTATTAAGAATCAGCACTAGTCTCAGCGGTAGAGAGGGTTTTGCTCTATTAGGCCAAATGTGAGTCTAATCTATCATCTTAGGCAGCTAATGATTGTCTCCATGCATCCCAGCAGGCCCATTCTGGCTTGGGAAACGGACAGTGTTCGGGGTTCGGGTTTATTTGTCATCTTCAAGATGTCCCTTTCACGCAGAAAAGGTTGACTGCGGTCTGGAGAACATGGAGAGAGGACATGCATTGGGGACAGACCCTCGGAGACCATGTTAAACTGAGAGAAAGAAAGACAGATGGAGTTTGTTAAGATAATAAGTCTCCTTGAAATAAGTGGGAGTCGCCGTAATGCAATATTCAAACTCCCCACAGACCTTAGTCTCAGTCTAATGATAGTTTTAGAGCTGCTTCAGACATTTGTTTAAATAAGTGTGGGCTGACGTGCTGCAGTTTTAATCATGTGCCTAATCATTTATTCTTTTTCTCTCCATTACAGCATTTGTCTTGAGTTGCAACTTCCCTGATAGACCAGCGTATGGAGATGTGTCCGTCACAAGCCTCCATGCGGAGGGAGAGGCCTATTTCTACTGCTTCAATGGATATCAACTACAGGGTCCCTCCACACTGACGTGCCGCAATGCCACCACACCCTACTGGAGCGGCAGAGTGCCACGCTGTCTTGGTGAGTCCCAAACCTAATGATGAATTTAGGGGGACTTACCAAACATCCAAAACAATGTTGTGTGCTGGGCTAAATGTGCTCGTTGTATGTGCGTAGCCTACATATGATGGTATTTTGACCAGCTGAGAACTCTTGAAGAGCTTATAAAATGGGTAAAGGAGTCGAAACAGCACCAGAAATCCCTTTGTCACGCACACAAATGAAGATCTGCTGTGAGGAGACGCAGTTCTGATGTCTGTACCGAACTGTGATAGAAAACATTGTGACTATGATCTTTTCAGTGGTCGGTGTCCGCTTGTTTGTGTGGGCACCAGGGTTCATATGGCACCGTTCAACTTATTCAAATGAACCGCACTAACAGAGTAATTGTACCAGGGTTAATTTTAATCGAACCAAACATGCCAAGAGTGAACATACTTACGTTTTTACCGGACAACCACTGGGATTACATTGGTGAATTTGGTTATATTGGTGGCTAGACCAGTCGTTCCACTGAAAAATTACAATTTAGACAATAATGAAAGTGCTTTGACAAAAAATGTGGCTCACATTTCTACTTTTATACTATCTGAATAATGATGGCATATTTACCTCCATTAAGTTCCTTATTTTACCAAGATTTTTGCTTTTATTTTAACTAAAGGAGTCATTAAAAAAATTCCGTGCTAATTGACATTATACCCCAAATGCAGTGCATTGAACATCACTTGTATTGGACCTAAGTGATCCCTTTAAAGGGTTATGGATCTAAACTGCTAATTCTATAGATGCAGGTTGCTTCCAGGTGGCTGTAAACTTGACGTAGAAACTACCTGACATGTCACGTGTGCCCTTTCACCAGATAGACTCTTAATTGCAGGTTACTCCAGAGGGATTGTCCCGGTATTGAGTGTGTTACAACAAAAGCATCAGCTAAATGACAGTTAATTACCAAATCTGCAGTATTTGATCTCTGCCCCTGAGAAATTCAATTATGAAGCAGTAGCACTAGTTGCAGCACTGTTAACGTTAGGAAAATCAATGAAATAGTAGCTTCTGCTTTTAAGGTACCTTATTTCATTTTTATATAGATACAATTGGTTTTGCCTGCCAATGATAAACACAGCCTACTCACACTTGCTGATTTGCATCATTGTGACGCTGCCCTGAACTCGCTCACTAGCAATTATCCTTCGTTTTCTTTTCTTCGTTTCACCATAAACATACACCCACAAGTCATTTTGTCATTCAGACGCAAACAAACCTCATGCCTGTGTAAATATTTAGTCCACACAGGTGTGATTTAACTTGACAGGGGAGAAACTCCCGGTGCGGTTGCTCCCTCCTCCTTTTAAGTTAATTGGGGTTTGATCATTGATTTTGGCTGGAATGGTTGTAACAGAATTGTTTGTGCTACAAGGCAGTGAATATTAACAACCGTATCCCCTCAGGGCAGCCCGGTGTGGCAGCGTGATTGACAGGTCTGCCTCCTCTGCATAAATAAGGACTTTTTGTGCCTCAATCTCTTTGTGGAGCCGAATCCCATAGCTGGAGAACTCTTCCCTCTTGCATGACAAGCAGAACAACATCTTCGATTGCAAACAAGAGCGAGTTCCCTGAAGGACGGCTGTTTTGATGAAGGATCTCATTTAGTGCTTCGGCGGCACGAGTCGTGAGGTGGTTTAGTTAGCCTGCGGCTGCCAGACGTGGCCTACAGGACCTGGGGTTTCTCACTTTTCGCCATTATTTTGGAGTGAAATAGCATAAACGTGCAGTTTTAGAAGCATGCTGATGCGGATCCGTGCCAGACTGTCAGAGTCTGATTACTGATCAGCATGGGCCGGCTGCCAGGGAGCAGGGCTTTGGGTCCACTTTAATTACGTTCTGTCCACCTGACTAACCTTCAGCCGTCAAGCTCTGAAGGATTCCTCCTCCTCCGACAAGCTCGCACTCTTTTTTTTTTTGCTTTTAACAAAAACTGTTTACTATTGCTTTAGTAATAGTAATCCTTCTCTGAGTCGTTGTGGTCTAAAGTTTCTTGAGTCAAGAGGTGGCATAAATACAATAACTTAAATGCTCCTCTTTTATTTTCAGCATTTTTCATTTCTGAATTAAAAATAATTGTATGGATTTGTGGGGGATGAATTGCAGTGTGACACAACTGTCCTGATATCACAATGAAAACATTTAATAAGAATTTGTTTTTGTTTTTATACAAAACTGATTCCCGTATTATTATTATATGATTTTTTTTCTTGTGAAAAATGTATGACCAAAATGCTGAATTTTTTTTTATAAAACAGGAAATTATATCATAGAGAGGACCCCTGTCATGTTCAGGAAGTTTCTTAAAATGACAGGTAATTTAACCTTTAAGACAAGATTACTTCAATGTGTAAAAGGTATATTAATTATTTACTATATGTATATTATTATTGTAAAATACTAATAAAATACTATAAAATTATTTAATTAAAAAATAATTATTAATAATGAAATTGTACACTAGCATTTGTTCACAGAGTCAGCGCATTACGTTGATACTTTATACTTAATAAATGCCATTTTTGTAATCATTACGTTTAAACTTTTGTTGAAAATGTTATAAAAGTCTTTCAAAAATATACAATATATGAAACCAGCATGAATACGAGTACATTTTTAAGATCTCGGCACGTGTTTTAAAACTAGTTTTATAATCCTAAGCACCTGGTGCATCTGAAATCACATAATGTCTGAGTAAGTACGGCTTTTAAAGTAACACTATGTAATTTTTCAACCTTCACAATATGTTTCCAAGAGCCTTGTGATGGTACATCGACTTACAATAGGTTAAATGACACGTCTGCCATAGCCTGACGTGGTCTGTATTGCTTTTACTGGCACTATGTAACTTCGGGTTTCAGGTAATAACCGGAGCACAAAAAGAACTACAAAATTCGACTGCTTTACGGCATACATAGTTTTCCTTCGTTTGTGATGTCTTTCATAAAATCATGCATCATACTCTACCTTGTCTGTGGTCATTGTTGATTACAAAGCTGGTGCTGGATAAACAGCGAGCATGCGCGTGTGACAGTAGGCTGCGGCAGGCTAAATTATTTATGACAGCGGTAATGGACAATTCCGCTTCCAACCTGTAGGGCGACCGCAGAGGAAAAGTTCCTTGGTGTTGCTTTAATGAAAAAAAAAATTGCGACCGTTAAAATATATATATTCTATAGGCTACAGATACATCGCTTCACTGCCATTCTGAACTGCTCTCCCGTGGCCTCATGGGATAGAAAACATCCATCAGATTTGCACTTCAGAATCTCGCCGGAAGTAGTAGGTCATTCGGATTCTTTTCACCTATACTGTTTTATGAATACTATGCATTCAGACATACTCCTCATTTCAGATAGGCTACAGTTTTTCTCCTACTATATAAGCACACATTTTCATACACTGGGGGTATCTGAAAGTCTTTGACGTGTACCCTCACTCACTATGTCTTCTTATTGCTACATTATTGTGTTTTAGATAGAGATCTAGTCTCTGTGGTCATGCACTATGAAAGAGTTTTGTTATCCACAGCTCAAAGCTCATTCTGAGGGCTTTCCTTGAATTCTAGCACTCTTATTTTCGTCTCAGTGGTCTCCTTCCATTTTTACTTTGAACAGTGGCCTGTGGTGGAATGGTGAAGAACGCGACTCTCGGCCGCATTGTATCGCCCGGTTTCCCTGGCAACTACAGCAACAACCTGACCTGCCACTGGGTGCTGGAGGCCCCTGAGGGTCAAAGACTGCACGTGCACTTCGAGAAGGTGGCCCTCGCCGAAGATGATGACAGGTTCGTCTCAATCAACTCACTCAGTACTCCGCTATTATACCCTAATTAGTCAACTGATGTTCAATAGACAGTTGGAGAAGCTCAGAGTGTCTCTTCACAGTGCCGTCACACTCCAAATGTGGCGTTGCTCTTCAGGGCATTATCTGCTACGGCGAGAGCGAGGGATGATAGGAACAGCTGTGAGTGCGTGAGTAAAAGTGGATGAAAGTTTCTGAGATCATATACTTGCTCTCCTTTAAAATAATTTAGAATAATCAAATCCCCTCGTGCAGGCGCGGCGAGAGCGATTACAGCACACTCCGGGGCCTCAGGAGGGGGATTAAGTTATTTTTATTAGCAGTATCCGCTTTTTCTGCAGGCTTTGCTAACAAATGGACTTTTAATGAGGTCACTTGCTGCTCAGCTATTCAAAATCATATCAGGCAATTATTATGAAAACTGCCAAAAGACAGTACTAGAAATCGGAGGAACTTTACATCTGCTGCCAAACAGATACTGTAGAGAGATTCGCTGTTTTGAACCCAACTAAACCATTCTGTTCTGTTTATGTCTGCAGGTTTCTGATAAAAAATGGCAACCACATCGACTCGCCCATTCTGTATGACTCGTATGAGGTGGAATACCTTCCGAACGAGGGAATCGTTTGTTCCTACAGATATCTCTTTGTGGAGTTCACGACGGATGGTTTCGGGACCAACACGGGGGTGGCCATCAGATATGAAGGTACGGACTAACTAGACAATTCATCGTAAGCTTAAGTAGATCGTAGAACCATTGCCACCTTTGGTCTCTACGACCAACTTTTGAGAATCGCAGCCCAGGTCAGTTCGCGAGTGAACCAGTAGGTACGTTTACTAGTAGGTTCACTAATTTCCATCAATCTGATTTCACATTCTGAAAGTTCTGATTACATGAACTATAAATGCTGCAATCTGATTCACATATTCGTTTACATGTGCATTACATGTATTCAAATTTTTGCATATATCCGAGAAAACCATCGGGAAAATGTCACTGGAGCTATTTTTACAGGAGTGCAGTTTTTATCTTGATGACATATCTAAAAAGAAAGCTGACATATATGTTAGAAGAGCTTTTTTTTAGCAAATATTGAGTAAATATTAAGTCTCCTCCACTGACCAGTTCATAACACGTGAGACATAAACATACGCACGTTCATAAGTCATTGAATGTATGTAAACATCATGACCCATTGCGTGTGCACAAGGTTTTTTGAAACTAGTTGGATTCAAGTGTTGATCGATTGATGTTTTCCATTAAGGCTTTTTTATCCGATTGACTGCCATCAATAAGATAATAAGGGTATTATTTGGGTGTAAATGTAGATAATGATTCGGTTCACTAATATCTTATTCATTATCAGTTTTTAGTCACTGTACAGCATTGGTCACAGGACATCTTAATAATGAGGATTTGATAGCTGCCAACATCTTTTCTTATCCGTCCTCGACTGTTTTGTCTCTGAACCAGGCCGTACACGGCGGCGGTTACCGAGTTCAAACGTTGTTTGAAGAACACATGTCCTTTACAGAGCCTCAGGGCTGTGGTGGAGACAAAGAGTGTACCTTCCGGCACATTCCCCTTGTTGCTTCGATTCACACCAAAGATCTTTTCTCTTACGTGCCTTGCTAAACACTCCTTAGATTCATGGCTCAAATGAGATTTATTCAAATTAAATCAAATGGAAATCGAATCAAATGCAACCCGGCAAGGTCATTAAAATTAGTTTTAACTGGAAACAGAAATTGCATAAATTACATTCCTATTCCCTCTGACAGGTCAGTCGAATGTGTGCAGTTGCATTTGTTCACAGGGATGTCATGCACACCTCGGGACCTCGCAGTCATTATCTGGCGAGATCAATCTAATCTCATTTACCATGCCACAATCCGATTATGCTATCTACAATATACTAATGTGCCTTCACGGCAACCTGTAATAATTTGGCTTGTCTTCTCACACTTCTGACACCTCTCTGAATGTCACACCAGTTAGAGTGCTCAGCCTTTAATAGTCTTTCTGATTAAAGAAGTGCTTAAAATCAAAATGGAGCTGTTTTTTTATCAATTTCAATAGACTAGCAAAATAACTGATCTGAAACTCTTTGTGTATCGAGAAGCCACACATTGAATACTTGTTCTGTTATCTGTAGGCCATTTAAACCAGAATCATGTAAATCTATGTAATAATTGTATTTGAATGGAATATTTGTATTTGCTGAAATAGAGGTATTGTCATACTTTTTCGAGGTAAATTTCTTTATTTTTTTACCTTGTTGTGTATGACCGTCAGCATGACCCAGATAAACTTTTATAGCCAAATTTGCTGTTTTACATCACTACAATTCAAAAGCTTTGGGTTGGGAAGGTTTATTCATGTTTTTGAATGTCTCTTATGCTCAACAAAGCTGCATTTATTTGATCAAAGGTAAAGTAAAAACAGTAATATTTTGAAATATTGTTACAAATTAAAAATTAACTGTTGTCTTTATTTAAATGTAATTTTTTCCTGTGATGGAAAAGCTGAATTTTCAGCATCATTACTTCAGTCTTCAGTGTCACATGATCCTTCAGATATGCTGATTTGATGCTCAATAAACATTTCTTATTATTATCAAAGTTAAAACAGTTGTGCTGCTTAATATTTTTTGGGAATCAACATTTATTTGAAATATATTTTTTGTAACATTATACATGTCTTTACTGTCACTTTTGATCAATTTAATGCATCATAGCTTTATATTTCATACCTCTATAGACTTAGTAGACTTCTCTTTTTTGTTTAATTCAAGAGTCCACTTTGTCTGAGATCTTTCTCTCAAATGCCTAAAAACAAAAATAAAAAAGAAATGTTCTTGCATATAGTAAAAGTATAAAACTACAAAGTAGTTTGAAAATGAAAAATGTAGCAAGTATGAAAATGTAGTAAATACTGTACAAATTTTGTCAACATTTATTTAAAGTTGAAAATGAGACTAAAACTTAAACTATTATGTCTTATTTGCAAACATTTTTGCTAATTGATTCATAAATCAAAGTAAGAATTGTATA
This sequence comes from Siphateles boraxobius, assembly GCF_051911475.1. Taxonomy (NCBI): domain Eukaryota; kingdom Metazoa; phylum Chordata; class Actinopteri; order Cypriniformes; family Leuciscidae; genus Siphateles; species Siphateles boraxobius. The sequence goes on along the minus strand of NW_027509186.1, from coordinate 25,390,238 downwards.
AAATAAAATAGAAATTATGAAGAATTCTTTTTATTTCATTCTTGGTCAAGTTATTGTACAATTTGGTTTTCAAGGAATTTGATGAGAAATGTTGAACTTCATATTGAAATATATAAAACTGGAGCAAAAAAGTATTTTTGATCAGAATTTAATCTAATTGATGAGAAATAACTGAGACATTAAAGAGATCTCATTTATGATTTTTCTTTCCTATGGGGACCTCATTCATGGCAATAACACATTGCACATTAAATTAAATTAAATTAAATTATGTGCAAAGCTCATTTCCATATAAATCTGACTTTTATGTTGATGCCATCTTATGTAATGACTGTTTATGTGGATATAAGAGAGCAAGAATCAACTGATGATTAAAATGACTCATTTTTACTTCTTTTAGAGAACGGAGCCAGATGAATACAAAGATGAATAATGCAAATGTGTCTGGGTAAGGGGATTGGTGGAGGGGGAGGGGAACAGTTTGCTGTAATTGGCAGAATGGCCTGTGTTTATTAAACAGAGAGCGAGGCTGAATGTGGGTAGTCTAATCTAGCGCACGCTTGAATGAGGCCGGACCCGGAGGGATATCAAAGCCAGTGTTTACCCATAGTCTGAACATCCTCATCTTAAGTCTCCTCCTCTCGCTCTAATCTCTATTCTACATTCTCAGGCGAGCACAACAACCAATAACGGTTCAGCCAGGCATGTCAGTTTGTTGTTTCCCTGAGTGAGTTTGTTCATTCACGTTGCACATTTATTCACGTTGTCGGGCCGTCTCTCTTCCTTTTACGCCCGTAAATGGCCTTGCAAGTCTGGCTAAGGTAGATTAACTAACAATATCCTTCCAAGGGCAACACGAAACCTTGGGTTTGCGTCCAGGAGGATTTTGATTGGTGGGAATGTAAAACGCTGCACATTGCTTTGCCACATACAAAAGACAAATTCTTTTAGACTGCTATCTAAAAATGCTTTTAAATTCAGATTCCGCGCTGTCCTCTGCCTTTCCAATGAAATTATAATGTGAAAGGCTGAGCCGAGCGGACTACTTGTCTGTGTGTTTTAAGCTCTTCTGAAATCAGATGCTTGGTGATAGTGTTTGGACTGTGATGTGCGTCTTGGAGCAGGTGATTTATGGTGTGTCCTCTCAGCTTTTGCAGCAGGGCACTGCTACGAACCATTCGTCAAGTACGGCAACTTCACCAGCACTGACAGCACCTACGCTGTGGGCACGGTTGTGGAGTTCACCTGCGACCCTGGCTACACCCTGGAGCAGGGCTCTGTTATCATCGAGTGCATGGATCCCAACAACCCTCAATGGAATGAGACTGAACCTGCCTGCAGAGGTGTGTGGGGGAATGTTTGCATATGCATATGTACCAGGGTTGGGCCAAATTCAGAAGTGAAGAATTAGCTCCATTTCAGTTTATGAGAGTGACTTTGAATCTGTCCGTTAGGCCTATAAACCTCCAATGCTTTTACAACTTTTTTTACTTTCAAACAAGGCTTTGTCAAGCTAACACCTTTGTCTTTGTTTTGAGTTCAATTTTTTTATTCTACTTCCTTCAAATTCAAATAACAATTCTTCATCCTGTTTTCTACCTCAATTCAAATTAAATTCTAAATGATGCACAACCCTATATGTACACTGTGGGTCAAATTCACTATTCAATAAAAATGTGCATTTTATTCACAAAGCACCTCCAAACTTGATCATTCAGACATTAAATGCACTAGCATATAGCACCACACTTTATTTAATTCGCGATGAAATTGAAGTAGCGACAGATCTTTTCATCCATCCAGGTGTAACGGATTATCAGAAAATAAAAAACGATATAGGGCGGGGACTTGGTTCTATGCATCAGTTGTTGATTGGATTTTGATTTCAATCTAAATAAAGTTCAAATTTAACCTAATAATATTATTAATACCAGTTGTTATTATTATTATTATTATTAACTGACCATTTTTCCAGGGTGTCCCCCACCTATGGCCAGAGATGCTGTGTTAGGCTCCAGAGGATAAAGCGGATTGGAGATTGGATTGATGGATTATCATCATTATTATTATTTTAATTATTATTTGAATATTTATTGATTGATTTTTTTTTTTTTTATTTAATGTATTATTCATCAAAAGCTGATCTAATCAATGTAAAGAGCATTATAACTATCCATTTATCCAAAAGTGTTTACCTAAACTGGATAATTTGCTTCATGAATCTGGTGCTAAAACAACACAGGCGGCATGTAAATAAAGCTGTCAGGCACAAATTATTCTCTCCTCTATGTTCACACGTGAGGGCAGGGCCATGGGAAGTAGGGGTGCTGCATGTGCTGCAGCACCCCCTGTTGGAAAATGCAGACATTACAGCACTCTCTGACATGTAAAAAATAAATAAATAAACGTATTACATTTTTTTTTAAATGCTCCTGGTTGTTATTAACCTGAGAATTTTATGCATGAGGAAGTTTTGAGCAAAACTAAATAATTATTAATTATTAAAATAACGCAAAGCATCATTGTCAACTGACGTCACGTAGCCTACTGTAGCTTAGCTAGTGTAGACGCTGTGCGCTGTCAGCCTGTGGACCGTTTTAATTATACGCAGGTTCGGCGCGTCCATATAGGCGAACCAGGCAATTGCCTAGAGCGGCACTTTTGTAAGGGCGGCAAAATGTGTGCCAACCGGGAATGAACAATTCACAAAATAGGCTATCCCTATAGCTAATAAGGAGAGCTAAGTTATTGTTAGAATACAGCTGGATTTTAGAGGTTAGCACGCTGTATATAGCTGGTAGTCAATCTCGATGCACGCGTGCACCCCAATCCCCAACTACCCCCCCCCCCCCCCCCTCACCTACTGAAAAAATTCACCTCCCACTACAGCACCCCCAATTTAAAACCTCGTCCCACGGCCATGCGTGAGGGTATAGTGTAGGCTTTACATTTATTCGTTTCTGTGTATAATCTGCATTAGTTAGCTGCTAAAGAGCTCTACAGGCACCATGTGCAAGTACAGTACAAGCGCCTCACATCCTTTTAGTGCCTTTTCTATGTAATCCACTACATCCTATGTCACCTGGAAGGGTTTCAGACACTCTTAGCCACAGTCACGCGCCTAAAGCAGCACTAAAAGCATTAAGCCATGGATGCTAGAACCAGGTGCACAGAGCCGAAGAATGTGAGAGAATGCCTCACTCATAATGCCCAGATTCCACCCCCACCCACACACACACACACACACACACACACATGGCTATCTTATCTGACCCATTGCTCAAGTACATTTCTTGAGCCTCACAATAGAGTTTGGATTGAAAGGATTTAATCGTACTGGCTCTAGCAGAGGGTCAAGACAACAGCTTTTCCATTTGAAAATGTGCTTACATCCAGCTAAGCCAGTGTAGTGATGTGAATAGGGGGGAAATGAAAACAGGAAGCAATGAGTCGTTTGTTAATCTGGCCAGAATTTTCCATTTAGTCAGATTAATCCAAAGCTTGAGCTCTGTTCGAGAGCTGGGAGTCAAAATTTGGGATACAAAATGCCATAACTTTTGAATATATTGTGTTTGTTTATAACATCAGTGTTGTTATTTAACTAAAAATTATAAAATAATTTTCATTCATTAAAATTAAGATGAAGTAAAATAAAATATAAATATTAGATGAAAAGGCATGTTGCCTAAATTTTACAGTTTATATAATACTAAAATAACTCTGACAACATTAATTTTATTTATTTATTCTGACATTTATTGCATTGTGCAATAAATAAGATTTAGTACAGATTAAATAAAGATTTGGGTACTTTTGCATTTTAGGTACTTGTATGTGTGTTTGCTTTTCTCGCTGAACTGTTTTCTCTCTCTCTTTGGTTGCATTGCAGCTGTTTGCAGTGGAGAGATCACAGATTCAGCTGGGGTGGTGTTATCTCCAAACTGGCCTGAGGCCTATGATAAGGGTCAGGACTGCATCTGGGGGATCCATGTTGAAGAAGACAAGAGGATCATGCTAGACATCCAAGTGTACGTCCAAGTGAATGACATATATGCATATTGTACGACAAAAATCATACATGAACACCATACACAGTCCTCCTCACAGTTTTGAGAGAAATATGTATCCCCCAGCCAAGTCTTTAAATTCATTTCCACTGTACTTAACATCTTTTTCATATAAACTTGGGGAATTTCTCATAAATTGCCTAACAATTCACTCGTTTTTCTTGATGCATCAATTAAAAATCATGCCGATGCAAATGCATCGATCTTGGAACATGGATTTTTTCAATCTTTAGTTAGATACACATATCTGCATATATGTTGACCCAAATAAATGTATATTCTCCCAAAACCTCTGCATTTGGCCTCTCCAGAGTTTTTCGGTGGACATGGCCCAGTTTTTTAATGTATCTCCAGTTAAAGTGCCCCTATTATGCTATTTTAAAGGTTCCCTTGTTTTGTCTCCTACAGTAGGTTTACATGCATCAAAGGTCATAAAACACTTTCATTTTCAATATACATTGTGTATAACCTCATTTCTCAAAGATTCTGAAAACCAAGATTCGAAGATTCAGTCTCTCTAAACCCCTCGTTTCTGCAAGCCATTTGAAGTGCATGCAAAGTGGATTTCGAAAAACGACATCATCTTGACATCAACAACACAAACCAGTCTCAGCTACAACTACAGTGTTTGAGAGTGAGTCAGAGTAGACGTTGTTCATGGACAGTCAGTGAAGACCATAGGCTGGCATTATGCAAATTTGCAGCACTGTTTTGTAGGTATGTATCAGGAAGAGAGAGTTGAATGGCTGACGTCTTGTTGCAGCAGTGCAGAATCAATTCTTTCTTTTAGGACACAATAAATGTTTTTGTTGTGCACTTTGATCTTTAAAACTTGTCAGACTTTTTACATTCACAAAGAGCTATATTACACACAGCATAAAGGTTATATATTTGAAAAAGCTCAAGTGGGTGCTTTAATTCCACTGATGCTGCATCTTTTACTCACAATGAGATAAGTCTGGATCAAATCCACTGTGGGTTCATCAAGACCTTTTTGCACACTCCTGGCGCACCTATCGGTCTCTAACTCTAGATGCCTACGGACTCAAACATGTATCACCATGGGGCCGCCTTTTTGCTGGGTTTGTCCTTGATGTGGCTGAGATTGCACCACAGTTACAAATTCTGGTGCTTTGCGTCATCTGCTCCCCACTGACCGGTTCGGCTTCATTCTGCTCTCACCGTCCAAATGAAACACCCGTCATATCGCTCTGGGCATTTTGTGAGATTTCTGTTCAACTGCGACGACCTAGAACTCGAAGACCTTGATTGGTTTTTCTGAAGATCTCCCAGAGCATACATCTTTAAAGCACTGACACAACACCACAGCTTTTTTCAAAATATACATAAAACTCTTTCAGAATTAACCCAAAAACGATTTGAATTTCTCTTCGTTGCATCAGTAATTACTGCGATCAGTGTGGCACTGCGCTTCCTGGTTGGCTTCTACTGTCACCCAAGTTCTCGAAGACAAGATAGCTGTTGTGTAGCTTTATGTTGAACTGAACTGAGTGGTCATGGGAGAGGTTGAGTATATCTGTAAATTGCGGTTAACAACACATCAGGTTTACTCTGTTCACGCTCCCTGCTAAATTCCGGGCAGTCAAACTGTGCTGGCAGAGAGATCGAAAGATGGCAAGTGAGAGAGAGTTATTTTCTCTGCAGTTCCTTTTGGGGGAAAAGACTCAAACTGCTTGGAGATGCAAGCTAGATCAACACACCCTCCTAGCACAGGGAAAAATACTGTGTGTTCTGTTCCAAAACCTAGTGAGCTACCTTTAGTGTCGGCATTTTAAGACATCATCGATGCGAAAGCCGTGCCAAAAGGTAACTTATTATTTTGCCTCTTACGACACCTCGTTTTAACTAAATCCTAAGGTAGCATCACATGTACAGTTTGCATTTTGCAGTATGCATTTCAAGAACGCTTTGTGCAACAAGCTCAAAAATTGACCTATGATGGCTGTACTTTATATCGTAAGTAAAAATGTTGTCATTCAATTAAATTCCATTACTCCCGTCTCCAGTCACATGATCCTTCAGAAATCCTTCAGATATGCTGATTTGATGCTCAAGAAACATTTCTTATCATTATCAATGTTGAAAAGTGTTGTTGCTTAATATTTTTGTGGGAACTGCGTTATCATTTTTTCCCACAATTCTTTGATGAATATTAACTCTTTCCCCACCAGAATTTAGTTTTTTTTAGAAAGTTGCTAGCCTCCACCAGCATTTTTCATAATTTTCGCAAACATTTTGTGGCCCCCACAATATTTTGTTGTATTAATATCTGAACATGCAATATTTCAAAAGAAAGAACAAAGCCTCTGCTTTAAAACAAAAAAAAACTATTTTATTCTAGTGTTGCGGCAAAAACAATAACTAACAATATAGCATCACAGCATAAGAGACATCAGGATTCCAAATTAGTTTTAAAAGATTTATTCTTGCAAGAAGTTCCCAGTCCATCCATACAGTCCAGCTGTAGGCGGAGTGAGACCTTGAGCAGCGGGCTGCCAGCAGTCTTATACTGTTCTATCTCTTGTCTAAACAAGAGGAACAAAGGAACTTTATGACTACCCCAAAAGCAGAGGGTCTTCTCACCTCTGAAGTCAGAGGTCACTTGCCCAACCACCTGCTGATTGTCTCACACACACCTCCAAGCTGTATAAACATACCAACAGGAAAACAGGGTCCTCTGTTCTCGTACACAGCACAGATAAAGAACTAAAATCAATGAGAATATAAAAATTTCTACAACAGTTTCCCCCTTTTTTTATCATTCTCTTTGATTACTTAATAAACACAACAATTTTAAGTCATTGCATCACACTTCTACAATTCTTCAATTTTACCTTTCATTTTCTGCTTAAACTTGTTGAAATAAGATTAGAAGAAAAAGCTTAGGTTGTTTTTTATTTTATGGGGATAGTATTTAGCAAGCAACTTGCTGAGTAAAGAATTTATCTGAAGCCAGGCTAAATGGATAAGCACTGTTATCGCATTCCTAACATTAAATCAGACTCTCAGTCACCTCAGTAAATAGTATAGGTTCTAGTAGGAAAAATATACCTTAACTCAATTAAAGCATTTCGCTGTAACTTCCGCTACTTGTATCGTCTGCATAATTTTGTTCAGCCTTGGGTTAGCCTGTCATTTTCCAATTGAACAGAATCCTATTCACCCATGAATAACAAAATAACACATACAATCCTAATTCCTACTATTAGCCTTTTCCATTAATCACCTTGATTTTCCTAACCATATTTTGTTCACTACTATTTCAATTTAGAAAGCTCTATTTTAATGCCCTTTTTAATAAAATCTTTCCATAAAAGTTTTATCATTTTATCCATTCTTCTAACCAATGTTAGTTATTCAAAATTTGCTTATTTGTTCAAAAAAATATTTTTGCTTGTTACACATCAATTAATAGATTTTCTACTTCTCCTGAAAATATTTGAACCAATCAAATTATTAGATCTATATCAATAGTAAGCCCTAGTTTGACCCAATCAAATAAAATCATCAAAATCATCACAAAAAGTTTTGCTAGACTCAAATCATTAGTTGGTGCACATCCTCCTCCAGGTGTGATGATTATCTCGTTCGTCCCGCAGACATTCCTTCTAACCAATGTAGTTTATAGCTTATTACACATTAGTTAATAGATTTTCTACATTTGCACTAAACAAATCAATATCTAGTTTGATTCAATCAAATACAATCGTCAAAATCATCATCAAAAACATATTCTTCTGCTAAACTTGAACCATCAATTGGTCCACATCTTTCTCCAGATGTGTTGATCATCCGTTGCCCCATGCATGGACGTTCCATCTTCACCATTTTGACACTTTGCGCGCCGTTGAAATGGTTTTTCCAGCGTTGGCGGGCGAGGTATGTTTCTAGCACATTCCTTGATCACCCACTTTATTCTTCGTGTTGGCGTGTGGGGTTGCTGATGTTGTTTGCTGTAGTTTAAGCTGAGATGTTTGGACCCAGGTCTAAAACTCTCCAATCATTTTCAAATCCTTACAAGATTTTCCCTTAGATCACGATCGCACCCCCACTGGAATGAGTCATCTGCTGTCGGCTGTCACCTGCGAAATGGAGGCCTTAAGTGATTTTGTTAGTGACCGCTTGTCTTGTCATCCCTTTTGGTGTGACCTGTGTAATTTTCAACCTGAAACATATCATCAGATAATTTCTTGCTCATTGAATAGCACTCATGGTCCTTTTCTCCTGAAAAAAAAAAAAAAAAAAACACTCAACCCATGTTGCTCATGTTAACAAACAATACAGAATCAGTTCTGTTTGGTTCAATCCTGGCATCCTGCAAAATGAAAATTTTAAGTTAGGCACTGCACAAGGTTAGGCACTCTGTCTTCACTTTTGCTCATGTTAACAAGACAATATGTATACATTTGGAACAGAATCAGTTCTGTTTGATGCAATCCGTTCTGACAACCTAAAAAAATGAAACTTTTTAAGTTAGCGCTGCGCAAAGTGTGGCACCTTTCTGCCACAATAATAACCCAGGTCAGGATAACTAGTCAAATTCATTCACATTGTTTTCACTGGGCACTGTCTGCTCTGCCCGTTCACTTCTGTATGACAAGATCAGCTGGTTTTAGACAAATGGTCCTTCTAACTCCCTGGAGAGTTGAAAGGCTCTAATCTGACCATTTGTTCATGTGTGTGTGTCTTTGCTCATGTCATGTGCGCAAAAGTCTACATCTTCTGTGAAGAAAAACAAATGTTGAGGTTATTGTCACAAAGTTTTCTTTTGTCTGCTGTGCTGGCCTGGCGTTTCCTGTCGAAGCAATTCTTGTTACTTGCACACTTACAGACAGATTATTATCATCCTCCTCTTGATAAATTAGATCTCATCTTTTTTATCAATTTAACATACTAAGATTCTCTTACATTTATCAGACGACACATTTACATTCTTATCAGTTCTTGCTTTCCCTCGGAAATCAAACCCATGACCTTGTTGTTACAAGTGCCAATACTGTTTGAACAACAGGAAAAACTGCAATATTTGTTCATATTTGTTTGGTAACATTTGTTTGGATAAAGTTTGCTTAACCCAAACATTGTCCTTCAGACAAATTTCCTTTAGACATCTTTCTCTGCCTCTGAAACAAAAATATTACTTTATCTTCTTCTCACAGCGTAATCTGTTTTTCAGGCCTGTTGTTGGTCTCGCAATTCAGTCATCTACAAACATTCTTCAGGTCACCAATTTGTCTGGTCAGGTTTTTTTTTGTGTGCACACTTCGTCAACGTCAGTCGAATAACAATCTCCCCCTTTTTACGATGCCTAACTGTAAAGGGCTCTCTGGATAATCTGATATTTACTACTGTCAAATCTATTACATTTTCTCAACATATGACTGACGGCTATCTACGACTTCACAATTCTAATTTACACATCAATACTTAAACCTGTCCAGAAAGTAATTCAAATCTACTGCCCATCATAAATGACCAAAATAATAACTAACAGACAGAGCTCAATGATCAATCAACTTAAAGCTCCTCCTATGTTCTGTGTTGTCTTCTCATCAGATTGACTCAAATTTCTCAGCTTCCTTTCGAATTTGTAATTTGCCTTAACCCATCTATAATGCCAAAACACTCTTTCCAGAAGTTAATGACACATTTATACACACTATTCAGACAAAAAAGTTGTCCTAAACTAGCACATACTGTACAAAACATGAATTAACATTCACACTCATAGTCCCTGACTATGAACCGCTCATATTTCTATCTTTTCTCTAAAAAGATTTAAATGACATTTTAACCTTACATTTTCCCTGTATCTTCTATCTAATGTTTTATGGCCTCTTAAACCAGTTTCAGAGCATGTCTGTTCATTATTCATTTGATTTTAGAAAAGTCAGCTGGATTGTTTTGGTGCATTATTACTTTTCTTCAGTTTGCCTTGGCTGACTGATAACAGAAATGCAGAGTACCATCTCCCTTCCTTCACTCAGACAGTCTCTCTCTCTTTCTCTCTTGAACAAACTAATAATATTTTCAATCAGCCTCCTAAGAATGTATTTTAGACAGAATGTAAATTCCTTACACTAAACTTTGACCATTGTTATTCAGACTTTTCTCAGATCTACAAAGCTGTCTTCATCTTTAGCCACCACCATGTCCAGTGACCTTCAGGAGTTCAAACTATGTCATAGACATATTAGCTCAAAATCAACACTTCTATACATTTTCTTGCCTATAAGGCAACCAATATCACAAAAAGTTTTGCTACTGTCTCCACATCAGATAATTGCACCCCCCTGTGGTCTGTATGTTAATGACGTTTAGACACCCCATTGTCTGATAAGGTTCCCTGTGTCTCACACCGGCCCCATTTATACAATTGACTACCATTTGCTCAGGATGTGTAATCCCAATGGTGAAGAAACAAAATAACTTCACTTCTTTTATCTGATAATTAAGCCGTTTTGGAGGATGAGTTCATTCTAAAGTATATTTGGGAGTGGACCTCTCTGATGCTCTTGGCCCAAAGTAGCATCATATCCACTCTCTTCGCACAGAAAACACCTCCACAACCTGGTGGGCAGGTGCCCCAGTGGTGATGAAAGTCCTGGCTTGGGTTGTCCCCCTATGGCCATCGGAAGATCTTACCCGTCTCTGGGCTGACATCCAGCGCACTGGTTACAGCTCCATCCAATTGGGCAGAATTATCAGAGAGGCTCTTCTAAAATTTGACAATAATAAATACAAACTTTTCTTAGGTGTGGGTGAGAAGACATTCAAGAACCCTCACAGCCAGTAGGAGTGTCCTAAAACAATAACAACAGTATTTAATCAAATCAATCTATTAGACATCCTCAACAAAATCGCAATGCTTAGATTATACTCAGAGAATTTAGATCACAACTGTACATTCAGTGTACTTCATCTGTAGTCGGAGCCATCGGTGGAGACTAAATGAGACAAAGAAGTTACTGGTTCTAAAATAGGCTAAAAATGTCACCTCTATCGTTTAAGGTCTGTATTATTATTTTAAAGACTTCTTTAAAGTCACTCAGTTTTATTTCTAAAACATTTACAAATTGTCCTCTAAATTTATCAAATCTGAACTACCTGTAGCATGATTTGGTTTAGCTTTTCCATATCTATGATTTTCAACTGAAACATTGTGCTCAGACAGCTTTCTGCTGACATTGAATGAGAGAGAGACTCTTGAGGCATTCAGGACTGGTACATTTGCATTTTCATAAACTTCTAACTTCAGGCTTTATATACCATCTTTTTAACTCTAGCCCGGCTTAAGGCATCTTTTCCATAAATTACATGTATTTTCAATACAAGCATAATTTTTATAGTTTTCTTTTGCCCATACAGGGAATTTAGACATTACAAATTTCCACTCAGATTGAGTATCTGTCATACTGGCAGTTTCAGCCCCAGCACACATCAGATTCAGATTATCAAATTGTTTCAGCCAAATCACAAGCTAAAATCTTCTAAAATCAACACATCAGCTTCTAGTTCTTTCATGGTCAACACTAACAAGCTCTCTGTTCAATCGAATGTCATTTACATTTAGCAACTGTTAATCCCCTAACGCTGCTTTTGCTTAGCCTATTTTATCTTTATAAAAATAATAATCTTTCAAATTTCATCTAAATTTTAGTTGTCAGGTTCTCAATTACCATAATTTAATACCCGACTTCAATGTTTTCTCTAGGAGTTTACCAATCTGCAATTAGGATCAATACTAACCTTTGAGGCTGCGCTCTCTGCTTGTGATACATTTTTATTATCACTATAAATCATTCATTAGATTTGTCTCCCTATATCATCTAAAACCTTATTAAAGCATTTCATTCAAAACACAATCATCCTTTTATTTACCGGTACCTTTAAAATTCTTTACAACTCATTTAGTCTTATCTGTAATTTTACGTCAACCGGTACTTTTTATAATTCTTTCCTTTCAAAAGGAATTCCTTGCACTTAAATCTTTCAATCTTCTTACAACTTTCAAAAGTTCCATCTATCAACTTTCTTTAGTTCCTTCTCAGAACAAAACTTCAATATTGTCATTTAAATACTGTTGTACTTTCAAAACATTTACAGTCACTGCAAAATGACCCCCGCTGACCGCAATAAAACACTCTCTGTTATCCTGCCTATTGTTTGGTCACGTGAGCTTTCAAAACAGCTCCAGCTTACTTCACACCCCTGAAGCAGTGTGTCCTATTCAGGAAAAGCAAACAGAGCCACTGACAGTTCTCTGCATTTTTTCCCCCACTGTCCCAGCTGCAAATACAATTACAATAGCCGAATCATATAGTCTTCATCATATTAACCTTAATCTACTTTCTAACTCATATTAACACAGAATTGTCTTCAAATTTGTATCATTTTTTGGCACTTTCTTTGTTTTGAGCCAGTCAAGTTATTGTTTATCTTTCCAATCAGAATCAAACTTTTATATAAACATCATATCCGACATTGTTCATTATTGATTTTCCATAATCTTTAGACATAGCTGTCTTTACATCTTACTAATTTTGTATTATCATCAACACTAATTACAGAACAAGTACATATCTAATATCTGGAAGTCGGGCTAAATAAGCAAGCACTGTTGCTGTACTCCCAGTACAGCTGGACCCTCAGTCACTCCTTATTAGATACAGACATCATCTACAAAACAACCAGGATATATGCATTCGTTTTTTATAAAACTATAATTTTCCAATTCCTTTTATAATAAACGAAGGTTGATGGTTAATCCATCTTTTCACTACCCCCTTTTATAGACCCATTAGGTTCAAAAACACAATGGTTATCAAACTAAAACTAAACATCATCTGCAAATCTCTTTAAGGTGAGGGCTTCAGAGCAGAGCTGCTTACAGCATTTGCTCTCTTCTGTCTCACTATTTGTGTCATGACTGTTCAGTTACTATTCATACAGTATAAAGAAATTTAGCATGTCATCAATTTCATCAACACTGGTTTGAAAACTTATTCTTCTATCAAATGGTAAATCTGCAGATTCAACTTAATATTATCATTATTCCTCAGTTCCACCTCTACTGTTTCCCAGAAACCACAAGATTCTATTATTCGTCTCAGTCATTACACAGACAGCTATCATAGCCGTTAGCACCTTCAACTTTTGTTATAAAAATATGGCAATCTATTCTTCAATACCTTTGTTTTCATAACATTAATACAATACAGCACATTCACATCATCATTTCAATCATTATTTTATCATTAAAATATAGATTTTTTTCCCATTCTGCTTAATGAAAACATTCCTTATCTTTATACCAAATTAATCCCTGTTAATATACTCAATGCCTTATTTTATTATGAAACTCACTTTTCATACCATTTAAACAGTTAATTTGACTTCCATAAATTCTGTCTGAAATTTTATTTTCATCACATATAGTTTTCTACTATATTTCTTCTCAATCTTTCCCTACATGCCAGTTCCTTCTGTATCCTCTCCTTACCAATACTTTCTCTAGCCATCTATTATCTCTTTTTCTCCCAACACTAGTAGTGTTCCTGTCTTCTTGCTCCCTACATGCAGATACCATCTTTCGAAATTCAGATTCTTTTCATTCTAATTTCTTTCTACATCCTCAGTTCTTCATACCAAATCTTTCTTCAAATTCAGTCCTACATGCTAATTCTTTCTGCATTTGTTTTCGTTCCCTCCTATCTGCTTCCTCAAGCCAACAATCTGTCTGCTCACATTCTTTAGACTAAAACAAGATGCAACAACTCTGTTGCTTTTCACTGTTTCTTTTTTTTTTTTTTAAACTGTCCTTTTCACAACATTCAATCTTATTTTGCTCAGTGTCCCTTCTTCAGGAAAATCATGATATTTGATCAACTTTTCTGTCATTTTTATACATTTATGTCCATAATTCTTTTTCATTTGACCGAAAACTTTTGTTTAAAAATTAGCTAGCTTACCGTTAACGTTGACTCCATATTGGCTGAATCTTCTCTCTTGGATTTTTCCTTTTGACGCGCGTTTTACTAATCTGTCAAACGTCTTCGACAGATCCGACTTTTTCACCCAAAATCGGCCAGGTTTTAGCAAATTATGCTCTGTAATTATGGTTTACTCAATCTTTCCGCGCACCCAATCAATCAAGCGTGCACAAGAATTAGTTCAAGCGCGTTTCTTCCGTACGCTGTTTTACATAGAATTAACTCAAGCGCTTTTACTGGAATTAATTAAGTTACAATCAAAGATTTTGAATAAACCAGTACTTCAGTTGTGACTCTTCCCGTTCACCTACGAGCAATTATGGTACTTCTGTTCCCACCTACAGGAGCTTAGTTTTTTTGTAGAGACCGGTCTGATTCTGTCAGATCAATCTCTCCCTCAAAACTTACTCTGCTCGTACCAAAGAGACAAACTCAGCCAATATGGTTCATGTTCACTCACAATTATATCAAATTACACTGCACAAAATAAAATAATTTTACTGTCTCTTACCTGAGATGCTTTTACTGCCACCGAGTTCTTTCTGATTCCAGTGGGTTCCTCCTAGCCCTGATAGCAGTTTTGGCTCTTCTCTCTAAATTTGGCGAGGTAAGATCAAAGCCTGTGCTTTGAGATGATCAATTCGTCAAATCCGCTGTCAGGACCAGAAGAAAACCTCAAGGAATCCGACTTCTGACACCAATCTGTTGCGGCAAAAACAATAACTAACAATATAGCATCACAGCATAAGAGACATCAGGATTCCAAATTAGTTTTAAAAGATTTATTCTTGCAAGAAGTTCCCAGTCCATCCATACAGTCCAGCTGTAGGCGGAGTGAGACCTTGAGCAGCGGGCTGCCAGCAGTCTTATACTGTTCTATCTCTTGTCTAAACAAGAGGAACAAAGGAACTTTATGACTACCCCAAAAGCAGAGGGTCTTCTCACCTCTGAAGTCAGAGGTCACTTGCCCAACCACCTGCTGATTGTCTCACACACACCTCCAAGCTGTATAAACATACCAACAGGAAAACAGGGTCCTCTGTTCTCGTACACAGCACAGATAAAGAACTAAAATCAATGAGAATATAAAAATTTCTACAACACTAGCTTCATGCATTCTTTTTTTATCAACACTTGAATGTGGATAAGTTTCACCAAAACAGGCAACATTTGGAACAAAATCACTTTTTTTTTTCATAGACTACAACATGCATAAGTAATGCTTTTATCACTTGTTTCTGCTCCTTTTTTGACTGTTTTGATTAGGAGATTCTCTACTCTTTCAAAAGTTAGCGTAATAGGGCCTCCTAGCATTTAACAGTGAAAACATAGAAAGCCGGAGAATTCAGTTAAAGGCGGGGAAAGGGTTAAGTGCAATTGAACAGCATTTATTTAAAAAACAAATCGTTTGTAGCATTATAAATGTCTTGGCTGTAGTTTTTGATCAATTTGTATCCCCTCTTATTAAACGTGTTAATGTCTTTCAAAAAATATCTGATTGACCCCAAACGTTTTAACATAGTGTTAGTGTATAAAATATAATGAAGTATATTTTTAACGAGTTGTGCACTGTTAGCAAAGCAACATGCTAACAGTAAGTCAAGTCAAACAATTTTGCTATGTAGGCAGAAGGCAGCTTTTTATGGTTTTGGAACAGAGTTTTAGAATCTTCACTGAAAGTGAATGGCAAATAGGAAGTAAAAAAAGAAAAAAGAGTGCAGATGAAGGGGCATATTGTGCATAAAGAGGATGCAGAAGTGGGATGCACATTGCACAAAGGTTAATAACAAACTCAACAGAACAACAATTATTTTATTGGATGGTTTTATGGATGTGAAATCAATTATGTGAGCAGGGAAACAAGTGTTGAGTGTGATTGTGCCGTCAGGTGAGGTGCAGAACATGAGGCCCTGCTGTGTCAGACCCAGATAGATTATTCATGCATTCAATAATTTGGTTGCCTTAATTAAGATTCGCTCATTTGCATATGGTTCCTTTCACATTTGTCATGTTTCTCTCTCTCTCACTCCCTCTCTCTCTCTCTTTTATTGCAAGTGTCCCGACTGCAGTGCTACATTGTGGGAATGTGTAATAAATTACATTCTGGATGTTTTGTTGGAGATGCAGTCAACATAATTAATTTTCCATTTATTTTGTGGTGGAGGTAATGAGGGGAGATGGCAAGTTTTTGTTTTTCCTGCTGGTTAGGATGAGGCCACGTGCTTCTACATGTGGTCCAGATGTCTTCAGACAGTTATACTGGTGTGTAGATATTTGCCCCAATTATAAAATCTGTTTTGGTTTGAAACAAGATAAGACAACTCTAAATACAGGTATAAATGGGGTCCAAAATGATGATTCATTTACATGCAGAGAGTACTTCTGATATCAACATGGACCAACATGACATGGATCATGTGACGCGTTTGCGTCTGAAGTTCTTCATACAATACTTTATTTGAGAATCAGTTAATAACTTTTCTGCAATTAATTTGACCTAACTGTAATTAACCATATGCTACCGTTCAAAAGTTTGGGGTCAGTACGATTTTTGTTATAAGGATGGATTAAATCGATCAGGAGTGACAGTAAAGACTTTTAAAATGTTACAAAAAGAACATAAGCATCACAACTGTTTTCAACATTGATAATAATTAGAAATGTAGAATAAATTGATTTTAAAATAGAAAACAGTACTGTTTTTACAAATAATTGCAGCTTTGGTGAGCATAAGAGACTTCTTTATGAAATATTCAAAAATCTCACCGACCCCAAACTTTTGAACATAGTTTGCAACTTCTAATCACACACACATAGAAAAACACACGCACATACACACATTTATATGGCTTTTTTTTGTCAGTTTCTGTGGATAAAATGTGGATAATTATATTGAAAGCCATAATTTAGGCCTAAATGTGAGGGCTTTCAACTATACGAGGGACTCATAATTAGTATGAACATATAATGTGAACAGCCTTGCTTCAGAAAATAAAATAATGTCCCTAATAATGGCCAAATGTAATATAAATAATAAATGCCAAAAAATGTGATTTCATAATTCTCTGGACAAGCTTAACACCAGGTGTAAACAAGACCATTGATTGAGCAGCAGAGAAACATTGTTGGATTGGTGTTGGTGTGTCTGGAGTCATTCTGGTCCATTGCAAATACTACGCATCCCCCATCCTTATAATTTTCAAATGACCAAATTTATCAAAGGACATATGGGACATTATCAGCCAGGCACATCAAGTGAGACATATAGCGAGGGAAAATGAGTAAGGAGGGAGCCAGCCACAGCTGTTCAGCCCAGAGAGACTGAGAGACTAATAACAAATCTACTTTTCCAGTTTCCCTATTTCACCCAGTTCTCTACTTATATTCTTGCATGCATCTTCTTACAAGCGATCATTGGCACGACACAGGTCCTTATTGCTACATAGGTGTCCTGCAGAGCCTTTTGGTTGAACTGAAATCATGGTTACTGTAATAGCAGGGCCCGGGCCACTGCTGGAGGCTCATTATGGGGCCATAAGAACATTTTAGCCCAATAATGAATATGCACCCACTCCTCTGTAATCATTCATCAATGTACCGCGCACTCCCAATTATACCTGAGAACGTGGGGCGTAATGAAGGCTGATGAATTCATTTAGCAGGGAGGGTTTCTCATGCTGTATGTGCCGGGCCGTGCATCGGAGGAAAGGGAGAGGTGCACAGGTGACAGCTGGAACACCTGCACAAAGTCTTTCATAGACCTAGCCACACAGCATGGAATGCTGGATATATGAGCCAGTCAAATTCTGGGATTTCCATGAGTGCTACAGCCCTCTACTGGAGTTGTAGTGCACAGCTGTGCAAGATCTACATGATTTAGCCAAGTAGGATCTTCATGCCTATATGTACTTTGTATATATATATAAAATAGGGCTGCCCCCAACTAAAGATTAATAGTCGTTCATTTAAGAAATTAGTCGATTAATCGCACGTTTATATTAATCTAATTGGGCTGCTCAAATATACACTGGGTGCATGGAGGAATATAGCCCATTCAGCGCTCAAGCGCACACATAAAGCTTGCCGCAAAGCACCGGCAAATATAATGATTATAACTGCGTCGGGGAAAAAATAACAAGGAGACTTTTTAATTGTTTATTATTAAACTAGTGTTTTCTGAGTCAGTGTCGGCTGCAAAGATGAAGTTGACAATGCTGACTCTTCATCTCATCTCAGTGTAGTGCGCATTTAAAGAGAATGCACCTTTCACACAGATTACATAATCAGAGATTTTGTTTTAATTTGTTTTTTATTCAAATTGGTTCATTTAAAAGTAGACTTTTCAACTTGTCTGTGCCTTTACCCTGCCTTAAGGTACATTTTTGAGATGCGCTCAAGTTCACAGAGTCGAAGACGGGAGAAAGTGCATCCTGTTTGTTATTCTTTATTTTACAAAAGCATAACGTTTTGTTGTTATTGTGAGTTTACACAGATAAAAGTAGACCCTTTCGAATGATGTATTACTCTAATATTTATGACCATAAATTGAGTATTTTAAGTTGTTTCCACTGTTATGAGGAAGAAGTGATCGCGTCTCCATGTCATGCAGTAAGCGTACTATACTCTAGCTTCCACACACAAACAATTGGATGTGTTCCTAATAGTAGTGCACATTTATAGGTTAAGGTTAGAGCGAGCAGCCATGTAATGTTGCTAGTACTTACATGTTCTAAATGATAAGCCATATTTGAGGTTGATGAATTATAGGTGACCGTTTGGATTTCCTGTCCGACATACTGTAATTACCAAAAGAATCCACCGTTAACCATCTGTCCCTCACAAACTGTGTGACTTCACCGTTTCCTGTGGATTTTTTGACGAATAATCCTCTTCTCTATTGATGGCAGCCCTAATATAAAAGATACAATATTGTTAGTTACTTTGTCAATTTTTGCTAGACCAATGAGAAAAGTTCCAAACACAGCAGCAAAACAGAGCAAATATTTTTCGATTTTGAATGTATCACTGTGTTTGAACCAATATGTTGAGTTCATGATTCAGTGACTCACTGATATAGACAGTCACTTTTTTATTTTCTGAATAAATCAACATTTTTTAACTAATCAGTTGAATGAATGATTCAATGACTCACTTATAAAGACAGCCACAAAGAGCTGCTGATCACCATGTAGCGCTGTTGTTGTTCTCAGACATATTGATAAGTAAATGTATCAATCGTATATAAATTGTGCTCATAGTTGCATTTAGTTTTCCCAGTAATTATTAGAAAAAATAATGTGAAAAAATGCTGTAAATTATGGCCCATGGGTAAATTCTGGGAATACCTACCATTGGAGAAATTCAAGCTTAAAGTACTTCCTTTCTGTTTTTATCCATGTGAGCACGGCACCAGCAATGCCAATAGCATGAGTTTGATTCCCAGGGAAAGCAAGAGCTGATAAAATGGATGTGTACCTTGAATACACATTCATTTTTGGCATTGGGTTTATAGTTGGCTTGGCTGCAGAGCTCTCTATGGTGGTTGTGTGCACCTCAGAGAGTCACAGCCTTTAGCAGGCTGGTAATAAATCAAGGCTGTCTCATCCCCCAGGCACCGAGCCAGAACCCAGACCAATATTTAACTTTCTAATTAAAGAAGAACTCTGCAAAAACAGAGGAACTAATTTCTCTCTTTTATTTGAGAAAGCATCATCCTCTTAGTCTCTCTGGAAATGTTGACAATCCAAATGAAGTTTTAGTCTCTTATATTTGAATGGCTTTTCCAAGTCAACATTGTATGGCTATTCATGCAGAAGTAACTCGGGCTTATCCACCTTCATCTCTGGAAAGTCCTGTGTTAATTTGCTGCCTCAGACCTGAGTCCATTTTAAACAAATCGTTGTGGACTTAAGGCCAACCTAGGATCTCTTTGGGCTCCATAATGGGTTTTACTCCATGTACAATGACTCCCACACTGTAATATATGCAGATATATGTGTGTGTGTGTGTGTGTGTGTGTGTGTGTGTGTGTGTGTGTGTGTGTGTGTGTGCGTGCGTGCGTGCGTGCGTGCGTGCGTGCGTGCGTGCGTGCGTGCGTGCGTGCGTGCGTGCGTGCGTGCGTGCGTGCGTGCGTGCGTGCGTGCGTGCGTGCGTGCGTGCGTGCGTGTGTGCGTTTGTGTGTGTAACAGTCTTATTCAACAGAGGCAAACTCCCAAATGTGCTCTATTGAGATCTTGTGACTTGAGATGATTTGAGCTTTGTGACATGACACATTATCCTGCTGGAAGTAGACCTCAGAAGATGATACACTGTGGTCTAAAAGGGATGGACATGTTCAGCAACAATACTCAGGTAGGCTGTGGCATTTAAACAATGCTAAATTGGTACTAAGAGGCCCAAAGTGTGCCAAGAAAACATCCCTCACACCATTACACAACCACCACCAATCTGAAGCATTGACACAATTCAAGATGGATCAATGCTTTCATGTTGTTTATGCCAAATTCTGACCCTACCATCTGAATGTTGCAGAAATCGAGACTTATCAGACCAGGCAACATTTTTCCAATTTTCTGTCATCTAATTTTTCTGAGCCTGTCTGAATTGTAACCTTATTTTCCTGTTCTTAGACAGGAGTGGCACTGGTGTGTCTTCTGCTGCTGTAGCTTATCTGCTTCAAGGTTTGACGTGTTGTGTGTTCAGAGATGTTCTTCTGCAGACCTCTGTTATGAGTGCTTATTTGAGATACTGTTGCCTTTCTATCAGCTCAAACCAGTCTGGCCATTCTCCTCTGTCCTCTGGCATCAACAAGGAATTTTCTCCCACAGAACTGCCTCTCACTGAATCTTTTTCTGACCATTCTCTGTAAAACCTAGAGATGGTTGTGCGTGAAAATCCCAGTAGATCAGTAGTTTCGGAAATACTCTAACCAGCCCGTATGGCACCATCAACCAAACCACGTTCAAAGCTTTCTTCCCCATTCTTTCTCAGTTTGAACTTCAGCAGATCATCTTGACCATGTCTACAGGCCTACATTTTGCTGCCATTTGATTGGCTGATTAGATATTTGCTAATGAGCAGTTGAACAGGTAATGTGGCCGGTCAGTGTGTTTATATAGCATTATTTTGATTATTGTTTTTACATTTTAATATTTTTTAATATGAAGGTCGTGAGACCGAAACGTTGCTAATAAAGAGTTTTTTTTTAAATGCAAGTCCTGATAGTGTGCGGGAGTTTCTCGTTTGCAGATTGTCGACCGATCTTATTTGGTCGTTTTTTCCTACGCACCTATTATCTGCAGGTGTGCGATGGTTTTTTGTTAATTAATATGTTTTAATACCATTTGAATTAGTAACTCTGTTGCATACCTGTTTAACTTTTTTATTTAGTTCATCCTGCATTTTTACTTCAAATAACTGTAGGTTTCAAAGACATGCAGGGGCTTGCTGTGCCCTGGGAGCAAAGCTGTTATTGATATGTCGAGCACAGGCCCATCGTGCCAAGCCCTTGGCACAGGGGATTTGATTGGAAATGGTGTTTTTCCAGCAGGGCAATCATTCAGGTATATGATTCTTCACTAAACAGAGGAGGAAAGACAGGCTTCTGGATGCCGCTGAAGAATTTGTTCACTCTGATACATTCAAACAGTTGTGGCCCGTAATCCATGTATATTACAGATAGGCTCGGTTTTGCTTGACATATGATGGATCATTATGTATTAGTTTTTCAAAGAAACACCAGACGCAAAATCCTTCTACAAAATACTCAAATTAATCTCTCAAAAACCACAGAATTAAATGCATCTTCACAGCTTTCACCAGCAGAAATGTATTTTAACCATCTCTGAGATGCAGAGAATGTCTTTATTGACATTTTTCTTTTTTTTAAAGGCAGTATTTGTCACTTCCCTTTCAATGTGCTGAGCAGAGGACGATGTGTCTGCGAGCCCCATATGAGAATTTAATGCATTCTGATGGCGGCTGTGTTGTCGGCCAAGTCAAGCTGAGCCTGTTTTTGTGATTAAACAAAATGAAATTACTGCCAGCAAATGGAAAGCATGATTGATTTTCTCGGCAGATACGGTGTGCGGCTACGCGAAGGCTTGTTTAACTTCATCACAACAAATCCAATAAGGGCTGACACAGTTTCACTCTCTATGGTCCTCAGAGCGGGTCAGGGACTCTTCTGGCTTAAATGTGTCTCCCAGTGGAAATAGATACAGAGATTTTCCTGCCAACAGAATTAGAGGGCTGTTAACAGTTGAATAATATACATCTGTATGTAACAGTAAGTGCGTGCGTGAGTGTGTGCACGTGTGTAATTTAAACATCCTCTCTTCATTTTGCTTGAATGTTACCATTCTGCCTCGTGCAGCAGCAGAACGATGATAAATTATTCCCCTCTCCTCAGTAATGACTTCCATTACTGCCCACTTGTGATTAATTAGTGACAAGATAGAGTGTGTATGCCACCTCCCTGCCCGGCTGAATCACCCCCTCCACCACTGACCGGCCAGACTGTCTAGTTCTGGTGGACGTCGCCCATAGTTACAGATCACTCACGTTCACATAGAAAGAAAAAAAAGAAAAAAAAATTATATATATATATATATATATATATATATATATATATGCTGTAATATACCTCAATATGTTTTTTTAGTATAGGCCGATTATTTGTGCAGCAGTGAATTAGATGTGAAGGTAATATTTTTCATTGAAATTTTTTAGAAGACTGGGATTTTTGTCACCTTTGTGTAAGGTTTTCGGGCATAACAAAGTGTTCTGAAGGTCATATATTCTCCAGGCATTCAGCAACAGGCTTGGATTCCCCTATAGTTAAAAAAAAAAAAATCTTTCTGGTTTTATATTTGACATAATTCAAAACTGAAGTATGGATGGGAGAGCCAGTTATAATTACTATGGCAAATTCCTACGAATTATTCTAATGAATATAATATACACTAAATGCAAAAGTTTGGGTACAGTAAGATATTTTTTTTAAAGAAATTATACAAGGATGTGATAAACTGTTTTCAACATTGATAATAATAAGTAGGTGTGTAACAGTGTTCGTATTTGTATTCGGTAAATATGTGTACATATGTGTATAAATATTATATGTTTCTGTCCTGTGATTACAGTTGTAAAAATGAATGTATTTAATTTGATTTGCAATTCTATATTTACTTTTGTGAAATGTAAACCAAAAAAAAAGTTTTTCACTTATATTAAAGGTGATACTGTCAAGCACGTGGGTGTTTAAAAGTTAAACCCTAGTAAATTCATAAATTGCAATTTAAAATGGTGATGAGAACATTTAAATGTCTTTAAAATGTTAAAACAAAACCTAAAACTTTGAATTAGACTCTTTAATTCTAATTGTAAAATCTATAATAGTTCCACAACAAAATTCAAAGCATGTCCATGATTGAGTATCTCTTGAATTTGCCACAGGGAAGCTGCCAAATGTTCTCTCTCTGGATCCTGAAAATCAGGAAACTGATTTTCCAGCTATTTCTAAACATGAGATAGGAGGAGTTGTTTCCCCCTCTGCTGAATCATTTGCTCTTCATAGTCTGAGTGAAATGAATGTGGTTTGTGATTGCATGACTATCGAAACTGTAGCCAAAAAAAAATGCTTAACAAAAGCAGTGGGGTAAACATTAAACAGCAGAAAAGATGTCATATGCAGCAAGGACAAGAGAAAAGAGCTGAGGCTGGACAATAAGAACTAGTGGAAGAGAAGTGAGAAGGGAGGTCAGAAATCTATCAGGGCCCCTGGTAATGCTTTGAGGTGAGACCTGAACATCTGAGATAGAGGATTAGTCTGTGACTGACCCGTTGGGCGTTATCTGTTCACAGTCTCCACATGGGAAAGAACGACCTGCTGACTTTCTACGACGGAGATGACCTGACTGCAAAGATATTGGGTCAGTACGGTGGTTCCCGTCCTCGCTTCAAACTCTACACCTCCATGGCTGATGTGACCGTCCAGTTCCAGTCGGACCCTGCTACCAACATCTATGGCTACAACAACGGCTTTGTGGTGCACTTTTTTGGTAATGGCTTGTTTAACCCTTTTCTATGGCACTTTCTCAGCTTCAAACATGTACAGAACACATTCAAAAGTTTGGTGTCAGTAAGCTTTCAGCAAGGACACATTAAACTGATCATAAGTGACAGTATAAATATTTTTGTTGTAACAAAAGTTTTCTATTGCAAATAAATGCTGTTCTTTTGAACTTTCTATTCACCAAAGAATTCAGAAAAAAACAGTTGTCAGTATTGATAAACATCATGTGACACTGAAGACTGGAGTTTATATATTCCTGCTATAAATTTAGCTTTGTCATCACAGGAATAAATTACATTTTAAAATATATTCAAATGAAAATGGTTATTATAAATTGTAATAATATTTCACAATTACTGTTTTTACATCAAATAAATTCAGCCTTGGTAAGCAGAAGAGACTTCTTTCAGAAACATTAAAAACTCTTACAAACCACAGACTTTTGAATGGTAGTGTATGTCATTCTCGTTATTCTCAAATGTAGTCGGATGAAGCTCATTAGTTTTCTGCCTATGAGATTTATTTGAGGTGCCGCAGGGATTGCCAATCTCAGTTTGACGAAAAGGTGTTGAGGAGACGAAAGAGGGAGAGAGAGGTTATAGAGCAAGAGCCACAGCTGCTTTAGTCCTCACCTTTCCTGCGGATAAAGTGAAGGTCATTCTATAAGCTTCTCTCGGTGGCCAACTTCGGATAACATATAATAAGTTCTATTCTGAGGGTGGAGGAATGTAGAGGATTTTTCGAGTGGACTGAAATGGACTGTTTTTCCATTTCCTTCATGCTGCACATAGGGAAAATTCCTCCGGCAGCTTCTGCAGGTGCAGAGGATTTGGCCTTACAGAGGCGCTAACAATTACAGTACGTTTTTGTACTCATTAGCCGCATTTGCCGGGTGCCGTGCCCTCCACAGTTTTGCCACTCTAAGAATGGACATCAGCAAAACACCTGCCAGCTGTCTTGTGCTCCTCTATTCATATTTTAATCACAGCCAAGCTGATTCCTAGCATTTGATTTATCAGTCATTAGGCACAACACCTGTGGTTTGTTCAGGGACATGGTGAGAAACAAAGAAATTGTTTGCAAGCATTATTGAACATTCTGTTTCTCCCTCTCTCCCTCTTGCTCTGCTAATCAAACTAATTGAGTCTCACTTTATAGGAAAGAAAAGTCACGAATGAGAACTCACTGATGTCTCAGTTGTTTCTTAGAGAAAGGTGTGAGATTAAATGAAAAGAAATTGAGACCTTTGATTAAAAGGATAGTTCACTCATAAATAAAAATCCTATCATTTTTTCACCCTCACGTTGTTCCTAACCTGAATTGCTTTATTCTGTGAAACTCAAATGAAGATATTTCAAAACATACATACAAAAACAAGATATTTATTTTTGTCTATATAAACAAGTAAATTGGTACCAAAAACAACATTGATCTCCATTCATGTTCATTGTATAAATATATATATATTTTTTTTTAAAGTTCTTCTTTTATGTTCCATGAAAAAAAAAAGTTTGGAGCGACATAATGGTGACTGAATGATGACAGAGTATTAAATTTTGGGTGAGCGATCCCTTAAAGATTAAATTAGATCTCACAGATGTCGCAGTCTTCTCTCTTAAAGCAGTCAGATTAGAAGGAGAGTAGATTAAATGGATTTATATTAAATGCAGTCAGATTAAATGGAGAGTCTTTCCTTTGGGATGAGACGTTAAACCGAGGTCCTGACTCTCTGTGGTTATTAAAAATCCCAGGATGTCCTTTGAAAAAGAGTAACCCCGACATCCTGGCCAAATTTGCCCATTAGCCTCTGTCCAACATCATGGCCTCCTAATCATCCCCATATATGTATATATACTGATTGGCTTCATAACTCTCTCCTCTCCACCAATAAACTGGTGTGTGATGGGCGCTCTGGTGCAATATGGCTGCCATCACATCATCCAGGTCCAGTTGATGAATTCCCCATTTCCATAAAATCTTTGAGTGCCGAGAAAATCGTTTTATAAATGTAACAAATTATTAAATAAGACATTTGCTCAGTGTCATTTGGTTTGGGAGAATTTGATGAGAAATATTTGAGATCACATGATAATCTCTGACTTTTCATTGCAAACATGGGCATGTTAGCAAATATAAGAGCACTGATGAGACCACTTCAGAACATTTTTATCTTCTGTGAAATATACCAAAAGGAAAATTCTGTCCTCATTAATTTATTCACCCTCATGACTGACTTTCTTCTGTGGAATTCAAGAATTTGTGTTTGTTCAATATTCTGAAGAATGAAACCATTTTGGTGACCACTGACTTCCATAGTATGGACAAAAAAACACTAAGACATTTCTTCAAAAGTCAGAAATTGTCAAATGATCTCAAATATTTCTCTCAAGATTCTCCGTGTTATTCAAGCATTCAGTTTATAGCTCTATACTCTCACATGTCAGCAATTATCTCTGAGGAATAGTTGATGCATCATATATTTGTTTTCTTTTTGCAGAGGTTCCCCGTAATGACACCTGTCCAGAGCTTCCAGAGATCTCTAACGGCTGGAAGAGCACATCTCACCCTGACCTGGTGCACGGCACGGTGGTGACCTATCAGTGTTATCCGGGCTTCGAGGTGGTGGGCACCGAAATGCTCATGTGTCAATGGGACCTGACCTGGAGTGGAGACTTGCCCAGCTGTGAAAGAGGTGAAAACACACACACACACATTCATGATGATAACCACTCTCTAAAATCCATTTTCACCCCATTTCCAAACCAGCACGCACTGCCTATTGATCAAGAGCAATTCTGTGCTCCAAAACCAGATGAGCTTTTGAATTCCATTTGAGGGGGGAATTTCACAAGTGCCTGTTCGCCTCTGCAACTCGGTCCCATTCAAGGACAGGTGAGGAGTGAAGGAGGGCTTTGTGGGTAATCACTCACTTTTCTTTCAAGGGCGTCTTTACGGATGAGGCCGGCGCCATTTCACTCCGCAGTCTTGGTGCATCTTCCTCTATGTGCTCACGCCTTACGATACCTTTGTGAACGTGATTTCTATGATTTGAATTGTTTTTTCATTCTATACCCCCTTGTGAGAGCTCTGTTGTAACCATGGTTGCTCCAGTGATTGAAATTAAATCTTGTCACATGACTATTGTGTAGCTTGGACTCACTGTGTGTGAGTGTGTAATACTGCAGGCTGCCAGGACGTCCGCAGGGATTCGTCACTTGAAGTATCCGCATACAGGACACGCGTATGACCCTGGGGCCGCTGTCCCTCACAAAAACAGCAGGCCAAAAGCAGCGGGGACCGTTATGCGGTTCAAAGCTTCTCACCCGCCACGCAAACATCATTAATTTTACTCGCCTCTCCCGTCCCCTCTTCCTGCCCCTCTACTGCTGGGGAGAGAATTGGGTTTGCAACTGGGCAGGCTGGAGCGAAGCAATCTTTTTATTATACAGCACTGTGTCTCCGTACACTGCCCTGAGATCAAAGTCACATGCTCTTCTTGCCTCACACTGTCTGGGTGAGATGAGCGGCGGCCCCTGGCACTCTGATTGGATGTGTGACTGATTGGATGAACCACATGTATGACTTAGACGTGAACAACAAAGAAATCAGAAAACATACTGATACAATGTACTTTGAATGCACCATATATAACTTTGGATAAAAGTGTCTGCTAAATGCATAAATGTAATGTAAAAAAAAAAAGCAGCAAAAGATGTGGAAACCGCAAGAATAACTAAATAAAATGAATCATTTATAATCCAAAAGCATTGTTTGCTCAACTAATTTTCGAATTTAAGTCATTGGTGCCACCCTCAGGTGAATGTGAGAACTACAATATAAATCAACTATTTTGTTGACTAACTTTGAATGGCTAACACATTGAAAGGGACCTTCTGTTACATATTGTGTAAATTTTAATATTGCATGTTTATAGTGCCATGTTAATGTATGTACATGTTTTATTATAAAGCTTACATTGCAAACCCATTAAAATAATATTTTTTTCATCTAGACTACTGTTCAAAGGTTTAGGGTCAGTACAATGTTTAAGTCATTATTTTTATTCAGCAAAGATGCATTAACTCAATCAAAAGGGGCAGTAAAGAATTTTCAGAAAATAAGAAAACAAACTAATAAATGCCGTTCTTCTGAACTGAAGAACTGAAAAATTCAGCTTTGCCATCACATCAAAAAATTACATTTTGAAATATATTAAAATACAAAACAGTTATTTTAAATTGTAAAAATATTTCACAATATTACTGTTTTACTGTATTATTTTCTTGGAGAGCATAAGATACTTAGGGCTTTACTACATCAAATGCACAGTAGAGACTTGTTCAACTGAGATTCATTTAATATTATTTCAACTCTTTTCTTTACCAGTCCTGTCATGCCCAGACCCAGGCACAGTGGAGCACAGTCGCAGGGTGATGTCAGGCCCGCGTCTCATCGTGGGCTCGACTGTCCAGTACATCTGTAACAAAGGCTACTCACTGTCAGGAAACAGCCTCCTCTCCTGCTACCATCGTGACTCCACCGGCCCCAAATGGAGTGAGAAACTGCCCAAATGCGTTCGTGAGTACCTGATTTTATTCGCAAATAATTCCATATATATACACCTAAAGATGCACACACATAGTGCTTGTTAACTGTACAATAATTACAATTCAATCAACTTGCAATGAAGTCTTTACAGTTTGTATAAAGTCCAAAACCATTGAAGAAGAGTATAGTACTAGTATAGGACTAACTTTTCCACATTTGCGAATGTGTGTGTACGTGTATTTGTGTTATATAGCTGAATCGTTTGAGCCGTGTAGGAACCCTGGCACTCCCGCCTATACCATTCAGAGCTCCGAGAAGCGTGCGTATCAGGCTGGAGAAACTCTGCGGTTCTCCTGCATGAATGGGTATGAGCTCCAGGGTGAGGCTGTTCTCCGATGTGTCCCCGGGCACCCTTCCAAATGGAGTCATCCACCCCCTATGTGCAAAGGTAGTCCGTGTGTTTTGCAGTGTTCATGGTGTGTGATCTGCATACTATAATATTCAAGGTCTCTTTCCTGTCTGCAGTGGATGTTTATTTATTGATATGTTGTTTCTCTTCAGGGAAGGCAGTGTTTGTTTTGAATAATTGGTATGACATGCAACATTTTCTCGTTTTGTTAAAAGCTCTCACTTTTCTTCCAGCGGTAACACAGGAGTACATCGATGAACGTAGGCTGGATGGTAAGAACTTTTACATCTTAGAAATGCACATGTATTTGTAATCACAGGTATCCATCTCGACTTATTTGCTATACTTTGTCCCCTACTAGTGGCCAGTGCAGATTTCAGTATGGAGGGAGCCAGTGTGGCAGTTTCCATTTTCATACCAGTGGCTGTAATCATAATTATCATCATGTCGATATATTTCTACTTTTCAAGGTAAGTGGTCCCAAAAACTTTTATATATTCCCGTTTTAAAGTTGGGTTCAAGACGATTCACTCGATCAAAAGTGATAGTAAATATGTTTATAATATTTTTTTTTCTAATAAATGCTTTTGAATTTTTTTTCTTGAAATTCTTTTGAACTTTTTTTTTAATAGTTATTTTAAATAGTAATATTATCTCAAAGTTTTTACTGTATATTTGATCAAATAAATGCAGCCTTGGTGAACATAAGAGACTTTTTTCAAAAACATTTAAAACATTGAATAATTTTTTTAAAACTCAAGCTGCACGATTCTGGATAAATTGAGAATCACAATTTTTTTGTTTCAAGCTGAGATCACGATTCTCCCACAATTCTGAACAAACAACTAATTTACAGGTTCTGACAAAATGTTAATTGCTGCAGTCTATTTAAAATGTTAAATTAATATGAATTATTTTTTTTTTTTAAACTTTCAAAAAATTATGAATGATTAAATGACTCACGCACAAATACTTCACTTGTTTCATTACTGGATGAATCAACATTTTTGAATGAATCTCTTGAATGAATAATTCAATGACAAACACATTATTTCAAGTCACTTGTTGCCACCTACTGGTGTAACAATGTAATTGATACAATCTTTACTTGAAGTCATTACTTTCAAAAGGTGATTTACTCTATTCTGAGCGCTAGTGTAGATATTGTACTGTAGATAGTGTTTCTATGCGAACTATATAACTTTTATCTCAGTTCTTCTGTGATCATTTTAATTACTGTAACAGAAATAGTAATACTGTGTGGTTGAAAAGACTGTTTGTGAAGCTGTTCCATACATGCCAACTGCTCTCTCTGACTCAGCAACAGCGGCAATGCACATCTGAATGTTTCACTACGATCATACTTGTCAAATGTTTAATAGATACAGGCGAATCATTATCATTTAGGAATAAGATCGTGTTGATGTTTGAATCGAGATCATGATCTTTTTAACGATTAATCATGCAGCTTCACCACATGGTTTGACATTTTGTTATGTAATAACGCAATGAAATTTTTACAATGTTTGTGACAATGATAGTTTAGTTCAAATCTCTTTCCTCTGGTTCAGGCCAGTGCAAGGCATATGAATTGTTGATGTTTGTTTGTTTCAGGGTGCAGGGGAAGTCTCTACGGCTGTCCATGTCCACATCACCACAATATGATCACATCAGAGGAGAGTCAGCTTTTGAAAACCCCATTTACGAAACTGCAGTAAGTAAAGCACATGCTCGCCAAAAGCTGCCTTCATCGGCAACCTCCTCATCACTAATAGAAGCGTATTACCCATCGCATCCTTTCGCAGTGATATTTCAATGTGGACTGTGAGGTACTCATGTGTTCAGTCTTACAGGTGCACATCTGCACTTTGAACACCATCTGCGTTGCCATATTGTGGGTTCATTTCTGTTATCTAATTAGCTGTAAAGTGGCATTCTGGAGTTGAAATGAAGTGGCGCACAAAGCCACGCCCTCATCATCTCATTATTAACGATCACACAGATTTACAAAATTATCAGTGGGGCAGAACACCAAAGAGGAAGTGACACATTTAACCTCATTATTGCAGAGTCTATTGGCATATCACAGCAACCTCTGCTTCACCTGCTCTCATTGTTCAATATTCACATTCAGCTCAAAGAGATAGTTCACCTACAAATTAAAATTCGGTCATCATTTACTCCCTTTCATGTCGCTCCAAACCTTCTTTCTTCTGTGGAGCACAAAAGGGAGACATTTTGCACAATGCCTCAAGTGAATGGGGACAGATGCTTGTGCTCCAAAAGTGATCGTAAAAGTATCATATGGTCACATGGCATCATAAAACTAGTCCACATGACTTTGTAATTAATAGTTTTAAGTGACAAACAAACCAAAATTAATTTTGTTAGTCAGTGAAAGTCTTATTTGTTCATGTATACTGCCATTCAAAAGTTTGGGGTTAGTACTATTCTTTTTAAAGAAATGAATACTTTTATTTAGCAACAATACATTAAATTGACCAAAAGTTTGAATTCGTATTTCAAATAAATGCTGTTTAGTTAGTTTAGTTAGTAGTAAGACTCTTTATTCATTAAAGAATCCTAAAAAAAAGATCTATCACAGTTTCCACAAAAATATAAAGCAGCACAACTGTTTTCAACATTGATAATAATAAATGTTTCTTGAGAAGCAAATCAGCATATTAGAATGATTTCTGAAAAATCATGTGACAATGAAGACTGGAATAATTCAGCTTGTTAAATAAATGAAATAGTTATTTAAAATTATAATAATATTTTACAATATTACTGTTTTACTGTACTTTTGATCAAATAAATGCAGCCTGGGTGAACAAGAGACTTTTTTTTATACCTTTGCACATAGGGGGTGGATGACTCCATTTGGAAGGGTGCCCGGGGACACATCGGAGAACAGCCTCACCCTGGAGCTCATACCCATTCATGCAGGAGAAGCGCAGAGTTAGTGTACTATAGAGTTACCTGATTTTTCCAGTAATTGATGACTGGATATACTTTGATAAAGTACTTTTACAAAGATAACACACACTAGAGTAATTCGTTGAGTTGTGGATCATTTCCGTTGTGTTTTGGATTAATTTCGTTGTGTTGTGAACTTATGTTTGCTTTTTAAATTTCGTTATGTTGTACACTACTGGGCAACCGTATATGTCTATAACCAAAGATATACTTCAGAACTGAGCATAGATAAAAATACATACAAAATTGTATCCAGCCATCAAATTACTGGAAAAATCAGGTAATTTCATGAAGGGTGCCTTTTCAAGCAGCTTTGATTTATAGCTTTATCACGATGTGTGCATTTGTGAGCATTAGAGACATTTTAAAATCATTGTAAAATCTTATCAACCCCAAACTTTTGAACCTTATATACAATGGTGTTTGTATGTGAAGATTGTTGCTCCAGGTTTCACAATATGATGCCAGATCTGATTGTTTTTTTTTTTGTGTGGTTTTTTCGTGTGTTACACCACTTTTAGTTATGTGAAAATCAACAACCAGTGAGATTTGGCTGTTTGAATATGCTGAAGTCCATATAAGTATGGGGAAAAAAAACTTCTGGGAAAGGGAAAAAAAGAAAGTCACAGGTTTAGAATGACATGAAAGTGAGTAAATGATGACAGAATCATTATTTTTTGGGGGTGAACTATCACTTTCATGCAGAGAAAAATAAATCAGACGCTTTTTGACCTACATAAACTTGCTCAATCACTTACATTTGCACTTTCTCTTCTCTCTCTCTCTCTCTGCATCTGCATCCCTGAAGAACAATGAGGTGAGAATTTGACTGTCAATACTTTTACACTGATATATGGATCTTTTCCCCAGCCTGCTGCGTGTAGCATGTGTTACAGATTGCAGGTTATTCACACCTCTTATTATGCTGTGCAAGTGTCCCTCCAGATCTCTCTCTGTATGCTGTAGCACTCATAACACAGTCCCAGCAGCTCTGCCTGCATATACTAAACTGCTCAATAACAGTTTCTGGCCCCCAGGGCCACGTCTGCGTTTGACTGTAAGTGTTGTAGCTGGACGGATGAGCGTGTGTGTATGTGTGTGTGCTGGTTCCTCTTGCACTGATGCCTTGAAGTCGTGTTCTCGCATTATGCGTGTCGGGAAGTAAAGATGATGCAAACGGGATCACAAGCACCTCTCTTGAGTATGAAGAGACATGACTGTCTGTTTACAAAACGTAGAGCCAAATAATATGGTGTTTTGGATATTTAATTTCAGCATTTTAAAGGTTTTTATTTCATATGCATTATTGACTTTGCATGCAGCCCCCCCCCCTCCTCCCATAAACATCTAAAGGCTTTTTAATACTCATTTGATAATCAACGATTTTGTGTTCATTTGTTAGAAAACATCTTCCTAAATCACACATTGCCCAATAGTTTTCCCTCCAACTTCCATCATGCTTCCATTACTGACCATTATTTTAAAGTCCTTTTCATGCTTAAGTTGCATGGTATTTTTGATTTGTACAGAGACCTATGATTCAAAGCAGCCACCAGAGGTACTCTCTAGGATTCTGTTGTAAAGAAAGACCCTGTAAGGAGAGTTGATCAAGGGAATAGCATCACATGGACGAGGCTGAGAAGGTTTGAACCACTGGTGTAGGGCTTCTCCATCTTTAGCATCTCTGTCATGTTGTGTTTGGATCCAGCATTTGGTTTACATATTCCCACCCCTCACAAAATGAAATGAGATATATATATATATATATATATATGTGATGAATGTTTATATTATATTTGATGTGTTTGTTTGTTTGGTCCACAGGACACGAGAGAATACGAAGTCTCCATTTAAATAAAACAAAGCTTGTTTTAGCATGGAGGACCGCAAGCCTTTCTCTGCCTTGTGGAAGATCTTCTCAGTTCCTCTCACATCTTGTGTAGCCAACTTGCTCTTATTCTCACCTGAACCTACCTTCTCATCTTTTCTCATCTGCTGTAAATATCACCTTGCTTCTGAGGACTTCCACAAGCGAAGAGTGTGGACAACATGATATTATTTTTGTAGAGCTTCAATAGCATTGTCCTGGCAGTATTGCTTGTACAGTTTTTACCCATAATTGAGCCAAATGAATTAATGAATTCAAAAGAATGACTGACAATAGGGGAAACCATGTTATTTACTGTAGGTGACTGATGTCTGTCTAAACTGATTTATTTATTTAAGTTTTTTTTAATTGTCTCCCTCCCCCCCCCCCCCCCCCCCTCCAAAAACAATAATTGTATGTAATACATATTATGTATAATGTAAAGTCACATTGCGAGATTAAGGAAAATCACAAGTAAGAGAAATAGTTGCAGTTGTGAAGTATAGAAAAAAATGATAGAAATTCACATTGAAATATAAAGTAATTGCACGATATACAGTCGCAATTATGAAAAAATACACAATTGCCTCTTCATTTTCCGGCATATATAAGCTTCCATAGTTCCATAGTTTGGGGTCGATATGATTTATTGTAGTTTTGGAAGAAATGTCTTATGCTCACCGAGGCTGAATTTATTTTATGAAATGTACAGTAAAAACTGTAATACTGTGAAATACTGGTACAATTTTAATATATTTAAATATATATAATTTATTCCTATGATGGCAAATCGGAATTTTCAGCATCATTACAGTCTTCAGTGTCACATGATCCAGAATCATTGTAATGTGCTGATTTGCTGTTCAAGAAACATTTTTTATTATTATGCAGCTTCATATTTTTGTGGAACCCATTATACATTTTTTTTTCAGGATTCTTTGATGAATAGAGAGTTCAAAAGAACAATGTCGAAGTCTTTACTGCCACTTTTTAAATCAATCAAATTATTCCTTACAGAATTCATTTACAGAAAAAAAGTATTCATTTATTTTTACCAAACTTTTGAATGGACGTTGTATCTAGATCTTATCCAGATAAATGTTCCATAATGATAATCATAGCATTTCAAATATGAAAACCATCCAGGGGGGGTGGGGGAACACTCTTTAAAACAATCGTGTAACACACTGCAATTATTGAACAATTAAACCTATGCATGGTTTACAGTTAAATCTTTTTTTAAATAATTATTTTAATTTTCCACTATACCTTCAAATAACATCTGGCAGTTTTATAAAGTGTAGTGTTTTGCATGGAAACTGGTACGTCTGTATCCAGTGATGTGAAGTGGGTTTCATAGGGGTGATCTTAAGAATTTACGTTAACCTTAATTATGACTCGCCTGTGTGTACAGTGTCAAACAAAAGCCTGCTGTTGAAGTGCTCTCTATCTGCGCAAAATTTCAGCTTTGGTTGATTAAGCCGAAAGTAAAAATCTATGTACAGAACGTTCTTGTAAATCATCCCTCCTTCACTGATCAATTGGCTCTGATTTTTTGATTTCCGTTTATTTTTGTATGTTTTTATACATATGGAGCAAAATAACAATTGACTGTACTCTTTCAGCAGGCACTCTTAATATATAAATATCTAAGAATGTACATAAAATTTGTATTAGATATGGCTTAAATGTATATATGAGGTTTATCTATTATAGAATAGATCTTTGTTCAACATTTCACACTGTCTGTTAATATCAATGATATGGATAATCTAAAAGAGTTATGTACTTGGTCTCCATTTTAATGTTGTCCGTATTGATTGAAATATTGTCATTTCACTGTAATTAGCAAAAGCTGCCAAAAACATCACAACTGGTCACATGACAGACTTGCATTGTGTGTGTACGTTTCAGTGTTTCACTGTCTCCAATTGAACAACGGTGTTTTGGGAACATAAGAAACAACATTTATTGGAATTCAAGGAACTCAAGTGCATTTTTCAATATGAAAATATTACATGCATTACATTCATATTTATTTAATTATCCAAAGCAACTTATGAGTGAGGAAGAACATGAGCAGTTCAGTAATATGAGAACTTGGCTGTTTGGGATTATCTCGATTCAACATATATTTTTACTTTATTGTAGGTACTGTACTGCAATTATTTACCACAACATTGTCGAAGCATATCTTCA
Organism: Siphateles boraxobius; assembly: GCF_051911475.1. Lineage (NCBI taxonomy): Eukaryota > Metazoa > Chordata > Actinopteri > Cypriniformes > Leuciscidae > Siphateles > Siphateles boraxobius. Next base: position 25,354,081 of record NW_027509186.1, on the reverse strand, counting down.
ATTAAAAAATGATATTCCATTGGATTGGCCTGGTTTATTTGTTCTTCACGAACTATTTTTATCCATTCTTGGGGAATATTTCCTTTTGTTTATGATATTTCCTCCGTGTTTGAGAGAAAACATGGCCTGCAGGCTAGAGAGTTATTCTTCCAGACTAACGCTGGGAGGAGCCCTTCGTCTCAGTACGCATGCGCAGACTTCATTCCAACTCCACTTGAGTCGAGTCAGAACAGAAGAGGGCAGCGCCAGCCAGTTAGCAAATAGCTACTAGCAATGGCTTTTCATAACAACACCTCTGCTCTTCACTGCTGTCATCTGAACACCATTCGCGACTGTTTCTGCACATAAGGACCTAACCGCCGACAATCAATCCAGCAGACTTGCTTTGCGAAAGAGAGCGCTTTTCTAGTCAGTATGCGATGGGGACAGACAGCTGGGGATTTCTACACGCATCTTTGCAGGCGGCTGCTGCTGAAGCAGAGGATGCTGCTAGGCTAGCGAGCTAGGCCATTACATCCCACATGAAACCTTCAATACTGCACCAGACAGCAACGTTTCATTCAAAATAGGAACGATATTTGCACTTAAATGAGAGTTTGAGCGATTCATCAGCTCTCGTTTAGCACCAGACCTCCGGCGAACTGTGTGCTTTTGTCTGTTGATAGCTGCTAGCTAGCCGAACATCGGAGCAGCCAATCCGCTATCCTGTTAGATTATCGACCAGTTTAATTTCTCCAGGACGGCTTAAGGACAGCATATAACCCCGTCTCTATTGGGAGAAAGTGAGAACTGTTGTCGGGTTGTGTGTTCATGCTACATTTCAGCAGTGTGAATGTGGGACAAAATGGAGACCCCGAAGATTCTGTACGATTTGGACACGTCCGGGGGCCTAATGGAGGTAAGCCTGTCTGCCCTTCAGCTGTACCACAAATCACTGCCTTATGCGAGTTATAATACAGGCATATATGGATTAAATTAATCCGAATGACAGTAAGTTGCCCGAATGGACGTGAGTCGCTTTGGTGAGTGTATGTAGAGCTGGGCCTGTTGCAGAAACGTGAACAAAACTTGGCTATACAGCAGCCGAACAGTTTTCATTAGTGAGCTCACGTGACCAGTTCTGATTTGACATGGAAAAAAAGTTTAATGACCTACTCGTAGTTGAACGCTGTGGTCCAGGACTGCACACTCTGGAGGTTTCAATAAAAACTGACACCTGATTTTACTCCAAAATCTGCAATCAGATTCGGATGATATCCAAAACCTTTCACTGGTAAGGTTGGAAACACCCGTTTAATGTGTGAACAGACTTTCTCTCCACTGACGTCTGTCACTTAAAACATTTCAGGAGATCTTTGTGTAACACTACATGCATGCTTCAATTATATTTGCCAATCTGTTCCAGCAAATTCAACAGCTGCTCGCACCTCCACGCTCCGAGGATGGAGAGAAGAGACGCAAACCAGAGAGGGAGACCAGAAGAGGAGGCCGAGCCACAAACCATGACACCTGTGACAGCTGCCGTGAGGGAGGAGACCTGCTCTGCTGCGATCACTGTCCGGCTGCTTTTCACCTGCAGTGCTGGTATGTTTGCAATGCGATTTCATATAGTGTCAGGGATGAACAATAAGAATGGTGAACTATTGTCTGTCCTTTCGGCTGTGTTTATGTACATGTCAGTTTATACTGCTGATTTTTGAATTTCACAAAGTTATTTATTTGTCTGGTTGGCTGATTTGGATTTAAGAGGGTGACTTGTGGTAGTATTGGAAGCACTAGTTAGAGTGGTAAGTGATGGTTTGCACTATATACCATATTTTTCTAGTAAAAGACAGTGTTTATGAATTTATAGTTGTCAACATAACATTTAAATGAAAAAAAAAAAAACTTGACCGTTCTTAAGGTTGATGAAAAAACAGAAATATTGTGAAGTGTTAGTTAACTTCTACTAACTTCCTAAATATTTGAAAGTGCAATTTGTTCCTGTGATGGCAAAGCAGAATTTTCAGCACCATTACTCTAGTCTTCAGTGTCACATGATCCTGAATTGGTGCTGAAGAAAGATTTCATAATATTAATGTTGTGCTGCTTATTGCTTAATATTTTTATGGAAACAAAGGTCTACTGTCACTTGATCAACTTAATGTGTCCTTGCTGAATTAAAGCAATAATTTCTCTTATACAGTAGTCAACATTTGAAGTGGATTTTTTTTAACAATACCTGTTTTTGTCTTAGGACAAGTTTGATCAACTTTTTTGATCCACTTCAAATGTTGACTACTGTATTTGTTGTAGTGGTTGCACGTACCTCTCTTTTTTATAGACCTTATGTAGCCCCGGCCCTTTTCAGCGCTGCACTCGTTGTCTTTTGACTTCCGGTCTGTATTTTCACAGCGATCTTGCATAGGTATGAATGAACTGCTCGTAAAAAAATTCCCGGTCGACATTTGTTAAGACATCTGCTTTACAATGCTTATGATAAACATTACAATGCTCATGATAACTTTTGTTAACTCTACAATAAGTAAATCCACTTCTCCAGCTAATTACTCCTGGACAGCGATGCCATAGAAATATACAGAGCGACCGCAAAAACGGAAGTTCAAAGACAATATTCTAAAGATGACGGCGCCCACGTTTCTCTGGTGCATAAGGTCTATACTAATTTCTTTGAAAAAACTGTAGCAGTATCAGAAACTACAGTGAGTTTGGCAGTTCAGCATATGTTCAGCCTGCTGAAGCTTATCACTGTCGCATAAACGCTGTAGATTGCATGACTGCTAACATTGCATATTGTTTTATGCACATCACCACTTCCTCTCCCAAAAAAGGGCATTTGGAAGTCTTTTGTTCACTGACAGCCTTAGCTTGAGTTAAAGTATTAATGCACATTTACCCTAAGGACATCAAGTTATTGATGCCTACAGGTTAATTTTCCTGTTTAGTTGTCCTCATCTACATCTCATGTGTAAGATTTCAATTCTCTGTCTTAATTTCTTGTAAGTTTTGTTTGAAGGGAGTATTATATATATATATATATATATATATATATATATATATATATATATTAGGGCTGTCACGATGTGAGATTTTTCACACCACGGTTATTGTGGCCAAAGTAATTCACGATATCGATATATCGCGATATCTATAGAAACCATGGGAGAAAAAATGTCAAATAAGTCAAATTAATTTTTACTTTGTTTATTTAATTTTTTTTTTTTTGCATTTTTACTTCGTGTTCTCAATATTTTAATGCAATTTTTTGTGAAGTAAGACAAGCATGTGAAGTATATCTGGTTTCAAACTAGAGCGAAACACTGTCTGAATGTTTCCTGAATAACTGAAAAGCTTAAACCTATTGTTGCGGCGGTGCAAGTCATGCAGATTTGTACAAAACAAAACAAGTGCAAATACAAAAATACGAAAATAAGACGAGCAAAGAAAACAGAGTATTTAATCATCCCCCTTTATTTAAAAATATGAAAATAGAAACCCGCTGTTAACAGGTTAGTCACATTTCCCATTCCATGACTAGTAAAATAATTGCAATTTACTCTCTGTAAAATAGTGTAATCCGCAGGGTGATGGACACGGAGATGGGTAAAAAGGTTGATGGCTACACATTCTGCAGATTGGGTTTAAGGGGGTCGCACACCGGACGAGAAGCGTAGCTTTGCGCCGCGCCGCGTGAAGCACACCGGACGCGCACTTTCTCAGTTCATGGCCAGCAATATTGTTCTGCTTAAGGACATTATGAAATTAAGATTATGTCTGTAGGCTACTATGATATGATTGTGCTGTACAATTAATTACAATAATTGCTAATGTCTGCAGTCTGAACACTTCACCTCAGTCAGAGCGCATCCGTTAACTGAATGAATTGAGAATCTCACCTGAAAATCCGAGCCATTGCTGGGCGCCACGGACAGACGCTGAATGGTGCCGTCGGTGTGTGTGTGTCTTTCTTTTACTGTCTATGGTGTGTGTAAACTCCTAGAAAATAATGTGTTCGAATTTTAAAGAATTCTCTGCGCTTCTCGTCTAGTGTGCGACCTCCTTTAATGTGCTGTTTTCTTTGAAGTCGAAGTACTCCCATACTGGCGAACTTACTTTCTCTCGCTCAGACAACATTCTTCTCAGAGTGGCTGCGCGGGCGCGCGCTGCGTCGTCTTTTTATTTGATAGATGCGAGTGCAATACTGCCATCTCAACTGGCGCTGGAGTATACGTGTCATGTTATCATAAAAGTCCTATTCATTTTAAACATTGCGGTTATCGCCAATACCGGTATATCGTCACACTCTAAATTAACACGATGTCGATATTTCAAGCTTTGAATATCACGATTATCGTTAATACCGGTATATTGCGACACCCCTAATATATATAATAATTGTTTTTCTGACATGTCCTATTAAGCAAACGCTTAGTTTTTACTGCTATTGCCCTGTGCTTATCACCGAGGGGGAAGTAAATGTACTATTCAACAACTGTCCTTATTTGTGTGGTTGTTTCACATTCAGTCGATCTCTCTTAGCTGATGTAACAGAGCTAGTCTGCTGTGTGTCAAAGAGGAAGAAAAGAAAGAATTGTATTTACATGCATCATTTGTGCCATGTAACCCAAATATTACAAAGAGTCCTTGTGGTTCAGCCTATTTTAACTTGTAGTTTTGTGAAACCAATACAGTTTCTGTGTGACTGGAGCGATTTGGTTTTCTTTTCATCGATCTAGCCCAGTGAATAAAAACCTGTGAACTGTCACTATATTTTTCATCCAAAAATTCTGCTTTTTTTTTTACCCCAAAGTTTACAGAAATGTAAAAAACAATTACAAGCAGTATTGTGTTTTTGAACATATCAAGATTTGTGAAAGAAATGTCATTCTTTACAGTAATCCGCCTTTAAGCAGAGAGATGCTGCCCCCTGGTGACTGGATGTGTCATCGCTGCAGTGTGCGCAAGAAGGTTGGTGCAGTCATATTTGCCCTTGCTTTGTCAATGAACATTTAGCAGGTTTTTCCTGGGTCAAAAATGGTCTTTGGTGGTGGCAGACGAACAAGGGCATCTACACACCGTACAAAGTACCTTAGACATGTGGCCTGTGAGCCCAGCACTGACAATAAATCCAAAATAAATGTCAATGAGCAGTTTGTAATAATAACTTATCCTATTTATTCATGATATAAAAAGTAATCACTGTCAGGACAGATCATAAAACAAAGTGCTTAGAACTATTATATGTCTAAAAAGTCTGCATTTATATGTAAAAAGTCACTGAGTGACCCATTTAAAATTGTAAATAATAAAATGAACAACAAAGTAACGCATTACATAGAAGAAATGGCAGGTCTGATTTTTGCATTTACACCTCAAGATCATTTGGCATACAGTATCAGATATTGTTCTATCCATTGCCAAGTTTATCACTGTCAATTGAATTCAATCGCACAAATACAAACTTGTGGAGCTAGAGATTTTTGGTGGAACAAAGATTAATTTTGGCAGCTGGCAAAATATTTTCAGTGCAGGAAAAAACCTGAACATGATTTGAGGAAGACACAAAATGCATGCCGCCTTCACAAAGGATATAATCCCAGAATGTATTGCTTTGTGCAAAATAGAAATCAGATGGCAGAGAAGGCGAGAGAAATGTAAATTATAAGCAAACTTGCATTTCATTCAATGCTTAAAGTAAGTATCAACAAAAAGTCAAATGTCAACTCAAGAAGAATAATTTTGCTCATCATGTGTGTGCTATGATTTTTTTTAATGCTTAAGATTATCCTTAACAGCATGTTAACTATTGCCTTAGCGAACTTGCTTATTCGTTTTAGGACAGAGCAATACAGTATAATTTTGTGGTTCTCTAGAAGCGTGAGCAGAAGGCAGAGCAGGTGAACGGGGCGCTAGAACGGCAGCTGTCCAAGCGGTCGTCCTCCCCTGCAGCGGAGCTGGAGCTGGGAACGCTGCGTTTGGACGGACTGCCCTCTGCTGCGTCAGGAGGCCTGAGACTCGCTGTCGCACAGGTCCGTCTTCTCGAGCGACGCACGAGTAGCCGTCCTGGAACGCCCACTTCCAATGCGTCCACTGACACGCCCACACCATCGGAACAGAATGACGTGGACGAGGACCTGATGGATGTTGAAGAGGAAGTGCACTGCTCTGAGTCCGATAGCGCCACACTTCGCCTGAAGAAACCTTTTCAGCTGCTGATTGCTGCGGCCATGGAGAGAAACCCCACGCAGTTCCAGCTGCCCACTGAGCTTACGTGCACCACTTCACTGCCAGGTGAGACTCGCCCACACTTTTGTGGAATGTGTTGTTAAAGTGTGCATTGAATAACTCTTAGTGTATGTGTGTGTGTGTATATCTACAGGCAGCAGTAAGCGCAGAAGGAAAGAGGAGGCAATGGGCAAGAATGTAAAAAGGCCACAACATGAGCTGGATCCCAGTGGGCTGGTCCCTCTGCCAGTGAAAGTGTGCTTCACCTGTGGCAAGTAAGAGCCCAGAAACATTACAGACACTCTTATGTGTATATATATATATATATATATATATATATTTTATTTTTTTACTGTATGTATATAACATATGTATGTATAATGTTAAGGCTGGGCATTGACTTTAATTTCATGATTTGGTTTCAATTCAATTTAATATTGATTAATTGGGGCCTATCATGTACAGTACATTGCAAATTTCTTCAGGGAAAAATATCTCTCAACTTATGCTGTAAAACATACAGGAAACCCCAGTTGGTACATCACTATAATATTAAAGGTTAAAATTTAAAATGTAAGTAGCCTATGCAAATAAGTTAATTACACATAAGGAGTTTTTTTATATATATATAATACTTTTTTAATTACCTAATTATGTTAATTTTTAAATATAGACATTTAAATGGTGGCTGTCATAAAAACATGACTGATTTATTCCAACATACATGAAATATCAAAGAACAGGTTAAGTAAAAATACAATGGATATGCAATAGTGCATATATTTAGCATAATGCACCTCTGTAGAGTTACATTTTCTATCTGACTAACGAGTCATGAATGGCTTTTATTAGGTAAATGTAACATTACTTGAAATATTGTTCTCAATCTGTTGACGTCTTTACACGTTTGGAACGCTGATTGAGCGTTAACGAGACATGATACAGATTTCGATAAGCTATACTGTATCTTTCAACATTCCTCTGATGTTCGTTCACGTTTATTTCATGCTGTAACTAGTACTAAAGAGGAAGAGATGATTGGTTCACGAGCCGCTTGAACTGAGGCGCTACAGCAATCTGTCATGCAATATTAAAGAGCGACAAAACGGTATTTATTGTTTAAATCTCCTAATAAAATTGACAGGATTTGTAAGCTGAAACTTTTTCACATCATATCCATAAGTAATAAAGCTTATAGCGATTTATTGGATGGGAGGCGCAATTACTGTTGATGGGAGGGATACAATTACTACGTTAACATGTGCATCAATAATGCGATTATTTCTAATAATCAGCGAAAGGACTTAATCGCAGTAGGATGTTTACATGGCATGAACAAAGCTCTTCACTCCCGTTTACATGCAGTTTTTATTCTGATTATTCACTAAGGAGTGTGGTTATTTTTTACCACAATTATACTTACAGCAAATGCTACACATTTGATGTATTGGCGCATTTTGGTCAGTGTGGTAATGATGCGATTAAGGTGTTTATATGCCTGTTTATTGCAAATCAAATCGCCATACACCACATAGTTTATTGCGATTATGGTTACGATTATGAGCTTAATCGCATTAGTTTGATCAAAGTCTTTTGTTTATATGAGGTAAAGTTTAATTGCAATTTTGCTAAAATCCCATTATAATTGCATTATGAGGGTGCATGCTCAATGTTCCGTTCATTCATCAACTCAAAACAGCATAGACTAAAAGATTGATTGAGAATTGAGAAATTTATATTTATATTCAGAATGGTGTTGTTAACATAAAAATATTTTATGTTAATTTAAACATTTATTAGATGATAAACTTTATTATTAAGTGTAAAACTTAATGTTGAAGTACTAAAATTACTAAAAGTAAAACGGGATTTTTTTTTATTGAAAGATAAATAGAAATATTTTAAAAACTAATGGAAATGACATTGATTTAATAACAGAATTACTAAAATTTATACTAAAATTAAAATTGAAGCCTCAAAATATAGCAATAAAAGCAAATTCAAGATATTTGCAAATTCTGTATTAGTATATAAATAATATTAAAATAACAATGACCCAGATTTTGAATACCCATGAAACCCAAATGGAATCACATTGTCGTCAGTATTGTTGCACAGTGCATCAGGTTCTCTCTCTCCTCTTCCTCCATAGGAGCTGCAGGGTGGCTCCCCTGATCCAGTGTGATTACTGTGCGCTTCTGTTCCATATGGACTGCCTGGACCCGCCTCTCACTGCTATGCCCACTGGGAGATGGATGTGTCCCAACCACGTAGAGCACATGGTGGTGAGTGGCTCGTCTTTGAACGTTTTTTGGAACCAATCACAACAGATTACAGTATTTTTTTTTCTCTTTTCAGTTTTTGTAATGTCACATTTTAGTAGTAATATTTCAACTAGCTCATACATTTTTTTTCTGTATCTTAACTTTTAGTTGATTGTGATTTCATTGCTCTCTCCTGAAATTAAGAACTATAAAATTAAAAAGTTGTTTATTTCCATTCTAGCTAAATCAAAAGAACGTGACCCTCAGCACACGTTGCCAGCTTTTCGATCAGTTCCAGGACCGATTGTCCCAACATGCAGTCAAAGTGGACTTTCTGCGGTGGGTTCACCGCCAACACCATCCCAATCGCAGAGGTGTCCGCCACATCAAGAAAAAGACATTGAAGGTAGAGTCTCATAGAGCAACGTAACATGGTTTTTAGGGTTTCTGCAATTCTTAAAAAACTGGTTCACAAGTGTGTTTACCAGGTCTTTTATGTAGGATGAAAATAATAATAGTTATAAAATATATAATATCTATTGACAGTAGAAGCTTGATAATAATAAGAAATGTTTCTTAAGCAGCAAATCAGCATATTAGAATGATTTCTGAAGGGTCATGTGACACTGAAGACTGGAGTAATGATGCTGAAAATTCAGCTTTGCATCACAGGAATAAATTACATTTTAAAATATATTAAAATAGAGAACAGTAATTTCTATTTAACAATATTACTGTTTTTTTCATGTATTTTTTATCAAATAAATGTAGCTTTGGTGAGCATAAACTTCTTTCAAAAACATTTAAAAGAACTTACCAATCCTAAACCTTGTTTGTTTTATTCATGCTCAGTTCCAATTTATTTGGCTCGAAATTACTCTATTGTGAGTGTGATCTCTATAACATTTAACTTAAGAAGCCTTCTCTAGTATCAAATTGCTGGTAAAATCTTGTAATTTCAGCAAAGGTACCTTTACATAGACGGTAGTTTTAGTTTATGACTCTTGTCACTTTGATGTGTTCATAGGTCCCCAATGCCATTAAAAGTCACTACCAAAATCCCCCTGTGCTGATGGATCAAATGGGCCTTCGCAATGGAGAGCTGGTCACAAATGGTTATATGGAACAAGAATGTTCTTCGTCTGCCCAACATTTAACCAGCAAAGAAGAACAAGAGGAGGTAAATGGACTGTTTAAAGTGCTGTTGTATAAATATGACTGCAAAAGGAATCTGTACCATTCAGTTTATTTTCTCTTTTCTACAGTGGCTTCGTCATGTAATTGCACTTCAGTGCAGTATTATGAAACATTTATCTGCTAAGCAGATGTCATCTTCCCTCCGGGCTTTGGAGCTTACTGATATGTCAGGCGTGAAGACGCAGGAGTGTATGGAGACACAGGAGATCAGCGGTACACCAGTTGGCCCCCAGGGGGCTCCTCTGCTGCCCTCTCTGGCACCCAAACAGCCCGAAAGCTGCCGAGAAAGATCTTGTCAGGGAGATTCTGGCAGTCCAGCGGAGAAGGGAACAGGAGTGAATGGTCCTGTGGTGTGTGAGGGTAAATCTGGGATGACAGCTGAAACCCCACACAGAATACAAACTCCACTCTCAGAAACAGCCCTGGTCAACCATGTAGACATAAAGACTGAGAGCAGCAATCCCCTCAGCTCCTGTGTGCAGAAAGATACTCCTTCATCTACCAGCCTTGCTTCAGACTCGTCTGCCCATCATCACAGCTCAGCTGTGGGAAATGCCTCCTCGGGGCCGAACAGCAGCTTCTCATCTCAAACTAAAGGTTTTTGAACCCACATACTCATATACACTCTGTACATCATACATAATTTCCCTCGGCTATGCTCTAGAATTAACAATCCCCTTCTAGAGTAACAGAATCATTGTATCCTGCTATTAAAAAGTACATATGTTTTTTTTGTTTGTTTTTTAATTGTCAAATTCTAGCCTAGAAATCTAGACGCGCCCTAGCGGCAGCAAATTTTATTTTGCAGCCAGTGTAGTTTAGCAACTCTCCGTCGGCTTGCAAGCTGGAAAAACCAAACTCTAGTCAGGCCAATCACATCGTATATAAAGTTGGTGGGCGGGCTTAGCATAATGATGGCAGAGTTGCGACGGTTCCGCGTAAATATCCTTTTACTTGACAACAAAGATGATGGCTGCTGCTGCTGGCGAACAGCGGTCTTTCAAATCAGCTTTGGCCGCAACTCTGGAAGACTTCTAGTTAAGCTTTTCTTTGAGAAAATAACAAAGAACGGCACTGAAGTCCGTCGCTCTGACTACGTCACCACCTTCGTTGCTCTGGTTGAGGGATTTTGAAAGACCACTCTTTATCCCGCCCCTCGGATTGAGCCCTGCCAATGTTTTGTTCCCAGACCCAACATCTTGATGTGGGTCTGGCTTGTCAAGCTAACAAAATTCACTATCATTCAAAAATTGTTTGATCAAAATTAGTTTGATATGAAATCATTCTAATATACTGATTTGGTGCTCAAGAAACATTTCTTAATGTTATCATAATATTATTGCAGCTTAATGTTTCCACAAATATTTTTTCAGGATTCTTTTTTCTTTGAATAGAAAAGCATTTATTTGAAATATACATATTTAGTAACATTTAAAAAAAGTACTGAAATTCCAAATGTTGTCTCTCAACTAAATTACTAAAATAATTGTTTACTAACTTATAGTTCCAAACCCTAATATCTGTTGTCCAAATTGAGATTGAATTGGAGTTTTAAGATTTTTCAGTCCACATAAAAATTCCTATTTTTACCTTGTTTTGTTTTTTCAGAGAACAAAGTGAGCCCTGATGCAATGTCTGTTGGGAAAGGCTCGACGCTCCCCTCCTCCATAGGCAGCTTATACAGCTACATCAAGAATGTGGTTCAAGGAGATGCAGGTAAGAGTTCAACTTCAGCTGGAAATGACTGTGTATTGTGCATCTGCTTTGCAAGTGCAAGTTATTATTTCAATTGGGAAAGAATGGGTTCATTTAAAAACGAGTTACATTATGTCCGCGCATAACTGCACTGGTTAGATGAATGCAATTGTTTTCTCTGTGTTGCAGAAGTGGACATGAATAAGCTGGATGAGGAGTTGATCAGACTTCTGGCCTGGCAGAGGATCCAGCAGCTGTTGTCTCCCAAATCACTTCAACCCTCGATTAAATGTGGTATTTCTCCAGCCGTCACTGCCTCCCTGCCCAAACCCTCCCCACACACTGAAGGTAACAAACCTCAGAAGCTCATCACATAATGTCGAGGCTGTGCTACTGACCCTTCCAGTCATAATGTAACAAATCTTTCCTCTTTTCCAGTACAAAAAAGGGACGTGCAAGCTCGAGCAGTACTGTGTCCTTTAACAGGAAAAGGGGCAGCTATCAACATGTGCTATAGGACTCTGTACATAGGAACAGGTACGGTTTGCAAAAAGCAACATAAACAAGATTGCATTATTTTGAGTGTTGAATCACTGATGGTTTTCCTTTTTTTTTTTTTTAGGTGCTGAAATGGATGTGTGCCTTACAAACTACGGTCATTGCAATTATGTTTCTGGGAAACATGCCTGCATCTTTTATGATGAAGTGAGTGAATTATGTAACTATGCCTCAATAAAGGCTCTTGGAAAGCTCATTTTAATCTAATTGTCCAGATTTAACAGATCAAGGGTGAGGAATGTTTATAAATGTTTTTTAATCTCTCGTAGAACACAAAGCATTATGAGCTTCTGAACTACAGTGAGCATGGGACGACTGTAGATAACGTGCTTTACTCATGTGACTTCTCCGACAAACCAAACATCTCTTCACCCGGTGGGCTTGCGTCCAAAGTGCAAAACAGCATCAGTGAGTACCGCCCACATCTTGTTTTTGTAATGCGTGATATGATTGTCATAATGCATTGTATCTCCTATGGTAAATCCGCAGGAGGCAACAGGTCAAGGAAGCCGCTGGGGGAGGTGTGCGCGGAGGCGGTGCTGAAGCCCGCAGGTGCTATGATGAGCAGCCTGGCTCAAGGAGGACCCAAGTCCCCCTGTAACTGTAAAGCAAGCAGCTCCAGCCTGATAGGGGGCAGCGGAGCCGGCTGGGAGGGCACCGCATTGCTTCACCACAGCAGCTGCATCAAAGTGGGCTGCATGCAGTTCCTATTCAGCATCACAGAGTTTACTAGCAACCACCCCAAAAAAGAGGAGACATCCACCACTGTTAGCCAAGAAGAGACTGGATTGGTTGACGCACAGACTCCCAAACTCCACCAAATGCCAGTGCTACAGTCCAAGTCTGTATCATAACACATCCTCTCCTTAAATACGATGGACCGTAAGTGCAGTTTGGATAGAGGAACTTTGATAATGCGGTTAATTCATTCATTTGTACTTTGGGTGCTGGGTGTTAAGGACAAAGTGTTTGCACAGTACATTTCTATCTTTTTTTTTCATGCAAAACCTTTTGACTGAGGAGCAGATGTTTGATTTCACCCTTAAACCTCTCTTGTCGACACTACACCCTGTATACTTTGTGTCAGTATAAGAGGTTTTTATGTACTCTTTTGAACAATATATTTACTCCAAAATATTTTATTTTGTTATAAAAATGTATTGTTCTTTTTTCTGCAGTTTTTTGCACACTAGGTAACTATATGCAGAAGTGCATACATGTGCAAATACCTTTGTAGGATTTATTAGCAGAATCATTGATCGTTCTAGTTTTCTTCTGGAACTGTCCATTTCTCTGTAGTGTTAGAGCCTCTACACAGCCTTGGTTGTGAAGTTCATTTGTGTATAAAGCTTGTTGTTCAACTAAAGTTGTCTTTTGGTCATGTACATGTGACTGAAGTGTCATTTTGTCAGCAAGAAAATTCTGACATGTCATTACAATGTAAATATATAAAGATTTTTAAATAACAGACCATTTTATGATTTTTGTGTATAATAAAAGATATTCTGTCATTTACTTAACTTTATTTTGTTTAAAGTCTGTGAATTTCTTCTGTGGAACGCAAAAGAATATATCTCGAAAAATGTTGTATAACAAAACAGTTTTAGTGTCTACTGACTCAGATTGTCTTCTTTTATATTCCACATAAGAAAGTCAGTTATACAGTTTAGAATCAATATGAATAGAAAAATTACCACGTTATGGAATTCAGCGCGTGCAGCACAGCAAAAATAGACTGAAGAAACAGTCGCTACACTACTGCATCGATCCTGCAATGCTCTGGCTGCTGTGTTGAATTATGTGACCATATGTAACCTTACCATCATTAGGGCTTGGTTTTAACAGACAGGGTTTAGATTAAGCCAGGATTAGGCCTTCGTTCAATTGGGACATTAAGTAGCTTTTATAAATGAGACAGCTTGAAATGGCACTGAAATATTTTACGAAATGTCAGTGCAAGTTGCTTTCAGTTAAAACCGCAATAACATGCATTTTAGTCTGGGACTAGAAGCCTTGTCTGTGAAACCGGGGGTATGTGTATGGTTACATAATTCAGTATAACACCGGCCTTCATCCATATGGAGTGCAGCAGCGGCCTTTGCTGGGTTTCACTCGTTTAACTTGAAACGGGCCTCGAAACAGAAGGGGCCCTGCACCACGACATCATGGCTCTCACACTCAAGGGTCTGACGTTATCGGGGCTTGGGGCAAAAAATGTCACTAAAATTAATAAAAAATTTCCCAAATTCAAAATACTGTATAAAGGGCAAAATTGCTGTAGTGTTTTTGATATTTATTATAGCCTATATTTATGTTTATAATTCAGAATATAGAACATCAGCACTATCGCAAACGTGAAGCCCATTGATTTTATACAACAATGCAGAGCTATTAGCCCACATATGCCATCTGAAAGTTGTATTCAAATGTAATTTTTTAATGTAATTTCTAATTACTAAATGTAGCAATTAAATATTTTCTTAGTTATCTCTAATGCTTGCTCTATTTTGTGGTAGATCATTAAACCTTTATGCTGCCTCAGAAGTCTGTCTAAAATCATTTTTGTGATGTAGCTTACCTTTGTGCGCAAATACTGCCTGCAAAGTCATTGTCTGATAGGGCAGCAAGGTGACATGTTTTTGGACGCAGTAACTTCCACTTGCCTTGCTTACGCCCTATATAATCTTGCCTATGCCACAGGCCCTGGATACAACAGATAACCTCAGCTTGGGACTATTCATTCATATTTTTGTTAAAGCTATCATTCACAAAAGGAAACTACTCAATGTGTTATAACTATTTAGCTAGATATTTTTTTTTACCATGCTAAACATAGTTTCTTCTAAAATAATAGTCACTGCAAGTCCCACTGGGACAGCCCACACCAAAGCCATATGGCTCTGGCCCACACTAAGTAGAGTGGGGCCCCTACAGGTCCCGTTGTTTGCCCACACTCTGGGCTGGGGCCCAAAAGCCCACCTGCATATTATGGGCACACTGGGTAGTGTTAATGTATACTATATATAGTTTAATTTGCGTTTTGGTATAATATGGTAGTTTAGACATAACAAAATGTTATCATAAAGGCTAACTGATATAACAAATGTAGTATATCGCATATTGTTTTATAAAAGCGGGTCCCATGTAAGCACGTTGGTCCTGCCCTGACCTTGAATTAAAAGAATGTCCACTATTACAGAAATTCCATTTATCGAGTGCCAAGTAAAAAAAATTAAAAATAAACCTTTATTATACAACACATGAACAAAGTTACCCACTCATCCGGTTAGTCAGTGCAACAGGTTTTACAGGTAGGCTAACGTTAGCTATGTCAAACCCAGAATAGCTGTTGGATATTGTGGATTGTTACTTCCTTAAGTTGTATTTCTCGCTGAAAATGTCCGAGATATTGCTGATCGCGGGTGTTGTGATTGGGGTGCTGATGATATTTCGTATATATGTAAATGGAGCGCGATGCAAAAGCAATGCAAAACTGCATGGCAAGACGGTCATCGTTACAGGTAAAACGCGTTATTCAAAATATTGTATTATTATTTCCTTTTTAAGAATATGTCAAGTCAATCTTTTTGTCAGTCGTTTAAAGCACTTCATGTGAACTTTGTTACGGTGTGCAGGTAGTAACACGGGCATCGGTAGAGTCACCGCGGTGGATTTAGCGCGGAGAGGCGCGAGAGTCATTCTGGCCTGTCGGAACCAAACACGCGGTCAAGCTGCCGCTGATGTCGTGCAAAGAGTGAGAACATTATCCTAATTTACTAAATGTGTGATATTATAGTTATATATAACGTATGCACTATGTTTTTGTTTCAACACAGGAGAGTGGGAGTAAAAATGTGGTGTACATGCAGCTGGATTTGGCCAGTTTGAAATCAGTACGCTCCTTTACAGAAACTTTTCTCAAGACCGAAAGAAGACTGGATATTCTTATCAACAATGCAGGTTGAATTTTGCTTAATTCGCAAACATATCATAAACTATAAAATATTAATTCAATAGGCTATTTTAATTATTAAATACACTAGCATTCAAGCGTTTGGGTTAGGTTTTAATGCTTTTGAAATAGTCTCTTAATCTCAACTTGAATTCATTTTGATAAAAAAATATACAGCGGAACAATATGCTGAAATATTATCACAATTAAAAATACATGGTTTCTTTATTTAATATACTGTCTGTATAATACATATATATTTTTCCTTAATAGTTTCATGGAAACTGAAACAGTGTTTTCAGGAATAGATTTCTTTTTTTATTATTTATGTTTTTTTTTTAAATAACAGCATTTATTTAAATATAGAATGTAAATGTTTTTACGGTCATTTTATCAATTTAATGTATCTGAAAAAAGTTTAATGCATACCCTTCCTTAATATTACTCTCCCCAAACCTTTAGAAAGGTAGTGTATTAATACGTATTCAATACATTAATAAGAAAGGAAAAAAAAAACAATATTCAGTGTGGACTTTGTATTTTATTCCATCTGATTCCACCGGTGCTGGTTTTGTAAGGAATATTTAATCAAAATCATAAGTAAGTCCATACGTAATGCATGATATCAATATTTTTAGGAGTTTATATGCAGGGCACTACTGAAGATGGTTTTGGTCTTATGTTTGGCGTCAATCACCTTGGTCACTTCCTCCTGACTAACTTGCTGATGGACAGATTGAAAGAGTGCGCGCCAAGCCGCATTGTCACCGTATCTTCATATTTACATAATCATGGTAACCTTGACTTTGACATTCTTCGCACCCACAAGGAGTTTGGAGTAGGTGAGTCTTTCTGGAATGTCTTCAGGATATATTCCCACAGTAAACTGTGCAATGTGCTCTTCACACATGAACTCGCCAAGAGGCTGCAAGGAACCCACGTGACCTGTTACAGCCTCCACCCAGGTCTGTCACTCTCCAACATCATACTGGTATTTTAGCTCTATCAAGAATTTCATATAAAAGCACAATTGATATTAGTTTACTCTACACTACTAATTTCAAGAATCTAAGCAGAAACCTTGAGATTCAAAAGGTTTTTTGCATCACAAGCAACATTTTAGTCAAGTTGTCAACATATTTTTGACTTGCATTGTTTTATATTATGCAATGTCTAACCATTCATACCAACACATTTGTTTCTCCAGGTGCTATAAACTCCGATTTGGCCCGCAATTTAAATAAAATGTCTAGGAGGCTATTGAAAGGCATCGCAGCTCTGTTCTTTAAGGATGTAGAGGCCGGTGCCCAGACAACTCTATACTGTGCCGTACAGGAGGGCATTGAAGCCCTGAGTGGCAGGTATTTCTCCAACTGTGCTGTGCAGAAAGTGAAAGCCAAGGCTCAAGACGATGCTGTGGCCAAAAAACTATGGGAAGTGAGTGAGACATTAAGTGGTCTGTCCTGAACCCACTCAGAGACTTTGCATGATGTATAAATTATGCTCACTACACATGAGTGTAATAATGTGAATTATAATTTTTAGCTACTATAATCACCTGTTTTGCAGATTTATGAAAAGAACATGAGACTTGTACTACCTTCTTTGACTTTAAACCGATGATCCTTATGAGTTTACATTGTTGAAATTTTCACTTGGAATAAAACATTTTATTTGGACAGATTGCCTTGTTGTTATTATTGTAGTTAATGCAATGCTTGTTATCATTATCATTAGACATGTGCCAGTATTCGGTAATACGACAAGCCTATATCACGATAATGAACATGTACAATATTGTCATCGCGGGCACTTGAAAATACCGTGTATAATTATTTATTAGGAATTATCCCGATTTTTGGAGTGCATTTTAAGAATTCTTTACCCAATAAGCTTTTAAAATGCACAACACTGCTGTATACTGCGTCAAAGAGGCAAGTGCACTGATGTAAACAAGCCCAACCATAGATTGTAAAAAAAAGTTTATTGTATTTAAATGTTCAGTTCCTTTAGTTACAGGAAAAATGATTAAAACTGTTATAGTACAACAACACTTTTTTGCAACTAATTTCAATATTGTGATACTGTATATTGGATAAAAGCTTCAGCAATAATCACAAAATGAAAATTTTATACTGTCACATGCCTAATTACTGAAAGTATGTTTTGTGAAATACAGATATACAATTATAAAATGATCATTAGGGTGCTTCTTCGGAATAGTTTGTATAAATGAGCCTACTGCCTGACAGATGGCACTGAAATAGGTGTTTTTAGAAATCACACCTGTCCCTGTGACAGACATAGGCATTGTAAGCAGGAAAAAAGGGAGGAGGGAGGAGGGGTCAGAAACACTTCCTGCTTATTCATTTTTCATTGGTTGACAGCGGGTTTTCATTGGGTCTGTTGACATTTTAGGGCAGGGTTTTGTTTTGGCAAATGGCCAAAAAAAAATTCATAAATTTAAAAAATAAAACTTCCACCCCCTGTTTTACAGACAAAGATTAAGCCTAGTCCCAGACTAAAATGCATGTTTAAGCAGCTAAAAGCAACTTATATCTTAAAATATGTCAGTGCCATTGTTTTGTCTCAAGATGCATACCAGTAAGGTTTTTTCTAAGGTATGTTTATAAAAAAGCTACTTAAATGTCCTAATTGAACTAAGGCCTAATCCTGGCTTAATTTAAGCCCTGTCTGTGAAACTAGGTCAATGTGTACAGATCAGAAATATCATGGATGCAGCTTTTAGCAACATTTATTAATCTAGGTTAATGTTCATCTCTACATACTAATGCATTTTTTAAAAGCTGTATAATTTATTATAATGTATTTTGAACTAACATACATTAACAGTAGTATATTTACAAATGAACATTAAAATACATAAACTATAAGAATTATGCATTATTAGTTCATAATACCTAATGCAATAGCTAATATGAACAAACAACCTAATGCAAAGTGTTAGCAAATATATAATCGAAAAGAAGTGTTGAACACAACAAATGCTATGCACAATTATTTATTTAAATTTATTTTGTGACAAACCAACAACAGCAAAAATTTTAACTTGTGGTATAGCAGTCATATTGCATTGAGTTCCTGATGTGATATCATAACTGAGCTATCTTCTGGTGTAGAACAGCCTTCATATCTGCACACTGCAAATTGTCTGTGATTGTAGTGAAGAAGTGACGTGTGTCACGTCCCTGCAGAGCAGTGCAGCTGTCGGGATATGCTGAGAGCACAGCCTCATAGTGGGTCAGAATCTCAAGTGCACACAGGAACAGCACCTCTGGCTGGCCAGGTATCATAACCTGCACATGGAGCACATGACAGAAGAGCTGAGTCATCACAAACAGAACTTCCTGACTGCAAGCTCCGGAGGATTTGGGGGATGCAGCGGTGGACTGCAGGGGAATCTTCTCTGTGACTGAGCTGATAATGCCCCTCATTGCATTGGCGTAAAGCCTTCCTGTATGCACCCAGCCTTGAGGTGGCAGCCAGTCAGAACAGCTGGAACTGCAAAGCAACTGGAAGACACGCAGAAGAAACACCGATAGGCGCATCTCTCCGGCAAACGAACGTAGGTCAAGTAACGGAAGGAAATCAACGTATTCTAAAGAGTATGGCACATAAAGTTTGCTTGACTGTAAAAGTTCTTGTAACACTTTCAGAAGTCTTTTCCATTCCCCAGATGTGCACCACGGGAGCAACTGACACGCAGCTACTAACAGGCCCTTACTGAACATGTTAAGGTCATCTGGTTTCAGCAGGTTTAGGGAGAGAGATTCCAGCATTGTCTCATGAACACAGTCTGAAAGAGCGCAGCATTCTAAAAATGCTACAAGTCCAGTACCTTGTCCATACTGAGGCAAGTCCAGACCGGACCACTCATGCTCAGGAAGATCACAAACTGACAAGAGAGAACGTGGAACTTCATACTTGAAATGTTTTCCCCACACATCCTTCAGGTAAAACCGCATGGTCCAGTCCAGTTCCTCCACTTTGCTGTAGAGCCAAGAGAGAGCTCTGGACCAAACATCAGGTGCATGGGCCACTTCCTTCCCAACAATTATCCCCAGTGTGTGCAGTACAGACAATAGCAGGTCTTTGGACTCCATGGAGATTGGCGTCCCACCTTCTACCGGCTTGTCCCAGCACCTATTGCACTCATTCAAGAGCTGAGCTAGACAATATAAAAGCGGGAATGGAGAGCAGCTCATTATCCAATGTGTTGAATCACACATGGTCTCCTGGCTCAGTGCGCACTGAAGAAGTCGGAGACAAAACTCTAATTTGCTTGAGCTGGGAGATACTGGGAGAAGGTACGGCTGGACAAACACATGCAATGCTTTTTCCGGAGGAAGGAAACTCCGCTTTTCTCCCATGCATCCAGTTATGTTGCACTTCATCATCTCAGTCAAGAATTGTAGAAACTGGTTCTCTTCTTGAAGTGAGGACAGCTTGCTCCACACTGTGTCCTCCAGGCATCTACACAGCAGGTTGTAGTTTTGAACTCCTGGTGAAGACATGAGACCTGAGAGCTGCAGGAGAATCTCGGCTATCAGAGTGTGAGCTCCCAGGTTGACAACAGCCATGTGGCAGCATCGCCGCAAAGTGGCTTCAGGGTTCTGGAAAGCCACTCGGGCAACAGCAGAGACTGCTGCATCAAGGTTGCTATTTGCACCACTCTGAATGATGCTGTTGAAGGCCAGATTGAGCTCTTCAGAGAAGCCTATAGTTACCGAACTGGGAAGAAATCCATGAAGACCTTTTCTGGAGATGGAGAGCAATTCGGAAAGTATAGCATTTTTGTCAGTTAAGGACAAGTGGGAGAATATGTCTACAATAATATCCTTGAGCTTTCTGCAGGTTTGAACATCAGCGTCACTTTGACATTTAGCTGTAAGGGTGGAAATCAACGTCATCAAAAGATCTTTGGTTTGAAACACACATGCATTTCTCTCTAGGCACTGAATCCACTCCACCTCACTGAAATTTTGACTTAGTTTGGAGGCAAACAGGCCAGGAAGGCCTTCAAACCCCTCAAGATGATGGTCTAAGATGGCCATAGAAACATTTGCTACTTCTGCTGCAGAACATTCAGGAACAGTGAATGATAAAGATGCCAGTAAGCCTTTCAAAGTTACTCTCAAATTATTCAAAGTCTGCCCATTTCCAACCAGATCTTTAGCAAGTGATGGCTGCTCCAAAGACGGCAGAACTCTGCCCAGGCTATCTTTCAGACGGATCGCCGTGACACTTGGGTCATTGCTGGGCATCTTCAGAAGCCCCATAACCTCCCAGGAGCATATACTCTCAAGTGTGACCTGCATGGCCTGGATGAATGTCATTCCACACGGCTTGGTCTCAGCAGGAGTGAGAGCGGCAGCGAGGTCTCTCCGAGCTTCACGTATGACCTCAATTAAGTCAAAACTATCATTCATTTCATCTCTCTTTTTAAGGCTCACTATGCGAGAGATGTCCTGGAGTTGAACTTCAATGGAGAGATCAGCAGCACTGCTTAAAAGGTAGTTGGTATACAGTGTGTCCATGCAATTTGAGAGGGCAAAATTACACAACTCAGAGGAAGTCAAATGCTCTTTTATTTTCCTCAACCCCTCAAATAGTATGTACACCATACATATAGATGTGGATTCTGGGTCAGGTTTGAATCTTTTTGATGCTAGTGGTGATGGCTCTGTCGTGGACGTCATGGAGTGTGAACACTGAGCCTTAAAGAGATGGTCTAAGGCATCAAGACATCCTCTCTTGCCCTTCAGTAGTTCCCACCACACCTCCAACAGTAGCTTCACATCTGCCTCTGTGCTGCTGCTTGTCACATGATCAACCAACAGCTTGAGCTCTTTGCACCGTTCAGCTGGTTGAAAGCACAACAGCAGCTCCACATAGATGGTAGGAAAGCTCATCGACTTTACCAGCTCAAACAGCACAATGTGATTAATGTCAGGAAGGCTGTTCTGTACGGCAAACAATGGGTCTTCCTTCCATCTGATATTGATGTCCTCTTTGTTATTCACCTCTAGGATCTTGCTCCACACAATACAGAGAATCTTCTTTCTCCAATGGAGTTTGTCTTTAGAGTCTCTGAGGGAATGTACGCATATCTCTTTGACAGCTTTAACAATCGGAGATCCAATCCGATCCCAGTCCTCTTTTCTCAGAGACGATAATGGCTCAGGTTGGCATATTTGATTGGCCAATAAGAATCCTCCCTGTAGCACAGCTGTCTTCTCACAGCTCAGCCATGACTCTGAAAAAGAGGAGGTGTATCAGGTAATGCTTCTTTCAGGCATGATAAATGATCTGATCTAAATTGTCTAATATTGTTTATTTGAAATGTGTATGTTTACTTTCCCATTTATTTTATAATTAGAATGAGTTTTGTCTCTTGCACTAAGTGGATGTCATACAATGCGCTGATACGATGCATGAATAGGATGCTTTCAAAATTCTTCTGTCATTTTGTTTGTGTGAATATAGATCAGATGGGACACTTTATGATTATTTGGCGTTTCAATGGTGATGGTTTCAAAAGTCTACGTATAAAATATGATACAAATTGCTACATCATGTCATCCTGTACTAGTGTAGGTCAGATGAATGTCATGCTAATTTATAAGAATAGAAGAACGTAAACTTAATAAGCGCAGATAACGTCATGCATGAATTAATGATGGCATTTCACGTAACCGTATAGAATTTCAACATAAAACTAAAGGCGGGATAGAAAAAGGTAACGCGCATTATCCTAATAACTTTTAAATTAATAGATTATTTATTACCTTGCTCCATAACTGTAAGGCTTTCAAAGAAACGTCGCCAAATTAAGTTAGTTAACTCATATCCTCTGAATCCCCACGCTGAGAAAATGATCACGGCAGTTTTCAGATGTTTATCTCTGGAAATCTGAGATAAACATCAGTTTTGAATAATCTGCTCAACACGTTTGATTTCTTTAGTAGTTTTCAAATGAACAGTGTGCTTCCGCGTCAACGTAGACGGATGGAGAGAGAAAGAGGTGAGCGCTAGCTCGTGTTCCGCTTGCTGTGTTTCTCTAGCGCTCTCACGCGGACAATGAGGTAACATTTTGATTCGAATCTTTTGAATTAGTTCACCAAAAGATTCGTTCACTTACTCATTCAGTGACACTATCTGCAGATTATTGTTATTCATGCATGACCGACACAATTTTTTTGTGTCATTTTGTGTGTCATGTGTCATTTTTACACAATTTGTCAAAGTTCATTCAGTTCGCTAAAAAATATAAACTAAAATATAAGTCGGTGCATGGAAGTGAACGAACAAATTGTTCAGTTAAGACTGAACCAGACTGAACGAAACACAACCAGTCGAATCACCAAGCGAAACGAAAGAGAAAGTATGTTTGCATGGCGGTTTTAGGAAACGGATGATTGTCCTGAGGACGAGACTTGACATTATGTTTTGGACTTTTGGGGGTCTTACTCTAGCTCTTTTATGCTTCGGTAGGCCTATTTAAAAATGTATTTACAAATAAATAAGGATTATATTGCTGTAGAGTCACCGACATATTTTCCTTTGCTTCCTTTGCTCGTATAATGTTATATTATGTCAAAAGTTGTGTTATAAAATTCGAATAAACATAAGTATTATAGCTACTACTAGTACTAGGCTATATACATAATATTTTGAAGGAAATAACTATAAGAGGAGTTTAAAATCACTTTTATTTAGCAGGGTTGTTTATATTGGGAACTTTGCTTTACTTGTTAGGGCCTATTATTGTTTAGCCGCACATTTCATTTACAATTAATTGAGAATTTAGTTTATCCTGTTATTATTCTCTGCATTTACTGATTTGTTTGTTTTGACAGGTGTAAATGGGACAAAGTCGGTTTCTGATTTTCAATGGCTTCCTTGTCAGTTTGTGGATGAGAACGTTCATATAAATGAAGAGGGCCACACAGAAACCAAGTATATCCACAGAGAGGCTGTGCTTCAGTTTGGTAATGTTGGTGACAGCCCTTTACATCCTACTATTACCTTCCTCGTCACAGGTAAGAGAAAGTCATTAGAAGTTGAAAATTTATTATTTCCTTTGCTCTTTAAATAATATACTGCGTTCATTTGTTGTGTCTCGTGAAGGCTCTAAATTGGATATGAGGCGTTATTTGGAGCGCAATGAGGATACACTAAACTGTGAGATTCGTAGATACAGCACTGGAGGGATTGTAATGCGCTGGCCTATTACAGGAGCGCAAGATAGTGACGTCTGGTTCACCTGTACGATACGCCATACACAAGGCTTGTTCGTCATCACCACCTTCCTCAGACACACACCTACGGCTTCTGCCCAAGGACAGGTGGACTTTCTACAATGGATAGCAGTTAATGATAGGGAACTCCTGACAACATCAGGTAACAATCAAACAAGGAGGCAAGAGAGGCAGTGCCTCCTAAAAAAAAAAGTAATCCACAGTACAAAAATAAAACAATGCCAATATTCAATTTGTTATCAATGGTTTATATGTCATATCAAATTCAAACTTGACTTGACTTGAAAACATGATCTGGGAGGGTTTTCAGTGAGCAATCAGTTTGGTGGAAGTAAAGGTACTCTGTGTCTGTGATCATTATGACACCTGGAGTGTTTACAGAGTTTTGACGACTGATGACCCGAACGTAAGTTGACGATTAAAAAGAACAGCTGAACATCAGATAACACAAAATATACATTTACATTTTGTTACTGCGTTCTTTAGAGTTACTTTTTGCAATAAAGTTAAATATGCTTAAATAATAAATGCTTGATTTACATCGTTAATGAAAAATAAATAATTGGTTGTTGTTTTCTTGATAGTGTAAGTTGTTTATTTAACCTGAAAAATGTGTAAAGTGTAACGGAACATGAATTTACTTTACTTTTCTTTTCTTTTTTTTAGATCATAAAAAACAGTGAGGACTTTGCCTCCTCATTTCAAAACACCACTGCATGCCACTGCAATCAAAGGATTCTACTTTTACTTTTTCCTCTACCACATTTTAATGTTTCATCCTCTCTTCCATATGTGTTTTCCAGCTGCGATGGTTGTTTTAACCCGGACTCCCTCCGTGGAGGTGGGATTCTTGAAGGAGCCTAACCTGCACTGTCAGTTTGCAGTGGATCATAAACTACCTAATACAACAGTGGAGTGGAGACTGCAGCGGCACGGGGAGCGCAGCAAACTCTTTAGCTATTCCAGCCGCACAGGGAAGTGGGAAGGTAGTGGAGTGGCTGTCAAGGCCATTGCCGCTGGAAATGCCTCCATCAAACTTCCAGCCACTAGAAAAATACACGAGGGCACATATATCTGCTCTGTGATGGTTCCTCCTCTCTATGGCAGCCATGATATTCCCCTTAGCCTAAGTGGTGAGATTCAATTTAATTCAATTGACATTTATTTGTATAGAGCTTTTTACAATACATTTTGTTTCAAAGCAGCTTTACAGAAAATGCATGTTTCAACAATTCAATTATTACAAGTGTTTCAAATATTTAAGCATTGGAATCACAAAAGGTATTCCACCCAAAAATTCTGTCACCCTCATGTCGTTCCAAACCCTTTGTGGCACACTAAAGAAGATATTTTGACAAATGTTTCAGTGATTATTTTCTCCATACAGTGAAAGTCAATGGACTCAAATGTAGTTTTGGACCACATTGACTTTCATTGCATGAACAAAAACAGTTAAAACATTCTTCAAAATGTCTTCTTTTGATTTCCACAGAAGAAAGTCATACAGGTTTGGAACGACACAAGGGGGAATAGATGATAGAATTGAATTTTTTGGGGTGAACTATCACTTTAATGTTTATTTTTTTTCCCTTTCAAACTCCACAGAACAACCCCGTGTGTCTCTGAACGTGGGCTCCACCTTGTCTATAACACTTGGTACGGACCAGAAGCTAATATGCGATGCAGAGGGGTACTATCCTTTGGACGTAAACATTGAGTGGTACCGTGAACCGTTCGGTGGCAGCCCTACACCTTTGTTCCTGAAGAATGTTCTGTACTCAAGTCATCGACTTCATCAAGATGGCACATACTCGCTCTCAGCCTTCTTCCTTCTCCAGCCTAGCATGGAGGACTCTGGATATAAGTACACGTGCAGAGTTTCCCATAAGTCCTTGCTCATTCCCATCCGCAAGAGCTTTAGCCTCATAGTTACAGGTGAATCAGATGCAACATAAACACAGAATTATTCACCCAATTGGAAAGTACCTAAATATCCTTTAAATTAAATATTTCAAATAACCACTAGGTGGCAGGCATAATGTACCATTATGATTGATTTTCAGAACTCTTCAATTTACTTTCTTTCTCTTTTTTTAATCACAGAACCCAACTCTACCATGTGGTATATCAAAGTCATTGGATTCATAATTTTCATGGTTGTAATTCTTTATTATGTGCTGCAGCATCTAGCAAGTAAGTCATTTGTTGTCCATAAATCCTTTGAATTATATTGTGCTTCCCACATTTTAATTGTTTGTTGCTAAATTTAACAGCCAACACTATGCAACTTATGTTCCTATTTGAACAATATGGTCGCATTAGGAGCTAACATAAAAATGTTATTTTATATCAATAAAATATTATTGAAAATATTTCTTTATTATGCGCAGTGTTGGGTAAGTTACTCTAAAAAGTAATTAATTACTAGCTACTAATTACATCTTCAACAAAGTAATTTGATTTTAATTACTCTCGCTAAAAAGTAATGCATTACTTATTACTAATTATTAGAACAATACAAGGGCATGAATACATATCTCCCAAACCCAATTATTTGTCATCAGTTGACAGTGTGGCTGATAAGTAAAGAATTCATCAAAGAAATCTGTCGATCAAAAGTTAAATGTTATCTTGAACAAAAACATTTTCACCTTTTAGTTTTTTTATCTACTTGTTCCAAGTCTAATGTTCTTAATACTTTCTTTTGTTTTAGGACAAAATGCAGCAAAAAAGGTGAGGGATAGCTTTAAAGAATAGAAGAGGGACAATAACTTATTTTGTGCAAATTGACACAGACTCCAGCTGTATATGACCGAATATGAATGAGATGAATAGGTTCTCTGTACTGTTTATGTTTGTGTATGTATGTATGTGTGTGTGCTGTGTGTTTTACACGTCTTTGTGGACATGTATGTGTAATTACTGGCATATGTGGAAGTGTGACGTAAGTGTGTATGTATATTTGCCATATGTCCAGTCTCACACGCTGTATGTTTACCTTGTGTCTCTTTTGTGCAGAGGTTTTGAGAGCTCATGCCTGAGGTTTTAAAGTACGCCGTCATGGAAACAGACAACACATCCCTCCCTCCCTTCCTACCTCCCTCCGTCTGTCTCTCTCTCCCCTCATCCCCGTCATCTCCTGCTGTTGCACTCGCCAAGATCAGGTGCTCTTCATGGGAAAATGAGGAGTATGTTGTGAGATGTAATTCCAGATATCATGGTTTACTCCTTGTTTACTATGGCTGATAAGGCACTGTGGCTCTCCAAAATCTGAAGAAGAATTTACTCATTGCTTTCTGGGTTGCATCGTGTTTTTTTTTTCACATCTGTAAATAATGTCAATTTGGCAAGGAACTCATGATTGCGAAGTGCTCTGTTGATTTTGATCATTTGAGTTATAAATTAAAAATAGTGGGGAGAGGTATTAAAAAAGAGCTCTTAAGTTGCAAAAAGATTTAAATAAAATATGCCTCTGATGCTTCAAATAATGTACTTGAGTTTTTAATATGTGTAAAAATGTTTGGATCTAAATAAAAATCTGTGTTGAATTTTACATGTGCTGATTGCGTCAAACTGGAATATATCCATCGTCAGAGAACTTTGTGGGATGTTTGCGATGCTTTTTTCTGCTTGCGGGTGAAAGCCAACACCAGTGGCGCTCTGAGGCCTGTGGGATTTTGAAGTATTCTTGGCTAAATACTCATCTCTGGACCACACGAAGCCCCCCTGTGAGGCATCTCCCTGACTCCCAGTTATCTAAACTATAAACACTTCAGTCCGGAATGGCAGCTGTTCCTAAATGGCACTTGGTACATTCCCCTTCTCATAGTACCCTCCTCATCTCTCTTTGACTCTCTCTCATCGCAGCTCTCATCAAATTCACAATGGGGCCATTATAATGAATCTTGTATGTGAATTCAGAATCTTTAGACTCGTGTGCATGCGATGACAGAGAAAAACTAGCTTTTAAGGTTTATCCTGTGGTGCTGCTGTTTGGGCTTATTGGGAACTAGCGTGCCTGGTGGGTCAGTAGCTAGAGGAAGGTCAGTGCTCAGCTCTACAGAAACAGCTGCCCCGGGACCATATGAGGCTTATGCCTTGAGAAATCAAGAGTCTCTATTACACCAACTGCATAAATGATGGGCTGCCTGCCCTTGACCCGTGATCCGTTATTAGCCCTGTCAGTTTCCCTTCGACCTGTTGGCATTTTAAACAGCATTCGGCAGTGACTTGTTTTTTTTTTTTCGGCTAATGGGTTGTGGAAGTTAGATCATTTTTCTAGCACTAATTAATCAATCAAGCTGAGCTAAAGAACAATTGGAGGTGATTAACCCTCTCCGATCCTAATGGGCTGAAATTCACGACCATGTGGCCCTGGTTTCACCACAAATGGGATTTAAAAACAAACAGGCCTGGTCACTCTGGGAGTTGTAATCAAAAGAGAATTGATGGAACGGCTTGTTTTGTTTCCAAAGCCCAGAAATACAGAGCCATGTGATTGCTTGTGGTGGTCGGTGCTCTGGGGAAATCAATAATGGCTGAATTGGTTATTCATAGTTGATGGAAAAATATTTCTCTAATGGACTTTCGGGCACAATGACAGGATTTTCAATTAAGCTGCTCTTAAAGAGACAATTCACTCAAAAATGAACATTTAATCACCCTCATGCAATGTTATTTTATTATTATTTATATGCTTTTACTATCTATTGTAAAAAAAAAAAAAAAATCGCTTTTATTTTTATATTTTCAGTTTTCGTTTTCATTTTAGTTTCAGGTTTCAACTTCATTTTTATTTCAGTTAGTTGCCAAGGCAATATTTCTATTGCATTTCAGCTGAATTTCATTATTTGAGGGTGAGTAAATGATGAGAAATGTCCTTTTTAGTGAACTATTTCTTTAAGGACATATTTTATTACCTCTACAGTCTGCTGTCCCAGACATCAGGGAGTATGATGCTTAATTCGCCTTATTCCAGTCACCGGGAGTATAGGTTGTGGTTAAGTGTTTGTATGCAGAGCAAATTTGTTCTCCTGACTGTACCAGATGGTCTACTACTTTAGAGAGTATCTGCTCAGCATTTGTCTTAGCAGACCTAATTTGTGTCAAATAAACTTGCTAGACATTTGTCTCCCATAAAATTCCAGCTTTCCAGTAAACGTTACAACAGACACTTTTTGCTTTCCCCCCTAATTTTTCACCTTATCATCAGGATTATTTGACTGTTTGTCTTTTTATCCTGTCTTATTATCCTCTCCATATGTCCCGCTCCCCCTTCCCTTCCTGTCCTGTGTCTCTGTGTGTGTTTATTTTTCATGTGACGTCCTGGCCTGTGTGGCCTGTGTTTGAAGTCTGGTGGCGTGAAGATCCAAATGAGAGACTTTCCCTTGGATTCTTTGGTTCTCTGGCGAGGGCACTGGCTTCATGCTCCGTCAGACCCCTCACATTTAATCGGTGAAATAGAATAGCATGGAAAGACTTCTGTGCTCGCAACACACATCAATCTGTCTGAGGTTTCTGCCTTTTAAATTTGAACCTCTCTCTGTCGTCTCTCCCGTTAATGTCTTTCCATCCTCCTTACATCTACGCTCGGGCTTCTCCCTTTATACAGCACTGCCAAGACTATAGATGACATTACTACTTGTATTATTTTTAGAGTGTGAGATAGTTGGTTGAGACACTGTGTCTTCTGACAGCACCTAATGACACCTATGAAGAACCGATATGTGTAGTTAAGATCAGGATAGAGATGTGCTAGACATCAGCGTCATGGTTATTTAATAGTTTTGGGATGTCCAGCTTTAAAAAGAGGTTTAACCAAATCCATGCCTCGCCTTTAAGGTTCTTCACAGAGTGCTTCATCATTACAGATGTTGGGGTTAAGTGGGCCTGGCGAGCTGGTCTGGCAATAAAATACTTGGTCTAAATACTACCAATATAAACAAGTTTATGGCTGTGTAATTTAGCGTCTTCGCAGGCATAAACATTTTAGAATCTGGAATATGATTTATAGCATTTTGATATTTTGATAACTGTGAGACAAATCGAGTTATGAGATCATAGAAAACTGAGAGTTAGTTCTATGGCACATTTTCCACTAATGTATGAACTAACAGATATAATAAACAATGGATAGCAGTTACGATGGTATAGACATTTCTTGAAACACAAAAATGAGTAATTTATTCAGTTTATTATGATAAATATAGGTTACAAGGCAGCATTTATTTGATTAAAAAAACGTAATATTGTGAAATATCATTACACTTTAAAATGAATGTTTTCTATTTGAATATATTATAAAATTGAACTTATTCCTGTGATGCAAAGCTGAATTTTCTGCATCATTACTCCAGTCTTCAGTGTCACATGATCCTTCAGAAATCTGATATTCAGAATTCTAATATACTGATTTGGTGCTCAAGAAACATTTCTTATATTATCAATGTTGAAAATAGTTGTGTGCAATTTTTTTTGGGGGGGGGGGGGGGATTCTTTGATGAATAGAAAGTTCAAAAGAACAGCATTTAGTTGAAAAATAATCTTTTGTAACATTAAATATTTAATTATCAATTTAATGCATTTCTTTTCGGTAGTATATAATGTTACAAAAGCTTTATATTTTAGGTAAATAGTTTTTTTTTAGTTTTCTATTCACCAAAGAATCCTGAAAAAAATGCATTCAACTGTTTTCAACACTGATGATAACAATAAATGTTTCTTGATCAGCGAATTATGATTTCTGAAGGATCATGTGACACTGAAGACTAGAGTAATAATACTGAAAATTCAGCTTTGCATAACAGGAATAAATTACATTTTATAATATATTTAAATAGAAAAAAGTTATTTTGAATTATAATAATATTTCACAATATTACTGTTTTTTTTTTAAATCAAATAAATGCAGCCATGGTGAGCATAAGAGTCTTCTTTTAAAAACATTAAAAATCTCACCAATGCCAAACTTTTGAACGGCAGTGTATATACTCCCGTATTATGTTTCATCAGATTATTTTGAGGATTATTTTTTGGATCAGATTATTTGACTTAAAAAAAATACAAATCCATATTTAAAAATCACCTTAATGAACTGTAATGACCCCAAAGCATCCTTAGAAAATGAATTCAAAGGGACATTTACTATCATATGCATTTAATTATACAGTGAGCCTGTGGGAGACGGTTTTCTAATAATATCAGTCCAAGAAAAACTTAGTCTGAAGATCTGTTTAAATGTGTTGGGAGTTTTTCTGAAAGGGGATCTAACACATCAACACATGGAATCATGAGAATGACATGAATGAAAATGGCTATGGCATATAAAGGTCTCAGGGGGGTCAAAGCTTGATGATAATAGTTTTACTGTCTCTCAGCAACCATTGCTTTGATGTAGTGTTTATCGGTTAAGTCAGCAAGCATGCAACATATACCTAAACTCACATCGCCTGAGGCTGTTGTTGTTGTTTTTTCTGTAAAGCGCAGCACGGACAGAGAACAGAAGGGGTAATTGTTCCACGCCGTCTGTGGAACAAGCCTGTGGATCCATGTTAAATGAATGCCAACTAAGAAAACAAAACCTGATGAAAGTGCTTAGCTGAAACAAAAACACACCTTTGAAAAATGTAAAGGGTTGAAGATAAGAGAAACAGCCATGTGCACTGCACAGTCTCTTTCTCTCTCTCTCTCTCTCTCTCTCTCACACACACACACACACACACACACATGCACGCACGCACGCACGCACGCACGCACACACACACACACACACACACACACACACGCACGCACACAGACACACACACACACAGACATACTAAAATGCTTTGCAATCGTTCAAAGCTGTAGACCATATATGATTATGTTCTGCCAGTAAATATCGCCAGGCTTTTCCTTCAGTCATTTGGCTCTCCAGATGCAGAGGTGATTAAAGATGAAGCTGTCAGCTGAAAGTGAGCTTCAGAAAAATTTTTACGCCACAAACCGAGTGATGACTCTGACATCTGCACAGCTCCCCTCTATATTGCAGCACTTATACTGTAATTTAAAGGCGGCCATCTTTATTTCATCTGTTATTTTTTTAGGAATCTGCAGTAGGGAGGATTTTAGGATCTCAAAGAAGTTCCCCTGCTGAACTCCTATAAATCTGTGACCATCCTTGAATGTAGCAGATGAGTGGTTTGCTGGTAAAACACGTCATACTCTGCATTTGATGTTTTTCCTGCTTGTAATCTGATTCCTATGATGTGGTGTGATTTGCGCAGAACTGACTGAGGAAAGAGAAGAGAAGACCAGCTGAGGGGTCAAAGGTGGGGATTAGACACCCTCCCCTGCAGCGCTACACGAGAAGGGTCAGCAGGGCAGATTCCCAGCCATTAAAACGGGTAGGGATAGAAAAGCCTTGCAGGCCACTGCCCTCCCCTCACCCCTGTCTGCTCGTACGCCTTGTGGACCTATAGTGCCGAGAAATGAAGTCATCCACACCTTTTTATCAGGTCTGCTGGGGGCCTGTCATTTTCTCTATCTCTTTACCTTGTCTGTCTTTCCTAACATTGTTTATCTGTCTCCCATTAATCATTTAGTGTATGTGTGCCCCTGTCAGCTCAATCAAGTGTGTTTGCAATATAGACGGTCATCAATACTTCTGGCGCCCGTCGCAGGCCTCTGTGTTCATTCTTTTCATTTAATATGGAGAAGTTTATTGCATAGCTCTTGGACATACTTCATTTTGATTGGTCAGTCATTCCATGATCAAATAGTTTTGCATTACGACCTCTAAACTGTATTTGATCACTGTTCCTGGCAGTGTTCCTGCTAGTATCTCGTAGTCTCTTTCTTCTCACATAATACAATTTTTATTAAAAAATAAAATAAGTAAATAAACTCAAATCAATGTTTCATGCCCATTATTCATTAAATAAGTTTCCTTTGAGGCAAAAAAGAGGCTAGTTGCAGCCACTTTTATATCTGTACTAGACTATGGTGATGTTATTTATATGCATGCATCTTCACAGTGTTTACATGCTTTAGACACTGTTTTTCATGGTGCACTGAGGTTCATAACAAATCTTAAAGCCCTCACCCATCATTGTGTGTTGTATGATTGGGTTGGATGGACTACTTTGTACATCCGAAGACAAAAACACTGGCATGTTTTTATTTATAAATCTATCCCGGGTCTACTTCCTTCATATCTTTATACATACATCTGTAAAAAGTATGTTTATAGCCTACAGTTTATAGCCTTATTCTTACTGTCTGTTCCAGTGGTACGTACTGAATTGGGGAAAAAGGCATTTCAATTTGCTGCTCCCTGTGCCTGGAATAATTAGCAAAGTACGTTGAAACTTATGGAGCTTTTTTCATTAAACATTTTCAAAGTATAGTTTTAACCGATTTGGAGAAAGAAACATCGTATG
The DNA here is from genome assembly GCF_051911475.1 of Siphateles boraxobius. NCBI lineage: Eukaryota > Metazoa > Chordata > Actinopteri > Cypriniformes > Leuciscidae > Siphateles > Siphateles boraxobius. The sequence continues at coordinate 25,320,489 of NW_027509186.1, read as the reverse complement.
AAAGTAGATTTATTGATATTGAAATTTGATTTGATTTGCTTTGCTTGTGTGTGTTTATATATGTGTATGTATTGATGGATGTTATCTGTTAAACTCACACGAGCTGTGTCTGCCAGTCTTGTAAAAGAGATTCTTAATCTCAGTGTGCTTCTTTTCCTGGTAAAATGGATAATAAGGTTATAATAAAAGTAATAAATACAGGCAGCAGGGGCATTGATTTTTCTTAAAATTGTGATGTTAGTTGATGCAGCAACATATCTTTTCTTTCACTTTTTGATGAACATCCAAGTGAAATGGATTATTGAAAAAGAAAATAATGTAGGGCGGGAGTTCTATCCATCTGTTGTCGATTGGATGAAGTCAAATTGTACGAAAGGGATGAAATGTTCGTCACCAGAGTCTGTCACATATTTTAATAAAAAGTCACGAGGTCAAAATAAAACAAAAACATATACCTGGATCAATCATCACAATAAGATCAATCACTTTTACTGATTTCATTTTTTGCACTGAGCCCCAGACATAAATATATGAAAATCCATCATTGATGATATACTGAATTTACTTAAGTTGGACAATAACACAATTTTCTTCTAGAGCTGCTGTACAGCCAAATCAAACTATGTTGCATTTATTCTAATGTTATTACTGTAAAGCTGTTTTAAAAAACACTGTATAAATAAAGGTGACTTGACTTTATTTCAACATTTATTGTGAGAAAATTATTTATTTAAAACAATTTCCCAAATTATAACTTTTCCCTCAGTGATGTTCTGTTCTCATCTAGTGAGAGAAACATGATGTGTAAAGAAAATAAAGTGTGTCATTTCCAATTAATTTGACAAATGATGCACACAAGTTAAATATAAATATATATTTAATTTGTATTAAGGGCACATAAATTGCTAGCAATGAAATTAGCTTATCCAAAACAAAGAAGCCTGCCATTATTTTCCAAAAAATGTAGTTTCCATTACTATAATTTACACTACATAATGAATGGTGATTTCAGATGTGATGGAAATGACATTTGTTCATGACAACAAAAATGGCGGAATTGTCCTGTGATACACGTATATCTATGACTTTGAAAAGTGTGTTTTTAATAAAAAATTTTACAGGTCCGCAGGTCCAAAACTGCCATAGCTAAAGAAAAAAAGAAGAAGGAAAAGTCTGGGGGCCAGAGGCAAGTCCAGGTATTACCTCTCTCTACCTCTAAATCTCCCATTCCTCATCGTGTGTTTTGAATGTAGCAATGACACTTTATTGAGCCTCCCACTGCGTCCACCATGGTGTCAGAGGTAAAGCATGTCCAGCACAGTCGCCCCGCAGTCAATGGTGTGGAGACGTAGGGAATGGGCTCAGAAATAATTGTCCAGGACAGAATGTCTCGGAGCGGTGTGTGGGAGAGCTCTGCTGATACTCATCCTACTGCTCATCATTCATTTTCATTCATACAGGAATTATTTCTAGAGGGAAAGGAGAGACATCATCTTTCAACACCACTTCTCTGTTCAAGTCTGCATTCGACTGATCCCTGATCAGAAACACCTACCAACAGCTGAATTAATCTCTGACCAGTGTAAGAAGCCAACTTCTACCGACACACTTTCTTGTCTCTGTTCAGCTCTCTGTATCATGTCTAATCTCCTGTACCTCTGCAGTCCGCCAGACCCATCCACCAGGCTTATCATGAACAGTGACAGACGCCCAGCAGTCACCACATCCCTCCAGCACAAGCCCTGACCTCTCCGACCTGTCATTCCAAACAGTAGACCGGATCACCACCACACATGTTTTTTGTCATTATAATGAAAGTCAGTAGGGTCAGAACAAAAATGGCCATTCTTCAAAGTATGTTGTTTTGTGTTTCACAGGAGAAGGAAAGTCATACAGGTGTAGAATTACATTTTTGGGTGAACTGTCACTTGCCCCTCACTGAAAATGATTTGTGTCCCAGCAGACAACCGTTTCCAGGCCCATCCTGCTTCTGCTGCTATCTGTTCATGTGTCTCTCCTCACCTGCTAAGCTAGACATTAAAGGTGATGAATGTTCTATATTAATAGCACCATACATGCAAGTCAAGTTAATCAAGTCAAGTAAACTCACAAAATAAGCACAATCTAATGCAGTCTGCTACATATTGTCATTTGAAGTCATCCAGGATGAAATAGAAAAATAATAATGAATTATTTTTGACTATATATATACACTATTTTTTAAAAGTAACAAAGAGATTTTTTGTTTTATTTTAAATGAATACTTTTATTCAGCAAGAATGCATTAAATAAATCAAAGGTGAAGATATTTCATTTTGTGCTAAAGGAGAGGAATAATTGTCTACATTTGTTAAATCATCACAATCAACATGTATGTACCCTATACCGACTAAGCTACTGAAAGAGTGACATCTTCCAGAAGTCATTGATCCTCTTCTTAATTTCATTAATTCATCTTTGTCATTAGAATATGAACATATAAAACCTATAAGCTGGTGGTTATTAAACCTTATTTAAAAAACTTGATCCTAGAGAAGTAGTTAATTACAGACCTCTCGAGTCTCCCTTTTCTGTCAAAAATACTAAGGCAGTATCCTCACAACCATGTTCCTTTTTAGAAAGAAATAGTATCTGCAAGGATTTCCAGTCAGGATTTAGACCGTACTGTAGTACTGAGACAGCTCTCATTAGAGTTACAAAGGATTTTCTCTTATCATCCGATCGTGATTGTATCTCTCTATTGGTGTTACTGGATCTTAGTGCTGCATTTGATACTATAGACCACAACATTCTTTTTAATAAACTCAAAAAATATGTTGGCATTAGTGGAATTGCATTGGCATGGTTCAAATCATATTTATCTACGTTATCAGTTTGTAGCAGTAAATGAAGAGATGTCATATTGATTCAGTCCAGTCCAGTTCAGTATGGAGTACCACAAGGCTCAGTACTAGGACCGTTGCTTTTCACCCTGTACATGCTACTTGGGAGATTTCATTAGGAAGCATTGCGTTAGTTTCCACTGTTAAAGGTATAGCGGAGGATTTTCTTTTTCCGGCTGGGTAGCCTATACTATTGGTCCACCTAATTGTCAATCATTCTGGTGATATGTTTACGTAAGGCCGTCGTACGTGCTCATCCCTATGTAGTTTTCGCTTTCAGCGCATGCGCACTTTCAGGTGTATTATGTCTGATGAGTTACGGTTTCAGCCATTCCTTTGAAAATGCCTGAGGGTCGAAAGAGAAAAAATGTATACGAAGTGTATGATAAGAAGAGAAAGGCCGCAGAATATAGAAACAAGACCAGAGTGATTTTGGGTGAATATTTCACAGTCGCGAAGATTCTACTAGACAGGTAAAGTTTGTCATGCTATTTGGAGAAATCCATTTAAAATCACTGTTAGTAAAAGTTAATGTAAGCTATGATTAGCGATGCTAGCCCTGGCACAAGTCATGCACCGCGTAGACACGGTAAACATCTCAATTTGTCTAAAGTAGCCTTATGACCAAATGGTATCACGCTGAAATATTCTAAAACCTTGTGTTTTCATTTTCGATAATTACAATGTGTTCACCATAGTATTTATTACACAAATGCAACAAGCTACTTCTCCATTGCATATCATGTCTTGAGTCCTGGGTCAAATAGAGTGTTGCGCATGTGCATTTTTAAAAAAATTGGAGAGGGCGGGTCTTCTGTAAAATTCGGAAAGATCCTCCGCTATACCTTTAAGCTAAATCTTTTCACTCCCTGACAAAACATACCAATTCACAAAATTAACCAAATGCATAGTTGATATGAAAAAAATTGGATGACCTCCACGTATTAACCTAGAATACTATCTCGATAGCTGCTCTGTCAAGTCTTCCTTGTCAGTTAGGAACCTGGGTGTGCTCTTTGATACCAAACTTTCATTTAAAAGCCACATTTCTAGCATCTGTTAAACTGTTTTTATCCATTTTAAAAATATATCTAAATTACAACATATGCCCTCAGTGACAAATGCAGAAAAGTGTTCAAGGCTAGATTATTGTAATGCTCTACTGGGTGGTTGCCCTGAATGCTTAATAAATTCCAGCTGGTCCAAAATGCAGCAGATAGAGTTTACTAGAACCAGGAAGTATGACCATATGAGCTTGGTTCTGTCAACACTGCATTATTTCCCTCTATTAAACATGGCATACATTCAGAGGTGGACAGTAACAAAGTACATTTACTTGAGTACTGTACTTAAATACACTTTTTGAGTATCTGTACTTTACTTGAGTATTATTTTTTTCTGGAAACTTTTAACTTTAACTTCACTACATTTGAAAGACAAATATTGTACTTTTTACTCCACTAAATTTCTGTGAAGGTCCTTGAGTAAAGGTAGTAACGTCAGTTAGGGGATGATTTTTGCAGGGGTTGAACTTTGGTTTGGAAATTAAAATCAGGTTGATGTCAGAACCCGACGTCAGTTTGACGTCAACATCCGACGTCGGACATATGTTGGATTTTGGTTGGAAATAAAGGTCGGGTTGACGTCAGAACCTGACTGATGTTGGTTTATGAAGTCAACCCTATTTTCATTTTCAACCACAATACAACGTCAGTCCAACGTTCGAGATTAACGTCAATCTGACGTTGGATTCTGACATCAGCCTGATTTTCATTTTCAACGTTGGGTTTGGTCTTCTAAATGCGAATTCTGTCTTTGTTTTGGAGCACACCAGCTTATAGATAACAGTAAGGTCATCATAACATATTCATAAAAGCCAAAAAACTTTTCATAGAGACTGTAAATGCACAAATATGTCATCCTTTTTTCTTTTCTTTTTTTACCTTGTAGGATGTTACAACGTGGTCCCTGTCATCAGAGGTGGGCAGTAACAAAGTACATATACTTGAGTACTGAAGTACACTTTTTGAGTATCTGTACTTTACTTGAGTATTCTTTTTTCTGGAAACTTTTTACTTTAACTTCACTACATTTGAAAGACAAATAGCCTATCGTACTTTTACTCCACTTAACCCTCTGGGGTTCTTCAGACCAAATGTTCCCGAAGAATTTAAATAAAAAAATGTGTAAAATCATAGCTTCATCGGAATGGTCCGAAATTTGGTGACTTTGTTGGTACTTGGTATATGAACACCCCAAAAAATTGGGGACAGGATTTGAATAGTCTAAGTGGTTGTAAAAAAAATGGTCACACTCAGGGCCTTCGGGACCAAATGGTCCCGCCATAGGAAATGATTGGGAAATTGGCAAAAATGTGACAATACAGAGTTTTTTTGTGCGTACAATCTACAAATCAGCCACGATCCAGAAAAAAAAGCACACAACAGTGAAGGGGTGAATCTATAAAACATCAAGAGTGCAAAACAGACACATCCACACACACACACACACACACAAACACACTTTTATACATAAACAAACGAATAAATTCAGATTACATTTGGGTTTTGCATTTTTAAAATGCTCAGTTTGTCCACCAGATGGCATCCATCTAATTTCAAAAATTGCTTTTATAAGGTCTAGGCTTGACTCTAAAATGAAATACAGCTTTAAAAAAAATAAAAATATATATTTTTTTATTTTTTTATTTTCTATTATATTCAATGGGGGGAAAATGGGTCATATTTATTGCATAAATATTAATTATAAATCTTAAATTATCTCAAAACACCAAAAAAGAAAAGAAAAAAATATTATAAAAAACAAGTAAAAAAAAATATGATTTTCTTTTAATAAATATGAATCAAACCCTTCCGGACCATTTGGTCCCGAAGACCCTGAGTGTGACCCCTGAAATGAAGGACCCCTAGATGTGTACTTCTTTTGTTGGGGTGGTAGGAAAAGAAGAAGATTATGGCTTTTTTTGTTGTTGTCAATACATTTGTTTAATTTCTGTAGGTTTTATAACATTATAAAAGCTCTTAATTCCACAGATACTACTAACTGGTAGGTGTATTCACTAGGTTGCTTCAGAGGCATAAGGTACTGTAAGTATTACATACAACAATGCAACAATAATAAAACAACCTTCACGTCTATTGCGATCTAAAGATTATGGCCAGTTGATAATACCTAGAATATCAAAATCAATTGCAACCCTCCTTTTTAGCACTCAAACTTTGGAACAGTCTTTCTAGTCATTCTGGAAGCAGACACACTGTCAGTTTAAATCTAGACTAAAAACACATCTCTTTAACCTGGCATACAGGTTTCTCGAGCACCAAATCGGCACATTAGAATGATTTATGAAGGATCTTGTGACACTGAAGACTAATGTAATGGCTGCTCAAAATTCTGATTTGCCAGCACTGGAATAAATTACATTTGAAAATATTTTCAAATATTCATATGCAGTTTACATGAAAGGCTCCCAAGTGGTCAATAGTTCAGATCAAAATTATAGCAGAATATAAATTCAGCTAATATATATTATTTAAGTATACAACATTTGCAGTAAAAATGTAATAAGTTGTCAGCTACAATTGCACCAATATGAATATATCACTTTTGTCTTATAATATTTCACTGTATTTTTACCTGGGTGCATCGCAGCTAATGAGCTACAAAGCACTGACTCTTGCTGGAGGCTGATACTGTAACTGCAGTGGCAGGTGTATGAGTGATTACATACATTTGGCTCTGATCCCTCACAGGTGAGCACATGCACGTATGCCACGTCGAAGCCTGTTATTGCACAAATCAGTAACACTTTCACTCTGAGCTCACAGGCTCGCTGTGATGTGTTTGTGTTCTGTCAAAGGCTGATTTGTGAGCAAAGACTTCATGCTAATAATATGTTGAAGCTCGCTCTCAGTGTTCATTCCAATGTCTCTTTGTGCTCAAACAATTAGGAATGTTACACAAGCATACACAGACACCTAGTTTAATTCACCTGGAGAGGCCTCTGTGCTTCAGCCTGTAAAGGGCCTCTCAACCGTCATGGTGAATAGCTCACACCAAATGAAAGATTTTACAGGGGCTTGCATTCTCTCTCTCTCACACACAATCCTTTGTTTGGTTGACTGTTTATCCAGCACTGCTTGGAAATAAGCAGTATTGGAAACTGGCGACTAAATGAATAAGAAATAAATACGAGCTGAATTTTTTAGTTTCTTAACTTTAGCTTTGGTTGAAGTTTATATTACATTATATTATATCACATTATATTAAATTACTAGTTTTCAAATTAACTTTGATTACAAACCCTTATAAGGGGGTCTTATTGCATTATTTTATATGTAGTTATACAATGCATTATGGAACCAGTCAAGTGTGAGCCATATGACATATTGAGTAAATACTGTATATACATCAGTAACACACCATCCAAGTGTTTTCATTGTATTTTTTGATAAACTCCCCCCTTCTATTTCAAACCGCTATTGTACATGCTGACATCAACCACTAATAGAAAAAATATGTTTTTCTTCCGTCAAATGAGAAACCAAAATGAACATTCACAGCACAGCTCATGAAACTCTCATCAGGAACACGGTCAAATAAGCTGATCATTATGCTGTCCAAACCACTCCAGAGGTGTGCACATATCCCAGCTCATCACTTTCAGCATGGTGACACTAATACCAATGATGATTTTCCAAGTGCACTGCTGTGTATTTTTGCGTCTGTGTGTGCGTGCATTAAAGAGTAAGTGGCCTCACCTTCTAACAGTTAAAGAGAGAGGATGATGTCATGCAATATGAGGCTGCTTTAGATTTTAGCTAAGTTTCGGTACAGAAGAACTGATTGCAGAAACAATAGATGGATATGACAGAAAATGTGTTTTGGCTTGTGTTGCCTCGATTACATCACTCTTACTTGCTTCCAAGAAAATCTATCATTGCTAAAGTATTATTCTTGGCATGGGCTACAGACTGATAGTTCCTGCTTCTCAGGAAGGGGCTTCCGCTTTGCAGACAAGAGCTTGACTTTATTGTGTGTGCATTTACCCTCTTTTAATACACTCATATACGCTACTGTTCAAATG